>NC_044586.1:39281744-39954244 GCF_901933205.1 Camarhynchus parvulus | reverse complement strand
CAGGGAAATCTGCAAGTAGGAAGTGTTTTTCAAATGGCAGTCTTGCATGCTAAACCATTGTGCAGCAATCCCTGCAGATCCCTAGGTGCCAAGTCTGAGCTACTGCACTAACTAGAGACATGCTCTGTATTTCAAAAACATCTTATTTGAATACCTTCAAAATTCAACCAGCTTCTGGGAAAACAAAATCATGGTTATGGAGTGACTCTGTTACTCTGATAAGAGAAAGATTTTTGGGAACCTACAGAGCAAAGCTAATGAGAAATACAGAAAAGGAAGCACAAAAAATCAAGCTCAGAACATGAATCACCTTTCAACCCCAACAGTATAATCATTACTATAATTAAATCCTCATAATTTAAGTTATGCTTCACTCAACAGAAAATTGATGACTTATGTTTTAATGGGAATTTTACTGTATTCTGGTAATCTGCTTTGTATAAATTAAGTCTCTAGGGTGAAATAATCATTTTGAAGCATATATTTGTTTGGACTTTTTTTTCACACTACAACAGCTCTTACTCTTAAAGTGGCTAAAGCTGTCATAATTTGGAAACAAGGAAATGATTTACTGTCTGTGGTATTAATTAAATAAGAAAAACACTGGCAACAGGAGACTTATCAAAAAGGAAAAAAAAATAAACAGAACACTAATCCCCAACACTTAGAGCTTATGCTTGAAGAACAGTCAATTATTTTAGACTAAATCCCTTTACTATCCATGCTCAAAAGTCTTTTATTTTCCCCAACATATATTTGAGTCTCAGCTTGTTTATCTGGCATGCAGGAGAAAGCAGCAGTCCCTGGCTTGCGGCTGACAATAGCAAGCTGCCAGAAGTGGCTCTGGAGTTGTCTGTGCCTATGGGAGAAAAAAAAGGTAAATAGTCAAGTTGCCATTGCAGACCAGTCAGAGCAGGACAGCAAAGAGTAAGGCCAGCAGAGACAGTAGAGACAATAGGTTGACAGTAGAGACAATAGACTTTCACTATC
Organism: Camarhynchus parvulus; assembly: GCF_901933205.1. Taxonomy (NCBI): domain Eukaryota; kingdom Metazoa; phylum Chordata; class Aves; order Passeriformes; family Thraupidae; genus Camarhynchus; species Camarhynchus parvulus. The sequence continues at coordinate 39,953,254 of NC_044586.1, read as the reverse complement.
CTAGAGTAAATGCTGTATTTTCCTCATTTTCACCACTCATAGAAATATACTCATGGGCTGTACACTTCTGTTCTAAGCTGCCTACCCTCAGTGAGAATCGAGACCTGGAGCTTTCAGCATATAGACAAATACTACATTTGCTTTACTTCAAATTCAGTTTTGATAACTATTCAACCTTTCTCAAAAAAACTGTGAAGTCCCACTCTTTTGCCCACCTACCTCTTACAACAGAAGGCTGCTACATCCTTGAATAAATACCGCTTTGTGCATTTATGTTTACACTGTGTAAACATTTTCTATATTGTCTCTTCTTCCTTTCTTCTAAATACTATATAACAGATTTTGTCTGAGCATGTTGTTGTCTGATCAGAAAGTGACCCCAGAATTTCAGAGGCTTCCTGAAAAGATGTGTGATCCTCGTGAATTTATCCAAGAGATTGAAAGAAAAAAAAAAGAAGAGAGAAAAATAAGACCAAATCAATGAGAGACAATAAAGAATGGAGGAAGGAAAATATTTTAGCAGCAAGGTTTGTAATTTAGGGCAGGATTTGGTTGTCCCAATATAGGTATTAAAATCATAGAATCATAGAATATTAGGATCATTTATGCTGCAAAAGACCATCGAGATCATCAAGCCCAGCTGTAAACCTAACCCTGACAAGTTCACCACTAAACCATGTTCCTAAGAGCCTTGTCTGCTTGTCTTCTTGCAGTGAGATAACACTGCCTGTGTTGTACAAGATGTGCACAAGGTAGGGATGATATGGGGTTGAGGCAGCCATGGCTACCTACTGACATGGCTAGAGGAGAGGTGCAATATTCCAGGTCACTGGAATGGCACTAGAGTCTCTATTTGAGAAAAATGAGTTGAGTCACTTTGCTCTGAGTCTGAATAGGTCCTTGCTTTCCTCCAGGCTTCAGGCCCCCCGCCAAGGGTTCTACTTTTGATGAACTGTACCTTAGTGGATCCCTATTAGATCAGGTTGTTTTCGTGGGCTGTAGTCACTGCCAGACTGCTTTTGTGCAACTCTGAAGCTAAGGCATCCTGCATCTTGCCTAAGGAAACAGTGGGCACAATGGTACAGAAAGAATGTAGGGAAGTTTCATATAAAAAACTCGTGTTCACTGAAGAGATTAGAGAATGGCAAATAAGACCTCTGGATTCAGAAGTCCTTTGCACTTCAAAAGCATTTAGGCACTTCAGTCCTCTTTTATAACTGCTCTCTGAGCAATATTTGTATATCATTTAACAGAGTGGACCTTGCTCCCACACTTAAGAGTCATGACTCAAACAAAACCTTTGTTGAAGATTCAGTCTCAGTGTGAACACCTGCACCTGCTAACAGCAGTTAGATAATGATCAAGGTCTCCTAACTGGTAGTTTATATACTCTTTGTGGAATTATCTTCTAAGAAGTAATAAAAAAATTATGGAAATTCATATGTCTTTCCAGAAGTTTCCAATTCCAAAGAAATGTATGCTTAGGTATCTCAGTGATCCATCTATAATTGCTGCTGCCCTTGTGGAAGACAAAGACAGCACTTCCAGCCCTAGGAAACTGTATGAATAGGGGGAATAAATGACCTATGGTATTTAAAGAGAAGATTTTCATTTTTAACCTCAAAAATCTACAGATGTAACATCTCAAGTAAAAAAATCCACCAGTTTGCAAGGGAAAAACTACAAAACCAAAACAACAAACAAACTCAGTTATTCCCCCTAGACACTGCAAAAAGGCATTGAAAAATTTGGAGCATAAAGAAGGAAGCAGAGAAACAGGTGAACTGATACAGGACAGCAAGGAAAATAGATATGCTCAAAAGTTTAGTTGGTTCCTCTAATTCTAATTTCCTTTCTTGCGAGTTTTATCCTTCTACATTTTTTGAAATAAAGAAATGCCTGACATTCTGAAGCATAGCAAGATTATAAAAACCTATCCAGCAGAGCCACATTAGAGTAACTATCTAGCTCTTCATCTTTATGATGGAAGCTTTTATACTCAGTATACCAGTGATACTGAAGACGTAACACCTATCTTTAACAGGAAAAAGAGACATATATCTCTTCTAAGAGTTACTACCAAATGGAGCATATTGTAGGATTCAGCTGTCACTAAGCCTGGAGGACTTGAGGTTTTTCATAATAAAATCTGCCTACTATTCTCTGTAGTCAAGCAAACCAACTGCTTCTTTACTTTCAAATTGTGAGTTTAGTAATTTAAAGTTTCCTAACTGGATTCTCAAGCCTTTTCACAGTTTGTATGTTCAGTTTGAAATATGACTTCAGTTAGGGTGCTACACATCAGGTTATAATTGGTGGCCAAAGGACAGATTTTGACTTCCTCGTTAGTCATGTTAATAGCTTAGGGACATCATTTGAGAAAAATATTGTAAAAGAGATCCTCTGCTTAGATAAACTGCCTTTGGCTGTCATAGAGTTATGTCTTTTTCTATCAGTTAAGACTCTAATTTCAGACTGTTAAATGTGTCTAAGGTAGGATCTATTTTGATTTCAATAGCTCGAGAAGCAGTTATATTTTTCTAACCCTGTGTACTACTTATTTTGCCTTTTCTAATTTTAGTTTACTTGGACAGAAAAAGCTATGCTCAATAACTTAGTTTTATTCTCACAGACTGGGAGAAAATGACAATACTTTTAAGTGTAAGTGTATTAGTAAGCATCAATCCCTGCTTTTCCCATGCACAACTAACTACATGACTGGGAGAAACCATGACCCCCAAATACATGAGGAGTTGCTCAGGCAAGCACAGCATTTTTCTACAGAGATGACAACAATACAGAAAGGATCCCCAAAAATAAGAATAATCCAGAACACTTGTCTGGTGTTTCATCTTAAGAATGAATTGTATGACATGAAAAATTTTTAGTACTACATAAAAAAAAAGTAGTCTCAGAACCTCTTTCTAGAGTTTGCTATGTTGCTTTTCATTTATTTTTTTATTTATTTATGTAGTAGGGAAATGGATCTTTGATAAAAAGACATAGTTCTGCTTACACAGTTGTTTAATGAATGGTTTTTATGCAAAAAAAAGAAACTAAATGCCATTTTTTCCTCACTACTCAAGGAATGTCTAAAGCTAACCCATAAGACTTTTTCCTTCAAGATCCTTAACCAGTGAATTTCTATGTGCAGGTTAACACCTAATGGATACTTTGAAATAATCAGTTCCTCATGGCAGACATGACCAGAAAATTATATTTTTTTTAACTAGTAAGAAGAATATACAAGTAAATCTAAAAGCCAAGACCCCTCAAAAGATGGGAAGTTAATTCCTACCCAGGTCACTCTTGTAAATGCATATGCATGAAGAAAATATGTGCCCAGGTTTTTGACGTAAAAATTTCTCAAGAACAAGTTGCCCCTGTTTAAATGTTCTTTTTCAGACCAAACACTTATTTTATTCTTTATAAAACCTGAGGTGAAACAATGGGAAATCTGTTAATCAGTATTCATCACCTACTGCCTTCTTTTTCAGAAGTGCTTATTCTGCCTGAGTGTTGATCATATTTCAGCTCATCCAAAAATGTTGTCATCCAAAGGTAGACAAATAACAGTGTTAAGTGCCTATTTTATCCATTTTTTTATAACAGAGTCTGGTGTGATTACCTCATATATGTATGTCCTGTTGAGATGTTCCAACATTAAGGAAGTGTTCTGTGGAATATGACAAATTAGATGTAGCATCTGAAAATTTAGAAATTCTCCTTCTGGGGAGTCCCAGAACATTGGTGAAGATTGTCTCAGTTGAAGTAGGAGGTTGGGAGTGACTGACAGTGATGAAATAGATCATCTGGACTTCTCCTGATGCAATCCTTCCCAGAACACTGTGGTGTGCAACGCTTTTACAGCAGGTATATGTTCCTTTCTTTCTTGCCTATTGGTAGAAAGAGTAGGAAAGTCAGAGAATGTGTCTTTCCACATAGCCCGTGCAATATTAGCAGGAGCGAGCTTGACGCTGATCATGAAGGTTAAGGGAAATCTTCCAGCTGCTAAAAGAAGAGACCATTCCCAGAAGCTGGCTTGAAGACTGTGGAGTTAGGGTCAGACACTTGGATTTACTAACGTTTAAAACATACATAGAGAGTGAGGGGCTGACAGGGATCAACGTTTTCTACGTGAGCATACACCAAAATTTTGAGTTCACACCAGTACAAGCAGGGCAGGACAAAGAGGAGCTGCCCACTAGGTAGTTTTTGACCCCTGGCTGTAGATGGATCAACCATGTCCTTGCAACCCAGCTTTACCTTGTGGCAGGTCTCTCTCCTGATGAACTTTCCACAAAAGCATGACAAGATACACTAAGAATATGAGAGGGTTTATTGAAGATTATTTAAAGTTCATCTCATAGAATAAAGACTTGATGTGGCATTAAAAAAAAAGAGAGAAGGAGAAATGACGTGGCAAAAAGAGTCAGAAACATAGTCACTGTGAAGAATTACCATAGAGAGAGGTTATGGGGAGTGTGTGAAATTGTAATTGCCAGGGCAAGATACAAAGGTCTAAGGATTCAGAGCTTACACTTGAGAAAAGCATAAGAACAGCATAATCCTGCCAGGGTTCATGGATGGATGGCAAATGAGAATCTGGCCCAGTGTTTTTATACTTATATTTGGGTCTGTGTCCATCTAATTCTTTTGTTTGTACTTTATCTGCCTCAAAAGCAGCACAAAGAATCCAACGTAGTTTAAATTTTTTTCCCTAATGGCTTTTTTAGTCTTTTTATGTAGACTAAAGTGAACGTTGCCTTTTTTAGGTGTAGAAAATAATAGTTCTCTGGAGTCCCTTTTTATCTTAAACCAGCTGATTAAGTGTAAGTATGCAATGCAACATTTCTATATTCCCCTCTGCTACTAAAAAACCAGTGTGTTTGACCATTTTATTTCTGTTCCTTGTACTGTATTAGCAATCTTTTTTTTTATATAAAAAATCCCATCTCTATTCCTTATAGAAGATTTAAAGTAATTTCACAGTTGAGTGGAGCCCTAAACAGAGCTATCTTAGTGTAATGAAGCAGAAAATGATTTCTCCTTAACAAGACTGGTATATAGTGACAAACAGCTCATAAAAATCCCATCTGCCACAAAATACTTTCATTTTAGTCTCTTTCACAACTAAATGCTATGTTTCCTGTTTCTTTTTAGAAGGAAAAGAGGATGTATAAATCCTAACCCATCAAATTGCCCTTTGACAGAAGAGAAAAAAAAAAGCAAACACAAAACAATCTTTTTATAAAATACTGACCCTAACCATTCCAAACACAACAAAGGTGTAATGCCACTTTTGGATCCATTTATAGTACATCATTTTTCTCAGCCTTTTTTTTAATAGTAAAAAGGAAAAGCTAACCACTTGTACTGTAAAGAAAATTTTCTGATGACTTAACAGCTGACTACATGTAAAAACAATCTGTTAATGTTTTTTAATTAAAAAATAGTTATTTAGAGGCTGCAATCAAATGGTAATTATTTACCTGTAACTTGATCAGTTGTTATCCTCTTTAGGTATTTGGTAATTAGTAGCCTCTAATCCTTTAGCCTCTTTCCTACTCAAATAAATACTCACTGACTAAAGTTCTCCATAATATTTACAGAAATTCTCCATCAGGAAATATTGTAAAGTCTCCCTGTTTTCTAAACAGTATCAAGAGCTGCTGCAGTTCTCTTGTTAACACGCTGTTAGAAACATGCTTTGCTGTGAGCATTGCTTCTCTCTGTCAGATGGGAACAGAGCCATCTCTTGTGCCTGGTGTTGCCCAAAGGGGTTGTATTTTTATTTTAAAAAGATAGTAAATCACTTCTCTCTTTGCAGCAAGACACACTGCATCCTCAGAGTGGCAATGAAACCTTTTTGTGATGCTAATGCACAGCCTACTATCCATGCCTATGAGGTCCTGAATAGTGATTGATCTTGTCTGAAATGACATTCATATCTGCTCTTCAACCTCATGGAAAGAGAAATAATTGTTTAGCCAGGCCTCCCTATATTTAAACATAAACTTTTGCCATTGTCTTCAAGTCCACTAGTTTTAGCGTGTCTCAGTGATTGATGCTTTTTCTGGAAGATCATAAATTTATCTAGCTAAGTAATCAATTTTTGGACAGCAGCATCACCTTCTCCAGAGTTATAATTTCACACTGGATGCATGCAGACTGATCATCAGACCTCGATAAGCAAGTCAAGTTACAGGATTCAAAGCTAACTTCAAATTCTTTTGAGCAAAATTTGGATAGTACTTGGCTTAGAAGTTGCTCTGACTATGGCAAAGACAACCAAGGAGATAAGCCTTTAACACACCTTAAATAAGAAAGGAAAAAATCAATAGCATATATTTCAACTGTTGGAAATGGAGCAGAAATTATTATAATTTGTTTATTACAGCAAAACATGCCACATCTTAGACAGATAAGAAACATCATATTAAGGAAAAGTTGTCAGGTGCCATTCAAAGAATCAAAGTACTTGTTGCAGTCTTATTTCAGCAATGAATATTAGCTGGGAAATCTGATGGCATTTGATACTCGCAGACATTTTCCTACTCACTCAACTGAATTTTTTGACAAAGTTCAATGTGCTTTGTTTCAAGGTGTGTACAAAAGACGTACCCAGAACACTTCTTTTCAACTTCCTAATATCTGTGGAAGTGATATGACGGCAGGAGCATTGCTGAGGGTGCCTGGAGGTTGTTCAATAAAGTGCCCTGAGGCTAGGAGAAACAGAAAGCTCTAGAAGGGCAAAGCAGTGCACTTGATTTCCACAGGTGTAAATCTAATTAGTGGCACTGAATTTATGTAGATTCATCATTATCTAAAAGGGCAGAGTCTGGCCTGTGCTTATCATCTTACTAAATCCGGTTCACTCACCTTGATGACAAGCATTGGGAAGTGGTGACAGGAGCCCACTGGACTGTGCTGCAGCCCTTTTTTCCCCATCCAGTTCTCACTGTCCTCAATCCTCCAGCACAAAGTTCAGCAGTATTTTTTATGCAATTTGACTTGCATAAAAAAAAGGAACAAAGAGTAAAGGGACAAAATATTTGTCTTGTAAGTCTTGTAATAACACAAATGGCTCTGTGAAAAGTTGCAAGCAATTTTGAAATTTGAACAATCTGTGGCATTGCTCTTTTGGCATTGCTGCCAGTATGAGTGGACACTGTGCTAAAGCTATATGAGCTAAGGTTAAAATTTCTTCCCCTTTCTTGCTGCCCCAACATTTTTTTCAGCTTTTATGGAAGCTTAGATTAGTCTGGCCTGGGAGCAACAGCGGATTATTGCCTGCGTACTCACACACTCCACAGGCAAACTGTGAATAATTCAGGGTATGATGCAGTAGGCTCAGTCTATACTGAGAGCTCCTTGGCTTTCATATCATTAGCTTGTAGAGATTTCAAATACAATTGTGCTCGGAAATGAAAAAGGGAAAAAGCATTGCTACTTAGTGAATTCAAAATCAGTAATGTGAAACACATTGCTAATGACATTGAGTAACTAATAAAGTCAGCTCCTTGTTTTTTATTAAGAGTCTTTTGTGATGAGAATATACAGAGTCGAGTGGACTGTAAGAGTTGATGCTCACTTATTCAAAGATCATCCAAAGGCTGAAAGCCATCAATTTTAATTATTTCCAAGAATGGTTTCAGGGCAGCTGTGACTGTCTAGACAACTGATAGCATCCTAATTAGCCACAGTTTCATGACAAAATGCTTTTGGCTTTATAGAGGATGAGTTTGCATCACAGTACAGAACTGAGTCTGAAATCCAGTTGATAATTTACTGTGCTAGCCCATATTTAGGTTTCTAGCTGTTTAAATGGGCAATTGAAGAACTGAGTAGATGCTGGGAGTTTAAATACCTCACTGGATGTGGACCTGACCCTACAATGCCTAGTAACTTACACTGGATTTTTTATTTTTTTTTTGCCGGACTTGAGCAAGCTGTGTAAAATGATGTAATTATTTCAAAAAACATTTTACAACTCAGCAGGGTAAGGAAGAACTGTCCTGGTACCAATGGTATTATGTTCTAGTTTCAATCCAAACAGCTTGAAGTCATAATTTTAACAGGACCTCCAAAGCTGTTTGACTCAAGAGTGGTAAAGAATAGAAATAAATTTTATAATGTAAGAACAGAAGAAACATTCATGCAAGTCTGTGTTCCATCTTTGGTGTCTGCTGGCAGCAGCTGCTTAGAGAAAAGCAAAATACCAGTAAAAGCAAAAAAAATTATGCTTCCATGAGCAGAATTTTCTTTCAATATCTGCAAATCAGAACTGCTAAATTCTGTAAAGGTTTACTTTTTATTATCTGGGACTTAATTGGGTTGGATTTTTTTTCCTCTCAAAGAAATGTTTTTTTTAAGAAAAAAGATCTCTACTCAGATTGTAAGAAGTAATAGGGTTGGGGCTTTTAGTAGCTTAATCTATTAAATTATCAATTTCATTTTGTCTTTTTAATTTTTAGCATTTTCTAAGTTTTGACAGATGGTAAATATTGCCACTTTTAGAGAGTTGGGGTTTTTTGTGTTGGAAAAAGGTCAAATCCTTGCTTTGGTTTGCTTTCTTTTTTGCATTCTTCATTTTAATATCAGACGGCATGATAAAAGACTGGCATCCATCAAGGTCTCAATCTCTAAAGTGAAAAATAAACCCCTCAAATCAAAAACTGTCAGTTTCATTTGTATCAGGCTTTCTAATTCCATTTGCAGCAGTAAAGGTAATTCATGTTTTTTAAAGGCCAGATACAATAAACTTGAAGGAGATATGCAAGGCAGAGCTGGCAACAGCTGATGAAGGTGCTGGGTGTTAAGGATGTGAAGGGAGCACTCTCCAGGATATGGAAGGTATTTCCTCCTGGTCACTGCAGTCCAGACCTCAGGATCTCTCCATCCCAGCAGATGAGGCTGCTGCCCCTGTGCCCAGGTACAGGTCCAGCCTGTTGCAGCACTCAGTGAGTATTTCAGAGGGGTTGGAGCACACACATGCACACCAATGCAGCTGGCCATGCAGACTGTTGACTTTAATGACATGAATATGTACCACTGTGAAATCTCCCAGAAAACAGAGATACAGAGGGCCATATCCAGTTACTCCTCTCTGGCCAATCAAGATTAAAGTTTGCTAATGAAAACCAGCCCCACTCCAATAGTATCCAAATTCAGGAGAGAATTCACAGAAAAATTCCCCAATTCACTCTCCAAATTCATACCCACAGTGATAATGGCACTGAGTAGCAGCAGGGTCTCTAATTCTGTGTAATGCCCATGCCCAAACCCTGGGCCCCCTTTCCCTGTGTGCAGATCTTCCCCTGCTCAGCAGCTTGTCCAGTTTGATCTTCTCCTGCAGCTTTATGTATGAACTCATCTTACAGGCAGTCCCACTGTTACCGATCCCTTAGATTTTGTATGGGCTCTCTCTTTTATGCCTAATGTCAATGCCCAGACCTCAACCTTCCTTGCCTATCACTTACTCACACCTTGAGTCCTTCCAGATGCAGGTCTCCTCCTGCTTTTGAGCAAGTCCAGCTCAAAATTAGTGAATTACATATGCATACCTGAATGAATAGCTTTTAACATTAACCCCTTGAATATAGGTGTTGTGTAAATCACTGGGACAAGACAAACACCCACAGGTCTCTGCTGCCAACCCACACTGTTCTAGATGCTGGCCCCTCTGGCTAGCATCTAGGCCTACTGGCATTGTGACCTTTTCTCCTGTTGCTGGGCCTTAGACTGCATCACACTTAGAGGAGACTGAATTACACTGAAAAAAATAAGACTGAGACTTAGTAGCAAAATATGACAGGCTGTAGCAGAGCTCTGGGTTCAGACAGAATACCACATCGGCCAACTTATTTTCTATTTTTATTCCCACTTCTTCTTCATTCTCCCATGTTTGCTCCTCCATGATCTGCTCTCACATTTTCTTTTTCACATCCTTGGTGCTTTCCCTAAACATCTCGTAACAAGGTTTACAAGTTCCTCCTGATATCCCAAAATACTCACAATTATAACCTTCATCCCTTATTTGCAGTGACAAATTTTGGACTGACCCTCTGAAAGGCTGTGCCAGAGAAAATCCTTCAGTGACCCATCAGGCAGCAACTAAAGAAATCTAGTCTTCACTGTTGTCTCAAATACCACCTTCATATTACTGCAAAAATGTTTGTGTGCTTATTCTTTCATTTTCGTTGTTATCTGTTATTTCTCTTATACAAATGCAAGAATAGTCTGCAACCAGGTAACTTAATAAATCCTATGCTTGTCCAATCCATTTAGCCTTAATTAATTAGGGAATTAAAAATTTTGAATTCTAACATCTCATGTCCATAATTAAGCGTGTTTGGAATTACAGACTCTTTTAAAATAAGTGGAAAATACATTAATTGACTAGCAATGAAAACTTTACTTGAATTGTCTGTGGGAAATTAAACACATTTAAATTATTGCTGATAATTCTGTGGGGTAATGATCTAAGAGAGCATTATGCTATGTTTTTCTGTAGTGTATTATTATCTTCTACTTATTTGACATTTTGAAAAGCCTGTGTTCAAACCAACAATTATGGGTAAACAATAAAATGTTGTAAAACTATCATGGTGCTCATCAAAGTAGTGATAAGGGAAATTCAAGCAGCCTACAATTCAGGGCAGATAGACTCTCCTCTGCATAAGGCCAATGGCAAAATGTGAAGATGTAGATTTTGTGAACCTTGTTTGTGTATATTCAATCAAAAAGAAAGTGATTCTCTTTGTTGGAAATTCTAATCTCTTTTTCCTACCCACTGGTTAATGACAAAGACAGTGAGAAGGTTCTTGATGCAAAAATCAAGGTTTGTAAAAGACACATTTTAAAATGCTCATCTTTATGAGTAATGCATTCTCAATTTTTCATTTACTTTTCTACTAGATGTACAAATCCCATAAAAAAATTAAAGCTCTCAGATACTGCCAACTAATCCTCTCTCCCTTACTTGATATAATGGAATGAGAATTTAAAATTCAGAGGATTATGAACAAATCCAGATCCTGAAGGTATGAATGCTGTTCCAGTTGACTTCAGTGGAAGATTCACACGTACAACAAAGGGAAAGATACAGCCTTTATAATTTAAAGATTTCTGCTAAAACTTCCTTTTTGCTAATGACTTCTTTCTCTATTTCAAGGACTTTCAATTTGCCAGGAAACTTGAACATAAACAGGATTTAAATCATTCAGTTGCAACTCTACTTCTCTCTTTCTATCAGAACATAGTAGGATTCAAAATAATTATGAGATTTCTCACTGAACTAATGAATTCAAGTTCTCCTACAGGAGTACACCTGTCTACTCCAGTGCCTCCTATCAATGAACAGTAGCTCGGTGTTAGCTGAATTAATGCAGAGACTACTTCCAAACATGCAGGACTCATTTTAAGTCAGGTCACTGAAGCAGAGCATCCCACGAATGCTTGACAACACTGACAAGTTTTAAAAGTCATCCATAAGCGAGTGAAAGCCCATACCACTTGTCTCTTCAGTAACTTGTTGAGTTGTTGACATTGTGCATACACATACACACAAGTTTTGTGTACACATATACACAAGTTTTCACTCTAGACTGAAGTTTGGTATAGAGACTGGAGTGAGAAAGAACTAACACATGATTTTAAAACACCCCAAATGAGATTTTAGTCTCTAACATCTGGAATTTGGTTTATTTTTCCTTCTTCAGTGTCTTGTTTGACTATGTATCTAAATTCAGGTGACTAAAGAGCAGTTGTATACACTCAGCAGTGTCTCAGTTCTCATGATTAAAATGGTAAGCAATCTCCCCTCAGAATTACTCATTTCATCAAAAAGTGAAAGTTGCAATTCAGTTTTCTAAACATGAGCAGTTAGGTTCATTTGAGACATGATGCTCGCAGGTGGTTGTAGGTAAGGCACTCTCAGCACCCCTGTCTGTATTGTCAGTGGTGAACATTCACTCACCCATTTAGGCTGCCCTGGGATGTGAGACCTGGACTCCAAATGCCATTTCAAAGGAGCAGGTGTCTCTACTAAGACATGAAAAAGGTTGTACCAAATATTCTTAGGGGTCTAACAGGGCACTAAGTTTCTACATCCAGGCAAAATATTATGCCCTGCATCACCTCTGAGCATGCTGCAGTTGAAATAAATAATTCTAATGAAGACAATACCGACATAAATATTAAGGTGTCTGAATCTCATCCTGAATGCCATTTTAAAGTTCATCTGTGCAACCACAGATGCTTAGTACAATTTAAAAGTCTCTGTAGGATATCCTGGCACACCTGCTCATTCTCAGTGGCATGCTTTTTCCTAGGCCATGTCTGTGGATTCTGGGGCATCTCCAGTCAGAGTGCATGCCTGAAATGTCTAAGCGGAGGTTGATTATCCACACCATACCACAGCAAGACATAACTAATGGGCATCCATCTTATCTTAGACTTCCACTTCAGCAAAAGAAATATTGTACTCTGGAAATGCTCCTGGCTTTCACTTAATCACACAGGAAATCTGGACAACTAACTTATTAGCTTTTTGATGCCTAGGAAGAAGATTGTGAACATAAGCATAGGCACCTAGCACCATCCAAACATCCTGAATTACCTGAGATGTGCACAGAGACCTATGAAACACGGGCTCCTGTCTTGCAGCAGCATCTGCAGTCCAGGTGAAGTATCTCTGGGGTGTCCAGAATTACATTCACTATCTGTGTTTACTCATTTGACTACATCCACTGATACTAAGTCAAGTATCACACTGAAAAGATCTAGAAAACATTCAGTTTTGGTTTGATTCTTGATTACAAGCAGAAAAAGTAAGCTGCCAAACAAAGTAAAAAAGTAAACCAGAACACCTGTGAGACAACTGCTTCCAAATTTTTAAGCAGCTTAAAAAAATTGTGTTAGAAATTTGGTAAAGCACATATAATTAATGAAAGTTTCCTATTAAAGAGTTAATTAAATTTTCACCAATTTCTTCTACCTTCTAGAAGAAATTAACTGAATTTTATCTTACTGCTTCTGAAAATGATATCTTCCTTCTTACTATGTTGAATAGCAACTCATAAAATCTATAAAGCAACTCCAAATATACTGCATATGGTGAGGTTTTTGGTATAATACATGATTTCTACATTACACATATGACAGTGACATTTACATATGAAAAACTGCTATAATGACTGTGGAAGGGCAATTCTTCCATACACAATGTAGTATTTGCTAACTAATGACAACACAACTATTGTGGTGCTCTGAGTGTAATTAATGAGTGAAACCTACTGCTTCATAGAATTTCATGCATAACTTTGAATGTGTTATTAGTATTCATGGCTAAACTGTGTCCTTCGACGTGCATTAATAATGTTCTCTGGGACAACACAGAAAAAATAGCTCATAAACATGCCTGCAAGGAATAAGACACCATAATTAAATCCTAATAATTAACATGGATATCAGATTATTTATTTATAATAACTTATCTGTACAACTCACATTCTGAGAGATACAGATGGACATGTTTAAGGGCAATTCAATTCTGCCTGCACAGGTAGGTCACCTTTATGTTGCTTAATATCTAGTTACCTTATTCATGAAGCTAATTAAATTAATTAAAAATTTACATGAAATTTTTAAGTGAGATCATACAGGCTTCAATTTCTGTCATGTTGTGTCACATAGGAGAGGAACAGACAGCCCCAGAGGTAGAGCCAGCAGCCATAGGCAAAACACTTTCTGAGCTGTGTAGTCTAGGAAATGAATTGCTACTACAGCTGGCTTTTTTGCTCCTCTAGGTTCATGTTTGTGTAGGGAAGACCTAAAAAGGGGGAAGGGAAGAAGCAGCTTGACCCTGTGTTGCTGAAAAACCTCTGAGGTGTCAAAACTCCTTGACAAATTTCCTTCTTTTTGTATATAAATATTTTTCTGCATGCAGATAGTTAGAGTACATTTGTAAAATAACTGTTCAATCAATATATATTCTAAAAAGTGCTTTTTGAAAAAATATATTACATATGCATATGTATGTGTATATTGTGCATATATATATATATATGTATATACACACATGCACTTATAGAAACACAAGAACCCTATCATTCAGCCAAAGAAGAAAATCTAAAGGTAAACAATGAGGGGACAGTAGAAGACAGTGCAACTAATGTTTAATTTTAAATTTCAGAGAGATTATAACCTGATTAAAGCAGCTCCTTATTATTCTAACAGTAAATATTCTGCACTGCATGAGCACTAGAATTTTCTTGCTAACAAAAATAGGTATTTGCCCAGAAGTGATCATGAGCACAAAGCTTTGATGAATAACATTCAGCCTAATCAGAGGCTGGTTTGGGTTGGAAGAGACCTGTAAGATAATCCAGTTAAAATCCCCCTGACATGGGAGGGAGCACCTTCCGCTAGACCAGGTTGCACAAAGCCCCATCCAGCCTGGCCTTGGCCAGCAATGGGGCATCCACCATTTCTCTGCACAACCTGTTCTTGTGCTTCACCATCTTCATGGTAAGGAATTTTTTCCTAATATCTAATCTAAACATATAATCTTTCTGGAGGTCATCTAGAGGGAAATTCTGAGTACTTAAAAAATCCTTTTTTCTTATTACTTTTCCATTTCGAACCCAAACAGCACCCTGGGGATGCTGCCATTGAGTAATGGTACATGCAAATACCACATTTGTCTTCCTCATATATATCAGCTTATATTTCTCCTATATTCTTTGTTTTCAGTTTATAACAATGGACAGTCATTGGTGGGGAAAAAAATAAAAGAAGTGCATTATTTATTTGAAACTTCTCATTAAAAATCTCTCTGAAACTAGTGACTGTGTCCTTTGTGTTAGGTCCCGGACTTAATCCTCTTTTGAAGTTTCTCAGAGACATTGATGGGAGCAAAAGCTGCAACACATTCCATTTCCCTTTCAGAGGCACATTTGGAAACCTTGAAGGAGAAAAAATATTATAATTTAACTGGAGTCGATCTGATCCCTGCCAGCTGCATCCCTGCCACCAACCTATCCTTTTGTATTCAAATATTTTAAAGTAGAATTGGGGCTTATCTTTGTAAGTAAAATATCTCACAATACTATTTTTAACTCTCCCTTTCTCAGGGAACATCAAGAATGGAGTAAATTTTGCCTAACCAATACCTATTCCAGCCCATCTTAATTTTCTTTTGTTGACGTGTTTTAAAAAAGCTATTCAGAAGAAGCTAACTGGCCTTTATTTGCTTTACATGATATTTCAATGAATTCTTCAGGAAAGGAAAATCAGAAAATGAAGTTTAGCATTTGTTTCTTTGTGCAAAGTATACCACAAACCATGTCAGATAATTTAAGTATATATTTTACCTGTGTTATTACAAACCCAGCACCTTCAACCATTTGCTCACATAAATGTGTAGGCTAGGAAACACAGACTTGGAGATGGAAAAATTTTAAGGATGAATTATTTTTTTTATGATGCAAATATGAAAATTGCCAAATGACTGTGACTTAAAGGAAGTGGCAACACCATACTCCTGTTATCAAGACAAATGTTACTACTATGAAGAGCAAGTTATGTATCTAACCAGCCACTATTTAAAATGCCACTGAAATTAACCGAGTTTTACACCTGTGAACTGGATCAGGGACAGCTTACAGTAATGATTTTCTAATAACACATCTCCAGATGGCTTATCATATATGGAGTTTTCTGCTTGGGGGCCTCAAAAGACAAAATGGGCATATGGGGTGGTTTTATAACAAAATGGATCTGTTCCAAATGTAATTCATCTTTAATACAACTAGCAGAAGAAATACCTCTCTATCGGCACCTTTTGGAAAACTATATTTAGATGTTTGTCTCACAGACTGAGTATGTCCTTGAGACATCCAGAGAATTGCATTTGCACAGTTTGTGCTGCAGTAATGTAAATACATCTTATTACCACTTGTTGAATATTAGCTGCATATCCTTACAAGCATTTCCTAGCTCAATTACCATGTGAATTACCATGAAATAAGAGTTTTTCAATGATAACAGCATAACACTCTGTGCATATATTATTTTCACTCTTCTCCCTTCCTCTCTAGCACTTTCGAATATACTTGGAGCTTACTTAGACCCTTAAATGAAACCTGCTAATTTATGACAACATTTACAGCAACTTTACATAATTACAATGCTGACCTGCAATATCAAGCAACCAAAATAGTTAATGATGTACTGCAAAACCTCCCTGAAAAGCGCAATTTGGGTTTGTTACCAGAGAGAATGTTTGATTGCAATGGAAGGCAGGTCAGAAGTTGTCAGTGGTATAGCAGGAGGCAAAGAAAATGAAAGAAGGGTCTGAGGAATCAGCATTTTAAAGGGACAGCATGAATCAGATTCTTACAGATCTCTTCACTGAGTGATTTTGTGCTTTTTGGATGCTGTGCACAGCTGCAACTGTGCTTTGCTGTGTGTGAATTATACATTGCACTGCAGGAAGGTGCAAAGGGGAGGGGCAGCTTTCACAGCCCTCCAATGATTAAGCTCTTATTTTTTGCCCTTTAGAGCTCTGAAGGAAGTTCTGCTATGTTGCCCCATTTTGCACTATAAATGAGTTGTTCCCAATACTAGCAGGTTTTCTGCATAATCACAGGAAAGCCGACAGGTGCCAACTGCCCATTGCACAAGGGCTTGGAAGCACTGGGGTGCCAGCCCAGTCCTAGATAGAAAGATTTTTCACCTTGCCAGGAATGTGTAATTCTCACTGTCAGTAAAAGCATCAAATCTGTCAGTGGAAACTTACATTTATTCGACATTTGTCCTAAGAACATCAGAAAATGCTGCTTGTTATACATTAAAAATATTATTCAGAAGATCTGTATGGTAGTAATTTATTTTCCTTTACTTCATTAGCAAAAATTGTAAAAAAACCCCTCATGTTACTGTAGTGTAAATGCATCAGATGGCTTCTCAGATCTGAATTCTGTTTCCATGATGTGGCTATTCAAACACTATTTTTTGCCGTAAGATTTCCTTGCTGCTATCTAAAGAAGTGGACTGCTGTGCATAGAAGAGAAATTAAAGTTAGAAACATTTGAGCGTACCAGATTCTGAAAGAGACTCAGTACTTTTGAAATGGAGGTCCACAGGCTCTTGAGATTTTAAGGACCAGTTCTGAAAAGCTACCAACTAAGAGGAGCCTGTTGAAAGCATGCTCAAGTTTGATGTAGAAGGCTCTGAGCTGCTGCCAGGAACGCAGTGGATATATGGGAAGAACTGGGCACCACTGGTTTCCAGTCCTGTCTCAGAGATTAGATCACCTCTTACCCCATCACTGATTCAGTACAGTTCAGACCCTCTCCAGGAGTCTGAGCTCTCCAGACCCTTAATTTTAATTTTCCAGGACTTTATAGTTTCTTGAATACTACTCCAACAGATCAAACAGAGGTAAGTTCTGGCAGCCACAGAGGGTGTTCTGGCACCCAAAGCAACTTCCTTTTAAAATTCTTCCCCAATTTGCTTCAAACATCACTGTATGCATGTACACACTTGCTCCTGAATTTAGGAAAGCTTATGTCTGTCAGTTTTCTCTTCTTGTTCTGTCTTTATCTCATGATGTATTGAGTCAACAGGTACATTTATAAAAGGTTTTCAGAGGAAATATTTTTCTTCTCAATATGAGGAAATTAGAATATTCCAGATCTTTCCAGATTTTTGCTTACGAGGATGCCACGTCAAAATTTCTAATTCAAATTTTTTTATTCCAAAAAACCTTTTTTAACTCTTGACATCTGATAAAAACTGTGTATTTTTCACCTGTCCATTCTGAAACAAGATGAAAATAATGTCACAGTTTCAAAATTTCCAGCAGAATGCATATTCTGTTTTCAGGACTGCTCCACTTAGAACTTGATCTTCCCACTGCTGTTAATAGAATTTCAAATGTGTCATCTCCTCAAGTCATAATTCAGTCACACTTTGTCAACCAGACTCTTTGTTTGAAGAGTGAAGTGATGGAAAATACTGTAAGCATATTGAAGGGGCATGTGCTCAAAGGCCAGGGGGTTGCACTCTGTAAGTTCTGCACAGAATGTTGGTCTGTCTCACACTAGGAGGCCAACAGTTACTTATCATTAACATTAACACATTGTTAAAACCAAACTTCTCACAAAATGCTTAGGAATTAAACTTTTAGTAAAGTATGATTTAAACTGTTGCCAAACACATCACTTTATCACAGAGAAAACAATAATATTGCTGACAGAAAGTTTATGACTTCCTGTAGGAACGCAGCAGATGAGAACAAATAATTTAAATAAAAGATGGTATTGAGTATTTCTAGACATAAAAAAATGCAAAAAAATAGTTACAAAATGTATATGATGGACTGCATATGCTATAAATGCTATATCTTCTTCCTGTTGAAATCAGTGGTGAAAATTTCCACAAATTTTTATGGCATATGTACTCAGGTTCCCAGGAAGAGAATGTCTAACCACAGGCTTTAATGTAATTTCAAAATTTGAAGCATTATTGGTTTTTTTAGCCTTTTAGATTATAACCAAGATCTAGAAACATCATTTTCTACAAAAATTTCTGGATTCACTGAAAGAATTACTTTTCTGAACATAATATGCTTCTCCACATAAGACAAAATAAATAAACTTATTGAAAGCAACATCTAAAGAAATAATACAATTTTTTTCTGTGCAAGAATAGCAGTTTAAGTTTTTCAGGAAAAAATTTCCCCTAAAATTTTACAAAACAAGTGATTGGGTTTTCAAAATCTACCAGTGTATAATACTTACTATTTCCAAGAAAGCAGCCCAGTGGTGATACTGATTGCATGATGATAATCACTGATGTTCCAATGTGAAAGAGCATCCAGTCCTAAGTGTGGAGGAATGGTTGTGTGACAGAGGTCACGTCGACATATTCCAGGTGTCTGAAGAGTTTAGAAAATAACAAACTCAGCTAATGAGCTATGGATGTAGCAAGGCCACTGTGTCCTTGAGCAGAGATACGGTGGTTAAAAACAGCTTGAGAAAAAGAGAATGTAATTTTTAAAGAATGTAAACACAAGGTGGAACTGACATTTACAGAATAACCAATAGATGGCTTAAGTTACAGAGTATGCATTAGCTTATTAATTTACTGTGTAAAGGTCTCATGCCATAATCAATAAATGAAGCTTGCTGATCTCTCATATTGAGAGCTCCGAGTTTTCCCTCGCCGGACAAATGGCCCGACGCAACACCTAAGTATGCAGAATAGAAGCTCTCAGTAGGCTCTTAAGAACATAGTTACAAATTCTGTTTTAAAATCTGAGTATCCTTGGACTTCTAACATTTATTTTAATTTTTTTATTCATCTTTGTTTTCTTCTACAGAGGTGTATTCCTCTACAGACTTGAGACATAAATCTTTAGAGGTGCTGCATTCCTATCACTCATTGCATTCACTGAGAGCTGTGGAGATCTAAGTCACTCTTGAACTGTTATAGAAGAAAGACTGACTTGAATTTAGAAAATAAACTGTCTTTGAGATTTCTCATGGATCCTGAAGAAGTCTGTGGTGGAACACAGCGCTATTCTAAGACACATATAAACCTTTAAGAAAGGGGGGATGCTGGCTCCTTCAGGTGGAGGCAGCATTACATTTCAACAGGCAGACTGTGCATTTTCTACATGGATATCCTTGATAAAATATCGATGTACCCTTGTACAATGTACCCAAATGCATGACAAGATGTGAGAACAAAAAAAAAAAAAAAAAAGATTAATTTACTATGCAGAGAAGCAGGCACAGCTAAAAAGGCCATTAATCCAAAATTAAATGCAGCTGAATAAATAACATTCCCATTCTCTCTTCTTCCAAGGAAAAAATGGCCTCTATAATAACCTGTGTCTCTGAGATAAATGAATGCATTGAAGTTCTTAACTACTCTTTGATGGACTACAAATGGACACTGTGCAGGACAATATTTGAGCAGTAATGATTCGTCCTTTCTTCTTCAAGTGTAAGCTGATTGCAAAGGCTTTAGGACCATAGATGAAATAGCTAAAGGGGTCATGAATCTTAATAGCTTCTAAATCAGAGAGATCTGCAACTTACATGCTCTGACTGAAATGTGTGTGGAATGTGTAAATATTAATCAGTTTGGCAAGGGCTCAGCAGATGAGCTGTCTAAAATTTCACAGTAGGAAGACTGAAAATTGAGGCTGCTGTGTACAAATCAGCTGAGAAGCTCCTGCCTGAAAATGAACTGTCAGCATGTGTGCAAATACAGTTTTCTTGAAGTGATATTTAACATTCCAAACTTCCCTCCTACACAGGCACTGTATGCATCCATGTCGAATGCCATAAATTAATTTAGAATGATGAACATGCACACAAGGTCAAGTGCCAGCACTGAGGAAAGGAAGGCAAATTAGTGCCATGTATCTGAAGCTTGCTCTGATGAGTATTCTGCTACTGATAAGAGAACATAATAGCAAGAACCTAGAGGAAGTCCATTGCCATGACTTCATTAGAACAGAAATACAAAATGTTTTTATACAGCTCAAAAAAGTTAAGATTGCAAAACTAACTGTCAGAAGTAAAATCCTTCTTATATCTGACCTTATGGAAAGTAATTTCAAAGTTATATTTATGTCTTTAGTCTCATGACATAGATGGAAACTGGAGCCCTTCTTGACACAAAGCAAAATAATTCCTTGAGGTTTTTCCATTTCCATACAAACCAGATTTCATATTTGTGATCCAAATTACTATATTTCTACTGAAATTATAATTTATTTTCAGTGTCATTGCTGGATGTTGATGTGTATGAATTTGCATGAAAGTTGGGAGAATGAGGACAGAAGTCTGAAAGACACATGGATAAGAGGTACATTTCAGAATCAGCCTAGGATCAGTAAGATCTGGGTGGGAAGGACAACGAACTTAAATCAAGCCCATCGCAAACACAAGGGAATTTCTTGATTTCTCAGTTCCTGCTCCCCTCTCTTTATCCTCTTTATTTCTAAGAACCCTTCACACTGCCTCATTCTAAGGACTTGAGCACTGGTTTCACCTGCAGTGATCCAGGCTGCTCTCCTAGCCCGGCTCATGACATCCATATCCACCTGCTCCCAGTTTCCAGGTGATCTGATAGCATCCCACCTTGTCCCTCCATGTGTCCTCTGTGCCTTCTAATTTCTTCTCTTTCCTAGGGACTATCAGAGCCTTTGCCCCATGCAGAGCAAGAACACAATATTCTCACTCCTTCTGCGAAGGTAAATTTCTGTATTAAAAGCACCAGCTAATAACAAGTGAAGGGCATGAATTTAATTAATTGAATGAGAAATCATAATTTCTCTTGAGCCCTCTTCCCATTAGAAAACAAACCAGGAAAAGCTGCTGTATTTCTCCAAAATGATCTAATTTGGGCAAAACAGCATATTCTTACTAAAAATTTCCATAATGGGTTTCCATCTGCCTAGTTTTAAGCATATTTTTCTATCCTATTTCCTGTCTGTCCATAGATTTACAGCTAAAAGAAGGCAATCTGTTCTTCTATATACTGTATTATTAGTAGGCCACTGTGGTAAAAAAGAAGTTTATCCATGCCCCAATGTATGGGCATAAAATGGGCAAATAACATTATGCCTTACTAAACGCAGATTACAGCACTTTAACTGTGTGTCTTGAATCAAATACTTCACATCAGGACACTTTTGATTCTTCAGGCAGCTTGTAATGCTACTAAAAGACTAGTAATAGGCATTTAGTAATCTGGAACTACTCAGATCACCTCACTATGCAGGCACTATCTCATAAACATTCCATGAAGCAGTTTTTTTCTGTTTGATTAAGTGTAATAAAACAAACCTTGGTGAGGACTTTTCTTTTTTTAAAGGGAAGAGATGGCATTTTCATTTTAAAATTTATGAAAGGAATATAGGACACCTTCTAGGTAAACACCTGAACTGCCAGTCATCTTTGATTCTTGTCTCAGGAGAGAGGAAAATAAAAAAATACTTTTCTCTGTAAGTTCGTGTGCTATCAGACATTGCTGCATGTTGAGAAAACTTTTCATAAAATGTGATCATTTCTTTAAGTTGGCAGATGATCCTGAGAGGTATCTTTGAAACAGCTGTATGATCAAAAGAGAGAATTGGAGTAACCAATATTTGCCAACCAATTCGTGTTGACATGGCTGTGCTACAATTGGTAGTTCTCAAGGGAATGAAGTTACTGTACCCTCTTCTTGTTATTGCTCCTTGACTCTTCAGTCTTCACTTCTGTCATTTGCTTTTTTCATTTATTGCACATTACATCCAGCTTTCCAAGCCTCCACCTAACTCCTTTCTGTTTCCTGGATGCTTTTCAATTCATACTCCATCCTAAGGGGTTTTATTTTATTCTGCCATCAAATTCTCAGCAGTATTCACAAGTGGAGGGCAAAAAAGGCCCCTGCTTTTCCTGTTGCTAACCTGGCTCTGTCCAGCTAGGAAAAATGACATTTCCATGGTGGCCATTCTCTCTGAGGTTACCAATAGGTAAAATATAAAAGGGCAGCTGTTGGCTTCAACCTAAATAGTCAGAAATTCAGACAAAATAGTCAGAAACTATGGTGAGTTATTGAATGAAGGCAGAAGTCTTTTAGACATGAAAAAATCAAGGGTAAATTGCATCAGAAAAATCACTAAATTCAAAAGTTTCCAAAAGTAATGGATTATTTTTCAAGCCACAGGAGGAATCTTACAAAGACAGATAACAGGGATGCTCCACTAATGAAAAAATAAACAAGAACCACTCAGGAAATCTTGTAAGTGCTGTGAAAGACTTTTTATTATGAATGTGAAAAAATATGAGATGAAGTACATGGAGGTCACAGAAGAGGGGAACTACTGTCACCACTTCAGCCTGGATAGCATTATGTTCCAAAAAGCACAAAAGAAAATGTGTGCTCCCAAGGAAGTCACAGATAGTGGGCACCAGTACACAGCTTAGATGCTATTACTGTTAGCTCTGATCCTTATTTTTCTGACTGGAAATGTAATGATTATATTCCTTTCATTACTCTGTCACTTTCACTGCTAAAAATTTTAAAAATCCAAATCTTTTTTTTCAAACACTTTTGTTTTATCTCTCTTTTTTTTTTTTTCTTTTTGAAGTCCTTCATTACAGTCCCAAAAAATATGAGCATTGCATGCTATTTTTCTCAGCTATAGAGAAAGATCTGTAGAGGGACAACTAATTGCATTTTAAACTAACTCAGAAAGCTATACACAAGTGTCAGTGTGCCTAAGTTTGTTCGTTGTGATTTTTTTGTAGCTTTGATGTTTGTTTAAGGTGTATAACTTCTTACATAAATAGAACTGAAAAAAATACATTTTTGAAACCTAAAACTGGTGTTTATTTGTGTAGGTAATAAATTTATTCTGTATGTATTCATATAGGTTACTCTTAAGCATCATCTTACATTAATGTGTCAAGCATTTTCCCTTCAAAAGGCTTTAATCTTCAAATTGAATAAATCTAATGAAGCAAGGATGCATAGATCACCAAGTAAAATAAAATTTGAAGAGTGGTCAAGTGCATCAAGAAGGAAAAAAAGTGTATATTTAAGGTATATATATATATATTTTAAAAGTATATTTATATATTTAAAATATGCCAGTTTTCATTGTTGAAAGATTTAAAATGCTTCTTTTGTATTTTGAGAATTCTCTTTTCACATTTTGTGAGGGATTCACTTAACTGTTTTTTTCTTAGCTTTTAGTATTTTCCTAATGGTAATTGTGGGTAGTGTGTTAGTCCAACAATTTCCTTTATTCTTCTGTGGCATCATAATAATGCCAATGATTATATGTAACCCAAATCACAGCAGAGAGATAGGATTTTCTCTTGTTCATGTGAATAGGTAACAAGAAACTTATTGTGTGTTGTAATAAAGAAAGCTTCTGTGTTGTAAGAAGGAAGAGAGATTCAGAATTAAAGATCCAGTTATCCATTTGACCACACAGCTTCTCTACACAAATATACTTTGCTAATCCCCAGTAATCTGAATGAACCTTTTCCCTAATTAACAGAAATCTTTAGCCAGACAAAAATCTTTGCTACCTTAATTTTATTACCTGCAATGAAATTTGTTTAAATGTAAAGCTACAGAATGCAATAATCAAATGTAAAGCTATGCTTGAGCTACTCCAAAGGAAACAGCTGAATTTAATTGGAAATCCTTCTGTAGGTAATGTGGATTTGGATACTGAATAGACTTTAGCAAATAAAATGTCATATCAGTACTGAGAAACAGTGTGAAATATGGAAGGTTATATCTTATTTAGTAACTCAGGATGCTTCTGAACAAGAAGCAACAGGAGAATTCAATCCACTTCACACTAACAATAGTCTGAGTCAACATAATGGAACCACTGGATATTTCTGACATATATTTTAGGAAGGAAAAAGATTATCAGTTACATCACTTACCTTGTTTAGAACAACAGCATTACTGCTCTTAGGGAAGAACACAAAACCTGTATATGTGTGGCTTGCCTTCACAATTGTCCTCAATACTTGGTGTACATGAGCTGCAGATGACTGTTCATAACTAAAAGAGGGTGTGCAATGCTGGCTATCATAAACAGAAATTGTACACCTGAAACAGGCCTATTCTGCACACCACAGTCCCAAAAAGTCATTGCACATTTCCCCTCTACAATTACTTAGATTGAAATTTAATACATGGAAATTAAGTGGCTATTTATTTATTTATTTATTTTTATTTTTTTTATTTTTTTAATAGGATGCTAACTTAATTAACAAGGAATGGACTGCTTTTGAAATAAATATAAATAAGTGGGTAGAAGATTACTTAGCAGTAGGTGCTGTACTGAGTTAGACTAAGCTATATTACCTTTCCTGAAAAGTATATTGGTAAAAATTATAATGGCAAGAAAAGCTGAATAAACATTAAGAATCTCAACTGTTTTCAGAAATAATTTTTCTAAGTCTGTGCCAGTCTTGCATTTGCCAATGTTTAGCAACTTCTGAATAATTAGGAGTTTATTAATGAGAACACTTGCAGAACTTGTTCGATGAAAATCATCTACAAGAAATAGCAAACTATGGGAAGATGCAAACAGATTTTATTGCACTTTCTCTCTTTTTCAGAGCTAATTGTGAATGAGATGGGGCTTTTTTATCTAAATGAAGAAAAATTAAAAAAAAATATTTCACCAAAAGTGCTAGTTTTTGCCCAGTTTCCTTTTTTCCTCAGAGCTGCCATATACAGAAACACAGTAGCCTTGGTGACCTTGTTAGCCATCAAAGTGCAAAACTTGTATACTATCTATCTGTACATTAAAATTTTCACTGCTAATTAACACTAGAAATCATGATAATTTAGTGTTCTTAACTTTTGTATCTGAAAGAGCAACTACCTGAATTGATCTCCAGTGGCAGAACTGAATTTGATGAGTGGGAAGAAGCCCTGAAGAGATGCTAAAGTTCACTCTGAATTTACAATGACTTTTGTCATGACACTTGGGGTAAGAGGTGAGTTCCTGAATGTGAGCAAATAGCCTGCAAATGAGAACATAGTGTGTGTAATGTACACCCATAATACGGTACTGAGATCCCTGGATTAAATCAAAGTGGGGTAGAGACCAGAAGTTGCACCCTGATGCTATTATGAGACCAAATAATCTCCGCTGGGCTTTTGTGGTCAAACAATATATCACTGCACACTGTTCTGGCCATCAAAGCGTCTGCAGGTGTTGTACTTGATGTAGTCTTTTTCTGTGTCTGCTCCTGTCAGGACCCTTGTTCTTTGAGTTTTGCTTTGTGACTACATCTTTAGACCAACAGCGAGCTAAGAGGAGTCTTTGGGAAAAGAAGCCTTGTTTTCCTGAAGACGTGGGTCAGGAATGTGAGACTTTCTAGCTGTTTGTCAAGGAACTGACAGCCACAAGCACAGCAAAATCCATCAGATCCACCATGTCTCTAGCTTGAGCATTTCCAGTCCTTGTAACCCCAAATATAAGAAAAATCAAGGTAATTGTGACTTGTGGCTAGGTTGGTTTGTTTTTTTCCATAGTGAGATTATCCACATTGTGCTCAGACATTAGCCCTCTTTGTCTGATTTAAATTTCTTGGTAATTTGGCTTTCCTCCCTTAACTGTTGGACATGCCTCTGAATATACCTCTTTCTTTTGCTTCCTGGCTGTGAATGTTAATTATCTGCATATTTTTTAAATCCTTATGTTTACCAGGTCACCTTTCCCCCACAATATTTGCCCTCACAATTGCAGCAAACAATATTGTGTTTGGAATTGTCCATTAAATCTATAGTGTCATTGATATTTGAAAAAGATTCTGAACCACGTAAGCCTGAGTAATTCTTAACGAAGCTCCACCTGGAACTGAATAATCACAGAAAGTAAAAAAAGGTATTGTTCAATGAAAGATTAACAATTCTCTAGGTCATGTAAAGGCAATTAATTTACCCTTCAGAGGACTTTTGAGATCTAAGACCTTCTAGACTGGTAAATATTAAATGTATTTTTTTTAAAGGATATTTGAACAAAAGTCCTTCTTTGGGGATTCCTAGGGAGTACTCACCTACACTTCATATGCCTGAAATGTCTTGAGAGGAACAGGGGGAAAGAAGAATCAGGTGTTTTGTGGCCCCAGAATTAAAATGTAGAAATTTCAATGAAGAAGTTGCCTCATTTTATTTAATATAAATTGTAAAGAGAAAAAGTAACAGTGGAGGAATTAAATTGATTTTCCATAGCATGGAAAATCAGCAAGGTAGTCTAAGTATTTTTATTATTTTTATGTTACGATTTCATGTTTGTGCGGGTCAAGAAAGTTGTGAACAAAAAAAGTGCCCTCAGAAGAAAGAAAACCTTAAAGAAATAAACTAAAGGATTCTAAAATAGTTGCTTTCAAAAAATAATCCAGTCTAAAAATAAATCTACAGTATTTTGTTGGAAAAATAGGGATTGGTTAGTCCAGTATGATGCAGCATAACTGGTTTATTCAAAATGTGGAGAGGTTCAGATCTTGCAGCTGAGAACTGAAGTAAACTGGAGATTTAGAATGGCTTTAGCGTGGTCTCTTTCCACCTCCAGAAGCATGAACTCTGTGTCAGCAGGAGACATAGGCCATAACTTCTGTACAGAAAAGTTTGTAACCTGGCATCTCTATGGGATGGGGGGATCCCACTTCCTGAGCAAGTTTATTAACCATGATGAGATGGACCGCTGCGAGGCACCTTCTTAAAGGTAAGGATGAACCTTTCCTCTCTACCCACAATGATGTTGCAGGTGCCCAGCTTCAGGAGAAGCTGCATTTGCCTGAATATCCCAGATTCTCAGGATGTCTAAGTTCAGCCCTCAGTGACACTGGTATGGAAACCATTGATTTGCAGATGCCCTTTGTCCTTCCATTTTCCTTACAATCTTGCTTAGATGTCATTCAGTAAAGTCCTGGGTGAATCTCTCATCATCATTACTGAAAACCTATCCTATCTGAAACACTGGCCTCAAAATTCTGACTTTAATTTCTGAGTTGGATATTCAACCAATGTCTTTGTGCCACTGAGCATCATAGTGTGTAAATGTCACAATCTGGAAAACTGTATTTATGATAGGGCATGTCATTTCCAAAATTAGTTTTGATGTGGAATTTCAAGCACACTGAAGAAGTGTCTTCTAGAATTCAAGCAAAACTGCCAATTGTCTCTGCAAGCACTGCTGCCCTGTATATTACCTGAGAGGTATCCCCTTCCTGCTGTCTCTGCCTTCAAAAACCAGAGAAGTCACACATTAAATTCTTATGTAAAATTTACACTCTGAAATATGTAAATTCTTTTTCGGCTATGGAATAACATGTCCCTAACCCAAACCAATGCAATTTAGCACTGCTCAGCCCTGTCTAACCTAACCAAATCTAACCTAACCTAACCTAGCCTAACCTAACCTAACCTAACCTAACCTAACCTAACCTAACCAAACCTAATCTTTTTGGTTTTTTGCAGCCTGAGGTTTGGGCTTAAATAAAAAACCTTTTGAAGGACTCAGTGATGCTGGAATGAAGACATTTCTGATAATGCTAAAAGCTGAAGGCAGAATACATGCTAAATTCTACTTGCAGTGCTGTGGCTGAGGGACAAAACCAGTCTAAGAAATAAGTTCTTAAATGACTGGAACTTGTGTGACTTGAACTCCTTTGTCATCACTCTTAGAGAAAGATGTAAGATTTATTGACAATTGCCCTGAAAGTTTCCTAGAGGGGCAAAACTTGTCAAGGAAGACAGGACTGAATTTAAGGCTGTGGGAAGATGCAGTGTTCTGTAGGATGGTTCTTCAAGTATTATCCTCTTCAACTGCAAGACAGTTGAAAAATAAACTCCAGAGCACATAATAGTCTATAAACAATTACTAGAGTCCAAAACACAGACAAACTCCAGAATGCAAAATAAAGGATTATGGATCATTTGGAAAGTTGAAAAAATGTTTAGAAGGAATGAAAAAATGCTACTGCTGGTTAGATTTCAAATTAGCTCTATGATGAATACAAAATTATGCTTAAGTAATATCCTTAATACTATTTAAATCAATAAAGACTAGGACATTTTAATTGGGTTCATAATGAAAAAGCTAATGGCCCTTTAACTTCAGTCAGAACTTGCCAAGATAAAATATTTAAATGTAAACATACATTTGCTATGCCTAGGGAGTAAGTGGAACAACTAGAAATTTTCAATCCCATTCAGGAACTGCTAACACTACTGCTAATTATTAAGAGGAAAAAAGCATCAGCTTTTTCCCCTAAATTTCTATTAAGCTGGCAGAAATTCTAAGGCTATCAGAGAGGTTTCTTTATTTCTGAAGCATGCTAGCAATATTTTCATAGAGTTCTGTAATTATTAGAGAGTTCTATCTAAAATGTAGCCATGCAGAATTCAAACATTAGTCTGACATCTACCAGGGTAAATTTATATGGCAATCAGGTAATGGCAAGAACAAGGACAAACCTAAATGGCCTTGCATGAGCTACAGCCAGGGAGGGGGGCTATAAACATGTGTGTGCACAGGTTCTCTGTGTAAGATTAATATACTGTTTCAGTGAGAAAGATGGTCAAAGGGTAAGTGAAAAAAAGAAATAATATTCTTTTAAAGATTTTTTTGCCATTTTTTAAAAAATGAAACAGTCATGTTTTCTTTAGTTATCTGTTCTGCTTTTAGATGACAATCTTAATTGTATCTAGATAGTCTTATAAACAAATAATTCTACATTAGAATAAAGAAGGACTTGAAAAGGATATGAAGTTTCTGCTTGTAGATTCTTACTTTCAGTAGCAGGTAATACTAAGACTCCTTTTATACTATTTGAAATATTACTGTGTCTAGTTTGTTATCCTATCTCAACTCTGCATAAATTTAGATTTTTAACTACCTTTTTGTTTTATGCAAAGTATGAATTACTTTCTGCCATCATCTATTATTCTTTATGTCTTTTCCATTTTGTTCTCACTTCCATATAGCTTTATTCTATTTTGCCCAGAAAAGTAATGGAAACCTGTCTTTGAAGTTATTTAGCACACCACCAAATATGACCCAAAGGAACCTGCTCTGGCTATGTTGGATTTAATTTTGAAATTGCCCTGTGATGAACAGGGGGTTGGAATGAGTGGTCTCTAGGCTTTCTCTGCTGAAGGTTTCCTCACTTTTGTGATGGTCAAGACTGAAAAGGCATCAGGAGTGACAGTTCCTCTCCAGAGGGTCTGTTGGTGTGGTCCATGGTCCCTTCACGGAAATAGATGACACTAATCATTATTCACAGCCATGACACAATGATCACATTTGGACTGCTAGTTTACATGAAAATTCATCCACATTTAATGGTACATTTACATTCCTGTAATATTGCTGTCTGTTTAGAATCAACACTTTTTATTGGAAAGTTAGAAAAGGAATTTTTTTTCAGTATAGTATGCTTCAGTGTTCTTTCATGTAGTTTAGAAAAGCTGGCAATGTAACTCTGTTTACAGGATGTATTTAAAACTACATAAATTGAGTTTCATTTTATGAGGTAGAATAAATATGAATTATGCAACTGGTGGCTTAAAAATTCTAATTTAGCATTAGGAAGTTAGCTGTAAATTCTAATTTCCCATCTGCTCACCATGTACCTACCACTTCTGGAGAAGATAAATGGGATTATTTGCCTTACCTAATGGAGAAATAAACTATCATTCAAAGACTCAGTTAGACTTATTAGGAAAGATTTGCTAACTCTTTAGAAAAGACTCATAACTAACTTTTAAGTATCAGTACAATGAAACCTATTAAAAACTGTTTTGACACTTTAACTTATTATATGAAATGAAATATCTTGTTGTTTCCGTAGCAAAAAACAAACAGCTTACAAATGTTGAACTTTAATTTTAGTGAAGGGATGAAAACAGAAAAATTATAAGAAATTAGAAAAAGAAAGAAAAAGCATTAAGTTTCACTAAAGAAACACTATGAAGTCAGAAGAAAGTATCTATATTGAGTAATAAATATGAGTAAGTCAGAAGAAAGAATCCAGATTAAGTAATGAAAACTACTGTTTTTACAAAATCATTTGTCTCAGGCAGTGAAATATGTAGGAAAGGGCTAAAAAGGTTTTAACTCACAATGTCCCTACTTTATAGCATAATAAAGAGCTACTGAGACCTCCTCATGCAAATTATTTAAAATATCAGCACAAACTTTGGCAAAAACCAGATTGACACAATGCTCTGTCTAGTGAACCTCAGGGGCCTCCACTCCTGCCCACTTTGCTGACAGGTGACTAAATGCAAACCAGAACTGAAAACTAAGGATCAGGAAGGCAGTAGAACCGAGTACTACATGAATGAAATTGGAAATCTGCAGCCTCCACTGAGATGCTACAACCTCTTGCAGACTCTTCCCACTCAATTTTGATGTTCCACAAGCCTCTGTGAGGGTTTTAAATCTTTGACTTGAATATCTCATCAACTCTTCTTAGTATTTGCCCTCAGAAATGCACACACAATTTGATTTAACATGATATGGATGTCCTCCTTGGGGAAAACCCCAGATACAAACTAAAGGGCACACAAAAGCACACAGCAACATGCAAAGGGCTTTTACTCTGACCAACCCAACCTATTCCATCTGCCTTTGAAAGAATTGCATGACCAGTGTAAAACAAACACAGCAACCAACCTTTTTTTCCCCTAGAGGACCTGGTTTTGATAGAACAGAATATGTCATCATGAATCTCTCTGCATGACAATTTAAAAAATATCTAGGTCTGTGAAGTCAGGGCAATTCCAGCCTTACCCCAGACAATATAAAACATGGACTTAGACTTGGGGTTCTGTGTCTGGTTTCACTTCAAAGACTGAGCCTTTCAGCACACACATACTATCAAAATCTGATGGGACCCAGGAAAAGGACTTTGTCTACCTAACTCTCCATATGGGTTACACCTCCAGGTTTGGATGCTGCTGGCAATGACAATCTTTTAGATCCTAACTTTTTGTCTTTTTGTGTGCACTCATTCAACATGTAGAAGAGCTGAACTAAACTTTCCTCATGGGAATGCTTAACGTGACACTTACTATCTCCTGGGAAAATATATTAATTTTGGCCTTATGGGTAATGGCTGAAGAAGTTCATCTCTAGGTGGCTGAAGAAAACACTTTAATTTTTTATTTTGCTTCTACTAATTTTTAGACATGCTCCTGCCTTGTTACCATTTCAATTACTTCCTGGCCTTTTGCTACTCCATAATGATGCAAGCACTGGGAAGCCCAAGGAAGGTTGTGAGAATTGCTGTCTCCACCTTTTTCTCTTCCATGTTCAAAGCAAAATAAGATACAGCTTCCAGCAAATGTCAATACAAGCTAGCTAGGTAGAAAACACGAGTCTGCAAAACAGGGGGTAGAAAGAAGTGATACATTGTGCAGTGTGAAATTTGGAAATACTGCCAGTCTCGTGACTTCTTGTAGTTTCCAGTTTCTTTATTCTCTTTCAAAAGAATTTATTTTGACAAAGTATTATTTAGACTGAGAAGGCAGAAAAGGGGAAGAAAGGGAAAAAGTTTAATGATATAAGAAAGAGAGAACATGTCCCAGTAGAATCTGTGAAATGCTGTCAGACCTTGGCAACTTTGTCTCTAGAATTGTCAGGGATTTTTCAAGCAGAAATCAATTTAATAAGAAAATGTAAATTTATTGGACAAGGAATCTTCCCTAATATGATTTTTTCTTCTACAGTAGTTCAATGGACACTAGTTTGAACAACCTAGTAGGATCTTGCCAACCTAAGAGCATTTGGCTCCAGGGCAGGGACCAGCAGCTGGTCCTGCCTTTGAGCAGCCAGTTTGTCAGGGCAGTCTTTCTGTTGAGACACCCTGAGTGAGCAGCAATGCTTGAAAGTTCTTGGCAGAGCTTATTTGATTGTTCTCAGCTTTTCTGCTTCAAATCACTGAAAGTTGGTAGGAAGACATAGAATACTACTAAGCTTTGCCCAGTTCTGTACATTGGTGGGTATGGACGAAGTCAACAGGGCCTTCACTTGTGAGGACAGTTTGGGACTCCTCCCAAGTATTACTGCTCAGGTTTGCATATCATGACACACATGAGTGAGACTTGTGCATGTACAATTTCTGCTCCTTTGCCAAGTGAAACAAAAAAGCTGACATGCATAATCCTGCATCAAAATCAAAGTGAGTAAAGTCTTTGCAGACTGTCTTTTGCCTGCAAATTCACTGCATCTTATATATACATATTTGTACATATTTGTGTGCGTGTGTGTGTGTGTATATATATATATATATGTGATTCAGCTTGACCATCATACAAATAGCTTTTCTGTTTGAGGGCTAGACTAGATAAAATTAAATTTCTGCCCCATTTGAATAATTTCTACTTGCTATTAAAACGAAATTCAATTCTTTGAAAGAACTAGCACATTTGAATTCAGTGGGATTTTAGCACAATCCATATTTGCTGGAGAGTGTATTGTTCTCTGTAAATCCACCACACTGAATATTTCAGTGCAGGAATCAACCTTCGTTTTATATGGGATAAAATATTTTTTTGACCACTAGGGGACAATGTTGCTCTTCACTTAATTCATTTGTTCTTGTGACAGTGGTAAAGCATTTTGCACTATTTTTAGCGAACTTGAGTGTTAAAACTGGTTTCTTTAATACAAAAGAACACCTTGCCTCAGCATCTACCATACTTCCACAATGCATACTCTAATTTGAAACAATCAAAATATTTCTATTTTAATGAGGAATCAAATCCAGGCTTATTACTATGAATAATAAGTGAAACTCACTTTATTAGTGTACTGTTAAACGTGAAATTATATTAAGTAGCTGATTCTATTTTGGAACAAGGAAACTGGTTTGCTTTATTTCTATGTTCTGTTACTTTTGGGGTGGGGGGGGTGTTTGTTTTCCTTTGGGATAGAAAGGTATGTGGTTGAAGAGCTCATCAGTAAAGAAGAATTAGGATCAATTAATAATCCAGTCAGATGTGTACATGTACTGCATAACCCATCCTCTCTGTGCCCTGCTCTGAGGCTCTAATTTGTTATTGAAGCTCCAACTTGCACAGTTATTGAAATGCATAGTTTCTAGTATGTGAGAAGCAGGAGAATTTGAAAAGAATACACAATGATTCTAAGAAAAAAAATCTGAGAAATGTAGTAGGAATTTAGAATGATCTAGCTTAATAAGAAAATTATTAGTGCTTTTCCAAATATGTGCAATTATCAAGGCAAGCATCCTTGTTACAACAGAGAAAAGTACGAAATCTCAACAAATAATGCACATCTACCCATGCATGAATTAAAAAGAAGATAAAAACCAAATGGAAATTAGTCTGAAGTATTAACCATCCTTTTTATTCTGCTACCTTGAGTCACACTTTTGCTATTATGTTTAACATAAAGCACATCCACAGTTTTCAGCTAGCTCAACTGTGGAGAAAAAGACTATTGAGTGTAACTGAGGCACATAATAACAATTTCAGTCATGGCAAATGTTTTATGTGTCATAATTACTGGATTTTTTATTATTCCTTATGTCAATAATACAATTTGAGTAATTTTTTCACCATCACTTTTTAAAAGTTTAGTTAAGTATTTACCTGTTTTCCCTGATTACATTGAATACACTAATGCAGTTCAGACCTGCAGCAAGTCATTAGGGGTACAGATTCATGTAGTGACTCTTTGAAAAGCACCTCATCAGCAGAATTCTTTGTATTTTCTCTGTGTTTTCCCTCAGGATTGCTGAGGCTTTGAGCAGACAATCTCCACTTAATGGCAGTGGAGGGGACTAGCATGTTTCAGAGGATGCTCAGATACACAGGCACTCTGAATGCAGATATCCAGTCGCTTAAACAGTCTGGTCCTAAAAGGTATCCAAAATCAGTAGAGCCAAAGTTTCCAAACAGAAGTCTAATTTGCATCAAATAATAACTTAACCAAGTCAAAAGTAAAAGATGGTTCTGTTGGTTTTAGTGATCAATTTTTTCTTAAGGTTTAAATAAAAATCAGGCACTGAAACCCAGGACAACCTTAACTCAGCTGTTATGTAGGGACACATGAAACAGAAGTACAAGGCCTTGAAATGAAACAGACACCACAGTGATTAAAGCCAGGCCATTATATAATGTTTGTTAGTACCCCATCTGTGTGTACTTTTCAAATCTCTTATCAAAGTCTCTTAGAGCACTTGCTTCTAGTTGTACTTAGCTGTTTTACTGCATGGAGGAAAACCCCACATTATCTTAACTTTAAATGAGGACAATAGAGGCAAGATGAAAGAGTTTCTGAAGCACACTCAGAAATTGTGCAACAGAGCTTGAAAATAATGCAAAACACTGAAATAAACAACGTGGTCCCACATCCACTAATCCAAAAGACAGCAAACTCCCAACTTTTTCAAAAAGCTGCCTGATGGGATTCAGACATTCGCAACCTATACTCACACACAGAACCAAGTCCTCTGTGTGCATGCATCTGGGTAATGCCATCACCAGTTGAATTCTCCTGCTTTGCACTATCTTTCCACAGCACATTCTGAGTCTGACTGTACGATTATTGACATAATAATAGTATGGTATACCTGCATGGCAATTCAGAATCACTTGTATACAGTGGAACTAGTGACAATGTAATTGAGGTAGCTCCTTCCAAAATGTCATAACTTCCCAGTAGCTGATTTTGCTTTCTATTTAAAAAATGCTCCTTCCAGGGTCACCAGCACAAGGAGCTGATCTTCAGTTATATTAATGACTACACTATTTAGTTATAGAAAATGTTTTATTCTACTCTTGAGGAATAAGACACCAACGGTTTAACGAACAAATAAAGCAGACGGGTTCAGCTAAGTGTCATAAGGTAATGCTAATTCTAAGCTTTTAATATCCCCTGTTTTAATCATCCCCTATTTAAAATAAAATGATTCTTGGTGATAGAAAGTTTAATTTGGAAGGAAGAAAGCGTCTTCTACTGAAACACAAATACCAGCAGTGCAGTTGTAAACTGTGAGACAGGATATTGATCAAATAACTTGAGAAGGAATAATTTCAGAAGCTGATCAACACAAGCCAGTGTATTTTAAAAGAAGGAGCAGACAGCAGTCTTGCCATGTGTGGCCTATGGGGAAGCAGCTGGTGTTTTGGGGCTCAGTCATGGAAGACGTTTAACACTGGAATTTCAATCATACTATCTGGAAAGCTGTCATAGAGCAGGGATATCAGATGTGGGCAGGAGTTCTGGCAGGTGGAATTCATGGTGCTACAAACTCAGTGAGAATCTAAGCAATGCTTTGTGTGTCTTTCAGAACAGAAATAAGCTAATACAACCTTGTGGCTGGCAATGAAAAAGAATGTCAGTGTGTGGGGCACAGCTCAGTATCATCTATTCAAGTCTCATGAGATGCATTCAGAACAGCCTGAAATGCAAGACAATGAAAATTAGTAAGAAACAAGATACAAAGGCACAGTCAATTATATACAGGATATTAGAATATGAATGATTCTGCCTTATTTATGTTATCTGCATATAAAAGCAAAATTGCAATGTGCCTCTTTAGAATCTAATATTAGTTGGAGTTACATCTACTCGTGTTTTGATCTTTTCATATCTGCTTTGCCAGCTATGAAAATAACAGAGGAGGTAGTTGTCGTTTCCAAATTAAATCATATATTGAACTGTAGCAGCTCTGCTTACGAACTGTAGATAACAACACCAGTTCATTCTGACTGCTGTGAAAGGGATATGGTAGAAAAATCACCGGTTGGCCTATTGCAATTCATAAATAATCTTCTTAGTCAAGATTCTTTCCAGGTCTTTTCTTGAAAAAGGGATGCATATTTTGGCCTGCTAGTAATGGAAGTACATTCAGAGGCAAGTAAACTGGCAGTTGCTAAATATGTTACCCAAATGTTGACAAATCTGCCAGAGTGGAGAGTTTAGTACTGAAGTTTAGAAACAGCTTATAACAAAGAAAAACCCAATTTACATGAAAATATGAATCCAAAGGTTAGTCTCATAAAGATTTGCATTTTGAAAGCAGAAATTTTCATTTTGTGCAAGGCCTGAATGATGAACTGAAAACTGTACTTGCTGCTGCCTAATTCTAGTGGTGCTTAAATTTACTAGCTGGGTACTTCACCTGTTTTAAAAAGCAAAAGACCTTTCAAAGTGTCTGAAACCAGGTGCTCCAGTTCTGAGCAACTCAGGACTTGACTCTTGTTTGATTGGGGTCAAAGTAGGGATAAAATTCATGTCCTCTACATTTAGATGTCTTTAATATTCAGTCTATGCTGTGCAAACCAGTGGAAAGAAGGCTTTGTAAAGAGACAGATTTTATAATCTCTTCAGAATCAATGGGAAGGAATAGGTATTTCTGCTGCAGTATTCAATTGGTCTGTTTTCAATGTCTATATCAGAAGATGAATCACAGCCTTGATGTGCCCAAGTGGCTGTCTGCACTGTAGACATATAAAATAGATTAGATTAATCTTGCTAAAGTAGGTTTTTTGCTAAAGTCCCCTAAGGATTTTGATCTGATAAATGACCTCTCAGTGTGTCTTTATGCACATCTAAAAAATCAAGGATACCCAAACAATCTTCAGGTGCCTGCTTTTTATGTAATAACCTAATTGGTTATTTATTTATTCAGGAAGCTGGAGACCACCCGAAATTGCCCAAGCCTCAGCTCTGTGTGGTT
This sequence comes from Camarhynchus parvulus, assembly GCF_901933205.1. Lineage (NCBI taxonomy): Eukaryota > Metazoa > Chordata > Aves > Passeriformes > Thraupidae > Camarhynchus > Camarhynchus parvulus. The sequence continues at coordinate 39,915,980 of NC_044586.1, read as the reverse complement.
TATTCACCTGTGGATTTTTACAAGAAAGTGTACATATTCATAGTATAAGTAGTGCTGACTAATGGAAACACTCTCAATTCCCATGTTCAAGGAAAGTCTCAATGCAAACAAGAATTTTGACTTCATTTAAACAAAATTAGCAGAAATCTGTAACCTGTGGTTGATGCCATCTCTGTTTTATGGTACCTTTCATGTTTTCTCTACTATGGGGCCAGGCCACTTCACATTTTTTCTGATTTTTGCTGCCAAGAATGTTTCTGTATTTCATAATAAAAGAATCGTTGCATGAAAGGCAGTCTGTCTGTCCCATGTCCCACCTGTTCCTGGGCTCTTGTTGCAAAGTGGGATCACTTGTCAGAGGTGGGATCCATCCCACAAGCTTCCAAAAGCTACATGTTGTAAGAAGAGGTGGGATTTTCAAAATTCCATCTCAAGCTATTAGTATAATTTCACTTTATTCCCAGTGACCAGGAAGCACCTTGGTTTCAGTCTACTTCCCTGCTTGGCCATGGGAAAAGCAGCCCTTAGCAGTAAAAAGGAAACCTGTGGCTTTTTCCTCTCCAGGAATGGGCAAGTTACTCACAGCTGGCCCTGACTCTGCCCCAGCATGGAACCACTTGGCAGCTTTTTACATAAAGGTAAAAGTAAAACCAAGAAATTATTTCTTCCCTATCCTTTCCCTCATGTTGCCATCTAAAATTCTATTTTTCCTCTGTCTCAAGAAAGTGTGTACTGCTGAAATATTAAAATAAAATCAGTCATTTTTGTGAATAATTGTGAAGATTCTAATCTTCAATTATTCAAAGTTATTCATTCAATTTGATCTTTAAATTCATACTGTTTGGACAAGAAGGATAGCATAGGCACAGTATTTTCCATTTGGTTATTTCTCTTTCACTTCCTGAAGCAATTGAATATACACACATCTTAGAATAGCAAGGAAAGTGATTACATGATTAAAAATGTAAAGGTCATCTGTTTAAGGCCAAGACTTTTACCAGAAAGAAGAGGTTTTCATGAATATGAAAATATACGCTAGTTAGAAGAGCAAATAGAATAACAGAACTATCACTAATAATGGCAATCAACAATTTTTACTGTGACAAAGGCTTTTTGAAATTACCAAATTAAAAAAAAAAATATTTATCCCAAACTGCTGTTCTTTAGGAAATATTTAACCATTGAATTCTAAAGAAAATTGGAATGTGGCAATGGGGTGCATTTTATGTGGGAAAGGAGAACTAAAATTTATGTATTAATGGTATTTTGAGCTTTCATTTTCCTCCTAAATATGCAAAAATATTTGAGGTTGCTAAGTGGAGGTTGATTTCTTTCTTTCTTTCTTTCTTTCTTTCTTTCTTTCTTTCTTTCTTTCTTTCTTTCTTTCTTTCTTTCTTTCTTTCTTTCTTTCTTTCTTTCTTTCTTTCTTTCTTTCTTTCTCTCTTTCTCTCTTTCTCTCTTTCTCTCTTTCTCTCTTTCTCTTTCTCTCTTTCTCTCTTTTCTTTCTTTCTTTCTTTCTTCTCTTTTTTTTTTTCTTTCTTTCTCTCTCTTTCTCTCTTTCTCTTTTTCTCTCTTTCTCTCTTTTTCTCTCTTTCTCTCTTTCTCTCTTTCTCTCTCTTTTTCTCTTTCTTTTTCTTTCTCTCTTTCTCTCTTTCTTTCTCTCTCTCTTTTCTTTTCTTTCTTTCTTTCTTTTTCTTTCTTTTCTTTCTTTTCTTTCTTTCTTTCTTTTTCTTTCTTTCTTTCTTTCTTTCTTTCTTTCTTTTCTTTCTTTCTTTCTTTCTTTCTTTCTTTCTTTCTTTCTTTTCTTTCTTTCTTTCTTTCTTTCTTTCTTTCTTTCTTTCTTCTCTCTCTCTTTTTCTCTCTTAATTCTTACCATGCCATCTTTATTCAATTTTCACTTTATTCAAGTTTATTCAAGTTTCAAAAGGTGAAACAAAAAAAAGCAAAATCTTTTTATTAGAAAATAAATATCATTTATTGTCATCATTATCATTATAATTTTGTGTAATTTTTTTAATTCCAAAATATTTAAGATAATATTACCAATTTTGGTGAGTTTATTCATAACTTTTCTAATGTAGTGACATAGACACCACTCTCCTGTCCTTTTATACAGTAAGTCCTAATTCAATTCACTGACAGCAGCTTTCCACTGCTACCTCAAAACTTGTATCTAAGTTTCAAATCCTGAGAAAACATGCATTATTTAGATGTATAATATATTTGCCCTCTACACTGCAGTGTAAAGTTCATATGACTTATTGCTTCATATGACTTATTGAGTGTGTTTCTTTAGGGATATGTTTGGTATTCTTGCAGTAACCTCATTTTTTATTGAACACCGGAGTGAATAACTATATTAAACCTGCATGATTTGTTGGCATTAAAGCTAAGGCTGCCTCCAGGCACTGTTAACTTATGCATCATCCTTTACTTAATTTCTCTGTTTTGTTTTAATTTGTAAACTGTCTCTGATCTGGAATGTACATTTTTCAAGCAGGTTTTCTTACTCTCCTGAGTATATGGCTTACTTTATAATAGGTACAGAGGAACAGAGTTTATTAAATTGTAGTAATACTCTTTGTATGTTTTATAAGTGTGCATTAAATTCCATTTAAATGAGGGGTTTAATTTTGTGTCTCTCATGCCTAAAATTGTATTCATGCCGACTTACTAAATACAAAATGATCAGTCTGCTGGTGAAATTTCTTAATTGTGTTCTTTTGTATTTTATTACTCCTGTACAGAATCAAACCATAATTTAAGTTCATGAACTCTGCTTAAAATGCCTGATTTCTCTGATATTTTTTTTAGCTCAACCAATCTGTCAGATGTCTTCTCTTTTTTCATTCAGTTTATAGGTGTTGCTGAGGAGTTTTCTTTTGCCCACCAGGCCTAACTCCAGTCCTAATTTGTAAATGAGATCTAGACAGAGGCTACGAGAGCATGGGGATGCTCTGAAAGTCAATCTGGATCTCTCCACATGAAAATTTAGACAACATTAGGTAGTCACCTTGTCACCTACTTGACAAGGACTGAAAGGCTCTTGCTAAGGGAGGCAGAAGATTTGAATCAAGTCTGAGTGCAGAAACAATGTGGAACACTGGGAGGTCTGGACATCAGTGGAAATTTCCCACTGAGCTCAAATGGTCACTACAGCATACCAAAATGAGCTCTAGACCTGTTAGAATGTGCACCATGGGCAGAAGCTTACTAAAGCAAGCATAATTTTAGCAAGCTGAACTACCTTTCCCTACCTTTTATGCCCACAAAATAGTGACTGTGGGCAACAGAACTGTCAATCTGTCCAATCAGTTCCTCACAAGGAGTAAATCCTGAAAAATGGTCTGGTCTCCACAAAACAATGGGTTTCACTTGAAAACAATGAAAGAGACAAACAACAAAATAACATCTGAGTCAGTTGTTAATTTGGGTTTGATTTGTGTTCAGCGAGATCAATTACATGCAGTCATTTGGTACTTGGTACGAGAGATATCTTCTCTGGTAAGAGAGAAACATTTCTATCTGGGAGAAGAAACTGATGTCTTTTTACAGAATGTCACAGTGGCAAAATATCTCCTATCACAAATTTTATGAGACATTTGATGCAAAATCACGACATTTGTTTGTAATTAGAGACAGAAGGACAGTGAGATGCACGTGAAAGAAGCAGGTTTACATTATTAGAAGTCTAGTAATATTTCATTAGACATAAAGGAATTGATGTCTTTTCCTACAATAAGTTCCTTCTAATTTACAGATATAAAGTGATCAGTTTTCTGGTCACCATATTTTATTCCTGTGATTTTATTTCCTTTTAAGATTTTATTGTGTGTTCTTGTTAAGAACCATTGAAACCCATGAATATCACTGAGAATTAAGCTGGGTATCTGTTGTTTTGGGATGTTTTTTCAGAACTGTGTCTTTTTAGCAAAAGTGATTTACTAGGTGAGGCTATAACTTTGACCTGCGGATCAGAGCATTACATTCAGCTCTGCACAAATACATCAATTAAGCAACTTTTATTCTTCATTGATTGTTTGGTAGGCTGTTAAATCATAAGACACAATAGTGTTTTAGATAAAAGTTTTAGTAGTAAGAACTGCTGCCAACAGTGTGGTAGTTTTCTAAAGAACTTAGCAAATATTTCATTTTTTGACAAGGGTACAAGTTTGCTTACTAAATATAACTCCGAAATCATAACAGATTTTCTATGTACTGACTATATTCTGATTAATTAATGCTATATAGCATCAATAAAATGTGCTAAAATTGATTTAAGCATCGATGGCTGACATATCTCTAGAAATTGTTCTTGATGGGGAATTGTTGGAAATAGAATTTCCAGTGAGGTACCTCAGTGATTGATGGTATGTCTGGATTTTCATAATTCTTTCTTCATATGGAGGTAAACATATAAATAAGTGCTGAGGGAATTGTGGGATCCTTGAATGGATCTCCTAGGATTTAAGTCAGCTCTCCATTCTCCCAGCTCTAAACAGCCAAGTTGTCTATTTCTTCTTGTGTGGCACTTCTTGTCTGCTATTCCATCTGAAGTCTTCATCATCATTAAAGGTTTGTGTTTTTTGTCAAATATCTTTACAGCTTGAAAGCCCGATCACTATTTGTTCCATATGTTCCATATGTTAATTGAATCCCAGGCTTTAAATCTTAAATTTTATTATGGTCATGGAGTTGTACACCAATATTGCACTATATGATTCATAAACACATTTATCAATTTCTTATCTTTAAGTACCTTTATCAAAGCTCAAGGAATATTATCTGTATAACCTTATATTTAATACAAATCTGTACCTTTATGCATTGATTTGGGATCTCAATAACCTGTAAATAACATGCTATTAGTTTTTGACACAGTACAATTTATATCTAAATTTTGTATTTAGTTTACTGTCACTGCTTTTTTATCTTTGGTTCAATCTCTAAATACATGCTGTCATGCCTTTTCCACCTCAATACTTAAACATATAATTTTCATAATAGTTTTAAACAAAAGATAATTAATTGCCTGTTTCATCAGGTACTTCTTGCTTCCAAATCCACATTCTTCTTCTTGAACTGCAAGTAAATATCAGTGCCTAAAAATTCAGTATTACAATATTTAAATTAGTATCTTGTCACTTAAAAATATGAACTTCAGGTTGTATTTCTTCTTGATGTATTGTGCATGTAATTTTCTTTAAGAGGGGGGTTTGTGATCATATCCACAGGAGAATCACTCTGGTTTTGTTACTCTAGTCCATCTTAAGTCCTTCTCCAGTGTTTACTTTACTGGTGTTTCCCATCTTGTCTTCATCTACAAATTAACTCTTTCCTACTGTAGCTCAGACAGATCATTCCTACTGCAGCAGGCACACCTAACAGTTAATTGGCTGCTACTTTGTTTGGGATCTCAGGAGCGAATTAATAATCCTTAAAGCATCAAGGGAACAGCTGGTCTGTTTATATCATTTGGATGTTTAACACAAAGGAGAGGTCTCTACTGCTTTGCAGGAACAGATCAGTATTTGGTTTATGTCCCATTTGGAAACTTCCCCTTTACCTCTAGATGCTACTCATTTCTGTGCTGTTGATGGGTTTGGGAGAACAACAGTCTAGTATGATCCCAAGCTCTCTGCAACTTGCAAGGTTTTGCTCATAGAAGGGTTTGCAATCTGCAGCACAATGAGTACAACATCTTCCTTTTCAGAGCAGAGATGAGAGAAGCTGAACTCCTCACCATTCATGTGTGGAACTGAATAATACCAGCTAAAATTCCAAATTTAAACATGCATGCACTGTAGAATAAAATAGCATTCAGTCAGGGATGTATTCATGAGGGAGAGAGCAGAGGAACCTTCCTTTCAACACTTCCACTGTTTAGTGTGAAAATGTTCACATGAGGGAGAAACGCGACTCAGTCACCCCCACCCCTGTCTTGCTCAGCACTTCAGGTGTCAATATGGATGTAAAAGTAATTGTTATTTAAGGGACAGTAAAAATTCTGAGACATTTTCTTAATATCTGAAAGGGCCTAATTGGTTCTGAATTTCTGATTTACTAAAATATGAAGCCTCCTGAAAGGGTAGTTCATAAGGCGTATTGTCAATAGATGTGTTTCCAGCTAACAGGCAGCAGGCAAGATGTGTGCTCCTTGCATTGCTCTAGGTATCCTCTGTGTTTTCTTATTTCAGCAATTTAAAACTTGCAGATATAATCTTCAGGGAAATTTGTGGCAACATAATCAATGTTATAATTAATAGAAGAAGACTTTACAAAGAGGCAGGAAATTCTAACTGAAGATAAGTTGCTGATTTTGTTATAATTTTGAAATGACAAATGACTTGACAGTAAGTCTATGCAGTTTACCATTACTCCAATTATAGTTTCCAGTTGGGGTGGGGGGGATGTTCTGACTACTGGACAGGCTTGGGAAATCAGGAATGTATTGCTTGGTCTATAAGGACAGTCTGATTTCCATACCTCTGTAAAAAATCTCTGTTAAACTAATTTCAAGGCAAGACTGTAAAACCTGGATCGTTAGGTAAAATGAATGCTTTGTAAAGAACTGCTGTAAAAGCATGAAACTTTCATGGATTTATTCAAGCAGAAAAGGCATATAAAGACTTAAGAAGACTAACACCCAGTTTATCCAATCAAGTACATAGCTTTCCATCACTGCTTCTCTCAGTAACTAGTTAGGACCTCACACTCCTTCTGTGAAGTCAGTAAATATATTTCTGTCCCAAGAAGAGTACTGGTTCACAAGGAATTTCAGAGTGTGTCTTCAGTATGTTTTGGGGATAGAGGAAATAACAAAGCTTGGTGTTCCAGCTGCAGAAGGTAGCCAGTCTGACAGCTAGCCAGCAATTTTACTTGCAGGTCAAATTTTAGACTTCACAAACTGCAAAAAAATTTGAAAAAGACAGTTTTATGTATAATCTTCTGGTAGATGATATATGCCTTGTTTTTTTTTCATTTTAGATTACTCAAATCAACTCAAATCAAATGTACACAAAAATTGTATGGATATAGACAAACACATATTTGAACCTGAACCTGCCATGTGGATAGAAAATGAATAAAGTTTACTTCTGAGTTGAGTTTTTATGTTTCTTTTATTAGAAAGAAGCTCAGTAACATTTTATTTTCATCTGTGTGTGGAACAGGAAATACTGAAACTAGAAAAGCTTTGTGATAAAGGCAAGCATTTCTCGATGAGTTCTCCATATGTCACTTTCATCTCTCCAGATGCCTTTGTCTGTTTGTACTGTACTCTTTACAAGAATACCTAGCTGAATTGTAATGGCCCTTAAATCAGCCTTGTCTTCAAGGGCAGACTTTTTCTCACAAATTAAAGCCAAATATTGTAAATTTCATCTTTTTCCGCTGTGTTAAATTCTGTCACATCTTAGAATAGCACAACAAGCATGAAGGATTATACTTTGACCAGATATCATTCAGCCTTTGCTGAGCTGGTATATTATCTCCCTCCTTTTCAGCTCCAGTCTCCCTGCCTACACACACATCATATTTTGTCTGTCCTCTGCCAGCATCCCTGGCATGGGAATCTTTTTCATCTGTTACCCTTTTTCTCCTCCCACTCACCTTTCCACTTTCTCTTCAGTTACAGTCACCCGTAAGTTTTCATTCAAGCTAGCCTCTTTTTCTTTTTTTTCTTTTTCTTTTTCTTTTTCTTTTTCTTTTTCTTTTTCTTTTTCTTTTTCTTTTTCTTTTTCTTTTTCTTTTTCCTTTTCCTTTTCCTTTTCCTTTTCCTTTTCTTTTTTCCTTTTCCTTTTCCTTTTCCTTTTCCTTTTTCCTTTTCTTTTCCTTTTCCTTTTCCTTTTCCTTTTCCTTTTCCTTTTCCTTTTCCTTTTCCTTTTCCTTTTCCTTTTCCTTTTTCTTTTTCTTTTTCTTTCTTTGCCTCGTTCTTTGATTTTCTCTTTTAATATGTCTTAGTGTAATTTGGTCCCTGATGTGATGCCCCTTGTCTTTCTGCATCTGCTGCTTTCCCCTGGCTGTCACAGATCCTTCACATGCTACCTGCCTCGGATGCTCTGGCTCTCTCTGCATTCTGCTGCCCCTCAGATCCCCCTAAGCTGCTCTCTGCTATTCCACTCCACTGAAACACCCCTTACCAAGGTCAGCTGTGACCTCTTCTCCCTGTAGACCTCCTTTCTACTCTCATCCATCCCAGTCTATTGGCTACATTCAGCAAAACCTATCATTTTCTCTGCCTTAATCCTTCATGGCACTTCAGTTTTGTAGCTCCTCTCTAAACGTCCTTCAACTGTATCTTTCTTAAAATTGCCTTCTCTTCCCCTCCCTTCCACTTAACACTAAGGCCTCATGGGGTGCCACTTGCATTAATTTTATTTCTCTTTCCCTTCTACATATTATTCCTGATCCTGGATGATATTATTAAAAAAAATCAGACTCTATCTTCAAATTTGTGTACTTGAGTTCATGTCAACATATGCATGCATATACATGCTTATGTAACAGCTTTTCCAGTGTTGTTCTAACTCCACATTGAAAAATAATATTTCCCTCTCTCTGTGCATTTAGTTCTTCACTCTCATTTACTTTACCCATTATCATATGGGGCTTCAAAAATTCAGAATTATTTCTAGCCCTCGTTATTTCCCTCTAGGTTTTAAGCAGGACACATGGGTGAGATCTCTCTCATCTTTTCTTGTGTTCCCTAACAAAACTGTCTGGGTATCTCAGTGTAGTTAGTTCTTACTTAAACTGCCACAATGTCCTTTGACCATGCACCTTCATCTTGATTGCTACCGCCACATTTCTGTGGTTGCCAATTTTCATTTTGTCCATTCCTTCCACTTTCCCCTGCTTTCCATGTCATATTCTCTTTAGCCCTGTTGATATCATGCTACTGTTCTTGCTGATTCCAGGTCAACATCTCCTAATCCATGTGCAAAGTAACAAAACTGATTGTATAGTTTGTTCTTCGAATGTCCTTTTCTTTGTGAAACTTGACCTCTCTTAGATGGTTAGGATGCCTGCACATCCTTATCCCTGTAACGTGCCTCTGGTATACATCTGTGCTTTCAAGAAAAACACAGGAGGCCTGAGCCTCCTGTTACTTCTCATTGCAAGCAGTGGGCTCTGTAAAATAGCAGCTAAATAAGTACATACTTAGTATTTATACACATTTGATTTCCCTAGGACAGCATGGTTTTTTCCCTCTGCCTTATAAAAAGCCAAGCCTGTTGACAGAACTTGATGAATAAAAATAAGACCAAAAAATGCAAAATTGAATACAATCGCAATCCCTAGTTTTTCTTAAAGTGCACAGTGATAAAGGAAAGGTCTATTTCAGGGGGGTTTTTCCTATTCATGAGGATAACAGGCAGCTTGGTTATCTCCTCGATTAACAGGAGCCAAGGAAGGATGTATTTCACTTTGCACAGGGTACAAGAACGGTCTGAATCACTGCTTCTTGGGTGGTTGTGTTGCAGTGAGCAGATGATGTAGCATTTCAGCTGAACTGGAGAGAACAGCAGGGAAAAGAGAACACTGCAGAACCAGTGACAATGAATAAAGCTGAGCATGCAAATCAGTACAATTCCCTTTCCTAGTTATATGCAGAGGTATATGACCCTTTCTTCTTCTTTTTTTTCAGATTCCTCAGATTCACTAGCAAACACAGCACGATGGTAGCCATGGGAACACTATTAAATTTGCATCTAGTTTTCCAGGCGAGCAGGACTTTGCAATCCCACAGGATGTTGTTCAAAGTATTCTGTAGACTTTTTCTTGTCCACATTTCAGTGTTGCAAACATATGTACAGTAGTATAATTGACGAGGGTTATTTTGAGATATCTTAAAGATTTTCATCATGCTTTGTGCATAATCATATAATATATTTTTAAAGAAAAATTTTAATACAACACATTGTACCAATTTATTCCCCAGGCAATTTATTCCATTTCATTTTTTATTTACATTCCCTTTCCCCTAACTCTTAGAAATGTAAAATACCTTACAACCGTAAAATGCATATAGGGCCAAGGGTGAGACCAACACAGACATGTTTCTTAGCATGAATCTGCAGTTCAGACCAAAATATGAATCACTTTTCCCTGTAAGTCTGGTATGTGTCATTGCATGAACTGGCAAACTCAACTTGCCTTGGTAATCCCAGCACATTTAAATTACTTCTTGCTAAGGATGCTGATAAAAGAGAAGCTTTGTGGGGAAAAGCTGGGAGAGGATACAGATATAGTCAGATGAACCTTGTTCCACTCTCACTCAATCCCAGCTCAGAGTGGTTGTGCAGCAGATGTTATCCAAAATTCCAGTGCTGTGGGATGTGAGAAACCAGGGTCTGCTCTCATCCATTGCGTTCTGGTTGCATACATATTGCCTGGAGATACAATTCCCTCTGCAGTTTGGGCCTCAGTGTAAGAATGACATATCTTTCAGGGCAATTTGGTTTCATTTCTTTCATATTTATGTTTATGAAATGAATTCAGTGAGGACAACAGCTTTTCCTAAAGAAGTTAGCAAGTCCATCTTCATTCTTACTATCAGCTAGCGAAATGGGAACAAAGCAGACCCTATCTCATTTTGCAGGGATTTTATTGGAGAAAAAGCATCAGCTCTCAGCATCTGGTTTAATTTCTTATTTTCTGAATCATGAAAAATGAATGATTTTCATTTTAACCAGTACTGAACTAGGCCACTCTTTCCAGAACACATATTAACAATTAGAAATTGCTTTGTATTTTGTAGGATTATTATACCAGGTGTTGTTGCCTGACAAAGTTACAAAAGTATGGGGTTTAACTGTCAGCATTGCTACTACCTTGGAAATGTCCTTTGATTCTTTTTCTAGCTTTGAAAGACAAAGCTATAAAAACACTGGAAAGAAAATACCTGTGTGCCAGTGCTTAGCAGCACCATAAGTGGTAGTACTGAATATGGGAAAACTTCGTGACCTGTCTTCAGACAAGGACTTTTTATTCCAAGTAGCAGAAACCTTTCTGATACTCATTCTGTCTCTGTTTTCCTGTGACTGTCCTAGTTCTTAGAAAACACACAGACAGTGTTTTATAGCTCAGGAAGGAATGTACCAGATCAAGCTTTCCTCACTTGGCCTTATAGTTATCCAGTAAAGGTCACCAGTCAGAAATTCCAAGGCTGAGCTTGGATGTTTTGTAGCATTGGAGGGAACAGAAAGAATGAGAGATCAAAGTGTCAAGTCTGATGTCAGTAAGTCTCAGGGAAATAAAAGAGAAAATAAAAAAGAAATTTCTGTGGTAAAATAATTTTAATTAAAATAGTTCGAAGGAATATTATGGCTGTGTCAAGTACTGAGGAATATTGGAACACAAATGGTTTCAGGCTGAGTAAGAGTTACAGCAGAGGGCTTCCTTCACAGGAAAGGCCTGGAAACACCCATTTGCTATTGAAGGCCACATACATGGAAGTGAAACTCTATGGTAAAAGAAGAGAGGGCTACAAAAAAATAGTACTCCTATAAACAGAGCCTGTCACAGAAGCTCAGTTATTAACAGCCTGGCCAGGTGTGAAGAAACAGAACTGGAGGGACAGGAAATCATACCCTGCAGCTCAGAGCCACTCGGAGAGGTTACACAGGACTGTGTCCATTTGGAGTTTGGGTATCTCCAAGAATGGAAACCCACAACCTATGTAGGCAATCTGCTTCTGTGTAATGACTACTCTCACAATAAAGAAGATTTTTCATTTGTTTGAATGAATTTGCTGTATTTCAGGTAGCATTCATCACCTTATGTTCTTTCCCTGGTCACCAACAGAGAAGATTCTGAGGGAGATGTTTAATTCCCACATCAGATATTGACATACATCGGTAAGGTACCCCATGAGACTTCTCCAGGTTGAACAGTTTCAGCTTTCTCAGCCTCTCCTGAAATGACAGATGTTCCAATCATATTCAGCAGTCCAGCCTCATTGCTGAACTGTCTCCACTATGTCCATACCTCTCCTGTACTGACTGGGAAGTCCAGCACTGGTCTGAGCACTACAGCTGTGTCTTACCAGCGCTGAGCAGAAGAGCAGCATCACCTCCCTCAACTTGCTGTCACTGTGGTACTACAGTTAACATTCTGCTTGTCTTTTAGTTAGATAGTAATTTAAACACTAGGAAGTTCTTTCTCCTCCTTTGCAATGACACTGACAACTTCAGAGCACTCAGTTAAAGATTGATTTTTCTGAAATTTTTAATGGATATTCCTTTGATGTTGCGTAGTGTATCTTCTAGAGAGGTGATCATCACTTAGAACTATTTAAGCTTGCATTGCCTAACTTACAAGTGCAAGTAAAGATTGTGGAAACCAATAATCAAGTGCTGCCAGTAATGAAAGAACCTTTTAAATCCATTGGCCAATGCCCTGTAATGTCTATAGTATTGATCAACCATCCATTTTCTGAGCATCTGATAAGCAAGAGTGCTTCCCACGATCAAGATAAGTAACAACACAGCTTGTGATCTTCATGTCAGGGAGGTTTAGGGCTGAGCTCCCCTGCACATGACAGGGAGCAAGGCAAGCAGAGCTGTGCCCTCCCCAAGCAAGCATGTCTTGCTTCCCTAGAGATTGAGAGAAAAGCGGGGCTGACATAGCCCAGGGATAGACACACTGGAGTGACACAGCACGGCTGAGGTCTAGCCAGCCAGGCAAGACAGAGCAAGCACAAGGCTGGATACAACATGCCTGCAAGAAGCTCAGGAAAGGACCTGACTTCAAAGTGAACACTTTGGTTTCTCTTTCCTTCTGTTCCCTTGAAGGCTACAAAACATCCAAGACCCAGTCTTGGGAGTTCTGACTGTTGTGCTTTACAATATAACTGTAAGATCAGGTGTTAATGCATTTCCTGATTCAAGGGCTGAGGGTACACAGATGGAGGGAGAGACTCGTGATTCTCCTGCCTCCTCCTCCTCCCAACAGAGCTGCTTTCATGGCAGTCAGCTCCAAGGCAGTACATCTGCACCAGGTAAGAGCAGATCCTGGGGCAGCCCAGTGTTTTGGATGAGGATGGGGCCAGAAGCTCCAGGAGTATGCAGAAAGACATTACAGGACATTTACAAAGTGCTTATGTACTTAGGGTATTGTCAGTTTATCCATACTATTTACTAAGAAAAACAAGTACTTATTTGATGACTTTCTGGTCCATTCTCAAATACAGAGCTTTGGGTTAAGTTTCACTCCATGTCTCTAGAGGAACAAAAGAGTGGTAAGAATTCAGCATTTGAGTATACTCAGAGGAGTTACTTTCTATGAGATGACCCTCACTCACAGAAAGCTCTTGTTAGCACCAGTGGAGGTTTTCTTTGGGAGCCCACAGGAGCCATAGGTGCTACATGCTGAAGTGTTGCATTCCTGCTGGGGAGTCCTTCTATTTAGTAAAACACATCCCCTGTATTGATTGAAGTTATCCATCTACTCGATGCATTACTTTGTCTCTAGTAGGAGTCTGATTTAGAGTTGATTTCATCTCTGTGTCAAATATGTATGGTATATTACAAATTTAACTATTATATTTAACCCTTTTGGGAGAGCTGGCTTTCAATTCTCATGCAGCTGGATACTTCTGTTCTGCAACAGCAGGCACTGGAGTTTAAGAGAGTATTTAACAGCACTTTTCCACGATTTTAAAAGACTGTCAAGTGTAAACCTTATTTATTCTTTGTGACCCAGGAGCTTTATTAATCCTTTTAATTGCAGTTATACATTGCTGATATAAAGAAATACAAAAATGTTGGGTTTGTCCATTATTTTAAATTTGGCTTATACTAAAAATATGTTTTTCTCTTTTAATTTACTCTTCAGCAGGAAAGAATGGGAAATACAGATTTCAATTAGTGATGAATGGTAAGCTTGAATATAAATTTTGTACTTGAATTGGAAATATTCTTTCTATGTTGTCCCTGGTAGACAGTATAGAAACCACTATTCCTCATGGTGAACTGGTCATTTACCTCTATGGGACCTGTGCCTCAGCAAATATCATTACAGATCACTAGAGAAAAAGCTAACATATTTACGTCATCAAAAAGAAAAATAATATTTTGAGAAGATATCTGCCCAATCCCAGCTGCTGCAACACTTAAAAACAGTGACAACTGATTTAAAATATTATTTTGAGGAAGCACCTCCCTTTGACTAGCAAAGAGTTAACACTGTAGCAGAAGTCAGCGGACAGTAAGCATAAAGAAAAACTCCTCCTAATGCAGCTCTATGCATATTTTCTGACCCTTGCCCTTCCAGGTTAATAAATAAATTTTACCGAATATTAATTTACAATAAATATTGTTTTAAAATTCATAGAAAATATTCATGATAGCAGGAGGTATATTTGTTGACAATAATAAGATGTACTCTACCAACAGCATTTCTATTTCTTTCATTCAATCCATTTTGAAGTACAATCCTAAACATAGTAAAATAATGACAGAAAATAAGAAAAATTATTATTCTTTCTGGTTTCCATCTCTTTTTATACCATTTTAGAAGAAATGTGAGCTGTTTAAGATCATGTGATGTATACATTAGAGAAGTTCAGTGAGAGACAAATCTTTTTAAAGGTATTTCCATAAATAACAGTGAATGTAAGAAAACATGCTATATTCCTTTAAAATTTTGAGATATGTTACAACAGGACTGAATATGAATATTTTCTTTTTTCATGCATTTCATTTACATTGTCCCAGAAGACTGAAATGCTGAAAGTATGCTTCATTTCAAGATGAAGATGTCTGAAGAAAGGTGTCTGAATACAGGTTTATTTGTGGGAGGGGGTTCCTTGATCTCCCACTGCAGTCAGTGGAGATGTAGGGTAAAGAACTTAGGTGGCACAGAAAAGGGGCTGCCTGGTGACATCTGAGAGAGCCTCACATGTCCCTGGCACATAGGAGTGGCAGATCTGTGGGAGACCTGTGCTTTTGTTGGAGGACAGACAGACAAATCCTCAGCCTATGCAGATGGCACCAGGCAGCTGAGTGTGGGTGGATGAACTGAGCTCCCTGCCTCCTCAGGCTGTAGTGGGAGTTTAGACACCTAGCACATATGGATACCTCTATCCAGATAATTTAATCCAGAGCCAAATATCATCCAGAAGGCCAGAGAAAAGCTGTGTGCATAAATTTCCACAAAACAAGTGTGTGTATATTTTCCGCATTTTAAATGCCATGTGTCATGACAAATACAGACATCACTTTTGTGCACACTCCAGAAGTTAAATAGTGCAGTGTCAAATGAAACAAATTCTGCACCATATGATGGAAGATTGTATGGTATAAATGCATTTCCACAGTGTCAGATAAAACAGAAAATCTGTGATTACTGAAAAGCAACTTAATTTATGTCTGATGCGCTCAGTGACGCATGGTTGCTCAAATTCCATCATAATCGAAGTAATTTTTCAAATCCGCTTGCATGTTTAAAATAGTTCACATCTGCCTATGGTCACAGCTCCCAGTATTAGTGGTTTCAGTAACTATATGCAAGTCAGCTCACAGCACATCTTCAGCTCAAGGTCTAAAAGCCTGTATTTTCAATCTACATTGAACATATGCAAGACACTGTATTAAACTTTATCAGGCTATGATAGTTCTTATACAAGAAGTTATTGGAAGTATTTATGTGAAAGAAAATATATATACTAAGTCCATAATCCATCTTCATATCAGCAGTAAATACCAGGTGTGTAAACCATACTCAAAAACATCCCAAACACAACAAACAGAACATTCTGCAAAGCTTTATTGCATTCTGTGAAACTATTACCATTTCTGGGAATTCAGCAGTGTAGGAATCCATATACTGGTTTCTCAATATACTTTTAAGATTTGCAAAATCCAGGAATGTTTAACCACACACATCCACCTCTAGAATCCAAAAAGATAACATGCAGCTAAAACCTCCATAGCTAGCAGAGTCCCTGCTTACAATCAAAAGTGTTCAGGAAAGGGAGAGGTTCATAGGGTCAGGAGTCTATCACATACTGGTATCAAATGTTGATTTTCAGGACTTTTATACACATCTAGACTTGTTTGTATTGTCACTAAGGTTTTGAATTTAAACATGCTCATGTAATATAAAATGTATGAAATATACTTATTACGCATTATACAAAGGTACATATACATTTCTATCATTAATAGAGGAACAGTAACAGCAGATTGCCCTAATGATTTGGTGGGGAAATGAGCTGACTGAGATCTTCATGGTCACCTAACAATTCTGTCCCTGAACTGCTCTAAAAGCTTCTCTTCCTAAGCAAAATATGCACAATTGCTCAGTTCTGTAGAAAGATGATGGTAATTTGCCTGTGCTTTTGAACTGCACTAGCAAAAGGTATAAAATATTCTGCTCTTTCCTGAGAATCTCAGTTTGCTGAAAGTCCTGATTAACAGAAGAAAATACAGCATCCTACCCAAAACAGAATGAAAATTACTGTGATTTTAAACTGTCTACATGGACAATTATTTAATTAATTAATTTCCTGATGTTTTACTGCCATGTACTCCTCCAGAATATTGAGTTCTGTTAGTATATGAAATAGTATCAGTTCTGACAGTCAAATTGACATTCAGTTTTTCACTTCTCACACCTGCTTTGCAATTTAATCTAACTTAGTTGACCTCTCTCTCTTTGATTTGCTATATAATTTGGATAATGAGAGAAAAGCAGAGGCAGAGATTGAGGTATTTGACTTAGTAACTGAGCAGTAAATTTTGGGTTGAGTTGTAGGTATGTTCTAGGTCAGCTCCTTTCTCACAGCCTTGGCAAAAAAGCAAGACTAACTTGTATTCCCTAGTTGTTTAGCCAAAAAGGAAACATTTTTGCCAGTAATTAGCAGTTCAGATTGCCTGTCAGATGAGAAAATGTAATTTTTATGCCTCGATGGGAAGCGACTTTGAGCAGCTCTGTGTGTCAGTAGCTCGCTGTTGCGGTTCCTGTGGCAGAAAGCAGCGGTGTAAATCTGCCCAGGTGAGCTCTCTGCACCACTCTGTGCTGTCCCTGGGGGTGATGGTCAAACTCATCACCATGGAGACTGACATGAAAAAACCTGGTTGTGTGACACAAAAGAATAAATCAGTGATCAAACCTAAGGCGCCCTCCCTTGAGTTACGATCTCCTGGAACATTATGGTCAGTTTGCTGCTGGGCTGTGCTGGGTGAGTCAGCTTCCCTCTGCAGAAAACAGCTCCTGGCATCCAAGCAGGCATGACTCAGTGGCACTAGAGGCCAAAGTACACCTGATAGGGCTTTTGCACATTGACTTGAGGGTCTGTACCCTTACTAAACACAGAGCACATCGCTTTGTTTTTCTTCCAGGAATCCTAGAGTTACTTATTCCCAATAAACAATAGACAGATTTACTCACCCTGTATATGAGACTAAAGATCATTTCATTCTTAACATGGTTTCTATAGCTTCCTCATAAATGCAAGACACATTTCAAAACCTTGATTTTCTTCTGTATTTCAACTCCCTTCATTCTGTGTTAAGGAATTAAAGCCTAGTTTAACTCGGGTCCAACTGAGCTGACATTCCAAGGCCGTTCATCTCCTATGGAGGATGCCCTTTTTAAAGAAAAAGGAATTCAGAACTCAAAAAATGAGAATAGAGATACTGATAGCATATAAATTTGTTCTGTGTTTCAAAAGCTGGGGGAAAACTGTCTTTACAACTGCAGTGTGAGACACCTGACACTAATGCATGTTCTGTTCACCTGAGAACAAAGACACACAAAAATAAGTAAATAAATAGTCCTAGTTCCTGTATCTTAATCCTGTCTTCTTTCCCTGAATTTTAAGGCAGGCCATACACATACATAAAATAAGCTTCCTAGTTACCAGCTCTTCATTTGCTTTTCTCAAGCTGAATTTTAAGGCTGGATTTGGGGAAGAGAGGGAGTTTGCATTTTTCTTGGAGCGCCTGAGGCAATCGTGGGTTGAGGGCGTGCAGTGCATATTATTTCCTTTGCTTTTCAAGATGAGATTCCATCTCCACAGCTATGTTCAATGTGGATCTGAATCATATTGATTCAATTAAAAAGTCACCTTAAAAGCATAAGTATTGCAGCAACCACCTCTGTGAATTTGAAACATTCCAGACTCCCAGTAGAAGTCCCAGTTTCATTATTGAACACTGTGGCTTGAGTACAGCAGCGCAATTTCTGCACTCAAGTTTTCTCATTTGCGCTATTATATTCTGAATGAATATTAAATCCAGTCAACTAGAAAAGGTAAGCATTTTTAAAGTAGTGAGATTTGCTGAGACAGTTGATATTCCCTTATCCAATAATTTATTCTTAATAACTTGCAGGGATCTATTCTGTTATGAAACACATGATTTTCAAAAGCATTTTAGAAGTGGAGGAAGCAATCTCATTTAGCAGAAGAGTTTAATTCAAGTCTTGATAAAGAATTTCCAGACTTCTAGTCAGTTAGTAGAGAAGAAAAGCACTTCTGTCTTCCCATAGGACACAAACCATATTCTTTCATATTATTTTATATGTACTGGAATAAATAAATGCATTAAATGTGGCCATATTTCTCCTCTATCCCATCACATTATTCCTAACAAGATTTAGTGAAAAACCCTGTTAGTCTAGGAATTTTTTGAGGTTTTTAACCAAAAAATAAATATATCCCACCAAGCTCACTTTGAATCACATCGAATTTATTCATAAGCTCATGTTATTATGTCAAACCCTTTTACCTGAAAAAAAGACAAACAGAGGAAATTTACCAGAAACTAGAGAACTAGTACAATTTAGAAAAATATTAGAGTTCCACAGTTAAAATTAAACCATTCCTTTATTTTAATTCAGTATGTAGATAGTGATCTTTTTTCCTTTTACAAAAAAAGCTAAAAGTTTACACTTTGCTCCATTCTGGAACAAGATTCCTCTCTCTTTACAAGGTTTCTGTGCTATTAAGAATGGAATTCAGCGCCTGCTGTTCTGTTTGGATGAATGTAAAAGAGCTCAACTCATATTGTCTGTGTGAAAGAAAAACATGTACTCCAGAAAAGAAAAATTAACCTTCTTTTAGGAATAAGGAATGAAGGGTTGGAATAATTTAAAGCTCTTGCAAAAGTCAGAAGCTGGAGAAAAAGAAATCAATCTTATTCTCCTTCATATCCTACTTACTTGACCCTCAATCTTTCTGCGTCCATCTTGCATTCACAGAAAAAATATATTTTTACTTTTATGGCACAAATTATTCTTCTTGAAGAAAGAGCCTAACACTTACATTTTTAGAATTATTTCAGTCTATGCAGACATTCTGCAAGGCAACACTTTTATTGTGAGGTTGGTTGCTCACAGTAGCAGGCAGCCCAGAGAAGTTCTAGCATCTCCAGATGTGGAAACATTTGAAGCCCAAACGCTCCTGGGCAGCCTGTTTCAGCTGACCCATCTCTGAGCAGAAGGGTCAGAAGGTCTGACCCATCCCCAGAATGTCTGCCAGCCTCAGCCGCTCTCTGATTCTAAAATACTCAAAGTATAGTGGACAAATGTTGGACAAAGAACACCTGAACATTTGGCAGATGCTGCATATGTGTGGCTGCATAGAAACTCTCCACCTGAAAAGTAGCCCTAAAACAAAAATAAGAGGTGCTCTCAACAGGTGGTATAAAGACATAAGTATTGCAACTCAAGGCTGCCTGGCACAGGGTGAGAAATCTAAACTGCTATATTATTTCTAGAATATAAAGTTGTAAATCTGAGAACAGAAATGTCCTGCTGTTTATTATCTCTGTACTGATGGATTGATTGTAAGTTAAGAATCTCAATTTCTTTGTTGTTCTAGTTTCAAAGATTTATTTAATACTCTCTGAATAATGGTAACTATGACAAGATAATTATTGTGTATAGAGATCTGACTGTTGTTTCCAAGTTCATGAGTTTATGTCTATACCAGTAATGAAAATTGTCCCATTCTTCAAACCTAAGGAAAGTGCCATGGGTTACATCATTATCATTATGCCCATCCTGTCTTTCACCCTTCCTATAACAGCATGGCCTGGAGCATGGCCTGGGAAAGCTCCAGATCACCATCTATCTATCCTTTTTGTATAGTCAGCCAACAAAAGGTACAGGGAGCCACTGTCTTTTCCCTGTGGCTTAAGACGAAGTGCTCAGCGTAGGAGAGCACAGAAGCCACCATGTACTCACACTTCTCCACTCTTTTACTCTGATGGACCAGGAAATCAGGACCAGGCAGTAAGAGGACTCTACACATTTTTCACTCAGACAGTCCTATCTGTTTGGCAGTCTCTTCATTTAATTAAAAGATGTTGACCATTTATTAGAATGTCCTCCATTTTTCCTGAGAAGAAAAGTTCCCTGGACTGCTCTAAAGGGACTCTTCACTCAAAGCAGAGTGGTTCAGGCCTCATATCAGGGCTACAAAGTAAGTAGTAAAAGATATTGCCTAAAAAACCCTCAGAGGAAATGCAGCTCAGACAAACTATAGATGAATGTAACTCATTTAGAAATCAAACTAGCTTTTGTCTTGTTTTCCTTTTTCAAGCATATTTGAAGAACAGCATCTTTCAGCTAAATGGGACACCATGATTCAGTAAAAATAAAATAAAATTAAAATGTACTCAAACTTGAGCATACTACTGTATGGGTACTGTATATAGCTATGTAGATGATAATTTACTGTTGGTTTATGTGATATCCTAGTTGTAAAAGAATCAGTCTCAAACCATTTAAAAATATTAGAAGGTAATTCTAGCACAATGAATTTCTGGGGCAGAGTAGGAGGTCAGAAGCTCCTTCCTTGACTTGCTGCCCATGTTGCTTTTGATGCAAAGGGATGTGTAGGAATGGGCTTTTCATTATTTGCTTTAAGTGATGCAGATGTCCATTCATAGAATAGTAATGAAAGATCATTTTCATACAATTCTCAAGTGCTGATGGAAATCTCAAGTTCACAGATATATTCAATATAAGAGAGAAAACAGCAGTATATTTCTCAGTTTAAAAAGCTCCTTTCCTGTCATCTGCTCTAGCACATCTTGTTAATATACAGAATGAAGAATTTCTTTGTAACAGAAGGAAGAAAGAGATGCTCTAAAGAGACTTTTTGAAGTCGCTGTCAAACAGTGAAGCTGCACATTCACACAAAAAAACCTGCTGTTAACCTGTAAGAGGAAGTCTCACGGAGGCTACTTAATTGTGTAAGAAAGTCAGAAAAATTTTACTACAAACGTGCAACTGAGAATAAAGGAATGTGACTCACCCACACATCTCTCAGTAAAAAAAGCACAACAAAAATATGCAGTAAAAAATACCAAGTCAGATGCTTTTTTTAAGAAGGCATTACTCCATGAGAATCTGATCCATTCCCTTTAACGACAAAAGTAACATTACTTCAACCTAATTTCTAAACCAAGAGAGGAAGGAAGTAAAACTATAAATCCATAGTCAAAATATTACTCAATTTGAAATTATTAAATTTTAATCCTGAGAGAGCCCAGAGAGAATTAAAAAGCAACTTCTTTAAGACATTTCTTTGTTCCTGAAAATGGATTAAAGTCAACACTTACAATGTGAGATCTTCACGTGGCAGAGTTTAGTGGCACCAGCGTACAAATTCACCTATGGAAAGATCATGCTTTTACACTAACATTCTAGATTGCTCTCTTACTGTCATTTTCCACCACAGACATAAACACTGTATATCACAGATTAAATGATGGGCTTATAAACGTCTTGTCAAAGTTTTCTTCTGATTTTACATCTCAAGAAAATTACAGGAAAGCATAATTTTTGACTCACAATAATATTGTGCTTTCTCAGAAGAAATGAGCATGCTTTCTAGTGCCTGATTTGAAAGTCCACAAAAGTCAGTAAAGAGACTCCCAGTGAACTGTAAGAGACATTAGTGAACTTTAAATCAAGCCTTAGGTTAATCATAGTAGGATATGCATTTAAATTAATTTTATAGGTATTTGCTAAACAATTATTTCTTACTGATTCTTTTTTCCCCTTGTATTTTATTTTGTTCTCAGATTGCCATTCACATCAGTGGGAGTTCTGTACATAAATCTGGCAGGACATGAGCTCTCCCCCTACTTTTTGATGTTGGTGTTCATCAGACAAGGTTTCACCTTATTTTTCTGTCTCAAATCACAAGCGCCATCCTATAGCTTAGTTCAGTGTCTAGATTTATATCCTGAAGTCATCCACAGCTTTCTCGCCTCCCACTCATGTCTTGGTGTCTGGACAATGCTCATGTGTAATAAGATTGTTTTTTTGGCAGCCCAGGTTCATAGGAGACCAGAATAGCAAAATCAAAAGGGATTGAAAATACACTCATCAGTTTGCCTTGCCATCATTTTCCTTTTGGCAGTCTTACTTCAAGATAAGCTTAGTCTGTTCCAAAATCTTGTGTGATTAGCATCTCTTTTAAGTTAAGAGTCCTACTTAAGACAAGATTGTCATAGCGGGTGGTCACTCAACAATTTCTGTTTTGTGATGCTATGACCCACATTTTTCTTTATGGTATTTATACATGTAGAACACTTTATTGAATCTCTGTTTGGGACCACACCAGACTAAAGAGTGCAAAATAAGCTTTATAAAATGTATTCTTGTCATACCAGCTCACAAGAAGTGATAAAAAGCATGTGTCACAGTCTCCCTCATGAAGAATAAAGAATTGAGATACAAAGACATGAGAAAAGGATATAAAGTGGTCTTGCCAGTGTTGGATATCCAGGTAGACCAGATATCACTAATATGTGACAGATGCAAAATTATTCTAATAACAAATTGTCCTATTCTTTGATACCATAAAAATAAATACCCTTAGACATGCTGAAATCCCAGTGGGGATTTGGTCTGCATGCAAGTCCTCATCCACTCGTGCCTAGATCTATTCCTGATCTCAGTGGCATCTTTGTCTAAATCAAGACCTCCTATGATCTGGGTCTGCAGATTCTGAGAGATGGCACTCCTTCTTCCCCAGCTAGCTGAGGCTGAAGTTCACACAGCTTTGGGTGTGCACAGAGCAGTGTCTGGGGCACTGGGGCACAAGAGACCGTTCAAGAAGCGTATTTCTGTGTGAGTTGATAAAGGAAACAGAAAGGGCCCCTGTCACAAAAGATCTGGTTGTGAGGAAAAAATATTTTTGTAAGCTAATAAGAGCGTATAGTTAAGGCAGTCAATCAGTCAGCCGATCCCAAAGTAAATAAGATTAATATTTCACGTTTGTACTAACACTCATCAGCAGCTTCTTCCTTATCTTCCATTTCTGACCTGCTCTCACCTCCCTACAGTTTGAGAGTTCAGGGCTACTGAATAACTGAAAGTGTAGACTTCCAATTAGGTGAGCCTGAGAGTGAACTGAGTGTTGTGTTGTCTTCCATTCTCTCTGTGTTTGGATTTTAAAATACAGTTTCACCAAAAAAAAAAAAAAAAACAAAACAAACTGCCCTAAAATAACAACTTTATTTTTGTTGCTCAAAAGGTGTTTTAGTCAACAACACCTGCATAAATTATAAGCTGTTATAGGAACACTTTTTAAGAGATTTTAATTTGCTCCCTTCAAAACAAAAGTTCACATTAGAATGTAGGAAGATTCAAAGTAAACTTAGAGTCCATGACAGGTCTTATCACAATGGGTGTATATTTTCTATATTTTTTTTTGCTGTTGCAACCAAAAACCAATTTTTTTTTTTTTTTCTTTTAATAGACTTTTCTAACCATATAATGTCTTTATTGCTATATTTTTCTGGTTCTGCCCTTTTTTATTTTTTTAGTTTAAAATTATGAGATCAAGAAAGTAAAAAAAAACAGACCATACATATATATAAACACAAATATATATACACATATCCATACGTATATACAGATGTATATAACAGTATTTTCTTTATTTATGAAACACATCAGAAAACAAAAAGCTTTTTCTCTTCTGAAACCAACCTGCATGAGATGTACTTTTTTTTCCCACATAAAACACTGAAAAATTAACAATCCAAAAATTCAGCATTGGATATAAGAATTAACTTCTCACATTTAATGTTACTGGTACTTTCTCAATATATTAAGTATCCCAGTTTAACTTATGGCCCCAGAGAACAGGTGCATCACAGCATGTTGAAAGCCTTTGAGTTTCTGAAGGTTCCAGACAGCCTTTAGAGACCACACAATCCTTGACTAGGCTTCCGAGTTAAATATTTTTTTTTTCTTACTAGAAGACAAATACTGAAAAGGTGCAAAGAAAATTCAAAAGTTCAATGTATAAGTATGTAATGATCAGTAGTTAGAGGTTTTATAGGTTTAGTGGACTGAATGGTACCAGCTGTCTATCTAGAAGAAACAACCAGAACAGTATTTAGACTGGAGAAATATTTGATGCTCTTTCTAGTTCCTGAGTGGCCAAACCCATGAAAAAAAAGTCTGCTTGGAAATTGGTGTCTAAATTTTCTCTTGGAGAAATCACACGTTTTGTCTCCTGTGGGCTGCAAGATCTGTTGCAGTCCTGTATATCCTTAAAAATCTGATCCCAGAGGCATCATAAAGCCACACAGTTTTCTGTGGCAAAGGGAACTCAATTTATTTCCTTTCATAATAAACCATGCTGTCAGGATTTCTGCAGACGTTGCGAGCAAAAAGGGAGAGATTTCACCCCTTTGCCTTGGTATGAGGGTCTTCACTCCCCTGCTCTGTGTCAATTGATTCTGCACACAAAAGCTCACTAATCGAGTAGAGATATTTTGCTTTTCAAAGCATCATCTGTTTGTGCTTGACCAGATCCCAGAATCAGAAGCAGTTATGGTCATGCCATCTCATCTAAAATAGTTGTCACACTAAATTTGAAAGTCAAGCAGTAGAATGAGGCTGACAAAGTTCCTGGCAACAAATTGATTTCATGACCCTTGGGGAGAAACAGATTGAGACATCAGCAGGATACAAGGGACCTCATGGGAAAAGCCATTGGAGTCTGTGGGAGGTGTCTGCCACACTGACTTATCTTTGCAGCTCATCATCGTGTGTGAATGCTGTGGATAATGTTAATGAAAGTGAACTCATTTATGGAATGGTTATCTTGAGCACAGCTTGGACAGAATGTAAAACTTCATGTAAGTGACAATATTGTGAAATGCAAGGAAAGGTCACTCACGTTTATTCAGTGAAGGATCTGAATAAACCAGCAGGTGAACTTGAGAAAGAAGAGGAGAAAAAAAATAAAGCTGATGGATTTGTTTTAACCTTAAGCTCTGATTTTGCTGGAATAAAAGAAAATAGCTTCTTTAATTTGGTATGTAATTAAAAGTACACTGCTTTCTAACACGACTAAATTCCATTCTGAGTTCCAGTACAAACAGCATCATGAAGATATCCAGGGACAAAGCAGGCAGCTCATTGGGAGACACTATGGAAATGTCTGTCTCTTGCTCATGATATTAAGCAGTGTTCCAAAAGGCTTCCTCACAGTTTCTTCATTGGCCTTACCTTGAGTTGCCTTGCTCTCAGCCAATCTCATAATATTTTTTGCTTTGCCTTGCCAGGCACTGAATGCTATGCTTATGTCTCTTACAAGACATAATTTTTTCCTCCTCCTTTTTTCCAGCTTACAACCGAAAATGTAATGAAAATATCTAGATTCATTTATGCTTGCTTTTGTCACCTGCTGCTTGTGCCCTCTGTCTCCCCACAGTGTAACACATTGCTCAGATGTAATTGCAGCCGCAGGCTCTGTGAGTAAAATGATGAAGGCGAGCCCAGGGGATTCACAAGGTTGTTCTCTGAATGTGTTGCAAACCTAAAGCAAGTATCTCTGTTAGAAACCACATCAGCTTTCTCTCTGTAATAGCTAATTGCATCTTATACCCTTTTAGATTGCAGCAAAAGTTTGAAATAAATCCTCAGAGGGTTTTTTTCCCAGTTCTATCATACATGTATTTTTTTCTTCTGGATAATTCCCAGCTTATTTTCTTCTGGTAGTTAATATAAAAAATAAAGTACTGGAAAGTGAACTGCCATTCCAAGAGAATATTACATTGGAAGCAAAGACATTGAAAGCAGGGGTTCAGCACAGCAGCTGGGATTTTCAGGTCTGCCTAAGGTCTAATCCCTGAAAGTGACAGAGAACCTTAGAAACAGACACAGGTGTAATTAGGGTTCAAAATTAAAACTCACATTCAAAATATCCCCAGCACAATCCCACCTCAAAGGAAAGTCCATACAACCCTTTCTCTAGGCACCTGCAGCTCTGTTTCTGTGCCAAATCCACTTGGCCTGTGCAGCAAGGTGGGCAGCTCCTCCTCGAGTCCCACTGTGAGCCCAAAACCATTGGAGAGGAGTCTGATCTGACAGGGGCTTGCAGAGCAAGCTCAGCACAAAGGAATAGGATGGGTCCCTCACAAAATATGCCTGCAGTGGCTTTCTTTTTAAAATAACTGCTGGAGCAGCAATTAAGCAGTAAAAGAAGTGGTGTCATTAAGAATGGTTAGAGGTTTATGCAGAAATTGGGAGCCTTTGGTGTTCTGTGGCAGTCCAACCTGCATCTACCATATTTTAGCAACCTTGACTGAGGAGGGCAACGTGCTCCCCACTGCCTGAAAGAGCTGGGCCTCCTCACCGACAAGGAAATAAAAATTCTGGAGCAGAATAAATAAGTAAACCGAAAAAGAGGCAGGAGGCGATACCCTAAGTTCTCCAGCTGAGAGAAGAACAGCTTCCACTGCTGGAAGGCATGAAGGTCGTCTCTTGTTCATCCTCTCAGGATTACTTCTGCATATTTAATTCAATGTTTTTTGTCTCACACGCTTATTATTACAATGCTAAAAAATCTATGCAGTCCAATATCTTCTTTTAGAGTTGTGTTTTCCAGAGCCCATTAAACCAATTTCTATTTATTGCACAAGCTCTAGTTAGCTAGAGGGGAATTTCCAGAGGAGGAAAAAGATGCAGGAACCTTGTTGTGGAGGCGACCTCTCTTTGCAAGTTCTGACTGTCTTCTACAAACTGTTTATCAAGAGGATGACTTTAGTTTCCCAACTAAATTTAGGAAGCTTTTGTAGTAATTTCAGTTTTCTGATTAGGAGCAAAATCTTGACGTACTAGGTGTACTGCTTAGTGGTATAATTTTGTTAGCATCTGGCAAAAAAAAGAAAAGTAACAACAATAACAATAACAACAGCAATGATAATAATAATAATAATAATAATAATAATAATAATAATAATAATAATAATAATAATAATAATAATAATAGCAGATTTATGCAGGAAAAATAGCACCAAAATCACTCAGGAAAACCTCTATGCATATGCTCTTAAAACCACATTTCAGTAGCAGCCCCAGAAAGAGGCACATGGATTGTTATATAGTAGAATTTCTGATAGCATCACCAAATGATACAAATGGTCACAATTCAGATATTAAGAGCTTTTAGGGAAACTCCTTCAGTTTATGAACATTAAGACAACACATCACTACCCACACATACTTCCATGTTTCAGTTATTAATTTTCAGACTGAAAGAAAAGAAATGAGTTACAGAAAAAAAGGATATTTTTTTCCCCTCCCTTGGAACAGAAAACATAAGTAAGAGAGAAGTATATCTTTGCATCAGAGCATGGGATCTCTAC
Organism: Camarhynchus parvulus; assembly: GCF_901933205.1. NCBI lineage: Eukaryota > Metazoa > Chordata > Aves > Passeriformes > Thraupidae > Camarhynchus > Camarhynchus parvulus. The sequence continues at coordinate 39,888,345 of NC_044586.1, read as the reverse complement.
TTTGTATTTGGGTTGTGTGGGAATAAATTAATTTGAGTAAAAGAGGATCTGGACCACTGCATTGGAGAAGTTTGTAACCTGACCAAGGAACCATACAGAGGCAGCAGATAGCTCAGCATCACTAATGAAAACAGATGTCTTTAAATATGAGAGATCAACAGCTGCAGTGATGTGTTTCAACCTCTAGAGAAAATAGAGAACTGCCAGTATTTCTGAGAAAAAGGGCTTCTTGATTCTGTGCAACACGGACCAGGGGCTGTCCTTGTTGCACAGAACCAGCTCAGCTGAAGCGCTGCTGCTGCTCGAAGCTGAGCTCATCACTGCTGGTGCTGCGTCTGGGACAGCACATTTAGGGAAGGGTAAAAACTCTGCATGGCAGATGTGAGAGAGTTGTTCCCTGCAGCCCATGGAGGACCACAATGGAGAAAAATAATCACACTGCAGCCCATGGAGGACCCCTCAACAGAGCAGGGTCTGTCAGATCCTGTTATTGTTGCCTCCCCTACTCATTGCTCCTGGTCAGGCATGGCAATGTCTGACATGTTCTGCTCCTGAAGATCTTCGTTTTTGTGTTTCTATGAAAAAACTTAAATAATAATCATTTTGACATTCCTCTGCAGTGTGTTTTTTTTCTTCCTATTCTGAATCATTCAGATTAAACGGGTGATCTACTAATATTTTGACTACTTCACAATGAACTGCAGAATGATAATTTGATTCTTAATTTAAATAGGCATCTAAGTATATTTTCTCTGAACTGTGAAAGACAATTCACCATAATCTTTCTTAATAATATTTTACATCAAGGAACAGAAGTATGCTGTTATTATCTCTCTCTAGATCAGTTCCATTTTACTTGATGCAATTTTCCTGCATAGTTCTTCAGACTGCTTTATCTCACCCTATAACTAGAAAGATTTTATTTGCACGCCACTACTAACTTCTCCACACTGAGCTGTTCCTTTAAAATTTCACATACTTCCACATTTCTGTTATTAATTTTCAGACTGAAAGAAAAGAATTTATTTTACAGTAATTTATTTTTAAAGTTGACCATTGCTAAAAATTATGGTTATTTAAGAATAAAAATCTATTAGGACAATGTGGGAATTAGGACATAAAGCAAACCCCAAGATACCCACCTCTCTATGGGTTTAATTTCTTGCACAGGATTTGAGGGGAGTGCACAAGTATGTAGCTTCTACATGTGGTTTGTATTTCCTATCTGGTGTAGAGCAAAAATCTTGGATTCTGTAACTCAAATCACATGCTTGGAAAATAATGTTAAACTTAATGGAAACCTGAATAAGGACAGCAAATCATACTTACTATAAATAATACTTATTATATATTATTATATTATTATTAATATAATATTATTATATTAATATTAAAGTATTTCCTAGTGTTGCAAGATAAGAGACTATTGGTTATCATTTGGTTTGTTGCTTTTTTCCCCAGGGATCACAATCCTTTAAAATTAGATTTTTTGAGAAGACTTAGCTAACAGTTGGTTTTTATGTCAGGAGGGGTGCAGCTGACACTAAATGAATGGAGAGAACTGTAAAACCATGTGTACTGTTTAAATCCCTCTGATTTATCCCAGTGTAAAGTTGTCTTAGCAAATGTGAACTTTTCTGTGCTCTGCATAACAGCAGCAAGGATTTCTCATTTTCTTTTCACATTCTAAAAATCCACCCCCAAATCTCTGAAGTGTTTTTAAAGATTCTGAAACATTTTTTGAGGCATTTATCGGTTGTTCAGAAAAATTAATTCCAAACAACATCTGATTCAATGTCAGTGTCCCCAGCCAGTGTCCTCAAACATCTCAGGAGAATAAGTCAATCATTAAAATGCAATGTCATCTTCAGTGTAGCTTAGTAAGTGTGTATTTACAGAAAATGAAATTGTTTCAATAAAAGATACAAACCCCCACTCTTTACATCTGGGAGTGTGGAAATCTACACCTCAAGCTGCTGGAATGATCTGGGCACAGTGGGGCTCTTGAATTATAGCTGTGTATATCCTCAGCATATGTCAAAACCACTTGGCTGTGGAGTAGCTGCATGGATGGTTTCATAATCTTGGCTTTCCATCCTGCTCTTGATACAGGACCACCCTGCCTGAGTGTTCAAATAGCTGTAGCAATCTCCTACCTGCAGTCATAAATGTCAATAAACCATATCCAGCCCATCCTGCACAGCTGAATGACTTCTTGTTCTCACTGCATTCATAGCTGGATAGCTAAGAAGCTCAGATGGGCAGATGCCACATTTTAGGTAAACATCTTTTGTACCTAATTTTAAAGGATCTCAGTCATAATTCTCAAGACCTCCCAAAAGCAGCAATATTAAAAGCTTAACACCTGTCTCTTAAACATTACCAGAGTCAGCAGAAAAGGATCTGAAAAATTTTGTGAACAGCTGTTGAGGCTAAGTCCACTGAAAATTCCTGAGAACAGAGTCAGGAAAGAACACATGAGAAAATACTAAATAAATTAAGAATGTAAGCATATCCTTAGAAAAATGGGCTACAGAAAACAATTACCATGAAAACCCTTATACAACAGGAAGAGATGAAGGTATATTATTACTAAAGAGTAAAATGTGTGTCATACAATCAGTTAAAACCATTACAATAAAACTTCTCCTAGAACCACATAAATCTGAGTACCATACCATACAAGATTACTTCTCATTACAGCCTGTTAAATGTGGGAAAGAGACAGAATGTGGGAATTGCATACTTCGTATAGACATATATCTCAAAAGCAGGCAGATTATCAGTAAGACCTCAGCCACCTGTTACTAATTATTTTAGCTTCAGTTTCTTAAGTAAACACAGGTGCAGCAAAACTAATCACTTGAGAAAAAGTAATGCTCAAGCAGAATGTGGAAAAAAACCCTTATCCATTACACTTCCCTATAACATCTATCCTGAGAGATAATCGGTTTTGAATGGAACAATTAATGAGGTCTTTTCATACCAAGGGAAATTACACCATAATGAGGTTTAATGTGTTAGAAATGAGGTGGAATTTATTAAAAATAAATAAAAGCCTTATCCAAGGTGAAAGGTAGTATGCTGGCTTGTTAGGGATGCTGTGTTTTGAAGGGCACTCTCACCACAAATTGTTAGCAATCAGGCAAAACAAATGGAATAGTTATCTGGTAGAAAGTACATAGAAAAAGAAAGCTGAAAAAAACACCCTCACCTCAAACTATAGATTTTAAACACTAAACCAACTGCTTTATAGACCCTAATATACTTTAAAACTCTATGTGGTGCCTCAGGCTTACATACCAGCCTACTGGGAAAAACAAGAGCTTTGCCCTGTGCATCACTCATTTGAGCTGTGCCACATTTCAGGAACATTCCCACTCTCTGGCTAAAATGCTAAGCAAGCTAAGTGTGGACACTTTGCCATGAGGGAAGCCAGGGATATTAACAATGTGTGGAATGTGAATTATGGACTGTCTCCTTTTCCTTGCCATCCCCAGGTGCAACATGAAGTACCACCACCCTCCAGCAGAGAGGAAAGTTTTGCTTGAGCCTCTATTTTGCTGCTCCAGAGCAATTACCAACAGTTGCTTTGCACTACATATATCTCATTATGTGTATCAGGCCTTTGTGAAGGGTAAAGAAAAGTCATCATGAAAGAACAAAGTACAGAGATGATCAATGAAAATTCAAGGTTAAGTAAAACCAAACCAAACCCATACAAATGATATTTCAGTACAGACCAGGATAGCGGAATCTCATAATAATGCTCTCAGGGAAATAAAAGAAGACACACAGTCAATGAAATAGAATTGAAATGCTAAAGGTCTGAACACACAGTGGCTGAAATCCATTTTTGTGCACAGCAACCAGGAAAGGCTGATGTTCCAGCAAGCAGAGCACAAGTAAGGTTTAGCTGGTGCTGCAGAGGGGTGAATTTAATTCAGAACGGTTTGGACTTGGGAGCACAGCCAAGACCACTGGTGCATATCTTGATAGAAGAATTTTATTGCTCCTCTACTAATGTTCAGCCTCAGCTACCCAGGAAATGAAGAATCTATGGTCTACTCATTATCACTTTAAAAAATACGTATTTTAACAGCTTGAAAAATTCCTGCAGTAATTCTAATGTCAGAATATCTAAAAGCAGTCATGAGAGGGAACATCAAAGTTTAATTCCTGTGGGTAAACACATAAAAATCAGGGATTGTCTATTTTATTTTTCCTAAAATAATAGCTTTAGGAATTAGCATAAAATAATATTTAAATCTAAATAAAGATAATTCTTTGCACTTCTATGATTCTTAACAACCCTCACAAATCAGTTGGGAAATGTGAAAAAGCCTTCAAGCAGAAGAAAGACATTGAAATGCAGCTGTTGTTAGGGTGGTCTCTGATTATAGCCCCAGCAATGATGCTCCAGAAGCTTTGTGCTGGGGCTGAGGGGAGAAGTGAAATCAGCTGAGCAGAAATCACAGGGGAAATTATCATAGTCAAACAATAGCCAAAATCCCTAATTAAAATGTACCCATGGACACTGGAGCTTAAACTTACATATCCTTAAAGAGGGACCTGGGATATTCAGTAAGCAAATGTCTTCAGTTTCTTGTGTATTTTGTATTGATACACAAATCTGCAAAGGGGAATTTATAGGAAGATAAATACATTGTGGTGGATGCACACACTACTTTAACTATTCCTTGGGAGTTTTATGGTAAAAACTGATGAAAAGTGTATACAGCCTTAAACTGGGGAGACCTGCAATTAACTGGTGTCAATTCCCTGACTTTATGCCCCACATAGTCCATCTTTCAGCAACTCATAAGGAGTTTAAGCTCTTTGTTATTATCAGAGGAAACTGAAATCAAGCTTGAAATGCTTGGGATACTTAAAAGCCTAAGTAGAAATCTGTCAAATATTTATTGAACACAGAATTATCTGTCAGAACTGACTTATTTCATTAGGACTGCAGGGTGAAATAAAAGCATGTCCACATTTTGCTTAGACAGATTTTTGTTATGAAGTGTCTTGTGTCTTGCTCTTGCAACATTCAAGCATTGACACAAAGGAAGAAGAAAGACTGCTGGTAGGGAAAAAAATCCTCAATACTAAAGAATAAAAAAAATTGTAAAACAAAGCATTAAGTAGCATGGTAAACCAAAGAAGGGTAAAAAATTTTTCATCATCTTTATTTCAGCTCACATGAAAAAGCAGAAACTTCCATAGTGCCAATATAAAATTTTCCATACTAGATGGCAGAAGCAGAAGGGAGTTATAATTTCTCTCTGCAAATTGATAGACTTTCAACTGAACTGTCCACTTAGCTCAGCTAAAGTTCATATTACACAGGGATTAAACAGAAAATATTGGAACTCCTTTGAAACATGAAGCATCAAAAGTTAACAAAGCACATTGAGGGAGCATTCTCAAAGTGAAAAATGAACATTCTCAAAGTGAAAAATCTGGAGTAGTAGTATTACATCTCTGAGTTATTACTATTGGTTAATGGGGTTTTCTTCCTGGCTGATTTTCCAAATCTGACTTTCTTCTAAATATCAAATGCTAAGTTGGTTGATGTCTTCAGAGAATCATGTAGAAATACAGAGTGACTAAAAAAGAAGGTCCAATATTAAACAAGACCAGATATTAGTATAGAAACTGATTTTTTTGGGTCCCTCAGATACAATTGTCTTTTACATTGCACTTGGAGGTCTTTTTTTCAGCAGTAACACTAAAACCTAATGAAACACTGTTGAATAAATAAACCTGTAACATAAAAAGACCAAGAGATGGGAAATTAGAAGTTGTCTAGGCTTTATTTAAAAACAGGAGACTAAAATTAAGTGACTTGATGCAAAAAACCAAAAACAAAACCAAACCAAAACCACAAATAAAACAACTAACCAAACCAAAAACCTGTATCAAAACTGTATTCCGGATTCACATCTTCCAAGGTTTTTTACTCCAGGTGAGCAGCCTTCATCATTACTGTTACACAGCTTGTTCCAGGATTAATGTTTTCTGCAGTTTACAAGTAAAAAATCAGCCTTTGTAGATTAGTTACTATTACAGACTGTACTTTCACCCAAGTGCAGGGAAAAAACCCCAACAGCCATCAAGACTGCATGCTTTTGCTAATGAAAAGACATAAAACAGAAAGATAGGTGAATTTGTCCCCTTTATTTAACTTTTGTTTTCCCCTGGAAAATAGATACATTTATTCACTGAGACATTGATTTAAAAGTAATTTAAATGGAGAAAAAATATTTAGGCTTCAGAGAAGCACAGTGTGAGAGCTATATACCAGCACATCAAACAAAAAGAATTTATGCAACTGTAACAGGTAGGGATCTAGGGTACAGGAATACATCAGCTTGCAGAACCCGAGATCAAATACTCTCGATTTTCCTTTCACCCTTTTGGGGTCGCTTTTCTGATAAATAATTCACAGACTGTAGTGAAAAGTAGTTTGCATATTGACAAGATTAAAAAGAATGCTTTGTCTGAGTTAAATTTACGATCTGAAACCTTCCTTTAAAATGTCAGGTAGGTAATTAATTTAAGATGGTTTGCCAAGCAGAATCTCTGACCCTGTCAGAATAATTTTATTTTTTGAGGGTGAAGGGTATATTACATTTATCTTTGCAGAGTCTCTGGTTTGTTTTCTTCCTCCCTTCTCTTGCCATTTATTTATTTATGCCTCTTTCATAACATCACAGTGAAAGAAAAATTAGCGCCGCAATCTTTCCCTCATTAATTTGTGGCAATAAAGAAAACATTGGCTGCAAATTGCCAAAAAATCAGGGATAGAGTACAAGTCAGACCTCTTGACTTGGACTGAAGATGTGCATTTTCCAGGGAGAGAGAGCTCCCTAGCATGAGTATTCAGGATAGCATTTTGAGTAGCAGTGGGAAATGCAGCAATCCAATAGCATGAAGATTCACTTTTGGCAGAGCAAAAAATCGTGTCCCACACGTGCACAGTAGTGGGCTTCCTTATGAATGAATTCTTAAATGTGTGACAATCAACAGGACCTTACATCTGCTCTTCAAGCCAAGTTTAATGCTATAAAATTTTATTACAATTTCTGTCACCTCCGCTAATCCCTGCAGGCAGCATGAGAGAGACCAAACAATGTACTAACACTGCTTGGAGAGTTAGTTTGGAGTTTGCACAGTCCAGTGGGAAAAAGGGGGATTAGACAATAGAAAGATGTCAAAAAAGGAAATATAATTAACTTTGCTGAATACATACTGAATTTTCTCTTAGAAACAGGTTATGATATTGTACTCTAATTGGTGAAAACAACTGCCATTCCAAGTGGCTAATCCAGACACATTAAGATAATCTTGATCTGTTCAAGAGGAAGAGGTCACACCAAGATTGGTTTCTTCTGAAATTAAAGGAAATTTTATATCATGTATTAATAAGTTGCAAATATAAATCCCAAGGCATAATGGCACATTTTTATGCAAATTCAAATTAGATACATTGAATGAATTGAAATTGTTTGGACAGGTTGAACGTTTGAACTTCATTAAATTTCTTTTTTATATGGCTACCTGAGAAGCACCTGCTTTTTTCTCTTCTAGACATTTCCTGTACCCAACAAAGTCACAAATCCATCTCTTCTTTCAGCAAAATCAAAGTAAGCCAGGAAATTTCTGCATTGTGTACAGGAAACTTGAACTGACCAGTAAGAATGAAAGTATGGAAGTGTCCATATTGGAAAGTAAAAATTTTCAGTGGCATCTGAGCAGGGACACCGTGACCCCTCAAATGTGGTTTTCTCAGCATTTCAACTATTTTCCTGAATACTCTCTAACAGACATATTGGTTCACTGGGGCTTCTCAAGCTCTTAACTGATGAACAGACCATATCAGGTGAATAAAGGTAAAACCTGTTTTACTTTTCAAACAATGTTATCCCTGAGTTCCCAGATTGCACAGAAACAGAAGACAGCTTTCTGAGAATACATGTTGCTGGTATTTTAGGTTGTTATGGCTTTTACTGGCCATCCCCCTGAAAAGCTCTCTTTAGTCATTAACTTGCAGGAAGTTATTCAACCAAGTTTCCATTAGCCCAGATTTCATTCTGTAGTTCAAAATGTAGTCATTTCCTTCCTGGCCAGACATTATCCATATGGGGAAAGAAAGAACAGAGCTGGATGCAAGGCCAGAACATGATATGCTGATGAGAGTTTTTATTTGATTTCAGACAAGTGAAAACAAAAGTATCCAGAGCACCCTTTTTATCCTGTTTCATTTGGGTGTCCCTCATGACTATAAACTGTACATATAAAATGTGGTCTAAAGATGGGTAAAGGATAAATACCATATTGCTAATTCCCTAGCAATCAAAATACTTATTGTTCTCTTAAAATGAGTGGAGCTTTGCCTAGTGCTTCAACCTTTCTGGTTTGCTTTTCAGTAGAAAACGATTAATTTTCTTGATTTTTCCTTTTCAGTGCTGTTATCAGGTTACCATAAAATAGCTCTCTCAGCCTTCTCTTCTTCAACTTATAAGACTTTTGAATGAAACAAAGCCATGTATTTGTCTTACCACAGAAAAAGGTGAGATTTCTCTTGATGCTTCTTACTAAACACAGTACTTAGACACTCCCTATTCAGACAGGTATCTGAATCACCTGTGACTTTTTGGTGTCATATATGCTGGATTCAGGCCTTGGTTAAGTGAGGTGAAATGCCAGAAATTTAGTTTTAATCCATGAATAATAGTCCATTTTTGGGGGAAACTCTGATGAGAAAGGCACTCGTTTTAAGGAAATTTTGAAATAACCTTGATTTAAAGAAAGTGTCTCTCCCCAAAGATGTTCCAAATTAATCTGATGGTCCACTATAAAAAGTGATCACTTTCCTTTTAATTAGTGAGAATTTGAATAACAGGTTAACAGAAATTCACCTTATTCAGTGGCAGCCATGAAAGCATTCACTCTTTTCAGAGACTCTGAAATTATGTGCCTGTTCCACAAATATCTATACTCCACACATGCTCCCTTTGAAGATAACCAGAACTGTTTAAATCCCCATTCCAATGACACAAAGGTCTTGCATTAAAAAGCTAAATTTGGAAATTACACTTTGTAAAATTAGATCTACGATAGTCACAGTTTGAACCATACCAGTGTGGGTGTTTCCAGAAACAATATCAAGTGATGAAGAAAAAAAGCCTTTTCTGTTGTGTGAATGGCATTATTGACAGTTTAAATTCATTCATGGGCAACTGATGATAACTAATACAGAAGGCAATTGCAGCTAATCAAAGACCATACTGCAAATTTTAGTCTATTAGTATTTTCTGTGAATAGCGAGAACCTACATAGTCCTGTTTGTAATTATTGTTTACAGAATATTTAATATTTTTATGTAAAAGCAGGTGAATTATTTGTTCTGTCAAAACATCTAGGATAAAATTGAACAGTTTTTCCCATGAGTGAAAGGGTAGATAATATATGAATTTTAATAAGTTGTCAACTATCCTGACAACAAATTATGAACAGAATTTTTATAGTGGTACAAAAGAACAGTTCCTGAGGCACTGGAAACTTAGAAATTCTATTCACTTATGAAAGACTGTAAATGTATTAATACTATTACAAATATATTCTCAAATATTTTATTTTCTTACTTTAGAATTGCTTTTCTAGTTTTCAGACTTTTAGACTTTTAGAAAAGTAGTCTTGGAAATGCCTGAAACCACTTTCTAGTAACTTTGTTGTGATGAACAGTTTTCTTATCATACAATTTCATTTGCAATGCATCCTTTCAATAAGGATCTCCAACAACATCTCTTTTCTGCAATGGCAATGGGTTTTGCGTTTAGATCTTCAATAAGAACACAATTTAAAATTAAGGACTGACATTCTGTTTTGACATGTTTAATGTTATTCAGGAACCTTAAGTGAGGTTTTTCTGGAAAAGGAAAGGGAAAGGGACTTTTCACAGGGAACTCTGTCTTTGGGCAAGAAGGAATTCCTGCAGAAGTGCTCCAGTATACAGCTTTTATCTTTCTTTTTTCTGCCAAAACGCACATATGTCTGTAAAACAAGAGTTTATTAAGGTGGATAACTACACAGTGGAGCATTTTATTGAATTTGAATTTGATTTGCTGAGTTTGACCAGGCTGACAAGCCAGTCCCTTTAGCCAGGAATGATTTGTGTCTATCCTGTTTTCTAAAGAGCTTTTTCTGTTTGGTTTTTTTTTTCTTATTCAGTGCAACCAGGCCATGTGGCATGCTACTCACACGTTTATGTGGAAGAAGAGTTAGCTGCCCCTTTAGATTTTCTGTCATTTTATTAGTTATCATAGAATGAATCCATAGGCCAGATCCCTCTCTCTGGTAATGTTGTATCCAGCTTATTTTCCCTGCAATTCTCACTGGCTTCAGTGTGCCATCCTTTCTGCACTGAGAGAGACCACATTTGCCTCTAAAAGCACTGCAAGCCTTATCTAAAAGACTGTGGATCCTGTTTCAAAGTATCCCTTCTTCTCTGTACTTATATAGTACTCAATATAACATCTTCCTCAAATTTTAGGAGGGCTTCCATTGATATTAGTGAGTGACAGCTCCAACTCAAAGAACAATTACACAGCTGTAAGACAGATGAATTCTCCAATTCATTAAGGTAATGCACATGGCTTTTTTTGGAGTTGAGATGACAGACCATAAGTTTAACTGCTGTTTTCCTGGTCTTTTGCTGAGACAAGGTGAGGGTTTACTGGTTTTCATTACAGTGTTTTAAGCACTGCAGCTGCTCTCTCACTATGAACTAGGCTGAAATAATTAAATTCTGTCACTGAGACCAATGTATGAGAGTAAATTAGTAACAGTGACCTTCTACTGCAGCTAAATGGATCACTGAATTTGAAGCAAAAATATGCAGTGAAAATATGAGTGATAAAGTTGTATGTAGCCTTCTTAGCCCCCAGGCACATAGTAAATAAACAATGCAATTCTCTTGGTCATTGAAATAAAGAGGAAACCTACAGTCCTTGGAAAGTCTATTCTGCATCTTAATAGTAATATTGTCAGATTTAAAATGAAAGAGATAACAACGCTAACTGCAAAAAACCTTTTGGATATGTGAGGAGCAAAGCAATTTTATTTGTTGCATTGATTTGCTAAGAATGTTCTGAGAACAGGTCTTCATAAGGCATTTCTCTGGGTAGTCACTACATTCTGCCAGCTCCTGCAATGACAGAGGTCTCTAGTATTGTGAGAATGATTGGGTGCAGAGAAATCTAAAGAAACTATCAGCAACCACTCAGCTTTGTCCATGCCCTTGCAATGCTCCAATATAAAGAAGTTAAATTCTAACACCTGATTTCATACAGTTTTACAAAAAACCAGGATATGTCTTTTCTATTAGGGATATCAAATCCTTGATTTTTGCTTCTTTTACTTCCTTTGATTTTGATGTAAAAGATTAGAAACACTTTTAAAAATATGCGTCTTCTCAAATGCATTGGAAAAATCATATAGAGGAAACAAAGGTATTCTGCTTAGCACATAGACAATCCACCCTAAGGCAGATTATCTGAAAACCTTCAGCCCCTTGCAATTTGATCTCTTTATGGGAAGAGAGGTTCTTATACATGACAAAACTTCAGCTTCCACACGAATATGTTTTTTCCTGTCATTTACTATGTTTGTACTATTATTGCCACCATTGTTGTCACTATTTTCCTTCCTGTCCCAGATATGCTCTTCAAATATTCCATCCCTAAGAACTTTAATATTTAGACAGCAGGTGGTGACAACTGACAGTACCCAAGGCTGCAGGTTAAAGATAACAGGTTTTAGTTATGTCAATAGTATTCGCACTTGTCCCCAAAATCATGGAATACTGGCATATCTGTCACTGTCCTGCGTTGTTTATTTTGGCAAGTAAACAAAGATGCACTCTCTGTGTGAGGCTTAAGCTGCATATTATTCAGGGTTTATTGTGAGTTTCATGTTTGCATCTTTTCATGGAATTGTGCCACAACTAGAGATCTGTCGTTTGAAAAGCTTGAGGTTTTGCTTTGGGGTGCAACAGCTTAAAATTCAACCATCTAGAACACTGCCCTTGTGTGATGCAGTGGGTAATTTTCAGTGTATTTGCCACTGTCTGTCAATAATATTTATATAGACAGAGGCATATTGTAGACTGCAGTTGTTCACTTGCAAAATGAGGCTTGCAGAACTTCTCCCAGCATTCAAGTTACAATTTAAAGTGCTTAGTCTAAAGAGAAGAAAAGCACCTCAGGTACATGTGCATGTATATGTATACATACCAATACAGCTTGTTTCCCCGAAAAGTCCTGAAATGACAGAGAGTAACTCTGGGAAAGGGACCTGGAATATCAGGACCCTTTGAGAGGTATAATAGAATATTATGGAATGGGAATAGGAAACAAGGCTACAGCTGTAACTTTGGCATTGCATTAAGCCATCCTGCACCTTCTGTGATCATCTCTCCTGCTGAGTTTGCTCAACAGGTTGGTCTAAAGCAGCTAAGGAATGACTTAGCAAAAACTAGTATGGAAAAAGACCTGCTCTGCTAGAAAGGAAGGGAGAAAGAAAGAAATAAAACAGAAGCTCAGTGCTGACACTGATACATTACATTTAACTTTTCAGAAAGAAACTTTAAAAATAGGGATAACACTAATGGGATAACACTAACAGGATAACACTGTTTAGGGATAACACTCACAGGAGAGGATACTGCAGACTGGAGGAAAAGCAAATGTCCTTCAAAAATGGCAGGGAGGAGGATCCAGGGAACTACAAGCTGGCCAGGTGTTTTTCAGGCTCTAGAGAGGTGATGGAGCAAATAATCCTGGGACCAGTTTCCAAACACATAGAGGACGTGAAGGTATTTGCAAGCAGTCGAACAGAAAGTCATCTCTGACTTGGCAGCCTCCCACAATGGTTTGCTTGGTGTAGGAGGAAAGAGGACTGGGTGGTGTTTGTTTCAACTTTAGCAAAATTTTATGAAGTGTCTTGGGACATCCCCACGTGTAGGATTATCGTAACATGTACTGAATACGGTGCCTTAAAAAGGGGCTGAACTGCCAGGCTCAGATGGTTGTTATCTGCAGTACAATGTCTCGTTGGAGGCTGGTTTTTGTGGGTTGTTTTTTTTTTTTTTTTTGCCTGGGATAGAGTGTTGATACTAGGACCAATAGTACTTAGCATCTACATTAATCAGCTGAATGAAGCTCTGTTTTAACGTAAGCACTTCAGAGCAAGCACATTACACATGCTGGGCTTGAATTTGCTATTTTAGCGCAAAAAAACAAGCTTCAGGCCTCTGGGATAGGCAGAGATCAGGAAGGCAGGTGTCTGTACCATTGTTTAGACCCATCCCAGGGAGATGTATGGCTCCTAAGGACCTCCAGTTATAGCTGTTATGACTGATACATGACTTTCCAGCAATCCCCTGCCTTTGTAATCCAAAAGTAGTTCAGGGTACACAGGTTTTAATGAGACAGCATGTCAGTGGTTAAAGAGGGACCTATAACTAGAGGAAAGAAAAGACATAAAACTATTATACTGTTTGTGGTTTGCAAAACCACAAAGGCAGCTTCTGTTGAAGCAGTAGAAAGAATGACATCAAAACCAGCATGTAAGTTATAGTTTCATTTGTTACTCAGCCTTTTTCTTTTATAGGCCTTAATCACATGGACTATGTTTTAAAAATAAATGCTTTTCATTTTCAAGCAGTAAAACAACATTAAATAAATACTGGCAAGACATGGCAAAGCTATTCCCCAGCATGATTTTGTGCAGCTCAGCAAGTAATTTCACCTGCCAAGGGAACTCAGGCCAGCAACCAGGCAATCTCATAAGGCCACTAAATCAGTGTAAACAAAGTCTATTTTGACTGGACCAGAGCACAATCTCGAGTTCATAAGCAGAGGAATTTGCAGCTTATATTTCTTAATAGCAAGTTTAATACTAGCTGAGTTTGGCAGAAGTCACAGCAGTCTTGTCAAGCTTTTTGTTTGTTTGTTTGTTTTAGACGAGATACTAAGAGCTTGCAGGAATATTCATTTCCTGAGAAATGCTGAACAAAAAGGGTAAGACACATTTCACAGGAATAATTTATGATTGGTCATTCTTTCTCAGAGGTGTTATCTTGCTTTTCAAATATGAGCTTGAAAATGGATAAGAATCCTTTACATTTCAAAAAGTAAATAATAACAAAATAAGATAAAACAAAATAAATTCAACAATCAAAAAATCCATGAGGGTCCCAAACAGTTTAGATTTCAGCAGTGTGTTCCTGATGTGACTGGAACTGTGCCCATTTCAAGATCTCTTGCCAGCAGGTCCAGGTACCTACCCAGGTGCTCCTGGGGCTGGCACATCCTGCTGTGGGGAGAGACAAGCAAAGCAGCTGTCACAGAGCTGCCCTCTGACCACTGTTAAACAAGTTGGTGGCTCACTATTTTATTCCTTTAGTGTGCACTGAAATAGGTATTTCTTGGAACCAGGACAAGCACTGATGAGACTGTTCAAAAAAAAAAGCAACAAGGATTTTATTCAGTGTGTGTGGTTTTTCTGTGTAGGTATGACGTCAGATTTGCAGTACCTGCAATATAAACAGTGAGCTCTGAAGGACCAACCCATTTCCTGCAATAAAATCCCAACAGGCTCCAGCAGTCATGTTTTGAAAAAATTGAAAAAGAGTTCCAGCTAAAAACTTGCTGAACATGCATTTCAAATATTCTCCTGGCTGCACATAGATGAAGGGTTTAGTACATTTCAAGAACACAGTAAATATTTCTTCAACAATCACTGGGTGCATTTTTTCTAACAGTGGCTTTCTGGAAGTTGTTTATTTGAGGTGGAACAGCAAAATTGGAAAACTAAGTCCTGAGTGAGTAAAAAGGAAAAACATAGTAGCCAAAGATACAGTAAAGTATATCAAAAACAAGAATGGCTTAGTAGCTTACCACATAAAAATGTTCATCCTGTTTATATGTTGGATGCATATTTGTCATTTTCATTTATTTTTTCCTTTGAAAATGTGGAATGATATCTGTATTTATCATTATATGATCTTGCCTTTATTTTCCACTGGATCTGAGCTTTACTTTGCTTTCTGTGATAAAGAGAGGTGGCAAAGAGCCATCTGCAATTCCCTGCTCCATGACCCATGACTGATCAATCTCAGTACATGTTAGAGATGGTTCATATCTAATGTATATTACTGAACTAAGGCCTCTATCACACTCCTGTCTCTCATAAACAGCCACTCTGACCTAGCACATGTTCCTTCTCTTTCTTTGTCCTGGGGGTAAAAAGATGAGATTGAACAAATTACAATTTTGGCACATATTTACAGTTGCAAATTACAATTTACTCCGAAGCTTCTATGCAATGAAATACCCTTCAACAAGGATTTTCAAATGATGTAATGCCACTTTACACAGTGTTAATTGGGATTACCAGAGCAGAAAATGTGTATGTGCTTACTTTTTGAATAGTTGTGTATTTACAGATGCCCACATAGACAGAAATTCTTTCAGCATTAAAGTCTACAGGGCCCACATAGACTCTAAAACTTTCAATGTTCAGCATGACCGAAATGACACAAAACACAAAGAAAAAAAAATATACACTCCTCACTGTTGTCCTTTGTCTGGTGCTATATTTTTATGTGTTAGATCATCAGGGCAGCAAAACATAAACTAGATGATATAGTGCTGAAAAAAACCCAACTGTGTCAATATAAATCTGCACCAGCAAAGCAATATTTCTCAAACCTCTTAATATGAGACTGCGAGTCAAAGTGACAATTGACAAGCACTCAATAAGAGGTCAAAACCAACCATGCACACAGATTTGTTGAGGGCTTATGTTACATATTTTTGATAAGTGAAACAATTGGCCTAAGTCATGTCACCTGAGGCTCTTCGTATCAGAGGGAAGAGCAGTCATGGAGTTGAAAAAGATTATAATGATTTTTTTTCCCTTATGCCCTTCCAGGAGAACTTGCTGCATGGTTTCAAAGGCAAATACAATATCAAAAGGCAGTTGGCTTGAAAGAAAGGTAAAATCTCTGCTTGGTTTACTTAGGTTTAAATACGTAAATCTAAGAGCTAATATGATAGTGTAATAAATGCAGTTAGGTCACCCAATTAATTAGAGTATCTTATCAAGGACAAGAGGAGACAGCTTCTTAAACTTAGCACTTAGAGTGACAGTGTAAAACAAAGTGAAGCACAAAGTTGTTGACTACTTATGCAAGTGGCAGGGGAAATAGGCAATATGCTTTTAAAAATCTCTTCTCTCTTAAGAATATTTGAGACATGGATACTTATGAAGAATTCTTTGATTTTCAGCCCATTCACATATGAGAGATGTAAATAAGACATGCTTTTCTTTTATCCTAGAAGAGAGTTTTCCTTATTGCAGTTGAAAGCAGCCAAAGTCCTCAGGGGATTTCTGATTTCTGATTTCTGATCTGATTTTTGTGGGCGTTAGGTAGTTGAGTATTACTCTGGTCTTGAACCAGGGTTCAGAGTGAAGAGGAGTTTTTGGCATGGCAACTATGTGGGTCAGTAGTGTTGAATTGTGAGAAATTGCCCTAGGAGGTCTGACTGCTGCATTGGGAAAGATGGAGGCAGGGGAAAAGGGAGGGAGAGAGCAAGAGAGGGAAAAAGAGGGAAAGAGGATGGAAAGGTGGGAGGGAGGGAAACACCATCTAAGCCTCCTAGAAACCTGTCCTCACCCATCCCCAGAGGACAGTTAAGGAGGGAAATATAAATTCTATTTCCTACACATTGTGGTTTAACCCCAGCCAGCAGCCAAGCCCCAGGCAGCCACTTGCTTATTGCCACCAACTGGATCAGGGAGAGAATCAGGAAGGTAAAAGCCAGAAAGTTGTGGGTTGGGATAAAGACACTTTAATAGGGAAAGCAAAAGCTGAGCACACACAAGCAAAGCAAAACCAGGGGTTAATTCCCTGCTTTGCAATGGCAGGCAGCTGCTCAGCCATCCCCAGGAGAGCAGGGCCCCATCACATGCAATGGTTACTGGGGAAGACAAACTCCATCACTCCAAACGTCCCCCTCTTCCTCTTCCTTTCCCCCAGTGCATACACTGAGCACGATGGCACGTGGTCTGGAAAATCCCTGTGGCCAGTTTGGGTCACCTGTCCTGGCTGTGTCTCCTCCCAACCCCCCAGGCATCTCCAGTCTCCTTCCCAGTGTGGCAGTAAGAAAAGCAGGAAAGGCCTTGGCTCTGTGTAAGCTCTGCTCAGCAATAATAAAAACATCTCTGTATTATCAAACCTGTGGTCAGTAAAAATCCAAAATACAGCCTAACACCAGCCGCTGCAAAGAAAATTAACTTCCCTCAGCCAACACCAGCTTGTTGTAACAAGCACAGAACAGAGGCTGTTAACTGTGAGTAGTGCCTAACCATCCTAAATTCACTGAGAGTTTACCCCTGCTTTTGCTCTCTGGGCTGAATGAACACATCAGCCAAGGTAGGGGGAGGGAGAACCTCCTCCTCCTCTTTCACTGGTATAAAATGACAAGGAGCAAATGACAAGTTTGTGAACTAAATATTCTTCATCTTATCTTTCCTTTTAAACTAAGTATATTTCTCTCAGTTGCCCCAGAAATAAAGGCAAAATAATGGATTTTTCTTTGCCTCGTGAAAATAGCATGAATTATTCTCATCAAAATGTAGAAAAGTATGCCCTGTGTATTTATCATATATGAATGACTCCCTGTCAAGTCACTCCCTGTCTTTAACTTTCTAGTTTTATATACTTACTCTAAGAATAAGTATTTTTATCCTTATTGTATGGTATACAAAGTTTCGTGTATGGTTAAATCTACACCTCAAAGTTCTCAACAATTTTTTTTCTAAAATATTTTTTTCCAAAAACCATTTCAGGCATTTTGTTTTGTTTGGGTTTGTATTTTCCCCAGCTAAACTAATGCAGCATATTTTATGCTAAAAGATGCTAGAAATGCAATGTTAAGAATACAGACATGATGGATTTAAGGGAGAAAAAAATGCTTTTAAATTGTTTTCCCATCTTTACCTCAGAGGGTAATAACATAGCTTAACTCTGGGGACTTCAGACTTGGTAGGGAATGCAAAGCACAGTAATGAAGGGACTGCAGCTATGCAAACTGAGCAGGATCTAATTGAATTACTAACAGATGGGAAATAATTAAATCATTTATTATCCCTTCACAATTAGTTAACTCACAAGTATATCTCAGACAATAAAAAGGTTTTATCCAACCTTCTGCTAGGGATTTAAACTTTTTATCGTCTCGTCTTCTCTGGGTCTGTTACTCCATGGCTCAGCTTAATCAACAGCTATCTTGTCAACATGAAATGATCTTTCTGGTTATGTAAAAAACAAAAATACAAGTACAAACAAACAGCTTGAGTGTCATACACAGGCTTCTACTTTCATCTGACAATTAAAAATGTCTGAGTGATACTACTCAAATGGGTTGGGATCTTATGCAGACTATTATAACACAAAGAACACGATTTTCAGATGAGGAAATGGTTTGCCTTTGGGAGATCATTTCAGCCAACAGCATCTGCTATGACTTTTTACTCTCCTTTCCATATTGCCCAAAGACTCAATTCACAGAAGAACTTGGTCACTGGACTGCTAAGACAGCAATTTGTCCCCGTTAAGCAACTAAATGTCTGGTGGACATGACTCAGGCTCTGGATACAGTGAGGAACGGGTTGTCATGTCATAGTGGGGTGCAAAAGCCAGCAAATAATTCTTCAGAGTTATGGCAATGCCAAGGAAAGACATGTAGTCGAAGTGAGGTATGCTTCAGTGGCTCAAGCCTGGCTCCCTCATCCAGGGAGGCATCTTGCGCTAGAGAACAGGTGTAGAACACTAAATTGCCTGGAAACATGCAGAGGATCATCAGCATCACCACCTTGCCCAATTGGTCTGTACCATGTGCTGACCAAGACCTTAAAGCAGGATCTGAGTCAGTACATTTTCCTCTGATAACAGCCAGTGGCAGCCTTAGGATGGACTGATAATCTGTTATGTTCCTTAAAAATTCCAAGTCCAAAACACAGAGAAGAGGATGGTTCCAGTTTTAAAGATAACTGAGGTGCATCAGGAAATAAGAACTAGACAATGAATGTACAGCCATATGAGAAAAGGGCTTGCTGAGCCCAAAAGGCTTACCTGTCTGAATAGGCACTGTTAAATATGAAAACATGGAACTTGTCATGTCGAATTATTGTTTTCCTATTAGGGCTTCAGGATAAGCATCAAACCAACAGGCTTGGCTTCCATCAACTCCTTGAGCCAAAAAAAAATATCATCTCAGAGGCAATATTTTCAAAAATAAGCAGGTTCCTACTAAATGCCCACCCAGAGGCTTCATGGTAATCATGAATTTGTATCCTTTCAAAGTGTAAGGGAGAGACTCTCTGGCAACAGTACATGTTTTTCCTTTTCCATTTGCAAAAACTTTACAAAATTGAGGACAACTAGCACCTGTGGGGCAAAGCAGCCTGGGAAAAATTTTAAAAGCAGTTTCATTAATGAGGATCAATATTAATGTGTGTGTTGGTGAGTTAATTTTTTTTTGCAGTTAAACAACACTACAAGTACTTTGTTCATCTAAACACAAAAAATAAATTAATTCATACATTTTTAATATGATTTTAATTAATTTTTCAACTCTTTAGACAACAAAGGCAGTTTCATAAATTAATAAAAGGCAAATCTGCATAGAAAGTTTTCACTTTTATTTTAAGAGTTGTAACACTTTTTTTTTACTGTAGGAGCTACAAAGCTGAAGTTCTTTTTAGAGTTCTTTTAACAGTAATGCTCAAAACAATTTTTTAGACTGGATCTCAGAAATAAAGCTGTTATAAAATTTGACTCATCTTCTGAATCTGAACTATCAAGACCCTTTTATAATGGTTAAAATTTCAAATTCCAAAGGGTATCACTGAGAAATGGGAGTGCGTGTAAAATTTCTTTGCATTATAAATCATGTTCCTTCCTACATCATCAAGCTCCTCAATATCCTAGATTTCATAATTTCTGAACCTGATCAGTATTCAGATGATCAAACTCCAAGTAATACTCAGAATCTCAAACAAGGAAAACAAAGCAAAACACACATCCTTGTACCTTCCACAAGAATAAAACTAAAGGGAAAAAAAGCAATTATGTCTATGGAGGCTGTCAATGTTCTCTCATGTTTTCAGATGGATCAGATCCTAGAAACCTTGTTTTTTTCTCTTTTAAATGGTCTGTTTCAGATCCTAGACAAAGTCACCCCACTAAACAATGAAAGTAATTGATAAATCATAGAATCATAGAATGGTTTGGGTTGGAAGGGACCTTAAAGATCATCTCATGCCAACCCCCCTGCCGTGGGCAACACACCATCCCCTAGATCAGGTTGCTAAAATCCCATTTAGCCTGGCCTTGAATACTTGCAGGAATGGGGCATCCAGAACTTCTCTGGGCAACCTGTTCCTGTGTCTCCCCATTCTCACAGTAAAGAATTACTTCCTAACATCTAATCCAAATCCATTCTCTTCCAGCTTGAAGGCATTCCCCTTTGTCATGTCACTGCATGCTCTTGTAAAAAGTCCCTCTCCAGACACAACCTTCCCTTCTCCAGACACAACAAACCCATCTCTCTCAGCCTTTCCCCATTGGAGAGGAGTTCCATCCCTTTAATTATCTATGTGGCCCTGCTCTGGACTCACTCCAACAGGTCCATGTCCTTCCTGTGCAGCAGACCCTGGAGTGGGATGCCGAACTCCAGGTAAATCACCTGATGCTTTTACATATATTTTGATAAACTCCCAGTTTCAGTCACATTCCTTATCAGGGGGTTATTGTCCACAAATATCTAACAAAGAATGTGGGGGTTTTTTACCCCACAATCATCTAGTAGAGTATGCAAATTATTTCAGTTTTATTCCATTAATAAATGGTCTTTTCTTTGGATGATTTAACCTTATTAATCTTATCTTTTCTCAACTATTAGCATAAAAATGTGGTTTTTAGCTCACTTTTACAGATCACAAAGCACTGAGCGATTTTAAACGTGAGTTACGATTTCCATTTTGCTTCTAATCTTGGAATTTTATGTGATCACAATGTTGGCCATATTGAGGATCAAATCAGTACACTGATGATTAGTTTTTGTTCTCTCTTCACCCAGTGTGTTCTCACTAAATAACCACATTCTGTCATGCTGCCAGTCTGACAAGGAGTTTGAAGTACCTCATCAACACATTATCCTCTTTCATGAAGAGGGTGGGAAACCAAACTTTCATAATTTTATTCATGTTGGAAGGCTTTTTTCAAGGCTGAAATACATATTCTGCACATAGAAAGTGTTCTGGTCTTGGAAAAGAGCAATTTGCGAAGAGAAAGTGGCACTTCACACAACTTATCTGTGCTAGTAGGACAGCTCTTTTTTTTATTCAATGTAGTCAAAAAGATTTGCCTGTGAACAGATGAAGAACTTTAAGATACATATACGTACATGATGAAAAGCTGGGCAGCAGGTGTTAGAGCAGAATAACATCAGACTCACCACGTTGAAAGGCTGGCATGGCTGCTAATTGCACAGAGGTTATATGACTTTCTGAGGGACTCAGAAAAGATTTCATAATATTAGGGGGAAAGAGGAAGAGTGAAAGCCAGATAGACACCCTAGCAACCCACCAGAATGGAATGTTGAATATAGGGAGAATAACAATTTTGTTGGTAAAAATTTGGGTTTTTTTATTCTACTCAACACAGCTGGAAGACATAGA
This sequence comes from Camarhynchus parvulus, assembly GCF_901933205.1. Classification (NCBI taxonomy): domain Eukaryota; kingdom Metazoa; phylum Chordata; class Aves; order Passeriformes; family Thraupidae; genus Camarhynchus; species Camarhynchus parvulus. Next base: position 39,866,529 of record NC_044586.1, on the reverse strand, counting down.
CATTCTTCTTTGGGATCCCCACGTGAGGTCTGTCATTAGAATTTTTTTCTTTCTTATTCAGATACAGCAGTCTATTTAATGCCATTTAACCTCTGACTTCAAACTCTACTTCTATATGTGAAGCCACCATGCATACAAAAGCTAGTAATGATTAAGACTAATTACAGTGTAACAAAGTGACAAGGATAGTGTTTAGGTGTCTGGAAAAGGCCGTGGATGTCTTCGATTCTAAGGTCACTCTTAGTAGGAATGTTTTTGGATCCAGATATGTGTGGCTTCAGATCTCCTCCTTGCTTCCCAAAATAACAGCAAGTCCAGGAAAGGTGAGAAGGGAGACAAATTTGTTGCCAAGCTTATAAGCCAGCCTGTCCAACATTTCAGCTGTTAATACTGAGTTTACAAGGGAAGCTGCAGACTCATGTGATGTGATCCATTGGCTAAACAGGAGCCATGACATTTTGCAAAAGCCAAAGAGGTAATTATGTTGCTAAGAGCTTTTAGATTGGAAGCTGGAAGGCAATAATGAACCTGAAGAAAGGATGAACCATCACAGCCTCTATTGTTTACCATTTAAGGAATGACAACAAGTTTTGCTTTTAGTGGAAAAACGCTAGTTTTAGGACTTTCTTAAAAGCAGGATCAATTCTCCATTAAAGGGGATCCATAGAAGTATAGAAATATTTCTTAGATTTCTTTTAATTATGCATTTATAAATGTAAAAATTGTGTGGGAGAAAATCCTGTTTCATTCATCTTCTGTGTCAGAAAAATCAGGATATAAAATTATCTGCACAGATACACACCAATAGTATTTCTCAGACGTTTTCACTTCTGTTTAGCAAAAGAAGAAGAAGGAAGCTTTACAATTACATTTCAGAGTATTCTTGGATAGAATATTCACCATATTGTGAAATAAATGGCTATGTCATGATTTGATTATTCATCTTGCTAGAAGGCTACAATCATTATTTTGGCAAAGGAAAAAGGAAAAGATTATTTTTGGCTAATAAATAGCTATATTACTTCAGCTAGAAGGCAGAGCTTTCATTTTCCCATTCAATACATCATGGTACCCCTGGGGTTTTACTTTAATCACAGATTTTTATTTATGCAAGCGAGATTAACACATCAGCCCCTTGAAGGAATGAGAAGAATTCTTGATTCATCTATGTCCCTCTTACATGTATTCCATCCCAAACTATAGAGTCCAGTACATCAAAATTACCATGTTGTTGTTTTTCTCACAAAGTAGAAGAGCCATGTCTAGAAACAGTTGGACCTTGTAATTATTTCCCAAGAAAGAAAGCAGTTTTAATTTCTAGCTGTGTGTATGTGATGTGAATTTATTGAAATCCTCCAGTAGATAAATTTAAGAAGTATTTCTAATATTTTGCAAACATCTTATTCATTATTTCCCACACAATAACAGTTATGGTAAAAAAATAAAAAAATAAACCTCTGTAATTTTTACTATACTTGTTGAAAGTCCAGACTTTTTTCTGTTGTGAGTTATAATTGGATAACATATGTTCACTAAAGTAGGGGCAGACTGAAATGTTCTATGAAAACATCCCTATTTTGTCTTCTCTGAGGCTAAAAAAGAGAGAACTGAGAAATATGAGGTAAGGGGAAATCAGATCTTAAACAAAGTAGAGGAAATGCTCCCATGCTCAGCTTGGGTTTAATTTTTTCCTGACTCTCTCTTCTGTCTAAAACTGTCAAAGCAAAGCACAAGAGGCTTCCTTCATTTACAACAGTGCGAAATCAGTTTCTGTGGTGAGGAAGAGAACAGCTCAAAATAATCTGAAACCATTACTAGCACTTCTTATACTAAGAGCTGCACTCTCAGCAGCAGAGTGCACTTCAGAGAGGAATCAGCCACCTCTTAGCTAGCAGTGCTCTGAAAGTTACTCAGAAATTATTATTTTTGTTTTTTCTCTGCCTCAAATTTCTCATGTACCATTCTGTATGTGCTTTCCAGTTCTTGTGACTTGGGTGAGTGCTGGCGTTCCTCAGTACCAATACATTACCAAAGCAAAGGAACATGCCCACTCCATTTACTGGTCACAAACTGTAAAAATTTGAATTATGTTTTCTTGAGGGTGACAAAATACATGAGATTCCCTTCCCCTTCCCATTTAATTTAAAAAGAATCAAAATTAATATATAACTTGATTTTTAAAATAAATTTGTTGGATACTACCGACAAATGGCACTATCTCTGGTTTCTTGTACCTTGTGTTGGCTGGAGGCAGGAAATAAAAGGAACCTGTGTTTTACAGGAAGCCAAAGTCCTTAATCAATATAACAGTAAATTTCCATAGCCTCTTGGTATGACAAAAATCAGGTAATCAATTACTTTTTCATAAGCTTGGCCTGTTGTAAGCATAATTAAAATATTTCTGAAAAATTGTGTACTGATCAGATATTGTATAAGGCTTTTTCAAGCTGAAAACCAGAAATCATTGCTAAAATAATAAAACCCTACCACACAGATGCACAAAAAAAGCACATTAGAGCTAAGGGGAATATGTTAATCAAGGAATAACAAAACGAAAGATGATTTTATTCTGCCTTTAATAAATCTTTCTATATGTGTACTGAATAGTTGTTAGTTATAATCTTCCAGCTGGAAGGGGGATTGTCCTTTTAATTATGTTTCTAATCCGGAACAAACATGTGATTAAAAATATGCTCTTGGAAATGACAATGTTGTAAAATGCGATATTCTGTGAAAATTTATCCATTAACCCCTTTGTTTACAGGCTGCTTCTGCTACTTCATTCAAAATCAACTAAACTTATGGATATAGCTTAAAGTGCAGATAGAAAACTAGAGTTTCCATGCCATAGGCTAAAAGACAGCTTGCCTAAGACATTCCTTTAAGTCTTTTGAAAAGGATAATATAAGAAAAGAATGAGTTTGTTGATTTGAAGAGCTAGATTTGCTTCACAGAAAGTCTGAATTCAGATCCAGATATAGAAATGAGTATAAAAAAGGACTTGAGGAGCATTTTGAATGGACCAAGTTTTCTTTCTTTTGTATAGGTCTGGCCTCACCCATCAATGCTCAACTCCTTTCACATCCAGAGGAAACATCATCTGTGTTCTCGCTCAGGCAAATTGCTCGTTGATGCTGACATATGTGACTTTCTTCCTTTCTCAATCAGGGCTTGACTTAATAATTGCTACTCCTGATAGACCATGATCCCCACAGAATGTTAATGGAGATTTAAAATACTAAAATTAACATTTCTTTCCTGATTTTACATAAAGATGATTACATTAGCGAACCATTTAATTTTCACCATTCTTGTTCTCCGGTAGCAAAGAAGGGGCCCCATAAATATATTTGTGGGGCTCACCCACTCTCTTCCTACCCTGCTTTTTGCCCTAGAAATCTAATGGACTATTCTCTTTCACCTCATGACACTGAGATGTGATAACAATGGTCCTGACAACAGAGAAGGGATTAAAAGGTCATAATCCAGAGGTGTTATTTTTCATATTCACACACATTATCATACTTTTGCAGAGTCTGAGAGCTGCAGAGCACTCACTGCAGGTTAGAGTACTGTCAGAGATCTCAAACAAGAAGTTAAAAGGTGATCTTCCTAAGTCCTCCCTAGGGCTCACATCATTATGTCTTCTAGGAAATCCTGAGGGATGCTTCTCTTCACTTAACAGCTAATGTATGGCCATCTGCTCTTTTAGTTTGCTCCATTTATGTCATGCATAATCTCAGCATCACAGGGGACGGCCAAGCTGCATTCTTGATGAAAATATCAATTTTCATGCAACCAATTTGAAGAAAACACTCCATTAAAACTCCATACACCTTTAACAAAATTAAATTTAGTACCTAAAAACTGCACTTAAAATATTTGTCAGACATTAATAGACCATGAGGATATATTCAAATCTACATCAAATAATATTGCCTGGTCTCAGACCTTATGCTTAGATACAGACAGTACAAAGTGATGAAATTTCAGAACCAGCAGAAATATGCTGCTCTCATCTGAGGCATTGTAGTCTGGGCCCAAACTGGTGCACAAGCACAACTCCCAAGTAAAGCTGAGGTATCTGTGTTCTGGGCTATGCTTGCACAGAGCTGGAGATGAAGCTGCCATATGTGTTCTTCATTTAAACTCTAAATCTCGCCAAATAGAATAGAGTTACACAAACCCAGTGTGGACAAAGTCTCTGAACATATGTCTATTTATGAGTAAATTGCTCACACTGAAGGAGCCCATATATTTTACTTTGATTTCCTTTTGCTTTGTATAAATAATCAATTTTTCTTCTCATCATTATGATTTCCTCATATGAACTATTTTATTTCTTCTCAAAATGTTTTTGTATGGAAAATATATTTTCAGCGCCTTTCTAATTTAATTCTCCAGGCACCACATTCTTTCTAAGTCATTTCTTATGTTCATTCTTTCACAGTCTAAAAGACTTTGGCTGAGCATGTTTTTCATCACTTTTGATTCTTGTTTTCTTGGCTCAAAGTACTAGATTCTAGGCAGAGCCAACTAAAAAATGATTTGGACAAAGGTTTGGGAGAGAGTGGTGGGTCATAGCAAAAAAAGAGCAGACAAATTGTAAGGAAAATATTTTTTGTATATGTCTATGCAGTCTTAGAAGCATAAACTTGTTATTAGCTAAAAATCACCCCCCTATGAAAAAAATTAATATTCTAAATAAATTAAATAGGTTTAAAGTTTGTTGTATCAACTTGCTGCCAAAACTAAGATCTGTGGGAGGTTTCTTTACCTGAAATTTCAAAGTGGTGAATGGAAATCTGTAAAAATAAGGACTCAGCTGCCCCTCTAAAAATTGTTGTTTTGTCACTTAGGAAAGTTAAAAACACCATCTGCAGCAGAAAATAGCTTGTCCATGAGAAAAATGCCCTTCAAATCTCTGGAGGCCACCCAGAAAAAGAACAGCTGGAAAACAAAAGTAGCTCTCCCATTTAGTTCTAAGCTCATCAGTTTCATCTTTACCTGGACATGACCTTGTTCCTCAGTGAAATAGCTGAAGTGTGTTGCTTGCCTCCTAGTTTCCTTAATCACATGTTTCCTCATTAGGCTCTAATGACAAAGGACAAAAAGAAAAAGCAACTTCTATAACCTGACAGTGATTCCTTGAAGACCATGAGAAGAGTCAGCAAGCACCTCAGACACCACCTGGGGGATCCACAGTCCTCCTTCTTTCTTTGCCTTAAGTTTCCCAAACCATCCAGTTGCTGCCTAATATCTTTGGCTCCTGGTTTCCAAAGATGCTGCTGACAAATCTTAGCAATCTTGTCAAGCAGGAGAACGACAAAGGGTGGATATCTAATCTGAGATACACACTAGTGCAATGCTTCAACAGAGATTGAATTTAGGTTGAACTTCTGATGTAGAGATTGAACATAAACTCAGATTTTGCTTTCCGTCTCCTCACTGAGAGCTCTGAGTTTCTGTTCAATTGTTGTCACTGATGCTATCATGACACTTTCAGGGAAGAAGGAAACAGAAACCTGCTAAATATTGTAAGGATGAGGGGTAGGGACTGATCTGAAAAGCTGTTACAGTTTTCATTAAAATCAGCAAAATTTAGACTCTCATAAAAAGCTTGTCATAGGTAAGTCAGCCCACCCCAGGCAAGAGTCTGGGACCCTTCACTTTACCCATGAATATCACTTATCAGAGAGAGCTGGCAGCTGTTCAGCACTGGCAGAAGTGCAGAATCAAGATGGGCATAGACCACACCCATGTATTATTTTGTCTAAGGAACCTGCTAGTGCCTTTGATCCACAAAATCTCTTTAGAGAGTGCAGATTTTTAACAGACAAATCTGGCCTTCCTCATGTCCAGATACACTCATGGCCTTCCTGAGTTTTGGCCATGCAAAATTAAACTTTGCATATACTGCTCAGAAGCCTCAAGCAGGACCTTCTAGTAACCTCCAGCTTACTCTCTTTTGTGATGTAACATGACATATTCTCTTTATTCCATTGAAAAGTATTACATTTCTTGTGCCTAAACAAATTTCTCTTTACCAAGAGAAATAAGCATCTGGTCAGGAATTTGACTTTTGTCCTCTGGAGGGCTGAGCAGGGAGTGCTGTGATGAAGTCATTGGTCTTCTGATTAGTTTTCTCCTGTGCCCTGTAGAGCAGTCATGCTTTGGTAGATGCTGCCCTGCTATTCATGCTTCACTTGCACTCTACTCACCCTGTGATTGAAAAGGATGATCCTAGCATGAGATTGGATTTTTGTCCTGTGTGTGTGAGTTGTAGATGGCAGACCTCTCTTGAACTGAGGATATTTAGAAGCATCCAGCTTCCAAAAATACAGTCTGAAATATTTATCCAGGTAACTCATCCCGTGGCTGCTTTACCTACCTTCACTGAGAATAGATATATTTTCCTTCTCCAAGTCAAAGGAAGATTTTCACAGCAGCAAGATTAGGATGTGAGCCAGATTTACCTAATTGCAGTAAATCTGCAGGGTCTTTTTCTGCTTTATTTTTGTCTACTTTTGGATGATCTGTATGATGGTGTTCTTATGAGACTGTGGTGGTGTGATGCTGGCTGGAGGCCAGGTACCTACAAAAGCCACTCTATCACTCCCCTCCTCAACTGAACAGGGGAGAAAAAAATAGAATGAAAGACTCATAAGAGCAGGGAGAGATCACTCACCAATTACCATCATGGTCACAACAGTCACAACTTAGGGAACTTATTACCAATCAAAATCACAGCTGCAAAATGAGAAGTAAAACAAATCTTAAACAATCTTTCCCCCACCCCTCCTTCCTCCTCAGCTCTACCTCCTCTCTGGTACAGGAAGGCAGGGAATGGGGACTATGCTCAGTTCATCCTTCACATGTTGTTTCCCCCACTACTTTTTCCTCAGGGAGAAGAGTCCTTTCCTGGCTCCTGCATAGGTCCCTCCCAGAGGAAACAGTCCTCCATTAAGTTCTTAAGTGTGGGTCTCTTTCCATGGGCTACAGTCCTTCAGGAATAGGCTGTTCCAGTGTGGGTCCTCCACAGGGTCACTAGTCCCATCAACAAACTTGCTGCAGCGTGGCCTCCTCCCTCCAAGGGCCCACATGTCCCCTCCAGGAGCCTGATTCAGTGCAGGCTTCTTTTGTTCATCCACCTGCTCCAGTGTGGGTCTGCTCTATGATCTGCGGGTGGATCTCTGCACCTCCATGGACCTCCATGGGCTTCAGGACGCAGCTGCATCACCATGGTCTGCACACAGACACAGGCTGCAGGAGAATCTCAGCTCTGCCACCTGGAGCGCATCCTCCCCCTCCTGCTCCACTGATTTTGGTGTCTGCAGAGTTGTTCCTTTGATATGTTCTCACTCCACTCTTTTCTGGCCATTACATCTGCACAATAATTTGGGATTGGGTTTTTTTACCCTTTTTAAACATATTGTCCAAGAGATGTTACCAATTGTTGCTGACTGGCTTGGACTTGGCCAGTGGTGGGTTTCTAGGAGCCTCCTGGCATTGTCTGTCAGGCATGGGGAAAGTTTCTGGCAGCTTCACACAGAAGCCACTCCTGTAGCCCCTCCTCAACCCCCAAAAAAACATTGCAACACAGATTCAATACATTAACAGATACTAAGAAAATAAATCTTACATCCCTGTGCAGAGACAAGTATTAGGAAACTGTGGACTATGTTTGTTGTGTTTCTTACAGTAGACTTTAATCCTTTGATATGCCTTCTTTTTTTCCCTCTCTTTTCTCCTCTTTTTTTTATTTTGTTAAGTGACAGCCAGTGCTTAGGTGGGAATGTATTTGAAAAGAGTGCCCCATAAAATACCAGACCAAAAATAATGAGAAAAACTTTTCAAACACTTCTAAGGAACTGTGTCCCCTTGAATAACACTCACTGTCAAATATAGTGACTCATTTGTGCTTAGTCACTGTGTCCATTACTGTGCCAAGATAAGGCAACTTCTCTGTCATTGCAAAGGAGATTGTTGTTTGGATGCTGACACACCAACTGCCCACACACTGAGACAATATAAAAATCAAATGTGCTCTGTGATTAAAGGAGGTGATCCTTGAGAATTTCAATTATATGCTACTATTGGACTGAACAGTTGGTAATCTGAAAGCTTAATATTTAAAAAAGTGTTATTACCCTAATCTTCTCTGGAAAATGGGCCATAGTATGGAGTCAAACAGATATGTCAAAACCTATTAAGTTGGATTTAATTACAGTTCTTAGTGCCTGGAGTGTCAAATTCAAGGAAGAACCTAAAAACTAATCATAATTTAGGGTCATAATAAAATTTCACTCGGTTCATAACATCTACCTAATAGCCTCCATTTGGGGAAATCATTGATATTTCCATAAGCCACATGATTCCTTCACAAAACATTTACTAACTTGCAATATTCCTCAAAGCCCATGATTTTGAAGTTCAAGTTCATGTTCATGTTCAAGTCAGTGGGAAGTTACCTGGATAAGGACTGAATTAAAAAGTTCAGCTGCCAACATGTTTTCCCAGATAGTGCTGAGAACAGGCAATATTTTGAGAGAAATCTGACTGATAATGAGAAGTCCCTTTTAAGTTTATGTATGTCTTCCTGGCCATGTGTGTGTCCAGCAGCATAATGCAGCTTTATCACACCCCTGTTGAAATGGAAGGTAAGGCTCTCATTTACAGTAATGTTACAGAGAGAGTCATGTCCCTAAATAATTCCAGCTAGCAAAACAGCAGTCAGAGATCCACTTTAGTCATGATTGCCACAGGGGTTTATCTGAATCTCTACCCACAGGGCCTGTAAAATAAAAGGCCAGGTGTTACATAATGTCAGACAACAACAAAAATATGTAACTCTTAAAAAATAGGCTATCTTGTGGTGGTGTTTGCAGGGGTCCCAGGACGAAGGAAGAGATGAGAATCCTGACTCCATGTTTCAGAAGGCTGATTTATTATTTTATGATATATGTTATATTAAAAGAAAATGATATATTAAAACTATACTAAAAGAATAGAAGAAAAAATTTCATCAGAAGGCTTGAAAGGAATAGAGAGGAATGGAATGATAATAAAATCTTGTGACTGACCAGAGAGTCCGAGACAGCTGGATTGTGATTGTCCATTAATTAAAAACAACCATGAGACCAATCAAAGATGCACCTGTTGCATTCCACAGCAGCAGATAATTCTTGTTTACATTTCATTTCTGAGGCCTCTCAGCTTCTCAGGAAAAAAGATCCTAGCAAAAGGATTTTTTATAAAATATATCCGTGACACTATCTCACACAATTTATGAAATGGCAAAGCATTCTCCATATTACTTTTAGTTTGAGCAAAGTGACAAGGTCCTATCACATTTCCTGCACTCAGCATTAAGAACAGAGCTATCTGGCTACGTTAACAACAAAAAATGGCTTTGGTAGTTTGCTACTACTTGTCTGAAATCAAAGTTTCATGCTCTGAAATTGTCAAAGGTCTTTTCTGAATCTGCTGAGGGCCTTAATGGCTGTTTGGCAGACAAGTTTGAAAGGTGGGTCCACTTGAACCTCATGAACTTGAAGTTCAACAGGGCCAAGAGCAATGTGCTGCACCTAGGTCAGAACAATCCTCAATATCAACACAGGCTTCAGGATGAGAGCAGCCCTGCTGAGAAGGACTTGAGGCAGAGAAGAGGCTGGACATGACCCAACAATGTGCACTCAGGGCCCAGAAAGGCAGGAGTGTCCTGGACTGTATCCAGAGCAGTGTGGCCAGCAGGGTGAGGGAGGGGATTCTGCCCCTCTGCTCTGCCCTGCCCTGGTGAAACCTCACCTGTAGCACTCCATCCAGCCCTGCAGCCCTAAAGGACATGGACCTGCTGGAGAGAGCCCAGAGCGGGGACACAAACGTGACCAGAGGCTGGAGAGCTCTCCTATGAAGACGGACAGATAGTTGGGATGGTTTGTCCTGGCAAAAGGACAAGGGGTAATGGCTTTAAAGTAAAAGAGGGTTGATTTAGATTAAATATGAGTAAGATTTTTTTTAAATGAGGGTGGTGAGGGATTGGAACAGGTAGCCCAAAGAAATGGAAGATGCCCCATCCCTGGAAACATTCAAGGTCAGGCTGCATAGGGCTCTGAGTAACTTGATCTAGATGAAGAGATCCCTGCTTATGGCAGGAAATTTGGACTAGAAAATCTTTAAAGAACCCTTACAACCTATACTATTCTATGATTTTATGGTTCTATGTTAAGTAAAATAAAATCACAGAGATAAAATAATTAGCTTAAGAAGCAGTTGCTTAATGAAGGTCTCTGGAGAGAAACATATGCACATAGCATAGAATTATGAAAATCTGAGAGCAAAAACCAAACAGGGCTGGGAGATGTCAGTTCAGCAAGGTAAAAGATCAGACCAAATGCTGTGGAGACTGACATTTCCTCACCTGACTAAGGAGTGTCTGTGTGAGAAAGTACCAAGAAATCAATGATAAGCCTATGGCTAGAGTCCAGCTGTTTGTTGGGTGTGTTAAACAATACATAAGATCATTTTATGTACTCATGAATTGTGTATGAACCTCTTTGCAAATGTCTACCCACAGTAAAATACCCAGCAGATCCTGGAAAGTCTCGTGGGCTGTAATATTTGTTACTTCCATGAGAATGTTTTAAACACCTGGGAAGTCTCAAAAGGCATGAGGTGGCCATGAACAGGAAACTAAATCAAGATGTGGATCTCTGTTCCTAACATGAAGATTAATAATATCTTGTAGCACTGTGGATATGAAAGAAAACAGAGCTTTTATCATAAATCAGTATGAGGTGCCTCTAAATATCCTTAACCAGGGACTGGCATCCTTACCAGACAATTTTTTTTTCTTCAATTAATATTAATTTGATTTGTGGTTTTTAATGAAATAATTAGCAGGTTGTGCAGGGTCTAGGTTGTATGTTCCTGAATGGTAGCAGTCAGATGCTATCTCGTTATGTCAGTATTTAAACCAGTCAGAGATGTGGCAGATTTGACCCAGGAGCCGTTTGGCCATAGCGCCATGTCTCAATCCAGAAACCCTCTAGACTGGGAGAAGGAATCCACTGTAGACATATCCTACATACAATACGAATACTTCTTGTACATCAGAAAATGCAGAAAGCTAAGGTGGTGGCATTTTCTTCTTTTTTACCATCTGAGACCCTGAAAAATACATCTGAACCAGAGCAGAAGCCTGTCAAGAAAGAACACTTGCAAATTCTCTTTCCATCTACATCAACCGGTACTAACATCAGGTTTGTTGTGAATTTCATACATATATGTGTGTAATGGCTGAAACTGTGTAATATTTATCTATTCAGAGGCATAGGAATCCACCCCAGAGAAATCTTTTGAGTGTCACAGTCAAATAAACAGCCCCATACAAGCCACTAGCTATATGTTCATTAGGTTGGATTTCTAAATTCAAGGACTTCTACAAACAGTATAAAAGGAAAATTTCATGATACTCTGTGCCACTGAAAGAATAAATAATTAATTACATCAACGTTTTTCTGAAAATTATCTTAGCTTTTCCTACTCTATTTCATATAAATATGAAGCAGAACTGAGAGGAGTGTTGAAGATTGCATGCAAGATGTTTTCCATTACCATCTGTATGGCTGATTACCTTGTCAAGTGAGCAGTTTGCCTTATCTCTCTCTCTGAGTGACCACATTCACACCTTCCTCGGGAGGGGACCTCCGCTGACAACAGACTATTGAATATCGGTGCATGACTGATAAGAACTGTAACATCCCATTGTGAGATGCTCCGCCCAGAGGGAGGAGCCAAGCACTGCTACCCCATATACTCTGAGATTCTGAAATTGCAGTTCAGTTTTGTTCTCCACGAGATTCCCCAGAGGAACAGCAGCTGCCTTTTCCTCCTGGATCTTCAGAGGAAGACTACATCCTTCTCTACAGATTCCCCTTGCTCCAACAGAATCACGCCTGATACTTCAGAGGACTGCAGCCACATTTTCAATCGGACTGCCACCAACACCCGGACCCACAGGGTGTCAGGTTGGGTTCTGACTCTGTCAGTGTTGTTCCAGTGGACTGTATTGTTTATTTTATCCTTTTTATTTCTTCCCTATTAAAGAACTGTTATTGCCTGCTCCCATATCTTTGCCTGAGAGCCCCTTAATTTAAAATTGTAGCAATTCGGAGGGGTGGGGAGGGTTTACATTCTCAATTTCAGGGGAGGCTCCTGCCTTCCTTAGCAGACTCCTGTCTTTCCAAACCAAGACAGATTTTGGCGCCCACGTGAGGCTCGAGGGCACAGAAACCAAAAAGGGAATAACAGTTCTTGAGTAATCTAACTTTTGCGTGTGGCTATAGAAACCTCATTAAGCGACACCATGTGGTCCAACTTGCCCGGTTTGGGTGGCACGTGATTGTGGCTGTATTTCTCCCATTTATAGGCCCTTATCTAAACATGGGTCCTATAACCAAGGCTACTGTGTCTGTTATCCGGTTTGTGTTATGGGTGAATAAGGTGAGGAATTCATGGATTTTTAACTTCCTCTGGAAAGCAGGCACATGGATTCACAGCTATCACACATTAAGTGTGTGTTTTTGGGGTTACTTTAATAATGGCACCTGCTGTAAGGAAATGACCCCAGGCGAAATCTTCTCCCAACCCTTTAGCCATTTCTTTGGGTCTGCCCCACCAGTTTTTGAAGGGTTCAGATCCACTCTAAATATTAATGATATCATACAGTGGCTGGTGTTGCTGATAGGCCTGCTCTATTTAGCATTCAGAGAGAAGGGGAGACTTACCTGGATAACTACCATGACACCTACCCCAGAACCTAATGCGCCACCAGAGTCTAGGGATGCTGCTGCCCCAGAGCCTGACCCTGCCCCACAGCCCACCCCAGCTAGGGATGCTGCTGCCCCAGAGCCTGACCCTGCCCCACAACCCACTCCAGATGTGAACTACCCAGATTGGGTGGGGGTTTGGTGAAGGAGATAGGCCAGATGCTGAAGGAATACACTTCCCCAGCTGGTGAGAGGCCTTCCCCCACCCCCTGAAGAGGGAGAGTCTAACAGTGCAGCAGCAGCAGAACCCACAGATGTTACAACTGTCCAGGCTCCAGCTGAATTGCAAAGGCAATCACAGCCAGCAGCAGTTGCCCCTGTAGAAACAAGGAGATCTAAGATGAAAGCAGAGCACCCAGATAGGGGAGGGCCCTCACAAGCCACAGGGGAACCAGAGGTTGCGATCATCACCGAGTCCCTGACGTACGAAAGTCTCCGTAATCTGCACAAAGACATTGTCACGACGGGGGCGTGAGGCTTATACAACCTGGCTACTTCGGGTCTGGGATCTTATGGGTACAGGTGTCCAGCTGGATGGTGGTGAGGCAAGGAATTTGGGACCCTTGACCCAGGACTCAGGTATCAATCAGATTTTTGTAAGGGAGCCAGGGTCCCTTTCCCTCTGGGAGCGGCTTTTAATAAGTGTCAGAGAGAGGTTTGTTCACAGGGAAAGAATGCAGGAGCACCACCATAGAATGCGCTGGAAGACTCTTGAGGAAGGGATCCAACAGCTGAGAGAAGTGGCAGTGTTGGAGGTACTTTTTGGGAGGGATGGACAGCATGATAATGACCCGACAAAGTCAGGTGCACGGGGCAAATGTTGTGGAGCCTGGCAAATCTAGGGCCATCCCAATACACCACCTTTATTGCAACAATTAATGCTGACACCAACCGAGAGACAGTGGGTTCTGTGGCCAACAAGCTTAGGAATTATGAAAGTATGATTAATGGCCCAATGCAGGCTCATGTCTCTGCCGTAGTCCAAGAACTCAGAGAGGAGATGAGGGAGATGAGGGAGGAGGTGAGGAGGAACAGTTCCCATATGGCACCAGTGCGAGTCACAGGCCCCAGAGTCAGAGTCCAACGTTCCCCAACTACAGAGAGAGGGTACACCCCACGAGCTGACCTGTGGTTTTTCCTGCGTGATCATGGGGAAGACATGGGAAGGTGGGATAGAAAACCCACTTCTGTCCTGGCAGCACGAGTGCGTCAACTCAAGGAGGGAAACACTAATCGAGGGAACTCCAGTAAAGTGAAGGTAGCCTCAACCTCCCATGACCGAGCTGCTGAGTATGATCTGTCAGATCCCCTGGAAGGTACCTCTACCATGTATACCCAGGGTTAGAGGGGCCCTGCCTCTAGCCAGGGAGAGGTAGCGGAAAACCGGATTTTCTGGACGGTGTGGATCCGATGGCCTGGCACATCAGAACCACGAAAGTACAATGCCTTAGTTGATACTGGTGCGCAGTGTACCCTAATACCATCGGGACATGTGGGGGCAGAACCCATTTCCATTGCCGGGGTGACGGGGGGATCACAGCAATTGACCCTGTTAGAAGCCGAGGTGAGCCTGACTGGGAAAGAGTGGAAAAAACATCCTATTGTGACTGGCCCAGAGGCCCCGTGTATTCTGGGCATAGATTTCCTCGAACGGCTATTACAAAGACCCAAAGGGACTCAGATGGGCTTTTGGCATAGCTGCTGTGGAGGCAGAAAACATCAAGCAGTTGAACACTTTGCCTGGACTATCAGAAAGTCCATCCGCAGTAGGTCTCCTGAAAGTGGAAGAGCAACGAGTGCCAATTGCCACCTCAACAGTGCACACGCCCGGCAGTATCGGACGAATCGAGATGCTGTGATCCCCATCCACAAAATGATCCGTGAGCTGGAGAGCCAAGGGGTGGTCAGCAAGACTCACTCACCCTTCAACAGTCCCATCTGGCCTGTGCGCAAGTCTGACAAAGAATGGAGATTGACTGTGGACTATCGTGGCTTGAATGAAGTGACTCCACCGCTGAGCGCTGCTGTGCGGACATGCTGGAACTCCAGTACGAGCTGGAGTCCAAGGCAGCAAAGTGGTATGCCACTATAGACATTGCTAACGCATTTTTCTCCATTCCTCTGGCAGCAGAATGCAGGCCCCAGTTTGCTTTCACCTGGAGGGGCGTGCAGTACACCTGGAACCGACTGCCCCAGGGGTGGAAACACAGTCCCACCATCTGCCATGGACTGATCCAGACTGCACTGGAAAAGGGTGAGGCTCCAGAGCACTTGCAGTACATCGATGACATCATTGTGTGGGGAAACACGGCAATGGAAGTATTTGAGAAAGGAGAGAAGATCATCAGGATTCTGCTGGAAGCCGGCTTCGCTATCAAGAAGAGCAAAGTCAAGGGACCTGCCCGAGAGATCCAGTTCCTGGGAGTGAAGTGGCAAGACGGAAGGCGTCAGATTCCCACTGAAGTCATCAACAAAATCACTGCGATGTCTCCACCAACTAGCAAGAAGGAAACGCAAGCTTTCCTGGGTGCCATAGGTTTTTGGAGGATGCACATTCCTGAATACAGTCAGATTGTGAGCCCTCTTTACCTGGTCACCCGCAAGAAGAACGAGTTCCACTGGGGCCCAGAGCAGCAACAAGCCTTTGCCCAGATCAAGCAGGAGATCACTCATGCGGTTGCCCTTGGCCCAGTCAGGACAGGATCAGAGGTGAAGAACATGCTCTACTCTGCAGCCGGGAACCATGGCTTGTCCTGGAGCCTTTGGCAGAAGGCGCCTGGGGAGACTTCGAGGCCGACCCCTGGGATTTTGGAGTCGAAGCTACAGAGGGTCCGAAGCCAACTACACTCCCACAGAGAAGGAAATCTTGGCTGCCTATGAAGGAGTCCAGGCTGCCTCAGAGGTGATTGGCACGGAAGCACAACTCCTCCTGGCACCCCGACTACCGGTGCTGGGGTGGATGTTTAAAGGGAAGGTTCCCACCACCCACCACGCCACTGACGCTACATGGAGCAAGTGGATTGCTCTCATCACACAGCGCGCCCGTATTGGAAACCCAAATACGCGCCCTGGGATTCTGGAAATAATTACAAACTGGCGGGAAGGTGAGAACTTTGGTCTGACTGACGAAGAGGAACAAGAACCAGTAACACGTGCTGAAGAAGCTCCTCCATATAACCAGCTTCCCCCAGAGGAAATGCGCCACGCTCTTTTCACTGACGGTTCCTGTCGCATCGTAGGGATGAACCGGAAGTGGAAAGCAGCTGTATGGAGCCCCCACGACAAGTTGCACAAGCTACCGATGGAGAAGGTGGATCAAGCCAACTTGCTGAACTCAAAGCTGTTCAGCTGGCCCTGGACATTGCTGAGAGAGAGAATGGCCAAAGCTCTACCTTTACACTGATTCATGGATGGTAGCCAACGCACTGTGGGGATGGCTAGAGAGGTGGAAAAAGGCCAACTGGCAGCGTAGGGGAAAACCGATCTGGGCTGCTGATGAATGGAAAGACATTGCCGCTCGGTTAGAGAAGCTACCTGTGAAAGTCCGTCATGTTGATGCCCATGTCCCCAAGGGTCGGGCTAATGAGGAGCACCGAAACAATGAGCAGGTAGATCTGGCAGCAAAAATAGAGGTGTCAAAGATAGACTTGGATTGGCAACATAAGGGGGAGTTGTTCTTAGCTCGATGGGCCCATGATGCCTCAGGTCATCAGGGTAGAGATGCCACCTATAAGTGGGCACGAGACCGAGGGGTGGATCTAACCATGGACAGTATTTCACAGGTTATCCATGACTGTGAGACGTGTGCTGCCATCAAGCAGGCCAAGCGAGTGAAGCCCCTCTGGTATGGTGGGCGGTGGTCCAAGTACAAGTATGGGGAGGCCTGGCAGATTGACTACATCACACTGCCCCAGACACGCCAGGGCAAGCGCTACGTGCTGACCATGGTGGAAGCCACCACTGGATGGTTGGAGACCCACCCTGTGCCTCATGCCACTGCCAGGAACACCATCCTTGGCCTGGAAAAGCAAATCCTGTGGAGACATGGCACCCCTGAGAGAATTGAGTCAGATAATGGGACTCATTTCAGGAATGGCCTTATCAACACCTGGGCCAGGAACATGGCATTGAATGGATATATCATATCCCCTATCATGCACCAGCTGCCGGGAAAGTTGAACGGTGCAATGGACTACTTAAAACTACCCTGAAAGCACTCGGGGGGGGGACTTTTAGAAATTGGGAAATGAACCTAGCAAAAGCCACCTGGATGGTCAACACCAGAGGGTCCATAAATCGAGCTGGTCCTGCCCAGTCTGAACCACTGCACACAGTGGATGGAGATAAAGTCCCTGTTGTACACATGAAAGGTATTTTAGGAAAGACTGTTTGGATTACTCCCACCTCAGGCAAAGATAAACCCATCCGTGGAATTGTTTTTGCTCAAGGACCTGGTTGCACTTGGTGGGTAATGCAGAAAGATGGAGAAAGCCGTTGTGTGCCACAGGGAAACCTAGTTTTAAGTGAGGACTGTGTGTGAAGGTTTGGGTTTTGGTTTTTGTTTGTGATACAGATGGAAATAGGAAAAGGGGTGGATAATGTTGAAGATTGCATGCAAGATGTTTTCCATTACCATCTGTATGGCTGATTACCTTGTCAAGTGAGCAGTTTGCCTTATCTCTCTCTTTGAATGACCACATTCACACCTTCCTCGGGAGGGGACCTCCGCTGATAACAGACTATTGAATATCGGTGCATGACTGATAAGAACTGTAACATCCCATTGTGAGATGCTCCGCCCAGAGGGGAGGAGCCAAGCACTGCTACCCCATATACTCTGAGATTCTGAAATTGCAGTTCAGTTTTGTTCTCCACGAGATTCCCCAGAGGAACAGCAGCTGCCTTTTCCTCCTGGATCTTCAGAGGAAGACTACATCCTTCTCTACAGATTCCCCTTGCTCCAACAGAATCACACCTGATACTTCAGAGGACTGCAGCCACATTTTCAATCGGACTGCCACCAACACCCGGACCCACAGGGTGTCAGGTTGGGTTCTGACTCTGTCAGTGTTGTTCCAGTGGACTGTATTGTTTATTTTATCCTTTTTATTTCTTCCCTATTAAAGAACTGTTATTGCCTGCTCCCATATCTTTGCCTGAGAGCCCCTTAATTTAAAATTGTAGCAATTCGGAGGGGTGGGGAGGGTTTACATTCTCAATTTCAGGGGAGGCTCCTGCCTTCCTTAGCAGACTCCTGTCTTTCCAAACCAAGACAAGGAGAAAAAAGAAAAGAAAGTGAACAGAAATTATGAATTTGGGATATTAATGTTTTATTTTCTTTGGTATTCAATAATATAATATTTCTGAAATATCTATTTTTCAAAAGTTACATTAAAAACAATGATTTGGTCTGACAGCAATATAGCTTCAAAATCTGTAGGACAAAATAATAATAAAAAAGTATCACTCAACCCTTGTCAGCAGAGCAAACCTCAAAGGCCAGATGATGAACAAGTTATGAAAACATTTCACGCTCACACTCATGCCTTTATATAATATGAGTGAAAGAATGGAATCTGAAATTATTTGATTGGTTTCCTTTTCTTGTAACTACTTCCTGTCACTGATAAGAGACAGAAATATCAGTTGTTTGTGACAGTATAATTTCATCTACAGGCACCATATTTTGAATTACTGGAAGAAAAGACTTCTGTAGCATTTTTCTCTCTTACATTTTTGTTGTAATTCACTTCCTATGAAATGAATTGTGTTATTGCAAAGTGTGTAAATCTAAGTATGAGCATGAAGAAGGTTCTCCTTTTAGTGTGACTGGATGCAGCCTGCTGTTATTAAACCTTTTAATAATTAAATACAAGGGACTATATTAAAATAATATTTAGGTCCTTGACTTAAACTTAAGGAAAAAAACAAAAATAAATGAAGCAATAAAGACATGTGCACAGACCTTTTCTCAGACCCAGTATTATTTCTTATTAATCAACTCTCAGAAAAATGGATGACTGATTAAAATTACATCTGTATTACTGGGATTAGCAGGATGTACTGTAGAAGTCTCCACAGACATTGAATTTTTCTCTCTTTTCATGCATATTGTCTTATTTTGCTTTGTTTTCATTTTGTTTACCTGAAATGAAGAATCAGGTGTGGGAAAAGACAAATCTGCTTACACCTGAACATGTGGGTGGTGTTTATAGACAACCACACGCTGGTACTCAGGCTTTGCTGGTAGCAGCGCTGCTTCCAAAACCACTCTGACCTTTTGTACGATCATCTGATTCCCAAAGCGAGTTCAGAAGCCTGCTGCTGGTCTGCGCATGAAATTGACGTGGATCTGTAGGACAACATTGAGTCAGACTTTTGGAAGGATCCTCAGGGAAAATTTTGAAAACGGTGGTGCAAAGTAATCCCCCAAATGATGGACAGTAGTCAGATTACACTAGCTCTGCTGACTGCAGAAGACTCAGAAGCATTAAACACAAACCACTGACGACTCTCTCTTTGGGTCAGTATCTTCAGAAATGGGCATCTGCAAAGAACAGACATCTGAATGGTGTTAATTGTAGAAATATTTTGTGTTGAGTCAGAGTTCTGATGTGTAAAAATGGGAAATTCTTGCCTTGTTGAAAAAGAGATCTATCCTTTGGCCTACAACACAGGTACTCGTTATAACTTGGTATTTCTACTGATAAAGAAAAGATGAGTTACTGTTTGGGCCTTGACATCTTATGAGGGCTCTCAGGAGTTATATCCCCTCAAGAGAGATGACATGTTATGACACACTGACAGAAATGTCCAACAAAACACAGTTTTTACAGACTTTGGACTCTGACCAAATAACTACTACTTTTTATTTTTTCCTTCTTCTTGAGTTGTCTCTGCAGAGCTGACAAATGCACAAGTCTGTCTGAGCACCTCATCCAAAGAGTAATCCAGACACAAACAACACTATATAGGATGGATGTCTAATCCAAGTTGCTGACTGGAGTTGCAATAAAGTACTCACAACCCTCTGCAATTCTGTACGGCTTAAAAATAGCTTGGGTTAGCTTTCAGATACTTGCTAAGTATCCCTCAGACGTGTAAGCCTGTAGATCTCTCCAAACAACTTAAAGCCTTCTTAATGTTAACTTATTTTTTAAAGTCAGCACTCCTGTGCTTGGTACAAAAACTCTTTTCTTCAGTTTTAGAGTGGTTTGGGTTACTGAGACATCTTTCAGTACTGCCAGCATCTTTCCAGTTGCATGAAATTTCATTATTAGTAAGGTGGGGGTTATTGAAATGATGCCTCATTATCATCTACAGCAAATATCAGGATACAATTTGCTGATCATGCTTTTTTTTCCTGATAATAATTGAGATCAGTTGTCCCAAAATATTTGAAACCATAGGCAAAGTGCAAGCACCTGTCAAAGCTTAATGCTCTCATCAATTAGAAATATCAGCAATGTTGTCACTTAGATAAATTCAGGATAGTAAGAAAATATACCCTTAAAGTTATTTTATAGTTATCCTGTGCAACTCAGCACCATGTAGCACAGCTGATAAATGAGTTCAAGATATTTCTGTGCATAATAGAAGAAATCTGAAGTGGAGCCAATGGGAATCTAAGTTTTCAAATTATTATTAAATATCTGAAATGCTATCTTAGGCAAGAATTTCGAAGAATTATAGCCTCATCAGAAGTTTTCAATGGAGATGAGTAGAGAACAAAGCTATAAAGATGATTTTGATCCTGTTTTCTCAGCTTATTGAAATAGTACTCTGATAAAACTAGTGGGTTCAGCAGATGGGTGAACTACAGAGGTCAGAATTTCAATTCAGTTTGTATATGCACACAAGACTTGAGATGTAAGCACTGAACCTCATCCAAATATTTTTTAAAATAAGCCTGAAAAACAGGTTGGAAAATCAAAGAATTCAAGTTTTCTCTAGAGATTTCTAGGCCATTCTCTTTCTGCTAAACTATGAGCTGCTACCCAAATACTCGGGAAGAGAGCCAGGAAGTATGAGGATATGTGAATTTGAAAGTAAATTGGAAGCAAAAGTTTTAATAGAATCATCTTTCTCTTTATCTGGCTGATGACCCACCATGTCTATTAATAGGAACTGCATCTGGTGTGTTCCTGGTGTGATCTTCAGAAGGATCTCCTAGAAATATCATTTACCACCTGGCTATTGCAGTAGCTGTGCTTAGACAGCTTGAAACCAAGCTTGTTTCGCCACGACATACTGCCAGGACAGATGCAAACTGTGGTTTAACATTTCAGGTCTTTAAGGTTTATACAGCTTTCAATGAGTTTTCTTACAACTTAGAAATTCTGATACAGAATATTTTTTTTTGCTACAGGAATTCTATTGCATATTGTTTTAATTAGGTTGCACCCTGTTTCTAATCTCTTCATATCCTTGTCAAAAGTTGGAGAGATTCAAAAAGAAGCTCAAAATAGCAAAGCAATAGGAGGAGTAGCCTTTTGGAATGGAATTGTAAAAATATTTATTTTCTGCTAATATAAATTATGACTAGAAGCTGATGTAATTTCTGCTGGGTTTTTTAAAGGTATAAGTCTGTGCAGTCTCTACACAAGGCCATACTTTTGAGACACCTGAAGTGAATGTCAGGAGGAATTTCCTGCACACTGAGTTAGAACTGCGGTCTTGCAAAATCTTTATTTCATTTTCTGTACGATCTACATAGTATGTACACCCAGCTGTACGTATACTTAGCATCTCTAAGTTATTCATGTTCTTGGTGTGTAGGTCTGCTCTAGCACATGATTTTCAAACTCTTTCCTGGTTTTGACTTCTGTTATGGAGAGAAGACTCCCTACAATCCCAAAGGCAATCTTGGGATATTGACTTGATGGTGAAGTGTTAGTGACCTGGAGATGAGGTTAAATACTGTCAGTGCTGCTGTTTGATGCAAGGGTTGTGTTCCAAGTCGGGAAAGCAAATGAGATATCACACACCAGAGAAAAGAGATGCTGCATTTAGGGCCATAGGAAGGGATAGGTAGGTAAGTAGAGGAAGAGAATAAATAGGGCCAAGTGTGTGTATCTGTCTCCCAGCTGAGGCGCCAATTAGAGCTTCTTGGAGAAGAACCCTGCCTGCAGGGTTCACTTCTGTTCCTACAAAGAAAGACCAAAGATGCAGTTTCATGGGGTTTCAGCAGAGCACTGCCCTGCCCTTTCCCAGCAGAGCTTCAAGGGTCAGAATAACTCTCCCTCTATCAGTGACTTATCTCATTGTGCAATTGGACAAGGAGGTGAAGACATAGTTTTCAGGGAAAAAAAGAAAGTTTTTTTTTTAAGTTAGCTGAAGCAACATTAAGAGAAATGAGGAAAGGGAATAGAAGTCTCCTTAAATTTGCATTGTGGTAAGGATGAAAAAGAGGTGAGAAAATGAGCAAGAATAAGTCCAAACCCTTGTTTCTTGACATATAGGACAATTTGACCTCCCTCTTTATATGGAAAGCATATGAAACTATCCACAAGTACTAACAAAACAACACAGCCAAGTTTTACTTAGGATTTACCATGTGCTAAGCAAAAAAGTATGGCTTGTAAAATAAGATCATTAAAAATAAAAAAAAAAAAAAAATATATCATGCTTAGAGCTTTTTGAAATAAGATGGAGTACTTATTTAATAAACCTGAAAACATACAATGGACAATATAAAATGCATACAAAATTAAATCAAGCAGGTACATTCATCACTGACAATAGAATAAATGGACCCAAGCACAAAACATTTATTTTAATGACCTAAGGCAGCATAAGGATAATGGCATAAGATAAAGAACACTGTGAAAAATTTTTGTATGTTTTTTTCTGTAGCCTATAGCACAAGGGCAAATAGGAACTGGAATATAGTAACACTTAACTTGACACCTTTTTGACTGTGATGGAGGACTAGGGTAGGAGAATGGTTATCCTCTTAACAGGTTAATCACAAATCCATCTATTTTAGGTGGCCAGTCTGGTTTTATTGTGTCAGTTTTGGCAGTGTCAAATGTTGTTTTGACTTTAGCTTTTTAGTACCCTCCATTATATGACACAGTTAGTATAAAAAAATCCAAAATATTGAATTGAAAAGTCATTCTAAATTGTGAAGCATTTAACACAAAAACTGTTAAGACAGGTCACTGTGGTGTGTTTTTTAAAATCTTCTTCTACACCCAAAGTTCAGCAAAATCAGCATACAGCGCATTTTCATGCAGTTTCTATCCAATACAAAGTTTTCTACTGAAAATTTTCCAAATGTCTCTAGATAAGGATCAGCCCATGTGAGAGACTGATCCTCCACACTGCCTCTTAAAATACTATCTTTAAATGCCCCAGTAAATTAAATAGGAAAGTCCAGATAAGGGCTTCTACTCTGCACTCTTTCTGCTATTCTGCTCTCTGTTCCCAGAGTACTGAAACACTTATGTGGACTCTGTGCAAAAACAAGCTCAAGGAAAGGAAAGCATTAGAAAAGCCTCCAGACAAATTCCTGAACAGCAACATAAGAGCCTGAAAGCAGAACTTTCCCACAACATCCTTCTGTTCAAATTGGAGTGATGAATTTGACTGGTGAACTGTTAGGTGGATTGGGAATTGGTTGGATGATCACATTCAAAGGGCATCAGTGATGAGTGGTGTCCCTCACGGGTCTGTACTGGGACCAGTGTTATTTAATATTTTCATTAATGCCATCCATGAAGGGATCTGCTGCACCCTCAGCATGTTTGCAGGTGACACCAAGCTGAGTGGTGCAGCTGACACACCTGGAGCACAGGATGCCATCCAGAGAGACCTGGACAGGCCTGAGCAGGGGGTCCATGGGAATCTCACAGGGTGTGACAAGGCCAAGGGCAGGGTGCTGCACCTGGGCTGGGGCAAACCCTGGTATCAGCACAGGCTGGGAATGGACAGATGGAGAGCAGCCCTGCTGAGAGGGACTCGGGGGTGCTGGGGGAGGAGAGGCTGGACATGTCCCAGCCATGGGCACTCCCAGCACAGAGAGCCAAACATGTCCTGGACTGCATCCAAAGCAATATTGCCAGCAGGGCAAGGGAGGGGATTCCTCTCTGCTCTGCTCTGGGGAGACCTCACCTGCAGTGCTGCATCCAGCTCTGGGGTCCTAAGCACAGGAAGGATGTGGACCTGTTGGATCAGATCCAGAGGAGGACTGGAGTTGGTCAGAGTTGGTCTTCTTCTGTGAAGAAAGGCTGACAGAATTGGGATTGTTTAGCCTGGAAAAAGAAGGTTTTGGGGTGACCTAATTGCAGCTTTCCAGTACCTGAAAGGAACTTGAAGGAAAGATGGGGCAAGACTATTTACAAGGGCATGAGGTGATAGGACAAGGGGGAATATGTTTAAGTTGAATGAGGGTGGGTTTAGGTTAGATGTCAGGACGAAATTCCTTACAGTGAGGTGCTGGAACAGGATGCCCAGAGAAGTCATGGATGTTGTATCCCTGGTGGTGCTCAAGGCCAAGCTGGACGGAGCTCTGAGCTATCTGATCTAGTTGATGGTGTCCCTGTCCACAGCCAGGGACCATGACAGGATCTTCAAGGGCTCCTTTCTATGCAAACCATTCTATGATTTTATTTTTCTGTGATACTAACATTCAGAAACCGAGAGAACTATAAAAACTGAATACATGATAAAGCATTTGTTTAAAGTCAAAAAGGCATATTAAAATAATTTTACCTTTTTTTTTCCCCAATAAAACAGATTTTAGAATTCATGTATAGCAAATAAATCTGGTTCACACAGCGTTATTTATGTTCCTGAAAAGCCTTAAGAAGCTTAAGCGCCTAAGTGTTAATCTCATGGACTGCTTCTCAGATAAGTGGTATTATTTCTAGTGTTCAATTTCCCTGTAAAAAGTTAATTTCTTTATTTTTTGCCTCATTGGTTGGTATACTGCTTCATAACTTCATAAATTCAGAGAATCTCCTAAATCCTGTGTAACAGCCATAATCAATTAAGGCTGATATTAAAAAAAAAAAAAAAAAAAAAACAAAACCACCAAAACTTGGTGTTTAAGTATGTTTTCCTCAGTACATTTGTAATTGACAAACATTCAAGAATAAAAATTTCTAAATCATCATCTGACTTTAGTTATTACTTAAATCAGAACTTCTTCTAATGTCTTAGGTTCACAGAGTGGTTTGAGTTAGAAAAGATCTTTAAATGTCATCTAGATCACTCCATCTGACAGAAGCAGGGACATTTTTCACTAGATCAGGTTGATGAAAGCCACATCCAGTGGCTTCCAGTACTTCTAAAATCTTTATTGCTCTCAATCAGTTTGCCCCATGATGATCCCCCAGCTGATGCCAGGGACTGCCCCAACCCAGGTACAGGACCTGGGACTTGCCCTTGCTGAACTTCATGACATTTTCAGAAACCCACTCCTGGAGCCTGCCAACTTCATACCATTGATTTAAGTTCTGATTTGGGGAGTTTAATGTATTCTCTGAATGACTTTTGTGGAGGTAAAGGCATTAATCATTGGATATGGTCCTGAGCTATTCTGGAAATAGTTCATCTGTCTATACTATAGCTACTTAACTGCCTAACTAATAAATTTAGAGCAGTTAATCCTGCAGTGCCTCTCTAGGAAGAAAACTGGTGCAGGTTTGACAATATTGACCTTAGTCTCATGGATGAGATCAATTTTGGCCTTGAAATTGTGGCCAAATATAACGGCTCAAACCCAAAGCTTAAGCAGAAAACATGCAGAGATAAAAATGCACTCAGAACAGCATAAATGACTTCTTTGACCAACTTTTCTAGCCTATCAGAACTGTGCAAGCCATGAGGGAAAAACTGGAAACTCCCTAAGGAGACCTTAAGAAGCTGGAGCTGTTTTGGTCTCTGCAAGTCCTAATTCCCACTTTCTTCTTTTCACTGCAGACTCTGTTTTTTCCACACATGCTAATAAAAAGACTAACAAGTTTATTCAGCCTTGATCAAGACATTGGCCTTTGTGTGTTAATACCATGCTAGTTATGTATATTATATATGTTTGCAAATATATGTATTAAAAGTAAAAAATCATCTAATCATCTAAAGTACAAAATCATCTAAAGTATATTGCTTATTCTCTTTTCTGGGTCTGAGTGGCCAGCAGGTACGCACTCCTGCCTGGCTGGGCTGCATGTGGCCTTCATCATGTATGCAGAAGGCTCAGAGGCATGTCTTCAGCTCAATAACAAGAAGCCCTGAGCCTTCTGTCACCGCAACATTCCTTCCACTCTCTGTTAATGTAAAATTTAGACTCTCTGGCATGGAGCTCAGCATCTGTCTGAGCACCCAGTGTTTGGAATGCAGTAAGACAACAGATGCCATACATCCAGTATATATGTGAGGAGGTATTTCTAGGTGTCAATTCAGGCCACTTAATAGCAATCTTTAAGGGTATGCCTGCCTGTGCATGGGGAATTACAGCCAATTATGATCCAGAAAAACATTTTCACAGTGTTCCACAAATTACATGAGGTTAATCTAGGCTGTTGTGAGAGAGGTGACCCATAAAATAATAGCTATCAGCAGCTGACATCTGGAGAACCTGTTATGAAGCTTTCAGGTTGAATTTAACAATAATGTGAGCAGGGCTACATGACAAGGGTAAAGCAAAGTAACCTCTGCTGTAGGAAAATTGGTCAAACAAAACTAAGTGGGAGTCCCTGTGGGAAGGGAAAGTGATTTTATTGAACAGCATCCTTAAGTGTGTTGATTTTACAGATGCACTCTCACATGCTCACAAGCATTAAGACAAATGTTCAACAGCTTGGGCAGGATAACTAGTGTGTGCAACAAAAGAGAAAAAGAGACAGCTGCTGTCAAGTACTTAGATTTTGGGTACCTTTTGATTGGCAACAGTGATCTAATCTTCCTAATATTACTGATTTCCAAAGACTTGTCCAAAGGCATATAGTCCATTTTGCTGCTAGGAACAGCGTAATGGAAGCAGTTTCTTGGGAAGGATATTCTTTGTTACACATACAGACCTTTTTTGAATACTTTGTTCTACAATTTCTTCCAGTGTTTACACATTTAATTCATAGCAATCTCATGTCTACTGCAAATCCTTACAAATCACTGTGTAAAAATACTGATTTATATTGCTGCTCCCATATGAGTATCAAAAATGTACATTTTCTGCCAGAGGCAGTTTTGTGGTGCCTTCTCCAAATTGATCCTGCATGTATTGTCAGTGAGAACTCATGGATATAATTAGTGCTTATGGCATCCCAAAATGTATTTATTTGAAGAGTAAGCATCCTTTCAGCTACAGCTATTCCCATTGCCCTTGTGAATGACAAGCAGACAGGATGCTCAGAGGACCTGGTTTGCATAAGCATCAGTGTAGTGACTTATGGAGTGAGGATAAATGGGCTCTGTGGGCAACTGAGCTCAGCCTGCTTGTAAAAGCTCTGCATATAGCTCATGCTGTGCCTTGCCAGGGACCTGGGGAATTCACAGCTCCTTTGGAAGCTGGGTGATATTTTTCTTTAGGCTGTACTCTAGGAGCAGCCTTTCTGTTTCATATCCTCACCTGCAAAAAGTGATACTTACTCCACCTCAGACAGACTGCATGTAGAGATACCACAAATGGAGACAGGGTACCTCTGCTGTAAGTTAGATGTTTAAATGGCCAGATCAGTCATTCCCTGGCAGGGCCTATTTCTTTCCACTGAATATAAAGGGATTCTAGCATGACTAGCTCCAGCTTAGACATCTATCTTCCTGACATTTAACTTAGGCAAGAGGCTCCTGGGCCAAGGGTGCTAAAAAATCCCAGTAATGAGTCACAGCAAATAACTGGAAATTTCATCTGAGTTCCACCAAAGGGTGCATTTTGACTCAGATAATTTCTTTCAGGTTTGAGCTGCAGCATCTGTTTTGTGTGGTCAGAATACAGCAACATCGAAGTAGAGAAGTGGGCATTGAACAAATGAAGGAATTAAGAACACATTCAATTCCAAGTTCATTAAAGTCTCTGAACTGTTAAAAGAAATAGTAATCTTTGCTCTTTTTTTCCTATTTTTTTTCCTCATTTCTGTTTCTCTCTTCTGTATCATTTCTTATAAAAAAGAAATGTTTGTACTTACTTACAAGAAATTCTATATCATTTTGAAAAGTAAACCCAAGAAACTAATAATAATAGCATTATTCAGAACAAAACAATGGTTTGAAAAGTTGATGAGAGAAAAATACAAGTAAAGGTTATTCATAGACATAGTATAGGTCATTTTGCAAACCTGCATGCTTTTCAATATGTTACGTATTTCAATTGCACAAACTTTGAAAAATATTTACTTACTGATTGTGTAAGGCATAACTTTTATTGAAAATATTGTTTGTTGTGACTTGTTAGATAGTTGAAGGGAAAACTGAAGGCTGATTTAGCTCAACGTGTTCCTTGTTCAGACTTTTCTTGCTCTTTGACGCTTATGGCTCTGTACTATGAGAATGAGGAAGCAGCTGTGGAAACAAAATGGGTTTTTGAGAAACAAAAAACAGAGGTTTTTTAAGTGAAGGCAAGGGAACCTAGTGTCTCACATGCAATGAGAAACATCAGGCTGTGGGTGGGGATGAAGCAACATTTTCTTCAATTTTTTTTTTCTTGTGCAGAAACAGGAGGCATATTGAAACTGGTGCAAAGAATAAAGGATTTCTTAATTTCTTAAGTTAAAAAAAAAGAATCTGGAGAAAAAAGAATCCAAGAAAAATTTCCTATGATGCTCGGGCACTCTAAGGTTTAATTGAAGGTAATGTTCTGGTAAATCCAATCTTTTGAAAGGCTCAATTTAAGGCTCACATTCATGATTTAATATAATTTTTTTTTTAAGTAAAGCACTGCCTATTTTTGTCACATAGAATTATCTGAGATGTTTACTGAAGTTGGGGGGAAAAAAAGCTATTTAAACTAGACAACAGCATTGTCACAAGAAATTGATGTAAACTAGATAGAAACCAATTTTAGCTAGAAATGAGATAGCTTCTATCAATCAAAGTAGTTAAATTCTAAGGTAGTCTCCTGGGAAAGCAGCAAAAAAATCCTAGGCAGGTAAAGACAATATTTTTTTAAAAGGATTATATGATGTCATTGCCTATGGTAGAGATTAGTCTAAGTAACCCAAGGGACCCTTTACGTGTCCCATTGTCTGAGGATCTTAAATACAGGAGTGAATACATGCTCAATTCATGAAGCTGCTCTTTTTCAGTGAACGGTACGATGAAATGTTTATGTTTTCTTTTTTTTTCTATTTCCAAGGAAAAGCTGAAGGACTAACTTTGGGGAGCCAAATGAAACAACAACAAGGAAAAAGTCTGGTGTGCTGATATGATGACAGATGTGTGTGGTTTGACACAGTAATGTGCAGCTCTAGGTGGTGCAAGGCTCCAGGTTGTCATGTTGTGTGTGTGTGGTGGTATTGATTAAAGATAAGAAGTGGAAAAACGTACTTCAGGCTTCGTATGTTCAGGATGCTGACTTCCTGCAGCTATAAAATCACTGAAAGATTTGGCTAGTTGTTGTAAACCTGACATATTAGAAGGGAGAGAAGTGTTCCACTGCTAATTGATGGATTCTACCTCTGGACTCCATTCCCTCTCTTTATGCCATCTATCGCTGTAAGTCACAGACCTGACTTCTTACATGACTTTAAATGCCAGCCTTGTAATCATTTCCCTTATTCCCCTGACAAATCTGGTCTGCCCACTGTAGATTTCCATTTGGTCTCCACCAAGCCTGTGAACCAGGCTGAGGGCCACGTGGCTGGGGGCTGTGATGCATTGGCAAGCAAGAGCTCCTCATGGCACCCCTGATGTCAAACACTGCTGATGGCATCCCAAAAGATGGCATCAATTCCTGTGAAAAATTCAGCTGGGCTGAGATAAGAAAGCTAATCAAAATAACTCAGTTTTGGAAAAAAAAAGTCTCCTCCCATCTTTGTCATGCTCTCAACAGATGATGCAAATGAGCAGCATCCTCTGAACTGTGAAATCCCTCATTAGCAGTCCCAGAAGGCATTGTTTGTGTGCACAGGGCTGCACATCACACTGTGGTTTCAGAGTTAAATTCTGCACAGAAGGCACATGGAGAACATGGAGTGCCCTGACAAAAAGTGTAACAGCTTCTCTCTGAGCACTGGATAATGTAGTTAATTAATAGGACTCAAAAGTTAATAAAAATCAGTCCTCTAGGAAGCAATATAACTCCTGGCAGATGGTTTGTTTTTTCTTGAATAATGATTAATAACAGAGCAGTACATACACTTCAATCTTTACTTACAGTTCAAATCCACTGACTTGTAGGACACAAGCTACATCTGAAACATATTTTCAGCTTTCTTGTTTAATATCTTGCTACTTTTGATAATTGAATTTTTAATACTATCAGCCACTAGGGTGAAAATAATATTAATAGGAGTTCCTAATTTCTATTTTTGTGTATTGAAAGCTTCATTGTCTTTTTCTTCCTCTACAAAGATGAAATATGAGAAATAATTTTAAATACCATTAAGCATCACAATTGATTGTGACTCTGAAATTACTCAGATACACTTAAACTAGTTTGGGATCAGAATTACCAACACATTTCAGTCACAAGCTTCTTGCACATATTTCTTCTACAAGGTAGACACCACAATATACTGAAATAACCCTTCATATAGGCTACTACTGAACTCAGCAGAATGGCATAATTTTAATAAATTACAGGTGCGAAATTGCCTCTGTATTTCAACATAGCTTAAAATCTGTGTAAAAAATATTCTGAATAAAATTACAAAACTTCAGCACATTTTTGGAATATTAGAAGGCTGTCTTTAAGAGAATTTTATTGAGAAAAATATTTGATGCAAATATGGGTTTCCATCTACACTTTATTTCATACTTCTTTGTAAGATACAGTACTTCCCCAGTCTTCTTCCTCTGTTGGTTAGGCACCCATGTGGCAGTCCAAATACTTCCAAATACTGTTTAGATTAAAGCATGGATTTGACTATTTAGTTTTCAACCTGATCAGAGAATAGTGGCTTTGAAAATATAAAAGCTACAAACGCATACATGCATATATATCCATTTTTATAAACACAATTATTCTACCGTAGTGTAAATTTAGAATTTTTTAAAGTCCTACACTGCACACAGTTCCCCACTGGAAAGATAATGCTAAAAAACACATTGCAAGATCTTAGACATTTACATTGACTACACACAACTTTTCAAAACATTGAAGGACTCGATCACAGTAAGACTAATAAGTTATATATAGAAGTTGGTATAGAGACAATTCCTTTTCAAGTAACTAATTATAAATTTACCCTCTTGTAACTTTAACTGGGAAACTAAACCTAACATCACTTATGTAACTGTAAATCTCAATATATGTGTCGCATTTGAATATTTCTTTTTAAAAATCTCTTTTATTTTAATCTAAAAAAAGCATATAAACCTCATATTTTGAAGTGATTATTAACCAAGAGATGGAGATTTGCCAGAAAAAATAAACCCCTGTATCAGTTATGTTTCTTATGGATTTACAGTCAGATTTGACCAGATTAAATTTTTTCTAGGCAACAAGATGGTACTGTGCTAGGATGCAGATCTTGGCAAATATGTACATCTTGTAAAAAAAAACCCAAACCACCCTGCTCTCACATGTCTTAAACTTTTATTGTTCCAAATTCCCAATACTTAGCAGGCCGAAGGCAGTTACTTTAATGTACAGTTATTAGACTTAATAAAAGCCCAATAAGAAAGTACAGTGTGATAAATATTTTAGTTCATTGTATATTCTGCATAATATTAAATGTTGCATTATTCATTGGGGGAAAAAAGTGACAATTGTTTAAACAAAGCCTAAGAAAATTGCAAGGACATTTGATGTGTTTAAGTGTTTTATTTTTACATTGTTGCATGAAAATATTCTTGAGTTTCTTTCTGTAAACACATATGAACATCTGCTTCTGTGAAGTTACAAACTGGTTTAACTCACTAATGACTGGCAGTGGGACATCTAATATTTGGGGGGTGAGGGAAGTGCTTTTGCCCTGGAAATAGCTGGCATAGCTGGCTTAGCCAGTCAGAATATCAGCAGCAGAGACTGTGTTTTCAAATGAAACATTAAAATATTTTCAGTTTAAAGAATTCTTACAGCATCTTGAAACCAAAGTTCCCAACAGGATTAAACATTCTGAAGGTGTAGCTGCACAAGGTGGCTGACCCTACATGACAATTTGTCTAGCCAAACTTTGGTCATCATCCCTTCGCCTGTGCTCACCTCCCTTTCTTGCCAACCTCTTCCTTCTGTTGCACTGACTCCATTGGATCACTGGACCTTTCTTTACTGAACAAATTCAGCTCATTAATCCTAAGGAAAACTTATCATTTTTATTTATTTTTTTATTTAGGTATTATTGGGGTAGTTTTCTTCTTGGTTACTGAATTTAATTCGATTGAACCTGAATTGAATTCTATTGAATCCTTAACTGTTAATTTTAACCCAGGACACTCCAGACTTGATGACAGGAACTTATGGAGGGACAAAACATTGATATCATAAATTGGAATTAACACTCATTATCATTTCTTCAGGCATCTGGCCAAACCACACGTCCTACCCTGAAATCTGAGGTACTGGGTGAAAGGCTAAACCAGGATAAAGCCTATTCTTTCCTCCTTTTCTGACTTCTTCTTGCATGCTGAGTAAGTTTGAAGGAATTTAGGTACCAAGTTCTGAGCAGCCACAGTTCACAGATGAGCAGGTAAGCTTTGAGCTACATACATAAGGCTGAAAGGTGCAGTGAGTCAGGTGCAGCTCCTTTTTCTGTACAGTGCTGCTCTTGCAGAGTAGCAATGAGGAAGATGGCTGAGAAATACCCACTTGGGCCAATACAGGTCAGTTCACAAGGACATCAGCAGACACTGTTTTGTCTAAATATGATCTAAGATTCCTTTCTAAGTAGTAAAATAACAGTCCTTGCTTCTGCTCATCCATAAAGTGACGGAAAATGGAAAATAATTCTTTGGGAAAATGACACCTGATTTGCCATAAATATCAGGCATTTCATAAAAGAGGCTTTGGAAATGGAATATGAAAAACACAGCAGTAAGTATTGCTAGGGGCTTGCATTTATTATTAAATTAATTTTACAGCACTCAAAGCACTGTGTCTATCTATAGTACAAAGGGAATGTAATTGTTGTCTAAAGGTGCTCTGCAGTCTCAAGATAGCAATAAACCGTCACAAAAAATCTAATTAAATTTTTCTTTAGCCCTGTATGTTATTTGCATAGAATGGATTTTGGGGAAGCAGGTAGGTTTCAGACTATCATTATGACCATCCCATTATATGATGCATATTTTGGGGGGTTGTATCATGAAGAAACTGCCATTGCCTTGAGCAACTCCTTCCCCGTCCCTATCACACCTTTTACAAGTGATGTGTTTGGAATCACAGCCACTTCCTGACACAGCCTGGCAAGCAACATGGCTTGATGCTAAAGAAATAAACAAACACTATGATGCTTTCAGGAGGACAAAGCACATCCTAAATTGTAAAAGATGAGCTGTTATTTTGTTCAGAATATAAAAATCAATATCAGTATTGTTTGAATCACAATGACCATAAAGAGATCCCTACAAAGATCAAAACCGCAGCAAGTAACAACCCTAAGAAACATCTAAATACCTGGGGCAGGTAAAATCCACATTCTTATAAAACACAGAGGAGGAAAGGTGGGATTCATGTTCTTTAGCTAGGTAAGAATTTGGTGCCTTCACTGACATAATTCCTTGAATTCTCTTAATGATCAGGGTTAGCATCTGTCCACACATAAATTCATTCATTTTAGAATGGATCTCCAACACAGGTGAAATATTTCACCCTGTGGAGGTACCTGCTCCTTTCAGTGCTTTTTTTTAAAAGTCTAGTTGGCTAGTTTAGAGCAGACAATTTCCAGGCAACCAAGAGAAGCGGGCTGTGCACAAGTCAAGATAGAAGCTCAGATAGGCCAAAGTCCTGCAGGAACAGAGCCACACGCTATGCCATGTCCAAGATGTTAAGAAATGTTCACAGTAGAACATTTAGAAGTAGAAATTTTCAAAGTTAAAAAAAAAAGTAATATCAAGCATTGCCAAGTACTCTAAGTTAGCTTGCTGTCATAAATAGCAAAGACAAAGTTTGTAATGCAAAGCCATGTAAAGAATCTAAAATCTCTAAGCTCTAGTATTTCTGAAACTGTCTTAATTGAGGTTTTTCATGTTCACTGCTACTACATGCTTGAGGAATCTCACCAAGGAATTACATCAAGTCAAACTCCTCAATCTCAAAATATTGATCAGAGTCACTGGATACTAAATGTCCAAGAGGGAACTTTTTAACACCAGCAATTGCCTTAGGATGACAGATCAAAAATTACCCTTTCTCAAGACATTTTCTGTGTGGAAAAGGGCAACACTGCAGTTCTGATTCACAACATGGACAGTGGATGAAGAACTAAGTTTGTCCCAAGTCTACATGAAATCAAATGGAACATGAACTTGTCCATGAGAACCAAGCAACGAAATCAATGCAAACAGAATCTTCTGACTGTTATTTCCTCAACTAACATTACTTGATTGACTGGCCTATGATTCCCCAACGTCTTGGGAAATCTGAAAACTCCATTGAGTGGTCAAGTTGTTAAAATCCACAGCTCAGTGAACTAAAAAGTGTTTGAAAAAAATCATATTTCTGAAGAAAATCAAGTATTTCAATGGTCTTGAGACTAAAAAAATTAATTTCAGATTCAGATGTTTTTTATGAAAGATGGTAGGACAAAGGGAAAGTCACAGGAAAATGCTGAATCTGCAATCTTCTTTGGTGAAAATATTTCCAGAGATGTGTTCACATCTTTCTGCAAACACCCCTGATCCATGGAGTGCTGCACTGCAGACTGCACATCCTTCCTCTTAACGATGTATGCTCCACAGTTGGAAACAGAATGCTGACATTACTGATGTCCAGATAATATTCTGCACAAGTTAATCCTTACTGAACAAAAGAATACAAAGCCAATATCTTCCCTTGCATTAAGTTTCTCTGTGAAAGCAGCTAAAGAATTACTATGGGTCTTCAGTGAAAACTCAAAACAACTGATCTATAAGAAGGCATCTGTGAAGATGCTCAGTGTTCTAAACTGAATAAGCAGACAACAGTCTGAGGAAAAGAATGACGAAGTACCCACTTCTTAAACAATGAAGACCCAGAATTCCAGCAGTGGCAAAGGTACAAAAGGGCTGCAAAAATACAAGGCTGTGATAACACAAGACAAAAACCCTAGAGTTTGAGTACCAACAGAAAGAGAGTAGGATAAAATATGCTATCCTCTGTTGTAATTTACTCTTGAGATCTAGGGAACATAATTGATCAGTGTTAGTAAATAAGGATTATGCCCCAAAGAAATAACTAATAATTTTTCCTCCTAGAGGAAATAGCCCATAAAACCCTAAGTTCTGTCTATTCACATGAGTTAGGCAAAACAAACAGAAGAACCTCAGAATAACTCCAAGAAAAATGAATGAGTTCTTCTAGTTCTTATGTACATATAAAATAGCAATAATACAGATCTGTAATTGTGACTATCTTTGCTAAAAGGAAGCTGTTGGTGAAAAGGATTTAGAAAACTTCCTGTTTTTTCTTCTCCTGCATTAAAAAGGAGGTAACTGGAGTGTGAGAAGACAAAATCCGCTTGCTATGAAGATAATGGTTTAAGCAGGAGCACTGTGGCTTTAACAGACAAATCACTAGAAAACACATTTGAAAAAACATCAAAAATTGAAAGTACAAAACTGCTATCACCAGAAAGCTAAATATCACTTGTCAGTCATATAAAATATGGCATGCTCTTTCTATAGTTTTTTCCTGTAGTAAGACAAAAAGAAATTGAGACCATGACAGTATTATTTTGATAGCCCTAAAAGTAAAGGAAGCATAACCAAATGAACCTTTGTTACCCAGGGAAAATGTGCATCTGCACTATCAAACTGTAGAACAACACTTTCATCAAAATTAATCTCTGTATGAACAGTTGAGTCTGGATCATTTTCCCCCTTATGTTTGTATTTTAACTCCTTGCAGTATGGGCATGAAATGAGAGGATGCACAATAATTAACAACCATAATTGGTACTATGCCTTTCCCTAATTAAAGACAGGAAAGTAGCTCTCTGTATTACAGCAATTTTGAATACCAATCCAGTATTTCTCAAAAAAGTTTTCCAGGACATTAGAGTCATTTAACAAAGCTTCAATTCAGAATCCTCTATTTTGGTTATGAGCATACGTGCCCCTGGAACTCTCCAGCACATATTGCTTTCAAGCTTATTTGCAGGAAAGCTTTATAGTCAATAAAGCAATGTTCTTCTCATTACTCTGAGGTTTGCAGGATGCCTGTCCTTGGTAGGATCTCTAACAGGGTAAAGCTGGGGAAAAAAGGGCCATCTGCCTTCAACAGTCCTTCTGATGGCAGTTCTGGTAAAGTATGCTGTTACCATTAGCAGCCAGCTGGCCTCTTACATCATTATACATTGCAAATGTTTTACAGCATGACAATATAATATCAAATTACATTAAAAAAAAAACACAAACCAAAAAACATAGCATGCTTTGAATTGTAAAAGCATCCTTACAGAGAGGGATTGGATATGATCCTCAGGGCTCAGGGCAGCCTGTCCAGGTTCATATTTGTTTGTGCAAGTCTTTTAGTGCTAGCTCTCAGTTTATTTCCTCATTCCAAAAAATGTAATAGTTCATTTCATGCATGGAAAAAAGATACTAGTGGAAGAAAAATGTCTAACAGAAGTTCTATTTCGGATTAGAATGTAGAAATTTCTGCTCTCAGAATTTGGCTCTTTGGGCCTTATTGTTGCTTGATGTGACTCTTTGTATGTTCTCCGGAGACAAACCTGTATACAAAAAAGAAGCAATATTTTGTTGAAGAGACAGAGAAAATAATTGTGCTTGTCACATTTAATTTGTAATTTATTGCATTTATTCTGTAATTGCTGGCAGAACAGAAGATAGGTTGTGGTTCCACAAAAAAATCCTGACTTGGAAAGATACCGCAGTTGTCTTACAATTCAGGGAAAAAAATCCTACCTGACACTAAAGAAATATTAGAATTACACTGAAATGAGACATGGACTCAGTATCTCAGCACACCTGAGTTTGTGTTATGTGAATAGGTGTCCCATCA
This sequence comes from Camarhynchus parvulus, assembly GCF_901933205.1. Classification (NCBI taxonomy): domain Eukaryota; kingdom Metazoa; phylum Chordata; class Aves; order Passeriformes; family Thraupidae; genus Camarhynchus; species Camarhynchus parvulus. The sequence continues at coordinate 39,829,437 of NC_044586.1, read as the reverse complement.
GAAGTATGTGATGGATATTAGTTTTTAACAGAAGACACTCATTCATGGATACTCAAATAGCTGATCCAGCCTTGAATGCCCCTTAAGTGCAAGAGTCATGATGCTGCTTTACATAAGCCATTATGCTGTTGTTTACTTTGGATATCAGAGACTATTCTTCATTTTAATAACACTGAATGCCTTGAGGAACAGTGTATCTATGTAAGACATTTGTAGGCAAATATATGCAGCCACTTTGCCCCTTGTGATCGATTTTAGAGGTCATTGTTTCTATTTTTTTAAAGAAGAGATCATAATGCAATAGGAACAATCAAATACTACAGAAACTGCGTTCACAGACTGTTTGGTTTTACATCCTAAAATTTTCTACAGCTCAATGTAGAAAGAAGACAGCTTCGATGGCAGAAGAAGACAGAAAAATATTTTGGCTGGGCAGAGCTTTCATTTTGTTATTTCTTTCACTTCTAAAGAGAAAAATAAGGATTGAAATGGAAGAAGGGATGCCTCTGACAAGGATAAAATCACCAGAAATACTAATCTCAGCTCTTCCTTGAAAAGTCTACAAAACCCTCGTTTACAGGGGCATAGAAAAATGTAGTACATTAAGAGTCAGTTGAAAAATGAGTACCAAAATGTTTTGGAAATCCTGTGAAATGATGGTAGGGTATTCTCCATTTTTTTGTGTGCTAATTTTGTGATTTTTCTCTTTTTTTTTTTTTTTTGTATTAATACTCAGTTGAAGGCTGTGTTGCGCTAATGAAAAACTCATACTAGGGTTTCATATTTCAAAGCAGTTGTCTTGTAACCAAACTCATGATGTCATACATATATATTTAAGAGAAAACTATAATAGAAACATAAAGAATCATAATATTTGTCCACTTTGATTCTGTAATGTGTTCATCAAGTTTATGAGAATGCTAATGAGAAACACTGAATGCTTTTGGTTTCTGGGGCTGTACATATCCATCTAGCATTTGGAAAGGGAATATGTTTGCTTATGCTGGAATGAGAGTTTGCTGGTAAACTTTTGTGCTGCAAACCAGCTGTAAGCTTAAATAGTTCTTATGTTTGTCAAATGGAAAAGGTATGCAGTTTGTTTGAATTCTAATTAAAATGTTGTAAATAAATCTAGTGTACCACCAGCAACTCCTAAACTGATCAGAATACACATCTGCAGTGTGAAAAAAACTGTGCAACATACACTAATGAAGAAATGGGGAAGAAAAGCCTTGGGGAGCTGCTGCTCTTAATGGTAGGAGTGACTCCAGCACTGTTTTTTGCTAAACTTTGGCTTAGTTAAAATGACAGTGCTGAGCTTTTAAATGTATAGGTTCCCTTTATACTTGTACCCCTTCATGGCATATGAAAGGGACTGACAGAACAGGACACAATGACTTTCAGCCACTTGTGGATACTGACATTAGTGAAGACAATTAAAAAAAAAAGCAAAAACAATCCCAAACCAAATACTCTGCAGTGTACTGAAAAAAGTGAAATAAAAATGAAAAGTAACAGGTTTTCATCATGACCCACTCACTCCAAATAATCTAATTCACAAGCTGAAAATATTAAGATGTGATTTGGCAATAATTCATATGTCCATCAAAACCACAACTTGAAGCATTTATAGTTAATATAGACATATTGGTACAATATTAAATGTAACTAGACACGTAAGTAGAATCTGAAAAGCTACATTGTCTCAATTTAAGAAGCTGTTCTTTCCAGGAGACATGGGTCATCCATGAAAAGTGCAGAACAGTAAAACTGGCAGAGTATCTAAAAAGAAAATGGTCTCTTCCACCACCGGGAAACAGCAGGATTTTCACACCTGTCTGTTTTTTAGATAATATTGAAATTTGTTGATTTAATTAAGAGTCAAAACTTACCAGAAACGATTAAAGAACAGGTACATAGAGAATGACAGATGACCTAGAGAAACTTCTGTGGAGAAAAGAGAGGAGGAATTATATCCTGTGATGAACAACAGCAAATACTACTGTAGAAGAATTAAGGTGAGAGAGGAATGGAAATCAAGAGGGAGGTTTATATTTTTTTTAAGGACATGTTATTCCAGAGACAGAAAGCAGTTAGGACATTCTTAGGATGGCTTTATGCGTGCTCCGCAAAACTCTGATTATAATTCTCTGCTATTTCCTCTCACTTTCCACAAAGGCATGCAAAAATTCTTTTCACTTCAACTTGCATCTCAAAGTCATTAACAGCCAACTGCACACAGTGCATCACCCCAAATTTCTTGTTCCAAACAGATACCTGTTTACAAACAGGCAACTTTACAAAGAAATTCATGCACCACTCTTTTCTGCAAGGAATAATGGCACTGTTAAGCCTTGGTATTTCCTTTATGTGACAGCTTCAGGTACACAGGCACAAACCCAGACCTCTAAATAATGTGTGAAGAAATTGTGGTCTATGTCTGTGCTAGCAGATCAAACAAGCTGAGGAGAACTATCCTGACCTAATCACAACACTTTGGCAGGGCTGTTACCATACAGCCTCAATATCTATCTTTTGTCTGAAAAGCTGTAGACATCCAAGTAGCCCTACTTTCTTAAGCCCCAAGTTGTGCTCAAAATGGCCTGCTCTAAAACTATGCCAAGGTTTATGCTAACCAGCATGCTCTAGGGGTAGTTTGACCCCATTACTCAGCCCTAGACCTAGCTTTATCTAGATTAGAGCAGGTACAACTTTGAGGTCACTTGAGAAAATGCTGAGACAAATTTTAAAAACAAGGTGTCACAGGATTAAACTGAAAATAAACATATAAAACATGAGGCTACTTGTGAGGAAGAAGAGATTTGTACATATCACTTAGTCTGGCTGTTAGCACCTGCAGTTTAGATCAATAAAATCTATTCTCTCATTGCATCTGTGGCTAGCCTTACATCTTCCCATTCCAGAGGGTAAAAAGAATGCCATCCTTAATAGTACATGTCAGTGCTCTATCTGTTCCTTGGCTTGTGGATGTCTGAAGAGAGATGGCTGCAGTCTTTGGTCACTCTAAGACCCTAGTCAGCATTTTCCTGTGATGCTGTCTGGGTCTGTGGTTCTTCCACAGCCATTTCTTCCTGTCTGTTTCTGGAGGAAGCTCAGGATGTCTATTAATTTTCTACAGGATTTTTTTCTTTTTTAACTAAATCAATTTATTAACTTGTTATTTTTCTTTGTTACTTTATTTTTCCAATTGGATGAAGGTCAGGTCAGGAACTACAATAGTGGAAGGAGTGCATATCAGAGAGCAGTGAAAAACAGGGGATGGAAGAAGGATTAGGAAGGATGGGAGCTGGGAAATGCTAACAAGACATCCCCATTTTGATAGTGGGAAATTGTTAATTCAGTACTATGTCTAGGCTCTGTTTTGAAATCACCTTCATCCAATTTTTCGGTTCAGATGGGGACTGCTATTCCTTGCCTATAGGTTATTCTGCATTTCTAAGGATCCTTTTGAAGATTCCAACACCTTTTTTACATAATACTAAAAGACTTTCAGTGTCTTATGTAAATATACTATGCATAAATCACACCTTGTTTTGAACAGTTAAACCAGTGTAAATCTAATTGTAACCCTTTACCTGTCATTACGACAGCATGGATGTCATATCCAATAAATACAAGTCTTGTGAGATTATATGTCATTTTCTATGTTAAAGTTTCTTCATGGTGAGAAGGCAAAAATGGCATGCAATTTTTTCACCAGTGTATGCAAGCAAATGTGCCTAGTCCTGGACAGAAGAATAACAGTCTTATTAAACTGACCCACCCACATAATAATGGATTAGTAATTTTTTTGCCATTTCATTCACTTTCTTTGACAACACTTAATGTTGTTTTAGGGACTCCTTACCTCATTATATCTCCAATTTAGACATTTTCACCTGAAGTGGTCCTCTAGAATTGATTATAGTTAATGGAGAGAAACATGTATACCTTAAATATAAGACCAACCATTCTTATAACCATAGTTACATTTGCATTAGCCATATAACAAGTAATCAAAATTTCAGTTATTTTCCAGTTTGTATCCCAGCTAACAATATATCTGTCAGATACTCTTCCAAGTAGTTTCATTTCTTTTGCAAGTTTGTTTGTTTGGTTTTTTGTTTGTTTTTTCAGCTCTGTCCAAAGTCTGAAGATGCTTAGTTTGTGTTTTCTTTCACACCTTCTGGTTTCGTACATGTTGCTTCACTTTGTAGTCTAGTCCTTTCTTTTGTTCACCTTTCCTATGATTTTTTCTCTTTGGCAACACAGATGTATCACACAATCTGTTCTGATTCTGCTCTGTAGTCTGGCAAACTCTCACAGGTTTTTATGTACTTTTATTTCATGTTTGTAAAAGAATTTTTTCTGTTTCTGATCCTCATTATACCTGATGTCAGATTCCACAAGACTACAGGTTGTATATTTGACTTTACAGACTGAAGTATGTTATAAATGTACTCAAGAGTTGCTTCATCAATTCATTTTTTTTAACACAAAGCAAAATCTTTCAAAAGTTCACTGCATAAGTGTACTTTGGATATTATGCCATTTAGTGCCACCCTAGATAGCTACTTAGTATTCTTTAATATCAAAGAAGTCTAGAGTCTCTACATCAGCAAAATAGAAATAAAAATCCCCTGGCAACATTCACTTTCATAAAGAGAAGAACTCTATTCTGAACACTTCCAGTTTTGTAGAAGAAAGAGTTTTGTTCTTGATACCAAGAACAAAACTCTAGTGTTCTAGTAAAGTGGTTAAAGACTTGGGAAGCTCTGGATTGACATGAAAACTCCAAGGTATTTTTCTTTTAATGGAAAGTAGCAAAACAGTGATGAAGGGGACAAAAGCAGGGAGAGTGACCTCTGTGCTGTTTGACAGCTACCAACTCAAACTGCAGCTGCTTCAAAACAGTGTGTTTCATTTCCCTGAGAGATACTAGACAGGATATCTTCATCATTGCTCCACTCCCTACATCACTTTGGCTACTGTGTGCAATGAGACATAAACAGATACAAGCTCTATCCTATCCCCAGTCCGGTTTTCAAATTGCAGTAGTTTTGAAATATTTGCCTAAGCCAGAATTCAAGCAGTCACTTTCCTGGAGGCACTGCCTTCTTCCTTGGACACTGTGACTTCATCATTGTCCTAAATTGCAGTATTGTGAATGTAGTGTATGCACATCACTGTTTTGGGAGTGAATAAACTTTTAAGGCCCTGGCCAGCATCCACCTGAGGGGGTCACTACCCCCTTTTCTTTTCAAAAAAAAACCCAATTGCAACTTGAATGTTCTGGTTGACTTAGCTGAAGGTTAGATTTTTGAGCAGAGCTACAAGTAGCAATAGTTTTTTCACCTAACAGCACATATTAAGTCTCTACTACCTGCTCCTGATTATTTGGATCATGCAGGTGTTTTCAGTTTTGGGATCCCATCAGAGGAGTGACCCCTGAAAGGGCACAGTTGCACACAGGGTATCATAATGTGCAGTAAATTAAATATGTTCTCTCCATTTGTGTCCTTTCTGTGCTACAGCGTCCCTGCCTGCTGTGCTGCCCTTGGAATGCAATGGGAAATTAGCTCTTGATAGTGCAGCGTGGCAGAAATCAATAACAGAATTATGTCAGCACATAGGACAGGCTGCTAACCCTGCCATTCCCAGCAACATCTTAATGCATGCCATGATGAACACTGAACTCTGCAAAAAGAGAGGTGTCCCTCATTAACTTCTGTGGTTCTGGCTGGTATGTTCCAGAATGGCTGAGATATTGGAAAAGTACTGAAATGCATCACCTGCTGATTTCTAGCTTTTACAAGCACATTTCCTGATTATGCAAGCAAATTTTCACTCACCAAGAATACAAACCTCAGCTTTCTTACTACACTGAAATTTATCAGATACAAGCTTCTAGAAATAAATAGTTTGGAGTATGTTTTTGTGTTCTTTCTGTCACAGGAGACAAAACTTAAATTAGATTTGATGGGTTTTACATCAATTTACTAAGTAATCTGATTAAAGCCTCAGAGTCTTCTCACTAGGATACTTAATGGCTTGCCCCAGGAAGAATGTAATACTGTCCAAAAAATGTGATTAGGACTTCTGGTTCTTCCTGGCTTGAAAATCCTCAAGGTGCATGAATAAAGATGAATTTCAGTGATACAGTTAATAGAAAATAATGAAATTATCTGATATTTCTCTTTTACTGCAGCTATAGAGATATATATAAAACATAGCAGACGAGGGTGTTTTCAGGAGAGCTCTGTAAAGAAGATCTAAATGTGTTAATCATAATGCAGTGGGCCAAATTCTCTCCTGGCAAGAATCCTTTGAGCCAGACCTCAGACCCTTTTCCAGTAATTTTGTGCCATAAAAAAAATCCACGAATCATTTTAACAGACCTAGAAGCACGTCAAACTACTGCTGAGATTGCAAGAGTAGATTGCAGGTTTTTTTACGGAACTGTTTATTAACTCGAAAACAGGAAGGAACTGAAGCCTAAACTGTGTGAAGAAAGAATTGCTTTGGAAAACTTATTTCAATATAGTATATGATCTGATGAGTATAGATGTTACACTGCTTTGATAATATATTGTTTTAGCTACTCTTATCTTCAAAGAAATCAAGGCAGGCACTTAGATTTTCTCTGTTGCTAGTTTCATCAAGGATTCCAGCTTGTTATTCAATACATTTATTTATTTGTTTGTTTGTTTCTTTGTTTATCTGAGAACCATATTGAAAGTGCAGTAAAAGTAAAACATAAGAGTGCCTGCAGGAGCCTCGTTTCTTAACCAGCCATGGTAGAAAGGCAAACCAGCTCTTTCTTAAACAGTCATGGTAAGAAGGCAAAAAGGAGAGGCTTTCTTCTCCCATTCCCCCATCCCTTTTCTACCTTCTGTTCCTACATCCATCTCCATATCATTGATTCATGCCAATTCAGCTTCTAGGGGTAAAACACAAGAAAATGACCAGAAACACCAGGGAATGTCCCCAGGCAGTAAGGAGGCCACCTTGTCACTCTGACTTCTATAACTGCCAGATGCTGAGGACTTCCTCAAGTGACACATCCTGTAAAAGATATGAGCTACTTTGTTGTGGTCAGGCAATGGTGAGAATTCCTCAGGAAAAGTGTAAGACTACCCTCACTTCATATTACAGTACAAATTTTCTATTACCTTCTCTGAATCCTGTCATGTTGAACTGAAACCTCCAGAGCTACACTCAACCTTTTTAATTTTCTCTCCTATTTTCCTTTTCTTCCTGACCTGATTACCACGAGGCACCCTGAAAAACTTCTGATGAATCTGTCTTCCCTTCTGGCTCTCTCCTGCCAATTCAGTCCGTGGGGCAGAAGTAGGAGATGAAAGGAGCCAACTTTCCCATGCCCATGGCCCCATGGCACTGGGGCAGCCATGGCAGGAGCTCTGCTGGCCCCTGAGGCCTGCACTTGCACACACAGCTCCCCACAGAGCTGCCAAAATGCTGCAGTGCAGAGCCAACATCCCAGGGAGAAAGCAGGGACACATCTCAATTATTTCCCTCAGAAAATATTCAAGATGTTGAACTGCAGCAAATCAATTCTGATTAGCACCAGGTGGATTTCAGATGGAGGTTTGTTCAGCTTGCTGTCAGCGTATCCACCCAAGGCAACCCTGCCAGAAACTTCCATCTTCTGAGAAGCCTTCCAGGCACACAGCCAAAGTCCCTTTGACTCTGGCTTCCAGATCCTCCTGCTCTCCAATTCCCCAGACATTAAGGCTCCTGCACCGCCCACTAGGAGAGTTTCTAGTGGCACAAGGGATTCACAGCCCTGTTGGTGGGCTGCCAGGACGATGAAATTACTAAATATGGTTGGAATTGGTAATCTTAGAGGTCTTTTCCAACCTTAATGATTCTATGATACTACGATTGCAGTTTTCACATTTGGATTTCTTTTTCCTTCTTCCCTCAATCTTCTTAATTGAATTTCAATTAAAATATAGTTGGAAAGGCAAATTTCCCAGGACTTGGAGATTGTAGATTTTTGCAAAGATTAATTTAAAAGCTTAGTTTTAGGATGGCATTTCAAGGTGCACATTAGGTTAGCTGCTGATTATTTTGGCAGATGGAATGATGTGAAATCCCCAGCATTTTCCAGGGGAAAGTAATACTGTAGAAAGACTAGAAAAACAGCCAAGAAAAACAGAGAGAACTAGGGACAGAAGTATGAGGTGTTAGAATACAGAGGAAAAATTCAAGGTGGATTTTTTTTTAACTATATTATGAACTACAAATCTTTGGGTTTTGTGGGTTTTTTCTACTATAAAACTTGTTTTTTTTTTTTTTTCTGGTAGAGAAGGAAAGTTGAAAAATAAACTAGATATCTCTAAGATAGGTGGTTTGTAAAATCCTATATCGTATCTGTACTAATGAATGTCCCAGAGTGAGTCTGATTGAAACAATAAAATTTGAATAATAAAATTTTAAAATTTAGAAGTAGAGCTGCTACTCAAAGACAAGGGAGTTGGTTGCTGTATTTTGTCTACTGCTGGGAGAGATACTAAAGTATGTTTTAGCATGTTGAGTTTATATCCCGCCTCATGGATTGGAACTGAGGAGAAAATCCTGACTACTGATAATTTTGACTTTGCTCACATAAATGAATCAAGGGAAGAAAAAGCTTTTAAAGACTTTATTTGTGCTTGAAAATAAAGGTGTGGAAAATGAGGCAATACTTTAAAAATCCATCTTTGTGCAGTCTTGAGGCCAAATTAGAAACTGATTTACGTTCTCTCTCAAACTTGTCTCGGGAAATCACCTATAATTTGTGCAACTCTTTTTTATCTCTTTGAACAATTCAAAAAGAGCTGTCTCTGATGATGTCACCACAGTCTCAGTTCTTCAGAGGCAGAGTCCCAGGCAGAAAGAAGCAAATTCAAAACAAGCATAGAAAAGAGTTAGATCTTCATTCATCAAAAATCAAGGTAGAATACGATGGAAGGGTCAGCAGATGCAAGTATAAACTATTTGTTTTTCTTTTTGAATATCTTGTAAATATTTTTATTAATTTTTTTCTGGGATGTGCTATCTAAATACTTTCAAAGTGTCTAATTCTCAGTACACAGTTAAGCATTTCATTCCTAGTAGTGCAAAATAGGAAATGAATATAGTCAGTTCATTTTTAAGGTATTTGCAGCTCTTTCATATACATTTGGAAATCTGAAAGTTGGCTAGAACCCATGTTCAGCTATTTAAAGGAAGCTTCATTGATTTCAGCAGAGCTGCACACATTTACACCAAATGATGATTTGACCTATACTTCCTAATATGTTCTCTGAGAAGCACTGCAAAGGAAGGTCTGGATTTCTCAAAGAAACTGTTCCCTTTTCTTGGCTTAATATTGCACACATGTTTTCTCACTTAAACTTTGCCTCATTTGGCTTTGGGTTTTTATGTAGCCTTTGAAACTATTTCTAATGGAAAAATGCAGCTGTTAGCAAGATTTCCTAAAATGTACATGGAACTAATTTTCCAGGCATTTCTCTCAAGGACTCTGATGTATCTACAGAAGACACTTGGCCAAAAAGGATTTTTAATGTATGATGAAAGAAAAAGAAAGAGTAGAGAGAAAGCATCCATTTGTAAGGGTAAGAAGGAAAAATTGACTTTTAGTAGTTTATGTACTTGAAACTTGAAATCTTGAAACTCTTTCATTAGCAATATTATTTTGCAGAAAATCAGTGAATTTTTAGTGTGAACTCAATCAGAGATAAAAAGATGCAATAATGTGAAGAGATCTAAACTTGTAAAAATCTCTTCACCATGGAGTCTGATTTTGTACATTGTCTCTCTGCATCATATTTTCAAAGGCACAAATGACCAAGACTATACAGTCATCCATCTGACTCATTAAGAGTAAACAAGCAAGACATAAAGTGCCATCTTCTCAGCCTGGATGGCAGGACAAGGCAAGGGGAGGCACAGATGTTGGTGGGGAATAAGAGGTTCTCAGGATCAGGGGAAGCAAAATTCAGCTCATATATGCCTTCTGTCGGTTTCTTGTCTCAGACACCAATGCTACAAATTCACCTATGTCCATCTCCACACAAATTGCAATATGAACCTCAGTTATCACTGATTAAGCTAAATAACCAAATTATTAAGAGAAATAGATGAATTTTTTAAACAATCCCAGTGGACAAAATCATAGACAATTCTAATTTAATTTCTTTATCAATCTTATTAGTAAAATATATTTTAGATACTGTCAACTGGTCCCTGTAACTGTAACACATAATGGATTTTAACATGTTTATCCTAATAACAACACAGAAAGGGAAGTGTTATTATTCCCATTTTATCAATGAGTAATTGAGAGCATAGTTTAAAGTTAATGGAAAACTGATTTGACATTGCTGGCAAAAGTGGTGATGCCATGCCACCTTCTGCACCAGTTTGCTATTTCTGCTTCTTTAACACAAGTCTTAGTCTATAAGTCCCTTATGCAGCTAAAGCCACAAGAAGCTTACCCAGCAAGGCAGGAAGACAAGAAATTATCCTTTCAACATCATCCTGTCAGTATATCAATGTAACACCACCCTAAATGTACCTCATCCAAGAAACTATTTCAAAATTAAGGAGCCAATTTCAGCTTGTCTCAAAAGGAGTGGCAGTTTTGTGACAAAGCAAAAAATTAAACTTGAGCTCTCACCTCCCCTGCCACTTTTCTAAGGACTTGATGTATCTCCTTTAGGAATGATGTGATTGCTCTAAGTGGAAGACAAAACATGACAGTGAAAATCAGAATTATAAATGTTAATATACTTTTTTTGCAAGCAGGAATTCCATTTGTCTCAGGACTTAAACTGAGATCATAGTTCCACAATACTGGCACTCAAATAAATGAGACCAGTTGATGCATTTCATACTTCTTTCCTGCCTCTAGTAGGTTCCATTCAATAACTCTTTAATGTTTTACCAGTGCAACATTTGAGGCGTCAAGCAGCAAATAAAATCCATGGAATGATCCAGGTTAAAGAAAGACCTTTTTTCTATTTTGGAGGTCAGAAAAAGGTTACTTTTCAATTACTGCCTTTACTGCATAGTCCACGGTCATCTGTGTCAAAATAACCTGAAGGGAGGGAAGAACACTGATCAGGTTGGGAGCTGGAAGGCAGTGGGATGGAAACTGCATAAGTCATATTTCCATTAAAGCCAGAATATTATCAAATGGTGGCTTTATACCCTTGGGTCAGAACGTTTTGTGGACTATTTTAGATGACTGAAAACCTAAATATCAACACAAGGTTAAAGGTACAGTATGTGCGAGTGCATATAGTAATAAATCTAAATGATTTTTAGCAATAATGGTTATTTCCAGAATATAAAAGTAAAATGTAGGGAAAATGCCTAAGACAGTACTGAACGATAAAAAATTACATAATTACCTAACATTGTAACAGAAGAAAAAGTATTGGCTATTAGATGGTGGGCAAATAGTGGCTTCCCGGTCATATGGTTACCATTCTCCACATAGTCTTTTTAAATGACAACATCTGCAGAGCTCCCTAAGTACAATGGAGAACAAGTCATAACATGCCACCAGTTTTGGAGCATATAGAGAGAGTTCAGGTAGTCAAAGTATCAGTTAGTATTGTTCATGTTTATGAGGAGAACTGCAGTAATTTTTTTTTTATGAGTTAAAAATAGATAACAAATACAAAGTAATGATCCAAAGTTATGGAAATAAAATCAATTGAAACATATAAGAGCACAAGCAATCACATTAGGTGGTAGTTCATGCTTTTCTGAACAATGAAAAGTTTCAAGAAGCTCTATTTACTGAATGCTTGGCATATGCTTTTGCTATGCTTAGAACAAGATTAGGCAAAAGAAAGCACCTGGTCAAGGACTCCTCCATTCCATAAAACAGGGGTTAAAAACATTTCATGGCTATGTCAGGTCTATAAATGAAGACTACCTTATATTATCTCAAAAAGCAGTATAGAGTGTATGCTGTGGCTGGGAGCAAGTAATAGGTGCAGGAAGTAATATGAAAATTTTTGCCAGAAAGCAAGGATTTAGTTAATACTCAACCTGAAATTCTTCTCTGCATTGAGAAAGCAGTGATAGAACACCTTTTCATCTCATCTCCATAATTTTTTCATCCTCTTCTCAAATTCTTGTTAGATGCCTTGGTCTAAAAAACATATTTATTTTAGGGATAAAGATTTAGCTTGTGTTTACTGCAAAAAGAGCTGCAATGGCCCAAGAATTCATCGCTGTCCAGCAGTTTGTTACTGCTCCACTGGCTGCCACTGCCCCATTAAGAAAACCCTGAGAGGGAAAGCACACCTCTAGTGCTTGGGTTAATGGTTGGACACAAGGCTCCTTCTTCTGCTCCTTTTCTGCTTAAAACTTAATTCAGTCTCTTTGCAATATTATAAACGTCCTATTCACCAAAAGGCACAGCATAAGGATGGTTTAATATTGTCAAATGAAAATAAAATCATCATGATTCTGAAGTAAATTACTTGGAAACAATTTTTTTGCTTTGGTTGCAGTATACAAAGGATTATTTATAAAATGAGCCAAGGTTATTTATGGCAGGTCTGAGAGGAGGCAGGCCTTCAGATTAGGAAAATATGTCATTTGGAAAAACATCATATTTATAGATATGTGCTCTTCTTGCTAGTGCAAATGTAGAGACAGAAATGGCAGCCCTCCTGATTTGACTGATAAAACTTACACGTGTGAGTGCTTTGTCCATGGGGAAATAAATGTTATGCTCCCTGATTAGTTTTCACAAGGAGTTTGAAACAGATGGATTCTAATTGCATAGTTTTCAAGTGGTTAGAGTAATAGAAAAGTGGATTAGTGAATGTTTTATATGAAAGCAAAGACCTTTATTGGGAATCAGTACAACATAAAGAATTAGATATTGACATGGGATTACTATGTGAGGAATAAAGTATCAGCAACAGAATTCTTTGAAGACATTGTCTGGGAATATGGGACATGTAGATGTATTCTGCATACCTCCTTTATTTGCAGGTAATTTATGTGGAAAATAATTACTCAGTTCTATATCTCCAACTTTGTTATTTACTTTCCCCATGTCCTGCTTTTCCTTGTTGTCTTGTGATTTTGTTTAGTGGTATAGTTTAGAAAGTTGCAATATAGATGAAACTACCTCATTAGGTAATTTATGAGTCTTTTTTAATGAAAGGAGAAAAAAATAGACTCTTAAAGCAGATGAGTTATCTGACACGTACGTCAGATGTCCACTTTGAAATAAGATGGATCCTGTGAGATGCAGGTGTCTGCCTTTGGGCAGATCAATCCCACTCACTACTCCAGGTGTTGACTTCAGCTTTCCTTAAGCATACACCAAACTAGTTTCTGAATTCAGTTCAACATTAAGGGAAAAAAAACCAGAAGGAAATCATATAAAGAGCAGATAAGGAAATGAGGGAAAGCACTAAGAAAACTTTTAGAGAAAGATGAATGCTAATGGAATTATGTGCATTTTAAAACACACACAGTGCACAATGCAAGACAAAAAACCCCAGCAGTTCATGACCTCAAAAACTCAGAGCTGGCAGCCATAGAGAAGACACATTTTTATGGCTAGGTGCCATAATGCTTACCTTGTACATTCCTATTTCTTAGATTTGAATAGGAAAAGAACACTTATGTAATTAAAATCTAATAGCTCAAGGCACTTATGTTTTCTTTCATCCTACATCGAATGGGAAGAATTTAGACAGGTTGAAAAAACCTACAGTTGAACAAGATAAAGAATGCTAAACTGGCGAATGTAGCAAAGGACTACAATTTCAAAAGAGTCCATAGACACAGATCTGGATACAAGAAGGTTTCTTCATCTGTTTTGAATCTGAACTTTTAGTCTTCTCCTCAGAAAAGGTGTCTGATTATTTTCGTCTTATTAAAAACCATCTTATAAAGTGAATGGAAGAATAAAAGGTATTGCTGGTATCTACAGAATATATAGGGGCTTGGTCTCTCTTACCATGATTATTTCATTTTTTTAACCAATGAGTGTTGCTTGTACAATGACAGAATTTGCTAGGAGCAAAGGCAAGAATGCTGGTTTCTCCCTTTCTATATGAAAGCACCAAAATACTGAATGACAGATTTAGACTTCCTTCTTCAAAATGCATTTCTCATTGTCTGTGAGTATTAAATTTCCCTCTGCTCAGGGCTGCAGTGGAATAGAAAGTGGTGGACTTAAACTTCTGAGTAAGTTACTTATTCTAGATACCTTTTTTTAGGTCAATGCTCTAACAATTAGATTATTATATTTTTAAGAGAAAGTTTAATCTTCTTAACTTCTCATTTAATAGAGGCATGCAATCTGTGATCCTGGTCTTCCAGGCTCCTCTCCCTTCATCCCCTCTCCCAGTCAAAAGAGACAGGGGCATCACAAGATATATTGTTCTCTAGATTACAATATTTCTTGCTACAGATTAATGTTGCTAAATTTGGTGTCTCAGACACAAAATGCCTAAGGAGGGCTAAAGATGGACCCACCCATATCTCAGCTTGGATGTGAAAATCCTTTTTTTTAGATCACATTATTTTTTTTGGATCTAGCCTTCTCAAAATGGCTCAGTAGAGACTTGGTTTCAGGAAAGCTTCAGATGAACTTTCCCGTACCCTCTCTATTTTCTCCGCAGCAAGAGAAAGTATTACCCATCCTCCTAAAGAATTGGTAGCACATGATTCTCATCTTTTTTTCCCACCTTAAGAAAATAGCTATTTGTTACCCATGCACAGACTTTTAGGCAGGAGAGGTAATAGCAATTTTCTGACAATACTTTCCTCTCTGCTGATTTGAAAAGTCCATATAGAAGAAAATGTTACCCTAATCTCCTTATAGCTCTCTGCACGTGGCACAATTCTGAGCATACTGTAGCTCATGCATATTTGCAGACACAAAAAGCTTTGAACATTTAAGTCTTTCTGTTTGGTGTGTTCTTGTTTCATAGAGCTTGTTACCAGGTTGTTCGCAGCTCTCCAGCCATGCACTGGGTTCTCTTGAAGGAGAATTGTAAGGATCTATCTGCTTTTTTTAAATGCCTGTCTAGAATTAAAGTAAATTGGTGAACATTGACTGTTTTATTCTACATTTTAAATTTAAACTGAGTCATATGTTAACCACATTTCCACACCTGGGATTTGTTTATCTTGGATTTAGTCTATATCTTTCATAAGTGTTAGAGCAAATGTGCTAAGGAAATACTTTCCAGTTTTACTTTTTTAGTGTTCTTATACTGAACTTAGTTTCAATTTTTGTTTTGAAGTCAGTTTTATTTTATTAACAAGTTTCTTTGAAAAGAAAAAATTCAATTTCAGTGCTGTGCTCTCTTCCCCTTCAAGTTACCTCCTGCCTCCACTTTCTTTTAAGTCTGCTGGTAATGAATGAATTCACATGCAGGTGAGCACAGAAGGTTAGCAGATCCCAAGGTTTATTTTTAATGTGGCTGGAATGGTGCTCCTTACACTCTCTTCATGCCAAACTGAGAGAGAAAGTGTTGGAGTGATCTCATCCACAGAAAGGTGTGTCTGCATACTCCCTTTCACAGGTGCAGCAATAGAAATCCAACACATGCAGTAACTGAAACCCTCATGTTTGCTCAGTATATTGCAGCCCCGCTTCTGCTCTTTGGGACAGTGCTGGAATTGGTTCAAAACCAATATCAAGTTATCATTACTTTTTAAGTTCAGAGACAACCTGAAAATTCTGGGCTCTTGATTCAATGTTTCATTTGACATTACACAGAGTTCCATGAGGATAAAAAATCCTTTCTCTTCTGAGTGACAGTCTAATTTCTTCTTTATTTTTCTGCAGTCTATAACTATGTAGTTCATATCTGTGACATTTTAGGCTTACTCATGACTAAACAGTTAAGAAAATTATTGTAACCCATGTAATTTAAAATGCACCTCTAGGAGGTGCTTACTACTTACAGATCCTACTCAGATGAAAATTATATCTTCCTTACTTGTATACTTACAACTCTGTTAATGATATGAAATATTCCTTGTTCACTGTTGGTATTTACACTCAGCAATTACAGAGAGCCTTTTATCTGACATACTAAAGTGCTATATGTGACAAAAATTAGCTAGCAGCTGTTAGGACTGGATAAGTAACAGGGGAAATTTTCAAGAAATCATTTATACCTCTGTTGGCATCCTGTTTGTACAGCACATTTTGCAAACATCAAGGCAAGCAAAGTTCTACCTGCATAAATGTGAATGGCAACAGAAATTCTTTAGAGGCAAAATTAATTTCAGGTTGTTGCAGTGGTCAGGTGGTGAACTGCTCTGGCCTGGCTCTGTAAATGTTGTGCAAAAGGAGAAGCAGAGAAGTCACAATCACTGCTCAGCAAACTGCACGCAGTTCTTATTCTTCAAGAGGACCAAATGTGCTCAAGTATGTCAGGGGACAGTGAGAGGACACCATGCTGGGGCTCAAGCTACTTACTTTTAACATAATGGTAGCACAGCCTCGAGTCTCAGAGTGAATCCAACCAGCTGATTGTCCACAGAGCAAGCGCAGTGACTGCCATTCTCCCTGTGCCTTGGGGTCACCTGTCTGCCTCACCTGGCAGGGAGAAGCCAGAAGGAGTATCCGCTATTGGATTACTTGCTCCTACAAGGAGTATGGACAGAATTGTCCCTAATCCCCCACTGAGAGCTTGAGCATGAGACCAGCTGTCAAAGGAGCATGGATTCACTACCCACTTCCACAAAGGCCATATCAGTGGAAAGCCCTTGTCACTTACTGAACCTTGTCCAAACTGATGTGGCCATGCACACAGGCACACATGCAGCATTGGGATGGTTTACTTTCTAAGTCATGAAGGCATGGTGCAGTACACATACTCCTCCCATTCATCTAGAATAAGTCAGGTTGGGAAACTTCCTTTCCAGTTTTACCTTCAGCCATGTACAAATCTGTTCCTAGTATCTTTGGAGAGTTCTCTGGCAAAAAGCCAAGAGCAGAGCTGGAAGAGCCAAGTGGAGAAGCCAGAATCAATACTCAGGAGAGGCACAAACTTCACAACCCAGAAAGGCAGATTTACATCTCTATAATCAAGGCTTCACTGTGCTTGCTAGTGCTCTCTCTTTCTCTAATCCCCAGCAAAGGTTTTTCCCATTGGATTCCATTTCTGGATGCCAAATCATTCTACCACCCCAGAACTGTAACTCTGAGACACAATACAGCACTTAACTAGTAGCACAGAGCCCAAAAGGTCAAAAGAGAATTGATATTAGTTTAACTTCAATTTTATGCTCTTGCCTAAGGACAAAGGCAATATGATTTTGGCAGAAAACCAAATCTCAAATCTGCAGGCAAGCTGCAGCGAGAAAAGCCCTCAGCAAATAATGCATTTTAAAATGTGAACTAATATGAATAATAGCACATCAATTTCTGTGTGTCCTGTTTACAGGAACAGGTAAGAGGGAATTAATCAAAGGCTATTGTGATCATCTGCTCTTCAATAAAGCATTGACCATTTATTTGCCTACTGGCCCACCTACCTCTTCAATGAAAAGTTGCATGCTGGGAAGGGGGAGAAGAGGGGGAGGGAGAGGAAGTGGACACAGAAATTATGTGATGGAAAATTGTTTTTGCATGACATGTGGGGGCCAGAACACCTGCATGATGAGCAAAGCATCACCCCAGCACTACAGGGAGATATATGAGACTTTTAAACACAACTTTGCTCCAGACCCTTGATTAAGACACAGATTTGTCTGAAAGTAGAACTAGAATCTAATTAAACTTTTCATTTGAAAGGATTTTACATTAAAAGCAAGTGCAAGTGCAATTTTATGTAGTGCCCTTGCAGCAAATGCAGCAAGTGCATGGTAAAATGAGTGATGCAGACTATTTTCTTTGTGTCATGCTACACAGGATTCCTGAAGTTCCCTCAGTATGTCTGTATTCTTGAAATGGGTGAAGGATAGATTCATCTAATCTTCAGTTTCATACATGGCTCCTTATACCAACCTACTGGTTTACAACACTTCCCTGTCATGATTTGTTTTACTTGATCTATCTGAAATCTCACTGTCTACCTTACCTTTGTTGGGATTCTCTTTGTAGTCGCTGAAAAGAGGCATAGCTGTAGGACAGTTCATCCCACCTATACCAGATACTCCTTTTGGGATGACAGGAATCTTTTTATGAAGGTGCCAGTCTTCTATTCACTGCAGAATAAATTTGACACAACTGTCCTAGATTAGGTATTGCCTTTGTGATGATTAAATGAATTAAATGAATTAAACACATTTATATGTTGGGATAATATGAAGAGATACACTACAATAAACAAGATTTGACATTTTCAAGGTGAAAATTTTAATCTTGATCTTATTCCAGAGACAGATTGCTCCATACCTGGATTCCACTTAAATCCAGAAAAACCTCTTCCAGCTCTCTCTAACAGATGTTGCTTGAGTTCTGAAGATTTGTATAGAAATAAAAGCAAATCTAGGTGCTAGGGTGAATACAGGTGAAGGGCTGTGTTTCAGGGTGCTAGAACAAAAGTCTAAGAGAAAAGGAGAGGGAAAAACAAGCATCTCTGTATATTGATATATACCTGTGATTTTTGGTAATAAGGAGGTTTTAAGTATGTAGGATGATCCATGAGGGAGGGAAGCAGCTTGATTTCTGCTGCTTAAAGATGTTAAAGGCATGGCAATGAAGTGCAGCTTATTTTAGGAAAATGAAAATGTACATGGCACAGCAGAAGAGGCAAGACCCAGCTGTTCTCTCGGGCCTTCTGAACACCATTTTTAAGATGACATAAATAATTTCAGTCATCTAATATAACTTATGCAAATAGTGGTCTGAATTTGCATCATAAAAAAAATTACTACATACCTTAGCACCAAGGTAAGAGAGAATCAAATAATTTTTGTCCTTCTTATCTCCTTAGAGGGCAAAATAAGGAAGGACTGAGGAGACGACAAGCTGAATACTGTCAATCAACATTGTTTCCATTTACATCAGTGGTGAAAGAAGGGAGACCTTTGAGTCCTTGCTGCTGCTTGTAAGGTTGTTAGATTGGTTGCATGTCTAAAAATAAGCAAGAAGGAAATTTCAAAAGGAGATAATAGCAGTGTATGATCTTACTCTGGTTCCAAAGACAGGCACATATAATAATATGAAATAATTATATGAAGTAGTAATTCTCTAAATACCAGAATGTCTACTTTTCAATGTAAAACCGTACCAAACTAATTTTTCAAGCTCCTGTAGAAACATATACAGGCATTAGCACAGAACATTTTCCATCTGAGGATAATTTTACTTGTAATTGAGAAGTACTTCTTGGAATCAGTAATTTGTTTGCAGCAGTGCACTTTCTGCAATAATAATAAAAATTTCCAGCCAAGGAAAAACATTTTAATTACATTAAGTGTATGCAGTGATCATGGTGGTGAGACTCACATTAGGACAGGTGAATACACCTGCCTGTGTTTAGACACTTATAAGATGGATGTCCAATTTAAGCTACTTGTTTAGTCTCTCCCATTGCTCCATTTGTGTTCTCTTACTAATCCATTCTAATCCTCTGTCCCTCCCTGTTGACTAGTGTTCACTCTGTTGACTAGAAATAACTAATTCAAAACTAGATATTTCACCCATAGGCAGCTAAGATATAGGTATTGTGTTTCTGGGTCTGTGTTTTTCTCCAGCCAACTGGAGACAAACTCACAGCCTTAGAAACATCATCAATAAATAATAAGGACAAACACATTAGCATATAATTGTCATATTCCTTTTCATGACTTTGCCACTTTCTTTTTCCTCTGCATTTTTAAATCCTCCTAAATGCTCTAAAGAGAACATAGAAGTCAGTGTTTTATTTTTTAAGTAATATCATTATTTAGAAATGCCATAAGGGAAGAATGTTTTTCTGGTATCTTTCAGGATATCTGGTTACATTATGTTTTACTTTAGAACAGAATCAAGAAATGTCAGGCATTTTAATAAAATGTGACTGCCAAAAATGCTATTATTTTTCTTTTTAAAATTAGGTATTTCTAAATATTTTCATCATTGTTTACTAAATATCTGCTGAAAAATTCATAGATCATTCTGCCCTACAAAAAATTTCAGTGATGAATTTTATTGAGGGTCATACATCCTCCCAAAATGTATGTACTTTGCTAAAACAAATATCCTTCATCAAGGGCACATTTTTCATTTCCAACCAGAACTATCTATAAACAAGTGGGCAGGAAATCTGCTTTATCCAAATGGAATTTGAAAAGGAAAAGAGGGGGTTGTGGTTGAAGGCAGCAACTAAAGGTATGGATGATTTTAATTGAATTGCCAAAAGAGGCTTGTGTATTTTTAGATGAGTCCCTAGATCAGATCCATAACAGCATTCAGTTGGTATTCTATGAAATAGCAAAATTCAAAATTTTAACCTTAAAGTTCTCTGGTAATTTAGGTACTTTTGGAAATGCTTGTCAAAGAACAGGAAAATGGGGTGCTACCATGTGTGAACATTCTGTCATTAGTTTAGACAGACTAAAACTGGTTGCAGTAACAAAGCACAAGCTTCTGCGCATGAAAAAATCTAAATAGCTGTCCTAGCTCTGGAGACTGTCTTCTCTAATTATGAGCTCATTTAAAAACTGCATTGTCCCAGCTCAACTCCTCTTGCTCTCTGACCTAATTAAATAAAACTTTCACTAAATAACAACACACCTTCATGGTAAATATATCCCTCATCTTCACCCTTGGGGAAATATTTCCAGTCTGTGCGTCCGAGAGCCTGTGTCCGTGGTGTGGTGCAATGAGCCTGAAAGTGCTGACAGCAGTGGAGCTGGGGCTTTCAGCAAGACTATGATAAAGGAAAGGTCTGGAATTCATAAGCTGGAGGACATCACCTGCCCTTCCTCTCTGTCCCTTTTGGCTTAATGCTAATTCAGATTGCATATTTCACTGCTAATGCAGGAGCACAGGGCATGGTTTTGATCAGACTGATATCTGCCTTCCCTTGCTTTATTGCCCTAGTGCTTACTACCTTCCTCTTGGCAACACATCCTTTCTACCCTGGAGGACCATCTGATCATCAGCGCCTGGTTTCCAGTTCTTCAGCTGTGGTCCTAAAGCTCTCCTGGTTGGGATCTTCCCTCTGCAAGATGCATCCCATGCGTCCAGTGGGTCCAGTTCTCCCCATCAGCATGGCCAGGACACAAAGGCCCCCAGGATGGGATCATGCACTTCAGGGAAGTTGCCGGCTGAACACAAGCTGATCCAGGGGTGTCAGGAAGCAGACCACAAAATATTCCCTTTAGGAGGTGCTCATGTAAATCAGGAAGTGGTAGCCCCAGCCTGAACAGAATAAATGAGACTGCTTTTATGCTTTTGGGTAAAATGTCTCTGTATATTAGCTCATTTCAGGAATGTCTTTCACTGCTGTTTACCTCAGACTTACCACAGGATCCAAGTACTCACACAGCCAGTTACAGGGGCCATTTGATACCTGAACTTATCACACATGGTTACCTGTTCATTTGCCATGTCTTTAGCATAACACCATGATGGAAATTTTTCTTGTTTCAAATGTTTAATATTTATGTTGGATAGCTGCAAGATATAATGAAAATTCATTTTCACAGCTGGTTTCAACCTGTTTATTTCTGCTTTTCTGAAAGGCAAGAATAGAGAGAGATGAGATCTCACACAGAGAGATAAAAGAGGAGGGCAAACAGTTAGAGAGAAATAATGGAAATGTTCTGCAGATAAAAACAATATGACAGAAAAGAATGATTTTTTTTCTTTTTCTCTGAAATAAAACCTACCTAAGGCATGCTCATCTATTTGTCTAATGGCAGGGTAGGTCCCTTGACACTGCTCCTTTATGTGTCACCAGTGCAACGCTACAAGGACCTGTCAGGTTGATTAGAACTCATCAATTAGCTTCAAAAGTTTTAAATTAATCCCTGTGCTTTTTATTGACTTTATTTCTTCATCGGACCTGTGCAAAGAAGCCTCCTGCCAGCAGGGGGTGGATCTGATCTGGAAAAGGGGAAAAACAAAAATGCATCTTAAAGCACCAGGCAGCACCCTGGTTTAATTGCTACATTTATTTATAACATTATAATAGGGAAAGTGCCAAGACATTATCTAATACATGGATGGTGCCACAACAGCTTTTCATCTTAGTCTGGGAACCATTAGGACGTTTTGCTGCATAAATAACACAGTGAATTAAGTCTTCTTCTTGTATCAGCACCATATGTTAATAGCAAACATATTTATAATGTTTATTTAAATAGCTTCAAAAGGGGATATTACAACAGATCAGTTGAACTGTAAACATTATTAAAGTACTTTTTAAACCTTGTTGCTAATGCCTCTTAGTAGATGGAGAAAAATACTGGTGAGAAATTTCAAAAGTGCTGGGAAAAACATGAGATTTCCACACACGAACTTCCAAGTACACTTATTAGCTATGCTAATTCACTGGTCTCAGTAACTGGGAGGCTTGCAACTCTATCTTAGACGAATAACAGCAAAAACTGGGTTGTGCAATTACTCTGTGGTCTTCTATTAGTAAAAACTTCTATTACAGGGAGCTGCAGTGCTGACATTTATAAGTTTCTGGGTGATGCATTAGAGTTACCATAAATGCAGCTGATAGTAGCAGTTGCTGCGGCCACAAATTAGGCTAGTAAATCAAAGTACTCGCTGCTATTTTTTCCTTTTTTAAGAAAGCTGCAAATTAGCAGATTTTTCTATGCAAGTTCACATATCACAGAAAAATGTCAGTGAGTTAGGTGCAAGGGACACTCAAGGCTTTTTTCATTCTCCTTTTATTTTAAACAGTACTGCCATCAGCATTTTTTTCCTTTTACAGAGACACTCACCATTCATTTGTGAAAGCAGTATCAAACAGCAGGTCAGCTGCTTTTTCTCTGTGTGCTGCTTCCTTTAAATGCATTCTTGAGTGAACCCTGGTAGCTGTAAATACAATGATGGGACTACTCAGTGGGAAAGAATTTTTGGCCCTCTGCAACACAAGGAGATGCTGAAATCTGTCCTCACACTGAAAACAAGGTTTCAGAGGTTTCCACAGTGAATAAAATATTAATGCCAGAGGTTCAAGCACCCTGAGTTAGTCCCTTAAAATTAAAAAGCAGTGATGCCAAAATTTTGATTGAATGCAAGGAAACAAGTAAAATATTACACTGGCTGGGATTCACTTGCTTAAACACTGTGATCTAGTGTAATTTAAAATGTGCAAAGATGTGACAGTTGTCTGTGCCCAATATGTATCATATAGTATCTATACAGGAGTCCTACAAAATCAGACAGAAGATGGACAGGATACCATGGTGCATCTGAAATGATGTTGCACTCCTATGGATTGGCAAATGAAGTCTATCCACACTGAGAAAATCCCCAGTGGCCAGTCGGTAAATTTAAATATCTCTGTAGGTTCAAAAATTTCTCTCTGTTTCTGCTCCAGACTTGCCTACCTCCTTGCCTATTTCCTGAAGTTTCCGTTGCTCTGAGAAACTGAGTTCTTTCTGAATAGTAAAAATCTCCCCATATATGTGACTTGTCCAATTTCTTGAATGAGGACTATTTCTGGCTATAGGACTCTAGTCTCAACTTTATAAAGGAGTCCAGGAATGTAAAGAAGCCCAGTTAAGGGTCAAACACTGGCTTGTTTAAAGAAATTAACTGAGTAAACAATGAATTTCACCATGCCTCACACAAGTTGCATATGTGAAGCTCCTTAAAACAGTTGAGCCCTGCTGCATCTTCCAGTCCTCTGCAGTGAAGCCTGTGTATCAAAATGGACAGCCAGCACGGAAATGCTTCATCTGGACTTGGCAATTTTGAGCACAGCTGCAAGAAGTACGGTACTTTCCATCCAAATCATTGAAATTTCATGACCTAGATGTAGATACTGACTGGCTATTTCAGCATGTGTGGATGGATCTAGGGCACTGTGTTACACGGACCTGACTCAGTATCAGTAATATGGCTTCAAAGCCAAACCTTTTAGTCAGTAGAAACTCAGAGTAACAGAAGAGACATTTTGGCATATGGTTATTAAACATGAACCCTCTGAAGAGCATTAAAAGAATATATTATTGCATCCAAGTATAGATGTTACAAAATACCAAAATGCATACCACTCTAATTTCTTTTTCTTCAGGTATATGTCCTACAGTGCGATATACAGTTACATTCAAACCTGTCATAGAGCGTGAATTATTTCAGTGCACAGGACAGCATACATTCTGAATAAGAACAAAAGCACTAGACAACTACTTGTGCAGTAAGCACTCTTTCTTACAGACTGGAAAAGAAAGAGCAGGGTAAGGCTTTGTTTCAGTCTATCAGTTTGATACATTCCCAGGCTACAGATTTTTAGTATATGAGCTATGAAGGTGGGATGAAAATGAAGATAATCACCAGCTGTAAACTGGATAAGGGGTCCTTAATCAATCCTTTTAACTTGCCTCTAATAATCTCAGTATTGCACTGTACATGTACTCTAGTTTAACACCTGTAAAATGTTGGCTGTGTGCTCTGTTGATGGTAGTTTGAATTTTTTTGAATTCTTTCCTTGGTAACATAGTTTCAGCATGTCACAAGAAAAGCTAATTCAAAATATTGTGATTACTATTGCAATTCATGTGGACTTTAGTCATATATTTGTCTTTTTGCAAATGGTTTGCTGCTTTAAGAATGATTAATGTCTTGTGTCTATAAACCAACAGTAGAATACTTCTGAATATGCAAATGACACCAAACTGTATGGTACAGTTGATTCATTAGGAGGAAGGGATGACATCCAGAAGAATCCAGATGACTTTGGGTAGTGGATCCATTTGAACCTCCTGGAGAACAACAAGGCCAAGCACAAGATTCTGCACCTGGGTCAGGGCAATCCTCTGTATCAATAGATAGACTGGAAGATGCAGTAATTTAGAGCCCTGTGAAGAAGGACTTGGGCATGTTGGATGGCAAAATGGCCATGATCCAATAATGTGCACTCACAGCCCGGAAAGCAAACTGTGTCCTGGTACAACAGTGTGACCAGCTGGTCGAGGAAAGTGATTATCCACCTCTGCTCTGCTCTGGTGACAGCCTGCCTGGAGTGCTGTGTCCAGCTCTCCAGGTGCCTGGACAGGGTCCTGAAGATCACTAAGGTGGTCAGAAGGCTGGGACACATCTCCTGTGAAGAAAAGCTGACAGAGTTGGGGCTGTTCAGCTTAGAGAAGAGAATGCTCCAGGGAGACCTCAGAGCAGCTTTACAGTACCTAAAGAGTATTTACAAGAAAGATAGTGAGAGATTTTTTTTTTACCAAGGCCTGAAGTGACAAAGAATAATGGATTTGGATGTGAATAGATTCAGATTAGACACTGGAGGGCAAATTCTTCCCTGTGAGGGTGGTGAAATATTGGAACAGGTTGCCAAAAAATCTGTGGATGCCTCATCCCTGGAAATGTTCAAGACCAGGCTGCATGGAGCTTTGAGCAATCTGGTCTTGCAACAGGTGTCCCTGCCTATGGTAGAGATGTTAGAGCACCATTAAAGGTGCCTACAACCCAAATAATTCTGTGATTCTAGGAGTGTAGCAGTGACTAAACTACCCCCTGGCTTCTGACATCACTTTCCACTTCCTCTCAGAGTAGCAGGAACATATTTGCAAATGTCATCCTTGCTTCAGGATGTTACATACCTTGTTCAGGTATGTAACAGGTAGGTGCTTCAACCAAACCACAGTAAAAATATTCATATTGGTTTGCAATCCATGAGGCCACAGACTGAGACCTGATCTTCTGAGCTGTACTACTTACTTGTGACATCTACCCAAGAATTTTGTATTCTGGCTGTCCTCTTGGAACATTGGAAAGATCAGGTCAAGCTGAGGGGTGCGTATGAAGTATGTGGGGGCGGGTGTCATTTCCTGAATTTACCTCTTCCCACACAGTCTTGGACAGGAAAGAACATATGTTGTGACTACAGTGAGATTATTCACTGAGTATGGCAGGATCAAATTGCTGTTTTGGAATAATCTTTCCTGTATTAGACATGCAATATCCAGGAAGGAAGAAATAGCCCATGTGAGTACTCAGATCATCCTCCAAGATGCAGGAATGGCACCAGTTTTGACTTTTGTTATTTTCTCCATTCCTATAGTGTCTCATGACTTTTGGTCTGATTACCAGAATCAAGTTCAAGAACTTTGGGGAAGGCCACAGGGTACATAGCCAATCTCTACAATGGCAGAGTTTATGCCAAATATAGCTCTTAAATATGATATTATTAAATTTTTTTTCATTATATTGTTTGAAGTGGAGCCACTCAGTCTGCTTTGTGCAGTCTGCCAATTTTTAATCATGAACTGAAATTTGAAATGCTTATTTTATTAGGGCAAAAATGCCAACATTAAAAATATTATTATTAATTTTAAAATAATGTTTTAGTTATTCTGCCTCCAAAATGCAGTCAGATTTTCTGTTCACAAATTTAGAAATGAATGTAACTTATTTATTTTCTTGCTTCTATAAGAACATAAGAAGCAAGCTTTTGTAACAAAGTCTTTACATTATTCTAGACAGTGTATCCTGCAGACACATTATACCCACAAACATGATGGATATATGGGCTATTTAACCCAAACTAGCCCATTATGTCAAAACATTTAACTGCTCTTTGTTTTTGTTCTTCAGTTTAGTGGAAGTTCCACCTTGACAATTCTTTGCTGTGCAAATGTATTCCATTGCACACATTTCTGACATTCTTTAAAAGGATTCATTTTACCAGTGCATTTTTTTATTTAATGATTGTCAAGCCATCAAATGTTTGAGTCTCAGAATGACCTTGTTATTTGACTTCACTATACTTACATATTTGAGGTTGAAACAAAAGACAATTGAGTAAAGAGCTCAGCTCCCTATACTATGGATTGCCTTGACCTTGAAAGCCCTAGATTTCCCCTTTATGCCCACCACCTACACTTCTCATGCAAACAAACTACTTTACTGACTTAGCTTGTTGTCTGCTCAGTAAGATACTTGACTAGGTCTATCTCATTATGACATCTTCTATCACATTTAGATCTAGTGCTGTGACTCTACAGATCACATTTCTCCAGTAAAGCTCTAATGATCCTGGCAATTATATGGTAGATTATACCACTGACAAGGCATATTCATTTAAACATCTTAAATATTTTAAGAACCCTCACAGAATTTTGCTAGTGCCTGAAAATCATTACTTATCTAATGATACAGAATATATCTTTGCCTTATAAACACTCCTGAGTTTTGGTTTACCATAAGAATTTTCCACTCAGGGCTAGATGCAACCCATAACCTCAGTTTATTGCTATTCTTAACTCAGGATATGCCCTATGGAAGTCACAAAAGTGATAAACCCTAGGATTTTCTTACGCAGTTTCTTCTCAGTCCTTCCAGATTTTGAGAAAGGAAACCCAACACACCAAATAGAAAAGTTGGGTGAACAGGTAGTTTTCAACAGATTTCAGCAGTTTCCAATGACCACATACCTGTAGTTCCTAGAGGACTATGTTTATACCACACAGAATAACCATACCAGGACATCATTCTATCCAGATAGTTTTGTGCAGGAGAGAAAGAAGCATGTCAGAGTGGTTTGGACAGCAACAAGAGCAAAGAAAGCATCCACCAAGAACAAAAGAAGAAGGAAATCTGTGCGTAGATAAGCATCAGTATGCATGTGTCAGTCTTACCCTAGGTCTTAGCTACACAGCATGCACCTTGGGACTCACAGTGCAGCATCCCCTCTTGAGGTAAGTCCTTAGGGGCCTCATCCCAGAAAATTAAGCAGCAAAAATTCTTCTATTTCTAATTATTTTATGTAATAGCTTAATGAACCTTAACATGGGGTATTGGCAATGATTTTTTGAACACATTCACAACCTTGGGGAGATTCTGACTTAAAATTTCCACCACACCAGAGATGCTGTATGTAGTATTCTGTTAAGTTGTATTCTTCTTCCACCAGTTAAACACCTGCTGCTGGGAAGAGAGGAACTTGAGAGCTATTGAGTTAAGAAGAACGAATGAGCAGCAGACTACCCCTAGCTTTACAAAAGGAAGGATCTTGGTTCTTTGCCAGGACAGGATAAAACCAGTAATAATACTGATTCCATTGACCAGAAGCCAGATTTGTCACCTCCCAGCTCAATACTCTTTAGCAGCATACAGGGAGAAGCTGAGTCATACTCCACTGTATCCTGTTGCTTTATCCATGCTGGCTCAGAACTATAGTCACTGGCTTCACAACCACACTTTGCTGAGAGCAGTGAAGTGCTTACCTGTCTGGACTGGCTTATGTCTTGGTAATAGGGTCATTGCCTGGGAATAAAGGGGGGAAAATTTATCTGAAAGAGAAATGAATTCAGATGTCCAGCATGGAGTACAGTAGCCTTCAGCGTTAAAGGTGTGTGCCTCCTTGTATTTTAGGACAGACCTTCCATCTGACAAAAAATAAGAAAAAACTCTTTGTGTTCTGAATTCTGAGTGAAGACACAGATCTGTGCCTGATGTTTCTCACTGGCTAAGTCCAAACAAGCCTTCTTTTGGGTGGAGGCTTTCTGGTCCTTTGAAGTGTCTGATTTCCTCCTATCAGGTATGCAAGTTATCAAGGTACTGAAACTATTTTAATTGCCTCAAAGGCCCCCTGTAATAAGACTTTGCAACATTTTTGCACAGAGAACAAAACCTCAGGGTAAGGTACGAACATCAGTGAAAATTTTACAATGACTAATATTGTTTAGAAATCTAACCAGCTGAATACATACGCTATAGAATTATGTGGGACCTGAGGGGCAAAATCACTTCCAAAATGTGTATAGTTTATGAAGCTTGCAATAAATATCATTCACAATTATAATTCCACTTTTACAAAACAGACAAGACTAACTTGTCAAAAAGATTTTTAAAGGCCTTTGCATAATCTTCCCATGTCTATTAGCATATTCTTGGCAACTGAAAGTTATAAGCTAGTTAGGTAGACAAAGATATTCAACTAGATATTAAGAAGACAATTTAGAAGTCCAATCAAAATTTGCTTTTGAGGGGGAAATTAAACATAAACCTGATGTACTCACAGGTTTTGATCATTAGAAAAAACCCCACCCAGAATAAGTGTCCTTGCATGATTGATCCAATTGCTTGTTATTGAATATTTCTTTTTTTCTTAATTTTTTGTGAATTATAAATGCTCAGCATTCCTGAATTGTGCTACAGGCAGTTAATGCAGCAAACTGAGCTGCTAATGCCCACTGTCAGCATGCCTTGTTCCATTTCTGCTGCTTCCTAACCTGGGAACCCAAGAATCCATCCATTACTACAGTAGCAGCTCCTCATCCCACAGTCTGATTAAGTCCAAATGCAGAACCACATCCCTCAAGAGCATTTGGGGTAATTCTTGCTGCTTCCTCACTTGGAAGGTAGTACTGTTTCTTGCTAGGAATAGGCTGGTGTTCCAAGGTCAGAATGCTCCTGCCTCCTTTTTTTTAATTTGATTTCCCATACTTAAAATTAAAAGAAAAAGACAAAAAGAAAAATATTAAAAAAAAAAAGAAAAAACAGCAACTTTTTTTCTTGGTTTGAATTTATGGTGCAGCCTTTTAAAAAAATATTTTGTTAAGATAACTAAGAATGAGTAAATGTTGAACTCTTCTAAGGCATCTTTCTACTTTCCTGAAGTTTGAAATGAGCAATAATTCAAGCACCTTGTAGTGCTCAGCCCTTGGAATGATGTAAACAGTCATTTTACATGTGGAATGAGAAACAATGAGCCTACAGTTTTGCTTCCAGTAATGTGGACAAAGTCCAAAATTCATGGCTACTGAAATCAAGAATTAAGTATATGACCATCACTCCAAATTTGCTACTAGTTAGTCAAGGTTATGATGTCATGCAAATAAACAAGATGGTTCATTGTCATTTGTGTAATTGTGATATTGCTGTACGACACTGAAAATCTTTAGAAGTTTTCTTTTTTGTCCAGACAATAAATCAAGATCAGAAAAATAGAAAATACTAATGTGAGATAATATAAGAGAAACAATAAATCAAGATACTTTACTTGGAAAAGGCAATATCTAGTTGCTGAAGAAATTCCTAAATTAATGTTTGCATAATGGCTTAAGTTTATTATTGAAAGAACTTTAAGAAATAATTTTCCCTGCTTCAGTCTTTTGAGATAGGTTGGGTCATTTTCACAGACACTATGGATGAAAAAATTGTAAGACATCAGACTCCACCAGAATGAAGTTGTCCCCAGGCTGCAGAAGCCCCTAGAAACTGTTACTCCACTCTAACATCTGAGCAGAAAAATTTCATCCAAAAACAAAGCACAAGACAAACAGTAAAGGAGAAAACCTGGAGCCCATGTCAGACTGGAAAGGTAACAAGGTAAATGCTGCAACTTAAATCAGTATGAGAAAAGCCTTGGGCAGCAATTGAAAAGGGAGCTTCATCCTAAAGATGACAATAAACTAAATATGTTCCTCTGGATGAAGTTCTCAACTTGACTAAAACTTACACACTTACTTCCACTTCCTTTCTTCCATGTTTTTAATGCTTCAGACGGGTGTTCCTGATGGGAAGACAATGTGTAGTTTTAGCTTTGTCCTGTTTAGCTTTTTGTTCTAATTTTATAACTTGTTTTAAAGTCTATTCCTCGTGACTAAAATATATATTTATTTGGAATAAATAAATAAATTAATACCTAAATTTCTCTAACAATTTGTGTCCCAATAAAGATGCTACACAATTTCCTTAGCTGATAAATTTTTCTGTTGTGACAGGAAAATATCACTTTCATACTGGCTGAGTCCTTCAATAAGATTATCAGTTGAAATGGTCAAACTCGGACACAAACATCCAACCAAACCCAAACCCACCAAGGAAGGACACAGGGGGTAAAATCAATGTTGGGTAACTTGGGGGGAATACAGAGACATTGTTCAGTCATCTAGGGTTGAAGTTAAGAAAGCTGAAGCCTAGTTGGAATTGAACCTGCTAATGGATGTCAAAGACAACAAGAAAGGCTTCTGTAAATATGTGGGTGACAAAAAAGGTGACGTGTGGAAAATGGGGGCACATTGCTGAATCAGAGGGTCCGATTACACAGACTATGGCTGAAGTACTGAAAGCATTCTTTGCTTCAGTCTTTACTAGCAAGACTGTCCTTCAGGAATCCCAGGTTCCAGAGACAAGCAGAATAATCTTGAGCAAGGAGTTCCCTCGGTGGAAGAGGATGAGGCTGAGGAATACTTAGGCACACCAGGCACACATAAGTTCATGGGCTCTGATAGAATTTACACACAAATGCTGACAGAGTAAAAGTAATGTTGGCCATTGGTTTGACATTAGAGCCATATTAAAGTCAGGCAGTAAGAATGACACCCAAACAGACTTCAGTATGCATGAGCAAGGGGAGAGAAAATGCAAAAAACTATGAGCATATTTCTCCCGCTTGTCAGGGAGGAAGCTAAATCCCAGTGGTTTGACGACTATTTTCAAGCATATTTTCTACTAAGCATCTTCTCTCTTGAGCACGATCCAAATCAAGTATTCTACCAAACTGCTTCTAACTTTACTTCTCTACAGCACAGCATCTTTCACTATTTTGCTTTTAAGTGCTGGCAGGTAACAGGGCAGATCAAGCCCTGGAAATGTGCAGAGGCCACTCTGAGCATGGGCAGAGCAGGTCCTGGGCCACGGGGTGGGTGAAGGAAGAGCCCAGTAAAGGGGTCAGGGTCAGTCAGGGCTGGCTGTGCACAAAACTGATGAAGTTAAATGTCACATCTTGTAAATGAGCTCACCAGAAACACACATACTTCTGCACCTCCAAAAAGCCAAGGTCAGGATCCATAAAGGCACACTCAGCACGTATCGAAGGCTCCCACAATAGCAGCGCTATCTCAGGACTTGTAAACACCTTCTGCAGTGCCGCAGCGACTGGAGCAAATCGGGTTTGCTGAGCAAACCAAAGAGGAGTCGGTCCTTCATGCTGGCAGGTGTGCTGGGAAATCAGCATCACACACTCATCAGAGCACTGCCCTGACAGAGATCTCTCCTTCTAATGCTGCCTCTGCAGATGCAGTAAATCATATTCCCCAGCTACTGTTTGTGAAAATGAAGCCAAGGGAAAACTCTTAAGTTATTACAGGGTGACAATTCCTGACAAAGATGAGTTATAGTAGGGTAAAAAGAGCCAAGGAGCTGGTTCCTGTGTCATTCTGTACAGTGATGGATATTCTGAATTAAGCCATGTTTAAGAGCTGAAGGGAAAGAAAGCATTTGTTGTTTCTTTGTCTTACTCCTGCTTCGTTTGAAAGTGTCTCCAAATTAAAATCTGTATAACATGCATGAGGTATGTATAGCACTGTGCCATGTTGTACTGTACAGAAAATTTTACTTTGCATGTATATTTCTTCCACTAGTATTTGTTGAACTGTTTTTTCTACCTTAGAATTTTTTATTTTCAGACTTATTTCAAGCTTCAAATATTCATGCAAGTATCAAAAAAGGATTTGCACGTATTATTAATGCATTACGTTTGCATTAGTAAAGGGGTTTTAGAGACACAAAACAAAAACCGACCTACCTTTACCCCACATTTAAGAGTGAGCTGAAAGTCCCTTTTTGTTTTACTGTAAACTTATAAAATGCAGTTGAATCTTCCTTACTTGAAATTCAACGATGCAAAATCATTCCTTATTTGAAACATATTCTTTTGCCCAAATACAGCATGTATCCACTAAATCCTTGTTTATCTGAAGGTATGAAAATAGATTTACTTCTAAGTCTACCATAAGAAAAACCTAGTAAAACTTATCAGGCATAAAAATACCTAGTTAGCTTTTTTCCTAACCCTCTGAAGCAAAGTCATTGGACTTTGTTAAGCTAAATCCATACTCTGTCTCCCACCCACCCACTGTATGATATGCTATTTGAAAAACTTATTGCTCATATTTTAAAACTTCTTTCTGGATGGTTATTTTTGGTGCCACCCACTATACTTTGCACTTAACATCAAGATGAGGAAGTGGACTTAAAAATTTAGTCAGCAGGGAGTGAAAAATGTGAGGAAAAGTCTTCTAAAGACTTCAGCTTCTTAAAGTAATTTACCTGTCCTTGAACAAACTGGCTGTAGGCCCTCACTTGGAAATTACATTACACAGATAAATTACCTTACATCACATGCACCCAAGCTTTTTCTCTGGTATATGTTTGTGTATTGGTTTTTCTTTTTTAATAAAATCCATCACATCTAACTGATTTCAGTAAGTTCAGTAAGTTTCAGAAAGTTGTAACAACCCCCCTGTGCTGTGGGGATGAGAGATGTAAAAACACAGAGAGAAAAAATGATCAATCAGTGTTTTAAACTACATGCTGGCTCACTTAATTACTATTGATACAAAGAAAAGCATGTCAGTTTGTCACAAAAATCACAATTTTCTCAAGAAGAATACTCTTTTATGAGCATTAAGAAAAAAAATACACAGAAAATTAGGGCCACAGAAAAAATTATTCCCAAAAACAACTGCCAAAATTTGGGCTGCAAACATGGATTTGAATTTTGTAGCACAAGGCTATTTTCCATATTATATAATATTATTTAATAATACCTTAATATTTACTGTTTATGTTTGGGACCGTTTTAAATTTTCCTACTCAACTTCTGTGTTGTGTGATTTGGTATCCTACTCCCTTAGAACTTGTTTGCCACAAGTTCCTTAGCAGTTGTAGCTAAATTTGCTCAAACTTTGCACCGCCAGGTGTAACTTTCACCTAGGCAAGGAAAAGTAGCAGCCAGAGGCAGCTCAAGCGAGAAAATAAGAAAGCTGCACTCATTAAGAGAAGCACAGCCTTCTAGAGTGGAAAGGAAATGGCTCATCTAGAGACAATGGAAGGACCCAGGGACGGGAAGGTCCCAAACCCCAACATTACAATTGGTCTGAAATGTCGAATGACAGGCAGGGAATTCAGGTCACAATGGTGGAATTGCCCAGAGCTTTCTTTGAACAAAGCTGTAGTGTTATTAATAAGAAGGATGTTATACAAGAATCTTTTATTGGCTTATTAGTTCAGCAGAAACTTAGAGCTGAACCCTGTTATGGTGGTAGGTATGTGTAATTTCCATACCGTCTGTGAGTTGGGCATTGGCCCTTGGTTTTCTTTGCCATATTGCCTTAATTTTAAAGCTCATCAAGTTAATTTCTATCTTTCCAACTTTCTTGAATTGAATCCTTCCTAAATGTAAAACTGTGGAGTCAAGGAAAGAAAAGAAGTGGATGGATTCGTGTGCTCTTTTTTTTTTTTTAAAATTCACTTATTTAATATTCTGATGGAAATTCCATCTCTTGGGAATTTGCCTCACAAATATTAGAAAAATAATATACCTTTTCCTTTCCCCTCAAGCTCTCAAGAAACTGAATCAGCAAGCCCCAAACGGTTAATAACTTTTTGATATCTCTTTCAATAATTTATAAAAATCCTCACTTTTCACTGACAGCTTTGCAACTCCCATCAAAGAGGCAGACTTGACTAACAATTATTTTTTTATTCTTTATACAAAGATATTTTCTTCTTTCTATTTCTTTCTCAGTCTGTGTTTAAGTGTAGATGACATGGACTCTACCTGCTTAACCTGAGCAACCCATCAATGTTTTCCCTTTGCATTCAGAATGCCCATGGGGCCAATCGTTATATGTAGAGACAGGTGGACAGATTGGGCTTTTCTTTCTCTGTAGCCAGTAACATTTTCAACTATTTTCACCTGTTGAGTTTCTCTCACAGCAGTTACCTAGTACAGAGTTTGCATCATCAGTCCCCTCTATGACTTGTATTTGAAAATTTTGTTATGGCATTGTTTCTAAATGTCTGCAAATATGGGGTGGTATAAATTTTCATTTCAAGTATAAAATTTTAATTTATGGGATTTTAGAGATTATTGAGTATGGTAAAAAGGAAAATTCTACAGATCATTATTTAGGGGCCAAATAAGCAGTCAAGCAAACCATGCTATATGTAGAACATACAAATTAAGCCAGGGTTT
Organism: Camarhynchus parvulus; assembly: GCF_901933205.1. NCBI lineage: Eukaryota > Metazoa > Chordata > Aves > Passeriformes > Thraupidae > Camarhynchus > Camarhynchus parvulus. Next base: position 39,794,311 of record NC_044586.1, on the reverse strand, counting down.
GATAACATTATCATAGGAATCAGACAGGTGGGATTGTAAAGGGCATTAGAGGTTGCCTATGGTGAAAGAAAACCTTGAGAAAGAATCAAAGTAGAAAAAAACCCATCTAGAGATGACAAAACTATGACAAACAATATAAAACTGTATGCATGGTTTTTAGAAATTAGTTGGTGGCTATTATCAAGTCCAGAACTAAACAAGTGGTAGCAATGGACTTGTGAAGAAAGAAAACACTGCTCTCAGGCCCTTTGTGTGTGGTGAATCAGAAGAATTTAGCAACAATCAGAATGTGGGAATGTCCAACTCAATTACTGGCTTGAACAAACCCAGTACAACTGCTGGGGATTGCAGGATTGCAGCCATAATCACGGGTTTCACCATTGGAATTACAGTGCAGAAAGAGCTTCTCCAAATTAGTTTTGCATTTATGTGGTTGTGTTTGTGTTGGCACAGCAATATGCAAACAGTGTCCTATATATTGCTTCCTTTAAGTCTTTTCAACAAATACTTTATTTGTGGCTTTTCTGAAACATTATTCTAGTTGAGTCCAATTCTTTGTTAAACTGCACATTTCTTTATTAGAAGCATATCTAGCTCTATAATTTATCTATGCTTTAATTGTGCTAATGAGTTGTAAAAGACAAAGAAATTCTCATCTTGAGATATTAGATTTATTAATATTTTCATAGCTCCTGCATTTCACATTGATGTTCTCAGATGGTAAGATTATTGCAGTTTAGAATTCTCACCAGATTAAGTCATATTTCTTGTTGTTTTGTTGTAACTGGCAGTAAAAAAACATTGGTCATTCTACTTCAGGTTAATGACCAAAAAAAAAGTTAAAAACCATATTTTTAGGTCAGTTTAGGTCACAACTTAGACCATCTTTAGTCTTAGTCTAATCTGTAGTTAATAAATGGTTCAGATTCAACTAGAAATGTAAAGCATGTATTCAAAACCTGCCAAAGTGTTCTTATTTTGTTGGGTATAAAAATAAAAAAAAATTTTATTTTTTTTTAGCATCGAAACCACATATAATATATAACAGCTTATTCCCAAACAGAATAGCCCTCATTTGTTCTGCTTTTCCATATCTTAAACTTTTATCCTGCCGCCTTCTGCTTAACTGACCCCCACAGAAGCCAGGGGAGAAGCAGAAATAGCTCACGGAACAAACAGATGAAATTCAACAAGAGAGAACAAGAGTAGGTGACAGCAACCATTTAGTCAAGGTTTGACCAGTTTTGCTTCAGCTGCAGTTTGAAAGTATGGCTAGACTGCCCTCACTGCCTTCTTCTTCCTGGTTTCATAGTGAATATTCCTCAGGATCTTCTTTGCCAATAATAAAATATTTTTGAAACTGGGATCTGTATGGGCAAGGCACTATTTTGTCAGGGGAGATCTGGTAAAGGATGTCTGGTTTCAGACAATGTTATCTAACACTTTCAAAATTATTTAGGCAAGCATGCACTGAGAGACCTCTAGCTGAGGTTATAAATAATGCTATAACCAGTACCTTAGGGTGTTTAGTTATGTGTCCTCTTCTGTGCCATCCAAGCACAGTGTCTTAACCATAGATAATTTTCTTTTCAAATATGTCATAATATTGAAGGTTTTTCCTATTATGATAGGAGAATGGAACAAAAAAATAAGAAAGATAAAGTGAAAAAGATAAAAAACCACACTATTTTTCTTTGTTAATAACACCTATGCTAATCATAGTTTGTACCTCAGCAGCCCAGGTCTTTGGGCAAGGTTTTCAAGAGCATTCATATATTCATGAACTATGACTTAAGTACTACAGAAGTTATGAATCCTAAGAGGTGGCTGAAAGGTCTTTAGGCTATTATTGCTATTTTCATTAACTCTAGAAATACTGGAATAATTTCAGAAACTGGAAGAAATTTAATGCTGCACCAGAATTTAAATGGGATAAACTAGATGAACTGCCTGAAGACATTCTATCAGGCTGACCTTGACCCTAAGCAAAATAGTAGAATAGATTCATTACATCAATAAATAATAAAACGTTATGAAGGCCATTCAAACTAGTCTTCTGCTAAACAGGTTCTCTCAAGGAAACATGATATTTTTAATGAGATTAAAAGTTGAGTTGACAAAGGAAGTAACATCAGTATAAGTGACCAAAGCTCAGTTGAAACTTTGACTGCGTATCAAAGGCGGTTTGATTAAAAGTCTAAAACACTACAAATTTAACACAGTGAACACTATATATACTATCCATTAACTAATTGACATATGTCAGAGAAATTATCATCAAGCAGGTGTGCTTTTAGTGTGGTCCCATAGGCAATGCTTGCATAATATATTTTAATGAGTTTATATCAATGACCTGGAAGATAACATAAGAATATCATTAACAAAGTTTGCAATTACCAGGAAGAACTAGAGTCTGGCAAATAATAAAGAAGAAATGCTATTGACAAAGGGCAGTCTTTATTGCCTGATAAGCTATAAGCTTGCAAACAGTATGTGTTTTGATTTGAACAAGCAGAGAAGGGGGGGCGGGGGGGAGAATAAAGAAGAAAGGATGTAAATCATACCAACAGAAGAGGAGATACCAACACATGAAAGAGTAATTCTGGGAAAAACCATTGGGATGGTCCTACTCTAAACTGGTCTGAGTTTCGCATGAAAGTCTGTGTTTTGAATGGCTAAGACCCTTGAATTTAGTAAATAGGGGTTACTCAGCAAGTGTAAAGAGTAAATAACATTTATGTATTTCTTCCAAAGTAAACTTTACTAGAATACTCAAGTAAATTCCTTTGCCTGAAGTACAAGGATTGATATTTGGAAAGAGTTCAGAGAAGATTTGTGTGAATAATTAGACTATAAGAAAACATGACTCATAGCAAAAAAATCCAGGCACTTTACCTTTTGAAGTTATGAGGTGATCTTGGCCTGCTTAGACCTACGTGAAGAAAAAAGCCTATAACAAGTTGTTCCAAAGGTCATGATTTAGCTCCAGTAATATCTAAGTCAGGGTAGCCTGATGTCCTGTGTCACAGGTTGAGGTAGTTGACCACACTGGTCCATTTTTGCACATGTAACCTATGAGTCATGCAATACAACTAATTTCAAACCAAACAGAATCACAAATTGGATTTGAATAATTCAAAGTAAGGTTATAGATGCTTACAATTTTGAGGTTTTTGTAAGAGATCATATTTTAAAAGGTTTATCTTGACTGGAGAGGATCTGCCAAGCAGGAATGAAAACTGGAAGATTTGTTAGACTATAAGAATAAGGAGGTTTAGGTATGGATGGCATACTTAAAAAAAAAAAGTATATCTATATCAAATATATCAAAGGACTATTTTTTTTAGGAAGCAGAATAGTTATGAAAAAGATAGTGTTCTTTTCTGATTCTTAGTCAAACTGGCTTTTTTTTTCCCAGTTATTTCCAACACTTAATTCTTTGGGATAATAAGGGATGAGAAAAACTGTCTAGTTAGAATATGAAATAAACCACCTCTGTCCCAGATTCCCATCAAATGGGGATGCTTATGTGAAAAATGAAATCAGGACAGATTATTGCTAAGTTTAAAGAGAACAAGTAATTCATATTCTTAGCTCTGCTCTGAAAAAATGGAGTAAAAATAACAGTCACAGCTGCTGCCTGAACTACAAGCCCAGCTTCACACAGATACACAGAGAGAAATGCAACATCACATCTGCAACCAGAGGCAAATGGTTAATCATGTCACTAACCATGAATAAACTGCAATTATTGAGTCAAAGAGGATAACTATGGATGTTCAAAATATTTCAGTGCAGAAAATAGGAACACAGGAGGACGGACAATATCACCATCAACTCTTTCTCAGTTACAGGATGTTGCTTAATAACTTGCCTTAGTGTTTTTGCTTTATGATTAGAAAAGCTAAATTCAGTTGTTTCAACTTTCTGACCTGTATGGGTGAACCAGTCAGAGTTGTCCGCAGAAGGAAGTGACATATCCATGGAAAGCTAATGATGAATCTGGACTCTTGTTTAGATAGGAGAGGCAAAAGGAAGAAGTTGCTGATAAACATTCAAACTTTTGAATGTCTTATCCAAACCTCTCTGGTCTGGAGGCAAGGCTGGAAATAACTCTAATAGGATTTCTTGAAGGATTTCCAGAAGCACTTGGTTTTGGCTGGGTAAGTAGTACAGCAAGAATAGACTTCCTGGGATATTTTGGCATTGCTGTTTCACATTTCAGACACAAACAGAACATTTGAGTTTTCTCCTCTCCTCTCCTCTCCTCTCCTCTCCTCTCCTCTCCTCTCCTCTCCTCTCCTCTCCTCTCCTCTCCTCTCCTCTCCTCTCCTCTCCTCTCCTCTCCTCTCCTCTCCTCTCCTCTCCCTCCCTCCCTCCTCCCTCCCCTCCCCTCCCTCCCCTCCCTCCCTCCCTCCCTCCCCTCCCCTCCCTCCCTCCCTCTCCTCTCCTCCCTCTCCTCCCTCCCTCCCTCCCCCCTCCCCCCCTCCCTCCCTTCTAACATTTCCAAACAGCTCAGGCTGTGGTTCAGCTAGAGATTAGGACAAAATCTTTGCTTTGGTTGAAATGGGGTCATGAAATTACCTACATGCTTTGCCAAAGAAGACTGCTGCACATCAAAGTCCACAGCTCTGAGAACAAACAGTAACATTCGGTACAGAAAGAAAATGGGAAGCTAATGAATATTATAATTCAGGAAACTCCATTTCTCTTTCTCCCTAAAACTGTTGTATACACAGAAGCCCCAGTGCGTACACACAGAGCCAGATCCTCTCCCCAGCTACGCACACCCTGTTCCCACTGGAGCACGGAAGCCACACACATGCATCTGAGGGCAAAATGGGGACCCAGCAGCTGGACATTTTAGTTTAGCCACATTAATTACAGAGCTCAATGACCACTGCATACAACTGAATCTCTGACCACACAAAGCAGACCAGCCTTGTAATGTCATTTTTGGCTCATGGATGGCAGACAGTGATGTCTGAGGGAAGAGAAACACACTTTTGAACACCTGTTCATTCCCTCCTTGCACACTAGCATCGGTACCCATCCTTCCTTCACCAAGGACTAATTGTTACATACATGGCCACACACAAAGCCTGCCTGGCAGACAAAGAACTCATAAACCAAACCCTGTAATCTACTTTTCTGGCAGCACTCAGTGCTATGGATGCAATTGGAAGAGTGGTGTTGCTGTTTGGCCAGAGTTTCTTTAGCTGCTTCTGTTAACATTTCAAGACTTGGCTGCCACCAGGCCTTCCCAGCTGCCTTCTTTCACTGGCTTAATTCAAAGGCCCAAGTGGATTGAGTGTATACAAACTGGTTCAACTTTGTTCCACTGTGTGTATACACACATACACACAAATAGCTGTATTTATTGAGCTGAAAACGGTCTGTTATTGACAGTTGAGAAACTGAAAATAAATTTCAAACTTGTGATAATTTAAAAAAAACTGATATAAAAATAAGTAATATTATTAAATATTGGGGAAAAAGGATGTAACATAAAATGTGAGACTTAAAATTAATACATAGGAAGTGTTCTGTATTTCTGGGTGTTGCATGGAGCCTTAAGAAATGGTCACCTGAAAAAACATAATGTGTTTTTTTTTACATAGAAGAGAATCCGACATTATACATTGGATTCTAGCCTCACCTTTGGTGTCTTTGACAAAAAAAGTGCATGTTGGCCTGAAACTCTGGTGGAATTTCAGCAGGTTGGATTTTCCTCCTTGTGATTCATTAACTGCTTGTTTACCTTTTCCTTTGTTTTAATAGGCAACAAGAACAAAAAGGTTCATTTTTTGAGGATGTCCCCCCCTTAAAAATAGAGAAAATTAAAATTATTCTTCCCCAGGAACTTGTACCACTGCACAGCATTGGAAGAGTTACTTTCTAACAGTGCATCATCAGTTTTGCTTTGTTTGCCCAACGTTGAATACACCTTTGAAAAGTGGAGGACAAGGTGAAAGTGCCTTCAGAATACAAATAATTAGCTCGGCTCATCTTTTTTTAAAGAGACAATTCAAAGTCAAAAAGACTGATTACATTTTACCAACTGGAAATCCTATCCTACAAAGTCAGAAGGCTGTTAGCATCAAGAGGAATGACACAACATGGGGAAGCATTGCCGTCACAAAAGCATATTACATCAAGGGACATCAGCAGCTAATAACTGTTGTGGAGGGTAGTCAATTCAATTGTTGTCTGGTTGATTTTGATTTTTTTTCTCCCTGAAACTATTTTACATATATTTAGATTTTAAATACCTTTTTCTTTTGTGTCAGAGATTTGAAATGTTTTTGATTTATTGACTCTAAAAAATATCCAGATTCCACTACAGGAGATACTGTGTCCTCAGGTTGAAAATCTTGCTCTATTTTGTAAATGAAAAATAAATTATAGTCTTATAATGTGCTTTGAAATTAAAAAAACCACATCACAAAACCAGTTGTATTTCTTTAAGGAAAGATGCTGTGGTTTTCACAGCAAGGAACAATTCCCAGTGCAATAAAGTAACAAAGAAAATAATAAAAGAATGGAGGATGGCTATAAAGTACTTGCAGCTGAGGTATTTCCATTTGCTTGATGTAGACCTCTCATTTCAGATGTTGGCTGAGTCCTCACCCTCAGTCTCTGATCCTTTATGAGTGTGATTCATTCATTCAGTTCTGTTCTCTACACCATTAATGGAATTGTCATTCCTCGAACCCGTCTTTGTGTAACCAAGGTTCCCCATTTTCTTGTGCTCTCTTAAAATAACATTCAACCAGTGATGAGCACATCTAGATTCTTCATCTCTTCACACCTCCTCCACTGTTCTTTACAAAAGGTATTGGTACTTGTAGTTTTGAAAAGACTATGTAGAGTAAAAAAGAGAAAAAGAAAGAACAGAATCTGCTCACCAAATAGATTTCCTAAATCACCTTCCTTTTGATGATTAAATATATTATAAATATAATAGAGATTCTTAATATATAATCATATATAATTATAAATATAATACAGATTTGTTTAAATAATATTTCTTTCAAAGATGTATTTCTTGTGCATATCATAGCACAGATTCACTACGTACAAATCCTCAAAATTATATTTTCCATGACTTGGGAACCATTGTTGTGAGGCTGTAATCTTTAGTATTAAAAACCTGATAATTAAGTAATGTTTGGTCCCTGATATAGGTCTGAAAAAAATAAAACCAGTTTCTCATATTTTAGCAAAACATTTATAAATATTTAAATGATGGCTTTCTTTAAAATAAATTATATTTTGAAATAATATACACAGATATACTGAATGTACATAGAAATACTCAGAAAATTAACTTTAAAAATTACATCATCAAGCCTTTTAATTTTGGTCGAAGTCATGGTGAAAAGAGCAAAATATTTAGTTAAATTCTTTTCTTGTCTTTTTGCCTGTCTTTTCTCCATGAAGTATATTTCTGATGCAGTAATTTCACATGTATAAAAACATCCTCTGCTGTAGTTTGGACAAGTCCGCTGAAGGCGTGGCTATGCACGAGGAGGACAAAGCCTTGCAGAAATATCCATGTTAACTTTAAATGAGCTAACCTAGAGACTTGGTTCAGAAGAGTTTCTTTAGTGGGATCAAACACTGAGAACAAACACTCATTCCTGTCTTGCAGTACACATTTTAGCTCATTTAGGACTGGTTCTTATAGCTTAGTTACTGCCTACCCTGAGTTTACCTGTAGTGAGTTTAATGCTTCAGGAGACAACTCGTGTAAGATAAAGTCCTATGGCTTAGTCCAAGTCTGCTTTGATGAATTTCCGTTCAGAAGGTGTGAAGTTTGGACTGCATCAAACACGTTGATGCAGAAGACAGCACGTGGCACTTTTAATAGCACAAAAGGGACAATACTGCCTGCCCTGCAACCTGGTCAAGAAACTGCAGGAGCAGATGGCAGAAATTGGCTGTGCTGACTCTGCTCTAATCTCACTCCCCAGCCTTGACGGGTTCATATTGTACAGTTTTATGATTTCTCTACCTCAACTGCTCCTTTAACTAGGATTCTGCAGCTAGATAGACACAGGGATTTTCAGTTCAAGATTTTTTATATCACTTTTTAATGTAAGCGGATTTTAATTCAGCTACTGACTTGGTAATGAGCAACATAACCAAACCCTTGATATTTTTGAGCAGTTGCAATGTTTTCACTACCTGCTGGCTCAAATGCAAGTCTCTGTCTAAGATATATCCACAAGGGTACATAGATACATTAACTATTAATTTTTACTTCAGAAGAAAACTGTATTTTTTCTTTTCTTGTATGTATCATGCTAACTTTATTCTTAATCTTTATCGATCCACATGCATAAATATTTGATGATCGTGCTCAAGCATATGCTTAAATCCCATATCTGTATTGAAGCATACTGATCAATATCTGATTCTAATTCACTGCAGAATTGTTAAGGATTCTGAATACACAACATATACCATTTTCATAATGAATGGATGCTATCTACTATCATGAGGCATGGCATCATTTGGAACACAACTTTATCTTCATATCAAAAAGCAGTGCAAGATTTCAAATTCCATAAAAATTGTAAATGGCATTCATCTCAACAAACTGATGCGGAAGGCAGGTACATCTGGGTTACTCAGCTAGATTATTTTTATGGGAGAGTAAATGGCAATACTAAATCTTACATTTATTATGATATTTTAAGTCTGTTAATCAGGGTGAGAGTAGGTGTTTCCTAGGAACAGCTGTTTCTCATAGCAATCTGGAAAAGGAGACTGAAATACCATTAGATATAGATTTCTTCAACACATACACTAGAGACATTTTGAAAACTACCACTGTTGTCTGACTGCAAAGGCACCTTCTGAAACACAAGCCAGAGAGAGCTATACAGGGCTCTTAGGTACATTAGATAGTTAGGTTTAATAATCTATTTACCCTATGATTTACTTCAATTTGCCCAAACTACCTCTTGGCCATATTTTTTCTCTATGAATAATGCAAATCATTTTCCTCTTCCCTAACTTCATTAAAAAAAAAAAGGAAAGAAAAGAAAAAGCATAAAGAAAAAAAATGAAAAAAATGCGGTTATATTTCTGTATGCCAGAACTAAGCAGAAGAAGCCAAATACAATTAATTCTGTGTAGCAGACATTCTATTAACATAGGTAGGATAAATATCAAGACAAACAGATGAATTAACTTCTTGTATCCATTACCCTTCTCCAGTTGTAATATGTTGCTAGTATAGCATTAACTTGTGATAAGAATTGTCTGCTGCTCCAAGTAGATAGGAGTTGAAAAAGAAAATAAATTCATTTGATTTGTATTCTCAAGTGCAATTGCCAGCCCAAAATGCATTATGCTCGTAGCCAATGGTATGCTAATTCAACAGAAACTTAGTCCAAAGGCTTTTGCCTGTATCTTTTCCAAGTTGCACTGCTAAACCATTCAGAACAAAACAAATAGGAGAATAGATCATAAAGGAATTACAGTCCCAAAGGTAGTTGACTGAAGCTCAGATGCTCTTGGCAGCATGACAAATGATGTGCATATGATCAACAAAAGCCATGGAAAATATGAAAAGGATCATGACATATTTTGCTATTGTTTGTTTTTCTTCTATTTTGTTCATTGTGTACAAAATTAGAGGTAGAAGCCATGGTCAGAAATCAGCAGCTCAACACAAAGTAAAACAGAATGCCTACCCAAACATCTGGATTAAATAAACTGGGAACAACGCCAGAGTAGCAACAACACAGAAGAGCATTTGAGTCGGGAGTGGAGGAAAAACCCAGATCCAACAAACAAACAACAAAACAAAATAAAGAAAACCCTCATATTTATACTTTTCCAGTGATGAAAAGTTTGAGAAAATTATAACAAAACAAAAATTAAATTGTTAATAATCTTTAATTCTCATATCTCTTTCATGAAAAACTCCTATTGGAAATCTCTGGGGGAATATTACACCTTCCCTGGGGATCTGTTGGTTCCGACTTTCACTTGACAGCTCAGCCATCCTTGCTGTGTTGTCATCATCATCTCCATCACTACCTGCTGGACACAATGAAATTGTTGGGAAAAAGGAAATTTCTTCCTTAACAACAAACCTGATATGAATCCTACAAAATGCCTTTCTATGTTTACAGAAAAGGCATTTATAAAAGAGGAAAAAATAGAAAACGTCAGAGTTCCTGAAAAAAAAGAATTCAAGTTTGTTACAAGATTTTCTATGCCAAAGACAATTTTAAACAAAAATATTCCACCAGTTCCAACTTAGTGTTTTCATGTTCATTTAAACCTCTCTTTACAAGAATATTTTTTGCAGTTCAAATTCACCCAGCCTTTTCTGTGGCCTGTAAAGCATTTATTAAGTAAGGAGCCTCATGCAAATTCCATGTCAGTAAGATTTTGTGTTTCTATTCTGAGGCAATATCTTGGTGGCTGTACCTGTGAGACAATGTCCCTGAAAGCTGCATTTTGCACAAGCGAATTAATAGAAACACAACAACATTTTGCCTTGTTCTTCTGAACCCCTGCAATGTAACAGCTTCAAAAGGCATTATTCAGGTGAGCCTGGAATAGACATCAGAGTAAGAGCTTCAACTACCTTTCACTATCTATCCTTCCATTTTGTGCTCTGAGATTCTCTCTGTTTCAAAGCTTCCCTGTGAGGGAAATATGGCAGATTAAACAGAGACTGAAAACAGTAAAATCATGTTATTTTTTTCTTCTTTTTACATTTTAAAAGATTGGGGTTTATCCATTTTTGTGTTCTTCATTCCCTTAGCTTAAATGCCTGTGAAGTTTTGTGCTCTCCTCGGGATTCAAACTGGGCTTGGACCTCTATCTATCTATCTATCTATCTATCTATCTATCTATCTATCTATCTATCTATCTATCTATCTATCTATCAATATCTATCTATCTATCTATCTATCTATCTATCTATCTATCTATCTATCTATCTATCTATCTATATTATAGATCTCTCTATATATATGTGTGTATATTTTTATATAAAATAGGTTTGTTGGCTTTTTCTTCATGACATTGGACAAACCAGTTTACAACTGTCTGATTCAGTTTCCTCACCTGCATATTTTTTAAAGACTATTTCCCTTTCTCTGATGCATTAACATTACAAGCTGAAATTACATCATTGTCATAAAGCCTATTACAGGAGTTTAGGATGCAAACAGAATGGATGAGAGACTGAATCCTTGTGAAAATCCCTTAAGATGGCATTGGTGGCTCTTCCAGTTTAGGAAAGGTTGCACTGCTTCTGGTATCCCTGGTGCGCATGTAAGGAGGAAAAATTGCACTGTAGAACAGACAAAACCAAAAGCTATAGATTCAGTTTATAAACAGATAAAACGTTAAAACCTGTTTCTCCTTCGTCTGTGTACGCTGCACTTGTAGATTTCGTTTATCAGCTCAGCACTCTCCACACACACACATGCAAAATTCATGTGTCTGTTAAAGACGTATAGGTTAAAACCATAAATAAGATATAGTCCATCAATAGGTATAATGTGACCCATCTTTTTCTTTTATCAGCCAAGTGTGGAACACAGGCACAGACATTGAACACTGGTTTAATTGAATCACAGTTGCTTAAGTGCTCTCAAGAGGTGATAAATTAAAAAGTGTTTTATCGATGAAAGAAATGGGCTTTTGCAAGTTGAAGAAGCAATATGGCATGAGTCTAGTAATAAATTGTTGGTTATCTGCTAACACCAAATTGCTACCAATAAAAATTATCTGTGAGCTTTTTAACAAGGAAGGAACAATAAACAGAAGGTTCCAGCCCAGACATTACTTTGTTTTCCTCTTTTTGGTCAAATTAATGTCAAGTTAAATGGAGAGCTGATCAAATTATTTCTGGAAGGCAATTATTTCAGTTAATCTGATTTATTTTATCCTAAATAAGTGTTCCCCAAGGAATGCTGATTAGATGACTTTATGGCTGTTTTCCAAATTTTGAAACTATGACCTTTTCTGCAAATTTCTTTTTCTGAGAAGTTCTTATTAATTTTTAAAAGAGCTTGCTTCCCCAATTCATATTCTACTCGTTATATAAAGTCACCAAATAGGGTTTACCTGCAAAAATATTTTTTATATTTTAATACAAGGTTTTTTTCCTTAGAAGTTCCTAGGTAAAATGCTGACCTGTCTAAAGCTAGTTGATTTTAGCAAGGACAAGAAGCCATATTGCATGTCTTGGAAGTAACTAAAAATGTAATGGAATAAACAGAAAAGGCATTTATAAATAAGCAAAAAAAACCCGCTATCAGGTAAATATTAAAATATGCCCCAATTATGATCTGTGCCTCTTCCTCCTGTACTGGTTTTCACTAGGACACAACTAACTTTCTTTATAATAGTTTGAATGGAGCAATATGTTTTGGATTTGTGATTTGGATTTCCTTCCTTCCTTCCTTCCTTCCTTCCTTCCTTCCTTCCTTCCTTCCTTCCTTCCTTCCTTCCTTCCTTCCTTCCTTCCTTCCTTCCTTCCTTCCTTCCTTCCTTCCTTCCTTCCCTTTTAAACATATTGCAATGTTGTAAGGACTGTGCTACAGCCTATAAAATGTTTTGGAATCCCTGATTTGAAGGCATGTGAGTAGGCTCTGCAAAAGGAAAACAGAGATGTTAAGACAATAAAGATATTCCCATCATTCTGCCGGGCCCCAGTTGGGAAATCTCATTTTGCTGTGCACATTTATGGATACAGAGTGAATATTTCTGATATAAGAAAGACAGGTTTTTGATGTATCATAATATCAGATATTTCTGGTTCATCAAGCAAACTGGTAAAGACATTTAGACATTTCTGAAAACTTGAGGATACTACTTGGGAACTCCTTTGAAATTTCTCAAGAGGAAACTAAAATTGAAAGATTCAAACTTAGAGAAAAGAAAACAAAATAAAATTACTTTTTTTTCAGTCGACAGCTATTTCACAAGGTCACCTTTCTTTTTCAGGATTGTATCAATATGGAACAATATTTTTGTTGGAAAAAATTTGTTAATCTCATTTTCTATCCTGTATCTTAAGAAACACAATATCTTTTATTTATTTATCTTGCTGGTGGTATAAATTTGTAAGAGTTTTACAGCACCAAAATATAATTCTCCCATTCAAACTTACAAAATAAATATCTACCTGGTGGATCATTTCATACTAAAACAGTTAATTAAATACAATACTGCTTCATGTTCTACAACCTCACCTCTCAGGATTCAGAATAAGACTGAATATATTAGGTCTTTGGGGAATGTGTGAAAAAAATTGTGCCTGTTTTCACATTTGTGTGCTTAAACAAAGACTTTACAGTTCCACACAGCTTAATAATGAAATCCTAGCTGTTAGAACCTCATACACAAATGCATTTCTGAATGGGTGTTAGTGATGAAGTACTCTCTCCACCATGTGTGAGAAGAGCAACACAAAGCAAAAGCTCAGGAGTGGTTCTTGCTAACCAAGAAGTTTCCCAAGGCCTCTGCCACAAGTACATTTTCCTGTCATTAGAGAAACACAGGCACTTCCAAAGGGCTGTCCAGGCCATGGGCTCAGCCTGTCTCTGCCAGGCATGGGTGAGTATGGTACACTTAAAGCCTTTAGCAAATACACAAAAGTCAAACCAAAGCCAAAGTTAGAAGTAAGCACATTTTGAGCTGATGCAGATTCGTCCTGCAGCTGCAGAACAAAGTCAGATGCCTGATTTGTGAAATCATGAGGAATGTGAAGAATCACAGAAAAAAAAGAAGCATTTGGTGCCCAAAGCTGGTCTTGAGGGGTGAAATGAGTTGGAACTGGGGAATGCTCTGCAGGCAGCTGTGAGGCTCCCTCTGCTTCCCAAAGGAAAGACCTTTTCAAAGAATAACCTGCTTTTCCTGCTTGGCCTTTGCCCCATATCAGGACACAGCCAGAAAGAGAGACATTTCATAAAGGCCTAAGCATAGCATCATGGTAGCCATTCCTACAGGAATCTTATAATTCAAGCAATTATAAACTCAGAGAAAAGGCCATATTTCTTTCATGGTGCATCTCAGTTGAAAGCAAAACAGAGATAAAAAAAAAAAACAAAACAAAACCACTAAGTTTTGAAGGGAGCTGCAATAATATTGAGCCATGTTAGCAGTCTGAATATGACTTCATTTGCTTAGTTAGTTACTTGCTTAGGAAAGCTGAGGCTTTGCTTTTTTTCTTTCACTGCCTTCTGTATATTTAATTTCAGGTTTAAACCTAGAATGATAAATTGGTACAGTGTAGTTAAAATTATTCAAGTGCTTTAAGCAACTAACATTCAGTGCGATTAGAACGGAGATCAGACAAGCTAAAGTGTCAGAATATATTCTTGCTTTTCATTAAAACTCATGTTTTTGAGAAGTAGCACATTTTGAATTTTGATCAAATTGATTTATTTCCACTAGTTGAAAATGCCAATTAATTGCTTCCTGCATTATTGAGAGATTAGATAATTTTAATAGAAAGATCCAAACCCAGTGTTCCCTATCACTGTAACCAGCTCCTTCAGTCATCCTATTCTTAACTGCTAGAACACTTAAAAAATCCTAATTTAAATAGGAATATTTTCATTGACTTCAAACAAGGCCAACTTACACCCAGTGTAACTCATCCCATTTTAGAACAAGTCAGAACCTTCTTGTGATTCTGCTCAACAGAAATTGATTTCTTCCTTCCTGGAGCTACATTTGTCAGCATTTAACTCAAAGCTTTGAATAAAGCTAATTTTTCACATGATTGCCATTGTTGATTTACAGTGATTCTTTATTTGATTTATAAATTTAGAGGAAAGAGATGCCCAAAATGTTAAGGAAAAGACACAAGATATTCAAAGGAAAGTACAGAAATGTGGCTTCTCTAGACTAGGAAGGAAGGGAAGGAATACGCTTAGTCTTTATGAAAACATTGGAATCTACGTATTGGATACTGTTCTATCCACTTTCAGCAAGAGAAAGCTGTTATTCCAAAGAGCAAATATCTGCCCTGAGTATATTTGAGCTGAAAATCAAAAAGAGACTCCTACATTTGTGAGAAAGTCAATTTTAGCACACCTTTCTAAGTGGATTGAAGGAGGAAACACAGATGACTTTTACAAAGGAACACTTTCTGCAGTAATTTGCTTGTCATAGTATTGTCAAAATAGAAAGAGACTCCATTCCCATTATAAGCATTTAAAATCAGCAGAAAAGGGTATCATGTTAATGAGCTCAGCTTCATCATCAGATGCAACAAATTACAATTAAATATCTGGGGTTGTTTCGTTTGCAGCTTCTATAAAATCGTTTGGGGCTTTTTGAAGTCAGCTGAACTGTACTCTTTTTTCTCATTTCTAGTGAGTAACAAAGATTGTTATAGCACAAGATTTACTGACCTATCCCTATCTGACCAGAAGTTAAGCTTTTAATTAGATCTGTTTTCTGAGGTTGTCAGTGGAATTGTGGGCAGCCTTGAACTGCAGTGCAGCTCCTTCTCAGGTGGGTTTCCAAGACATGGGGAGAAGTGTCTCCTGAGATGCTTATCACATATCCCCTGAGTCCTGAGGAAACAAAGACAGCTACCATAGGCTACAGGCCCTGCCTTCCATCAGCTAAAAGGAATCGGAAAGAACCCAAGCCCTAACTACCACCTGTATCTGCTTGTGTGAGACAAAACCTCCTTTGAAGACTGTACAGAAAGGGCTTTTCGTGGTGCACCTGAAGATGAGAATTATCTTTCAGGTGTGTGGCTTGAGTGGTGCTAATACAAGGTAGTGAAAGTATTTTTGTAATGATCTCTGGCAGGACAGACGTTTAAATTTGTTCAGAATAGCTCATACTGTGAAGAGCAGATCCTCTTTGTGGCAACTCTTCAATTTTCTCTTCTTCTTTCTCCCAACACAACCATCAGCCTAAAGACATGACTGCAGGGATGAGCCAGTCAGACCATTTCTGCTAGTTTGTTTGGACTTCCTCAATGGTTTTAGGTAGCTGATCATCCCTATTCGTCCCAGTCCGTGCATATCTCTATGGTCTACTCCTTATATCCCTCCACCCCACAGTTCTCTCTCTCTTTTCCTGCATTTGCTTCCCTCCACATCTATTGAGTCTTTCCACCCTAAGCTCCTCATAAAACCATGCTAGCTACCTCACAAGACCACATCCTTATTTTAGCCCTTGCCTTCTCTGTGAAAGCTTGAGGTCCAAGGCAGGAGTGTTACCAAGTGGGAGCCAGTCTTGTGTGGCTTTTCATCACAAGATGTGGCTTTTGTGGCTTTTGACACAAAAGAAGGACCAGGAAGCAGTAACAAGGAGCCACCACTTTATCACTTAGGGAAATTACATTATTTTGGGTCACCTTTCGGATCAACTGATTTTAAATTATATGGGATCTAGAAGTATCCTAATTTGCAACATGCAGGGTAATAATAATTTTTAAAAGTAGGCTGATTTTGAAGTCTGTTGAGAATAGAATTATAAAATTTCCATAAAATCAAATACTTTGATGAATGAGAGCACCTAGGTTTAAACATGTTCTTTTTTGGGAAATGCTGGTATAAACACTAATAATCATAAACCAGAAAAAAAAAATTGAATACTTACTGGTTAGTCTTCCAAGTAAGCTATCTGATTTATTCCACAAATTTCAAATCGAATACTCCTTTTCTGTTGAAAATTGTGTTCCATTTAGTGGTGGACTGTATTTAAAATATAAGAAGTGAGAACACCTTATGCTTGTTTCCAAGAAGCTAAAGATAGACAGTTCATGACGACTTTGACAAGGCCAAATACCCATTTCTACCTTTAAAAACAAATGATTTTAAAGTCTCTAGCTATGAGAATAAATATTCTTTTAACGCTAGTTTTGTGTGCAGCTTGATGTTTGTCACCGTTTCCATGCTCTACAAGTGTTATTATGTAGTGTAAGCTGGAATTCTGTTCTAAATCACGTTTCTGTAGTGATGACTGAAATAATAGCTAAGAAAGAAGTTTCTAAGGTGAGATTATTATTTAGTTTTTAAATAAATATACTTCTTACCATTCATTGTAAGAAGAGGCAATATTTCTAAAATCAGTGTTCCCAGAATTTCTGCCTAGCTTCCTCCCAGGTAGTTCAACAGAAGTAGCTCATCAAATTCTAAGATTCTTCCAAATGTTTTGCCCTCAGCTGTTGTGCAACAACTCCTGAGTAGTCTTATGTATTCAAAGGAAACAGAAAATTCTCATTTTGGGGGAAAGGACGGCCAGGCTTAGCACGTGTTCAGATGAAAAGCAAGTTCTCACCAGGGAGGCAGAATGATTGGCACAGCCAGGAAGGCTGAGTGGGGGCTGCCTTGTCTACATGGACCATTCAGCAGGATTAGCTGTGAAAAAATAAAAACATCCAAACATCTCACCTCTTGGAACTGATCACACAAGGAAACAGGAAAGCAAAATGTCTTGGGACAACACATTCCCATCCCTGCCCAGTGCTGTGAACTACCAGCTCACTGCTGAATTCTCTTGAAGACCAAGAGCAGCTTGGCTCAGTCCTCTCAGAAGCAAAAACTTATGGTGGGTACCTGAAATGTGTCTTTTATCATTACCTGAGGGGCTGCTGTAAAGTTTGTCATGGTTTACCAAGCCCAGCTCCAACCTTCAGCTGCTACAGCCTCCTTGCTTCAATTTTCAGGCACACATTCTCTCTCCAAAACTTTGCTAGCAAGATCATTTCAAGTTTAATGAGAGTATTTCTTTTTCTAATTTGCTTCAAGTAGCTGAATTAAATAATGGAAGTGGTGAACCACCTAGAGGACTCTCGAGAAAGAATACGTTCAGGCAACCTCTACACCCCACCCTCTACACACACACGTGCATATATTATTTGTGACTATCTTTCCACCTGTGCTGACATGGATGAGAATTTACAACTGCTTCGAAAAAGTTACAAGAACTACCTCAGAAATTCCACATTTTACTGAGCTGCGTTATTATGGCACATTTGTCAGGCAGCCAAATGCTATGTCAGCCCTGCAATTGATTTACAGCAACATTTGTAAGAATATTTGAGGAGAGGAGGAAACTAATGTCCACTCTCAATTCAGCATTCCAAAGAAATTAATGGTCATAGGGGATTCACAAACAGGAAACACAGAAACAAACAGCATGTTTGAAAGGTTATGTGCTCAATGCTACAAAAAGGAAGGGAAAAAACCCACATAAATGCAGAACTTTTCAGTCAGGAAAATAATCACAGCCTTTTCAGGCATGTCTTAGCCATATAAAACACCTGGCCCTCAAAAAAGCAGGCCCTTTTTTTCCTTTCCTGACAAATCCATTGTAAAAGACCTCATTTGAAAAAAAAAGAAAAAGAAAAAAAGAAAAAATCCCACCAAACTTATAAAATAGTTACTTTGTAATTGCTGTGAACGACAAGACAAATTCTTACTTTTCCATTTAAGAATGTTTTGTGAGGAGAAAAGAGGTCTAACACTACTGAACAGCTGGAAAGCTTGGGTGGAGGAAAGAGGTAGGAATGCCTTTCCTAGATCCCTCTCCTCAGCCTCTGCACCTGATCAGCGCCCAGGCATTACGGACTCGAAGATGTTCCCTCAGCTGCCCTGTCTGAGAGATAACTATCTGATGCAGCCTTTTGTTTGCACTTCAGTTTAACGGAAGAGATGATTCAGGCATTGCTTGCACAGCTCCTGAATCTGAGGTGCTGCTTGAGATCTGCTGGATCAAGGCACCCCCAGGGTAGGAGCAGTGGAGAGCAAGGCTGCCACTGTGGCTTCCCTGACAACAGGACACACAGCCACTCCGAGAGGCCACTTGGGGCTTGCTCAGAATCCACCTTGGGACCAGCCTTCTACAGCTCTCAAAGTGCACAGGGAGCAGAACATTTCTAATCACACAGAAAAACATCAAGCCTGACTCTTTATGATTGTAGAAACTTGTTGAGTCAGTACTTTCAAGAAAAAATCAAGGAGAGAAACATGTTCTGGCAGGAAGGAGAATCAATCCACAAGGACTTGCCAAACTCAGATGAAATGGATTTGGGAAGAGGGATGTGCAGCAGGGAAAGAACAAGCAACGGCTCTGCACACTCCAGCTGTGTGCCTGGTCTGTGTTGCCCTGATAACCCAAGGGGGTCTGCACTTTATATTCCAGTTCAGAATGGAAAAGGGAGAATTCAAAAACAAAAATGAAAATAATTTTGAGACAAGTAATTTCAAAGTAAGAAATCAGAAACATTTATATTTTTTCACAATTTTTTCATATTCTGATTTAAAACGCTTAGTAAAACAAGTTCAGTGACTCAGTGTCAGAGAGTTACTTTTTGATTTTATCTTCTCTTTTTTCTTTTCAAGAAAACCCCCATACTTTGAATGCAAATGCTGTTTCAGACCAAACTGCTAAAGTGTGCTGCTAGTTGAAATAATACAGTTGTTATAAGCTACAGAACAATAAACAACTACATTTTTAAAATAAGGCACTTAAGTACCACAGTTTATGTTAAAGGATTATTTTATTCATGAAGTTAATGCAGCTTACTGATTAGTCATATTTTCCATCATCACCACAATTTTACTACTTTGCCTACTGTGTGGTCACATTTATGTGAAATTTAATTCATTCTAAGAACATTTTTACACGTGGGTTTTTGTGCCCTTGCCAAAATCTGAGAGCAGATTAACTTTTCCCTGCTAACAGCAAATACCCACAAGGCTGCAAGCAAGCACCCCTGACACTTTCCATTCTTTAGCTTACATGGAAGGCTGTGTAAGCTAATTATAATGGAGGCCATGTTTCCCCTTTCCTGAGGGAAGGTTAATAGAGAAAGAACTTTACACTAATAAAGAATCCGACCACTCTGTGGCAGAGGCCAGGCTACGGGCAGCTGGCTGCTGTAGTACTGATGCTTTCTTAATGCTGCTGGTGTACAGACCCACAGCAGGTAGCAGTACAAATACAGTTTATTTTAAGCCAGGAGAGTGGCTAGTTTCAGGTATGAGTTGGCTTAATTACATATGCTTACTCAAACAGCAGCTTCTTCATTGCTGTGCCAGTCAGCCACAGCGATTAAAAAACATAGAACAAAAGACTCACTTGGAGATGTGTTAAAAATTATTATGTGGTACCACTGAATCAAGTATTTTTTGTGTGAGCTCTCTGGTTATTCAATAGACTGCAAAATTCTTCTGCATGTAGTAAGGCACATCTCCTCATGCCAAAGGAAGGACTAAGTCCTTCTGCTTACTTCCAAGAGTCTAGAATCACAAAGAGATTGAAAAGCAGTTCCAAAAACTCCATTCTACTTTGTCCTGCAGAAAATGCAAACCTTCCCCATTCAAGGGCTAATAAAGTGGCAGGTTTAACTCCTTGATAAGCTTATAGAATTATGAGGAGTAAGTGTTAAAACCTGCACAAGTTACTCCCTTGGAACAAGCGAACTATTCAAAACCCCTCCATAGAGGGGAACTATTGCCCTCCTCCCCTGAATTCCCTTTATGGTATCTCTGTAGCTCTGCCTTATAGTAGCTCTGACTACTCCCCTCACATGTAGCATGCCAGCCCAACACAGAACTAGGTATGTCTGTGCTGGCACATCTATGAAAATCAGGATGAAAGCAGTCCACCATTTGTTGATGAACAGAGGCTAAATGGAGCCCCAAATTCTCTATGTCACAGCAAAATAAAATGCAAGCATTTTGCAAACATTTTTCAAGCAATCAAAGGACATCAATGTTTATTCTTCCATGACAGTATTTTTTCAGTGATTTCTAAAATAAGTAAGCTGAACACCAGGAATACTACCAAAGGTCGCTTTTTTAACTGGATAGGAACTGATGTGGCTTTGCATCATTTTGATAAAAGAATCTGATGCCTCACTGTCCAAAAACATGTTATTCCACATGTCTCTATAATCAATACTTGAATTTTGATAATCCAGCAGCAGACCCAAATCAGAAATCATAGCTTGTCCATGCACAACTACAAAGGAAGTGCTGAAAGTAAGTAGGTCCCATTTTGCTATGGCAAATGAGTGTGTCTTTGGACAATGTTGCATACCAGCCTTTCAAAGCAGAGGCCTAGAAAATCCCAAAGCCTGTTTTATACCTAGAGGATCTTACTACCTCTGTCAAGTAAATTAAATCTTAATTTCCAATGCCATATTTGAAATTCGCGTGCCCTAAAACTGGCCACCATTAATTTCAGAAGAGAGTACATACAGGTACTCAGACTGCAAACTCCTGCACTGAAATTGCTGGTCAACGGCCCATGGTCAACAGCCAAACTGAATAGCAATAACAGCAGTGCCCTTGCTGATGGCTGAGGTCCAGGGATCATGCAGAAGTGCTATTCAGTAGTCCCTGATCTAGAGTAATTTATGGTTCTGATCTCTGCTGTGTGGGAAAAAATTTTCTGAAGTAACAAGGCCTACATTTGTTTTACAAACAATGAATTTAGAACTGCTACCAACTTCACCCTCAGGTCCCACTGTCCCATGGCATTCTTGAGTCAGAGTGATCACACACATTCTGACACACTGGACCCCACAGACCACATGACTCTGGGAAACTATGCACTGCACCAGCAATATTCATTCTTGAACCCAAACACAGAAAAACAAATGGATCTTGTTTCTGGTCTACCAGAAAAGAAGATTTTAGATGCAGTAAGAGGTAAGTAAATCTCCAGATGATGTGCTCTGTTGTATACTGCTGCTTTTGGCACTTGAAAGCACAGAGGGTGAGTGGAATTAAATATACAAAAAGCATTGTAAAGCTTGCAAAGTACAAAAATGCTCTTTATTATGCTTATAACATTGTCCTATAAATATTTAATCCCTGTCTCCTGCATTATGCATTTTCTGCACACTCATACCAAGTTCTTCCTAAAGCTGTGGCTAGCCTGTCTCCCTCCAACACTTCCCCCTCCTCTCTTCCAGCACACAACTGGCTGCTTACTGCCTGCAATTGTACTGTGCTCTCTAAACTGAGTCCATTTGTTCCAGCCTGTCACCACAGTGCCAGGGCAAGCAGAGAAACTGGAAACTGAGGAGCATAGGTTAGCAAAGAGGGTCCCCTGAGGACATGGGAGCAGTACTGAGCTATGAGAAAAACAGCAACATGGGAAACAGGAGAGGCCACCTGTACCTTTTGGTAAGAGATCAGGTGTGCATATATTTACTTCAGTGGAATAACTGACCCCTTAATAATTAAGCACAACAAACAGGAAAATCACCATTTGCCACACATTAGTGAGTCAAGACACTGTAGATTTTATTCCTTCCTGTAACAGTTCCCTGAAATATAAAAACAGAAGGCACCTGGAATGTTCTTAATCAAAGCAAAATGGTACGTACACAAACTACATCTTGTTCTACATGTTTGTTTTCTTCCCTTCGCTAAACAGGCTGAATTGCCCCTCTCTGTTCTTTAAATGAAATAATTTCACAAGACTTGTAAACTAACATCCAACTAGTCAAGACACATTCTCTATGACAAAGCAATACACGAAGTCAGCAAAAAACAAGACTTCACTGAGAAAGTATAATTCTCTGAGATATGTCATATCCCCAACAAGAAATCTTGCAGGTAGCTAACAGAATTTCTCCTTATGTTTATATTCAAGAAACAAAATGGCCAATTATAGTCCTAATTTGTAAGGCTGGCAGAACACAAATGTTTGCAGTGCAAAGCTAAGTCTTAGTTTTAAGCTTCCTTGAAACAGCTCAAGGAATAATAATAATAATATAATAATAAGTGTTGAAGAGCTCCCCGAGACTGAAATAAGAAATGTTTGCTCACACTAATGAGCCCTCAGTTGGACAAAGCTTTGCACCTAACTCTTTGCCATTTTTCAAGATCCCCTTCAATTATGAATTCTAGATTAAAGCATTTGCTGCTGAATTACAGCTGTACTCCATAAGGTTGTGTTGTAACACTCTTCAGTAACACCCTTCAGTATGCAAGTATCCCTAGTGTCATCTCAGACACCATTTAGGTTACTCATTTAGGAAATGCTTGTGCCAGAGAAACCGTGGTAAATTATTAACTCTATTTATCTAAACTATTTAAGGCTTGCAGAAACTATACCTCAGCAACTGCTTGTGTGAATTCAACAGGCAAAACATTTTGTTGTGTAAAGCATTAAGTGGCTACTGCCCTTAAAGAACAATCTACAAGTTTTAAGTGAGCCAACGGCAAGATTCCAGCTGCTCCTGGTCATAAAACCAAAAAATGTCTGTTTTGTCATACAGCAACACAACACTTGTTTCTCATTCTAACTCTTGAGATGCAGTGTAAGCTTTACTCAGGGTTGGCTGCAATTTATTTCCCCATCACATCAACTTACGATTTAGTTTTCAGCTGAGCAAATACCCAACTACCAGCTTACTAACATCTGCATCTTAGAGGGGAGAAAAAAAAAACAACAAAAAAAACCAAATAAGCAAACTTCCAAGCCTTTAAAACAGGTGTTTGGTAACATCATTGGTTTGAAAAGATCTACTAAGATATTGAAACTTTACAGTTTATCTTGCACTTTACAGATACCCACTGTATATTTAAGCACAATCCATGTATAAAACATAAAAACTCAAGCTAGCAGAAAATACTTGGGAGCTTTCATTTCCATTTCTGGGCATTTAAAGCATCAAATAAAATTTTAAATAATTCCTATGTCTAGATTGCTAAATGCAACTTAGCAATCTAGACATAGATGATAAAAAAGCACTTAAAATTCAGCCATTGACCCTCAACATTTATTTAGGTACAGATATCCAAGCCTTTGGAAGATTAGTATCTTTGCAAAGGAGATGAAAAAGGAATGACATTGCCAGCGTTCTCAACCTTCATCCACTACAGAATTTAAAGCTTGTTTTTATGATGGACCTTTAACATGGAGTTCTTACGGATAAATACTAAATCTGGAGTTGCTGCTTTTAACTTGGGTATTTTTTAGTATGTCAGAAAGCAATGTCTGGTTATAAACAGGAGCTATCATAGGCCCCAGCTCTCCTCTCCCTAAAAACAGGGCCACTGGGGAGTGGGGTTTGGGAGAGAAAAAGGAGAGATATTGAGTGAATCAAATGTCAGATTTCTTGCCCTATTGACCTATAGGTTTGTGCTTGACTGAGGAAAAATTAATCTCTTTCAAATGTACTTAATTATAATCAAATACCCATACCAATGTCTTTCACCACATCAGCACATCTGGCAGCAATGAAGACAAATTAACAATAAGTCAAAAAATCTGGCAATATGATCAACTAAAGCACGCAAAATCCATTCTGTACGCTTAGACCACCAGTGACTAAGGATGGATTAACTTCCTGTCTCTAATACTGGTGCCTAAATTAAAGGGAAATTGCATTGCAATCTGGGTACCAGGTTTCTGGCTGCAGACAACTAAAAGCCCTTAGTTCAGCTACACTAGGCAACAAAATCTTTGCTCCCACTTTAGCCCTGATGTCTGTGATGGCCTACTCTAACAGCTGCTTTTAATTTAGTTTAAAAGAAGCTATTTGGCAACCATGTAAGTTTGCACCTTCAAAGCAGGCACATTTAAAAAGCCAATGTCCTGTAGAATTAACCATTTTGAAGTCTTGCTGTTTTAGTGCAGTGATGACAACACGATTCACAGCTTTTTTAAACAATAGGCATCTGTACATGGAAACACAAAATAAAGACTGTTTTCACTCAGGTTTAACTACTGTTTTATAGTAAGCAATCTGCAATCCTCTCCGTCTTGGACAGGTAAAGATACTGGGTTCATTACTACAAATATAATCCAGCAAGAGTCTACAACTGCTCAACTTGACTGAGCAATTAAATAAAGCACAGATCTCATCTGTAACCAGAGAAGGGCAGCCAAGCAAGGAACAGAAGCATGAATTAAACCAAAAAAAACCATTATCGTGTTCTTGGATTACCTCCTCATGTTGAGCAGGCAGTGGCTGCAGAAGCAAAAAAGAGGGAGAAAGGGTATGGGAAAGCAAAGACTCAGGCATGCACTGCGTATTTGGCAAACACTTAACACTAAGCCACTCAGAGAAAAGCTAGGTTACCAGGCAGATATCCAGTGCCTTTTTTTCTTTGACTAAACAGCTCAATATGAATTTGTGCATCTACTGTGTAATATCCCTATGCCAGATGGAGGCACACTAACAAAGGCACAGGGAAACTGCCGTACTACAGCCTCACAGGCATGAAAACTGAGAGCATGTGTGTGTACATCTGACAGGGGAAATTCACAAACTGGTGGGTTTACAGCCTTGCTTTAGTTCAAATAGCTGCAACCCACCTTACCAGTAGCTGTGGCAGGACCACACCCACTCTCTGAAGATGAACATATTTTACAAAGTAAATCTAAAGGTACAAGTTTAAGTCAAATGAAGTTGCAAACATGCATCAGAAAGCACCTACATTTGCAACACTGTCTACAAATATAATTCACACTTTTCATTCTTCATACACTAATGTGGGTCAGAGACCACATGGCAGCATATTTTATTAAAGTAATGTGCAAATAAGATACATGGTACCTGCAAACAGCATGTAGTTTCCATTTGTAAAAAGAAAATGAAGTCTGACATAGAAATACATACACTGTATTATTTACACCATTAATTTACAAAACATATTATTTGCATTAAAAAAGGTTATAAAATAATTACAAATATAGTATTTTTATAAGGATTTTTCCCTGTATAACCAATGTAGAGCATCTTGGAAATTATGCTTTATTGGAAAAAAAAAAATCTTTCTCTTCTGATTTCAGAGCATCATGTGGTTTCTTTCTTCCCTTCTTCTCCTTATTCCCTTTTTAAATAAAGTTCCATACTGAGGTAGTGGTATGTCAAATTTCTTTGGTTCCAGAAATCATTAAGTCCAAAAGGAGCTACGTATCCAAATCACAGGATTGGAAAGTAGAAGTCCTAAAGTTTTCAAAGGACTGTTTGCAAGTATAAAAGCTGTTTTCTCCTCTAGAAACTGTCCTTTCCTTTCCCTCTTCATCTGCCTCTGCATCAAAGTCCAGTGAGACATGATGATTATTATGGGAGGTTTTTGGTTGGCAATTTGCTGGCTTTCTACAGCTTGAAAGAGAGTCCAGCTGAGGCCTCCATAAAGGCTTTCCAAATGTTCCTGAAAGACAGTAACAGAGTGAGCACAGAAATACTGATGCAAAAAGATTTGTGTCTCACCCCAGTGTACATAAGCGACATTGAAATGCAAGACTGACAGAAATTGACGTGACATTGAAGTGCAAGGTTGACAGGAAATTCACCAAAGTGAGATTTTACTTAAATGCTGTTCCACCATTTTAAAGAAAACATCCATGTGATCACAAGCATAAGGCAAGATTCTGCCACAAGAGACATTAAAAACATTTCCAAGTAGTTGTATAGCCATCTACAACTTCATTTCTTTTTTTTTCATGGCTACTTCCTTACCCATTTTTCTTTGGGGAGGGTGGTGAGGGGGGAGATAGGAACAAGGATCAACCTGCAAACACATCACAAGACACTTTCTAAGGCAAAAGTCTCTCCCTGTTTTGTTCTTCAATAAATGAATGGCACGTGCAATCTGCCATGCAGTTCAGAAAAAAATAAAATAGGAATTTTAAAAAAAAGTAACCCCACAATCCCTATCAGGTTATACAACATTGTCCCACAGTGCAATCTGAATGCTAACACAATCTTTTTCTGGCTAGCATCTCCCATTAATAATAAAGATGCAGATAGCCACATGCTGCATTCACCACTGATCATCCAGTCAGTTGTGGGCAAAGAGAACAGTAGCAACCCAAAGAGAATTACACATTTCAGTTCAACTATAATTAATTATTATCTATATATATAGTATTTACTAGCCAGTAAACAATCAGTGTGTGTCATTCTCCATCATTGGGAAGCTGATAGTATCAACACCTCTACAAGAAGGGCCTTCTTTTTTCAGTGAACGAAGACATACCCGTCCTAAGTCAAAGTGTCTGTAAGGAATTATTTTCAGAGGACAATGTGTCACGGGCTGACTTTGAAGAACTCAAGTTTTTATTAATAATTTAACACCACATTTTAAAATAAATTTTGAACTCAAAATGCAACACTTCTGCTTGTGTTAGAACTAAAGATTTCAAGTAAAACTCTGAACTGAGAAGTTACTAAAAAAGGAATTGGACAAAACCCCTATTTCCATCAATGATTTGTAGATCAGTTTTGAACAAATGCAGTATGAAAGGATGTTCCTCACAGCACCAAAGCTACAAATGAACTGTCTTAAAAACAAAAATACAAGCTACAAACTTTCTGGCTTGTGCATCAACTGTGATGCTAATGCCAGCTGTCGATTTCACTGTGATTGCACAGGCAAAATGGGGCTTGAATTTGACAACCATGTTGAAGAAGCTAATTCTCAACTAAAGACCAGAAATCTATCACAACTTCTTTCACAGCCACCATGTCCAAGATCTAGCCATAGGCTCTCTGAAGGAAGAGCGCTAATGATTATGAAGCATGCAAGGCAATGACAATGCAACATAAGTGGGGTAGTATGCTCAGAGAACTGCACAAAGAAGTAACTCTGCATAGATTTTTAGGGCAGACTGAGGCCTACGCACCCTTGGGGTGACATTAACTACTGGATATATGAACATACAGTTGGACTGCTTTCTGCAAGAGACATACTAAAGCCCTATCTGCATGGTTCCACCATAGCAATAGTGGCAGGCAGCCAGGAGGCCGGCCGTGTGCAGTCCCAGGATCTCTGCCAGATGTCCTGGCATCTGCAACATTTTACAGTTCAAACATCTGGCTTTTGAAGGGGGAAAACTTCAGAGCTTGTACCTCCCTCCCCACCCCCTGAGAACAAAGAGCCCAGTGATGCACATTCCCCCAGGTCCCCTTCAGAGCCAGCAGACCCAGATCTTGATCAGCCAGTGCTGACACACCAGCCGGGAGACAATCCATGGTACCAGGGCTGGTTTTGGCACTAAGATATCACAAAGATGAAAGCAGTACGTGGTTTTGTATGCATTTTAAACCAAGCAACCAAACCAACATCCAAAATTTAATGAGCTTCAAGAATAAAGCAATGGTTTTCTCCTTCCCCCACCTATCCCTGCAATCTGGATTAAAATTGTAAACCCTAGACTAAACTTCGGGAATTCTTTTATCATGCACATCATGAGAAAACGACAAAGGAGGCATAAGGGAGGGCATTTTTACATAGTGCCTTATTTTGAAGGGTAAATAGTTCTGGCTGACTGTGTTATACAATATATATGCATAGAAGTTCAATTCTCCCCACCTGCACTGAGCCCTCCTCACACACCCTTTGCCTGTCAGGCAAAACTTCTGGTATGCCTGAAGTTTCTTGAGGTGTATTTAAGCTATGTATGCTAACGTTTACAGAAATCTGCCAGCTATATTAAGACAGAAGATAAGGATCGCATCACTGATGAGATTTTTACATAAGTGTGAGCTATTAAGATCCGGTAATCTAAATATCCTCATTACATAGTTTCACTACAGTCACTTTTCTGTTCCTCAGCATCAAACGTTTGGGAAAGAAAAAGGTGAGAAATCAGTTTTGCTTGGTGTTGTAGGTAGGAAACAAGACAGCAAAGACAATGGCAGCTTGAATAAAAAACAATAGATAGAACATACCCATGAAAGTGCTTTTACTCATAATAGATGAGGGTTCCAAACTTCTGTTTAAATCAAATGTGTCTGAATTGAGACTTCTGCTTTTCAGTCCCGTTCCTTCATTTTGAGCATAAATACAGTTCATCAATCTGCTACTTGTAGCCTGTGTTCCAGTAATGCCAACACACTGGTCAAAGGGATCTTCCTGTGGAGGTGAGTATTGACAGCATTCCTTTTTCTTTAAATATCCAGACTCATAAGGGCCCAAGCCTGCTGTTCTCTGGTCAGGGCTGCAACCTAAAGGAAATGAAAAATTCATTTTATATAGATTCATCTTTAACAAAGACTGAGTTAGGACTAAAACCTCTCCCCACGAACTTACTTGTACCGTATGCTTCAAATGCGTCAGAACTGTAAGCGCTGCCTTTTAAATACAAAGTCCCTGAAGTCCCCAGATAGTGGCAAAGGAATGGATCTGCAACACCCTCCAAGTCTGTCTCACTGCTGTTATCTAGATGGCAAATGCCTTAAAAATAAAATTGATGTGTCAGCACACAGTCTTTTCTGAATCTCCAGCTTAGAGTTTCTTGAGTAAGTTTTAAGAACCACATGTGTTCAACTACATTTCATAGTGTAGTTTAGAGTTTGCTTAGGTTTAACCTAACTTTTGGATGAGAATTCTTACTCCAGCAACTGTTCAATTAATTAGCTTGACAGAGAATGTGTCACTTCACTGTACAATCCCTGAATAACAAAACAAAACCAAACCAATTACAGGGATCAGAACCAGAGACTTCCTTCTTCTACAGCACACTAGACAAATTCATTATCTGTCTCACAGCCCCTTTCAAAGCAGAATGTCAATGTCAAAGCCCTGGTTGAAAGAATCTGAGGGAATCACTGGCTGCCTAAACAGCTATAAAGATTTTTAGTTCAATGGCTCCTGAAAGATTTGGACGCAGTCTCCGGTTCTTGATCCACAAAGAGGATGTTCCTCTCATTACCCCACAACTGCAAAATTATCTCACCATCACTCCACTCCCACCTGTCCCAGCTCCTGATTTATCTCAACCCCAAGCCCTTTCCCAGAAAGGTGCTTTTTCCTCCCTAGTGCAAGTATATAAGGAATTCTTTGGGGCCACAGGTATAAATGTCAAGTACTGCAGCTTTTAACTTGCAGTCACCTTGAATTCTTTATTGACTCTAACCATAATGATTTTTTTAACCAGCAAGTTTAAAGAGTTATACTAAAGTTCCAGTGGCATTACCACACATGCCTAAACTCCACCAAAAGCACCCTTTTCAAGCTGTAAGAGAGAGGACATGCCATGGTAATTTGTTTTCGACACTCTTATTTTGCACATGTCCTCATCAGTTTAAATTTACCCTTGAGACTAGAGAAAAATTTCCTGATTTAAATAAACACCATAATGTCATCTGGATGAACAGAACCAAGTTATAATCATGTTGAAAAAATCCCAAGCAATAATTTTTATGTCCTCTATTAAATTGTGTAAAGATGCTTCTTTAGTGTTCTTTCTATTAGTTAGAAAGACAATAGCCAAACTGCAGCTCCTCAAGTCACACGAAGAATCTGTTTAGCATTTTCTACCTACCGTTACTGTCCCTCTGCTGCAGGAAATACCCTCCTGCAGAAGATGAGAGGAACTGATGGTGACTGCCATTTTCAGATGAGCCATATCCATCCTGCCTTTCAGCAAGTGTCCCCTGGGATGACAGGTAACTTGGAATGTCAGCAGGCAAATTTGTTTCATCTGTGGGGGAGCAAAACACATACAAAAGCCATCAACACACTTCAGTTTGTAGAAACATTTTTAAACTTGTCAGCAAAGCACTGAAAGCAACAAATAATTCACCTTTCTGCCTCTGAGTCAAAGCACACAAATGGTTCCTACAAGAAAGTCACTGCAAGGCAACCACAAACATTTGTTTTCCTTTCCAAGGTAAACCTTCAGTTTACACACCTGTATTTGTGATGCTGCAATCTTCATTTCTCCTTCTGGTGTGGTAGATGATGACCACCCACACCAAGGAAGTGCCCACCACACAGCAAACCACAGCTATGATCACAATGCCAACTGTGGCCCATCCATCATCATCAAGCGATGGGGCAACGTTTTGCGGAGAGTCACAGGTGGGAGTAGGAATTACATTAAGTCGGATGTTGCCTCGCTCCGTTCCAAGTGTATTAGACATTTCACAAGTGTATTTCCCGGCATCTTCTACATCGGTATCCACAATAATTAGTAACTGATTGCCTGCAGCAAAGAAGTGTCTTTCTGTTACCATGAGAGGGCTGTCATCCTTAGTCCAGTTCAGTCGGGGTGGAGGGCTACCACCAGCAATGCACTGCAAGACTGCAGTTTCACCTTTTGTTACAGTTCGATCCAGCAAAGGCCGCAAAAATGATGGTGTTTCTGGAAAGAAAGCACAAACCTTATATGACCTTGCAAGACTAAGAAGTGTCCCTTTCCTTCACAGCTCAAAAGGAAAAGCTAAATTAAATGCATCAGTAAGGCCTAATAAAGCTTATTCTCTCATTCTAAGAAGAAACTCAAGAATTTGTACTTAAAGCCTACAATTTACTTGTCAATTGGTCCGATTTACATGCTTGATTACCTTACAAGGTAAAAATGCTAAATCATACATGCTTAAGATGCAGAGAACTGCAATAAAAACTATTAACAAAATGTCAAGAAATCAAAAGTTAAACAAATGTACTGTCTCTAAATGAAAACAGAAGCCCCTTCTTCCCTCCATCCCATGCATACCAGATGTGTATACACTGAGAAACATTTACTAACTTTTATTATTTTGAGTCGTAATATTGATTGTGCTGTTAAGGTTTGCCAATATCTTACCTAGTACTGTTAATGTTGCATTAGCTGAAATGCTTCCAGCAGTGTTTTGAGCTGTACAGCTGTAAACACCTGTGTCTTCGATCTTTACATCAACAATAAAGAATACATCATCTTCAGGCATGACATGCATGCGCCTCTTGCGTGCTGCAGGAAAATCGGTTCCACCGTCTTTCTGCCAAGCAATCTGTGGAATAGGATGGCCAACTGCAGCACACTCCAAACGTGCCATTGCCCCAGCTCGAATGGTCAAGTCCATGGGGATTTTTGTAAATGAAGGCAGCACTAAAGAAAAGTAGGTGATACCAAAATCAACACATGAAACATACTTTTCCTGTTTTGTACAGCCTTTTCTTGAACACTCCTCACGGGCTTAAGAACACTAAAGAAACATACAATCTAAATTGATCAGTAGCCAGCAGAAAGGGAGGGAACTGTGAAGTATGTGAGACAACCTAGATCAAAATCTCATTTTTGCTAAGAGCCTCCTATGTGACCTTTCCACAGCATCTTGAAACAGATCATACACTTACCTCCTGTAGAAAAAGTTAACATTTTTCCATCTTGTAACATTGATTTTGCCAGATTTACTATGAATTAGGTATGTTGTTTTTTCCTATACTATGCTTCAGCACACTGGGACCAGAGGTAAAACTCAATGGTGACCTTGGAAATGGATAAATTTTTAAGAAATAATCTCACAATTATGAATCTTCTAAAAGATGCAGATGATGAGAATGGAAAATCTATGAATCCCTATCTTGATTAATATCATTCTAAGTCCACAAGCAAAACAAAACATACTTACTGTTTACTGTAAGTTTGGCTTTGACAGAGTAGGATGAACCGAAATGATTTGAAATAACACACTGGTATTTCCCTTCATTACTGAATTCCACATTGCGCAGTCGAAGGATGGTAGTGTACTCCATCACTTCTCCACCCTGGGCCCGGAGGTGTGCGTAATTCTCCATTTCAGCATCTTGCAGTAATTCGTTGTCTTTCTTCCATGCAAAAGTCATTGGGGAATCACTGCTGCTGGCTGCTGAACACACAAAACTCAAATTGGAGCCTTTAATTGCTGACTGGGTTTCTGGCTGGACAGTGATCTGTGGTTTAGGAAAATCATCTGCACAGAGGAAAAGAAAAAAAATATATGTGATGGCTGAGGACTCTTTCCAGAGAGTTAGTAAGCCTTGTTTTATAGGTTTGAGAGAAGAGTCAGGTAAGTATTTATTAAATGGATCCACAATGCTTTTGTTTTAAATTTTGTTAGCCTTAGGGCATTTAAAGATGCCGTATTTATGAGTTTATTCTGCCAAGCCATCTCTTATTGAAGAGAAAGCACATTTAAAAGCAGACTGTGTGCATAGCTTCAATAACAGTACTAAAGATAGAAGAACTACCCCCTGACATCCATGAGAACTACTCTGAACATCAATCATGAAGCCTACCTCTCATCTTTACAACACCTCAGGCTGCTGGGAGTTTTTCTTTATTGCATGCATAGTTCTTCTGCTATCAGAAACTGCAAGTTACACTTGAGCATTTCACCCAAACCCACAAAAAAAATCATGTACAAAAGTCAGTGTTCCAGTGATGTGCGTCTGTTTGGGCCAAAGGGGATGAAGGCCCCTTAAGCAGGGCAGAACACAAGAATTTCAAGAATTCCTGGAGGTCCCTTTACTGTAGGAATGTTACCTTTGAAGTGCCATGTTATGAGTTTACAGAATTAGCTGCCTTCTGAACTATTTATTCAATTGTGTGTACACTGCATGTGCAAAAAGGAGTGGACAAGTAAATGCTTGGTCTCCCAAAACCAAAAGCCTTAGTACATTCCCAACTTTCAACATGTGTCCAATCTCTGGACAAAGGAACTGCAGGGAAAGCCCTGTGCCCCAAAAATTCCTCCCTGCAGATCCTGCTGTCTCCTAGCACGTTTGTCTTATTACATCTCAAATGACTGGGAACAACTATGGGGTCAAGGTGCCACTTCCTTGAAGAACCTCTACTCTGTTACAAATGAAAATGAGATGCGCAGATAGATAACCTTGAACCATCTGCAAAACTCCTGCAAGTATGATGCTGTGCTTCAGTGACATGGCAACATGGATCTGGGACTCTAAGCATGGACTTTAAGAACATCCCAGGCTATATGCTTTCCATGCTTCATACCCATGTCTTATCATTTGCAAATTGAGTTAATACATTCACCGACTTTGCATGGCAATAACTAAGTAAAACACTCTAAGTACTTAAATTAGCCTTGTGAAAGGACAGCAGAACATACTTCAATCTTAATTATCTGACAGGAAAGGGTGATACAAAGGTCACTCAAATAAGCATACAGTACAGAATACAGAACACCCTAGGATAAGACTAGCATTATGTTTTGTCAGAACAGAATAATCCAAGAGCATATTTGAAGGAATGTATTACAAAGACATCCACATATATACACACCTTTTAATTTCAGACAGGAGTCAACACACTCCACTTAAAAATTCTATAAAAGCAAAAGCAGCCCTTGTAAACTTGTAAGGCAAGGTGGGTACACCAGAACGTCTAGTGATAACAGACTTCAAAGATATAACTGAAACACTCAATGATTTTATTAGATTTTAGTTATTTCTGCATGGCAATTGTGTTAAGTATCAAGCGCAAAAACTGATTCAGTACATTTCTTTTTGCTAACACATCTTAAATGGTTTAAAACTAAGTACTTAAAAATAGCATTCAGCAGCCAAAAGAAAGATCACAATTCCCCCAATTTAACAAATGGAAGACATACATTTCAATCTCCAGGTTAATTTTTTGACAGAATATGTTTCGCATAAATTAGGATGCCTACCTCATATATATTCCTCTAGCCACTGAATAAGCTTTAATTCCCTGCATTATGTCAACCTCTGCTTCTCAACAGTAGCTAGAATCTGCTGATTATTTATTAAATATCTGACTTCTAACAGGAAAAGAAAAGCCAACATTTCGGTACACTATTTGATATTCTGGACCAGCTTTCCCACTGAAAAAGGGTAGCAACAGTTTTATTTGTTATGAGACAAAATTGTTGAGAAGACACTTAACTTTTTGTCTCCAAAGAATATAATGTTTGATTTTTCTTTAGTAAGAAAAATAAAACTTATTTAACAAAAATACATGAAATGCAGTTAGCTGGCTTCTAAATTTCCTGATATTTTCAAAGTTCCTCCTTTATATATCAGAGTTATCAAACATGTCCTTACTCTAAATGCTTAGCTTCACTTTGCTTTAAATAGAGAACATAACACAGGTGTTCATGAATGCTACTAAACACACATAGAAAAATTTCATTTTTAAAGCAGATGCTATCACCTCAAATTCTCGGGTCCTAAAGTAAAAATATTTTGCTAGCATTTACTATCTGGCAAACTGAAATAAAAAATACCGGTGTCGTAACCAGTGGTAATCAGGTATTTTTTAAACACAGTTTAAAAGGCAGTAATTTACATACTCCAAATAATTTTTAAAGCACATCACAAGCACACATAAAAAAACATCAGAGCTGAGGCCAATATGGCTTTTTTTACCTTGAAATTTTATCGGCCCTGGAATAACCTCAAGAATAATGGAATATGAAAAAAAATTTACAAATAACCAAACCCAAAAACTACATCTTAATTTTGACAAAGTTTGTCTCACTTAAAAATGATAGTGATCTAAACAACATCTTTTAAATCCAGAGGCACATACATTTACCCTCACAAAGTACTGAGCTTTCACTTGCACGCATAGAACATGATATGTTCCATGTAAGCAAGGTGTACTTGGTATAAAAGTCAAAATATCATCACTCCCTGTCTTGTACAAAGCCTCAAGCTTTAAGCATCTACATCACAGTTTGGGAACAGAAGAAAATGTTACTAAGTATCACATCTTTTCAATTTTGTTATAGAAATCACAACATATCAAGGAACCACAAAAAAAAATCTCAAGCACACAGCAATATATGTTTTATGGAATGAGAAATAGAGGCTACACTCACCACAGACAAACCCATCCAGGCTGACAGCAAAAATACTTCTCCCTTTTAGCAGCTGAGGATGTGCACAACTGGCATTTACAAAGCTCTGGAAGTTGTTCTCTGACATCCACTGTGGTAGCCATTTCAACTGACAGTCACACAAGAGACTTGATGTGTTGAAGCGCCTAAGAAAAAGCAAGTAAAATCAAAGCCTGTTTGTTTTTTTTCTGTTTGTAATACAGATCTGTATGAGCACACTCTCATAACAAAACTAAGGCTCTAGGTTAAACACACATATCACAAGAGAAAGATGGCAATATTGCTCAGCTGAAATCTCCTCCCTTGCCCAGCTGGTGAAGCTGTGCTTGATGCACCTGGAGGACATGGGTGGCCCCCCTGGCTGCCAGGGCACTGGTGAGTCATATCCAACTTGCCATCAACCAGGACACCTTTCCACAGCTCTGCTTTCCAGCCTCTCATTCCCTGGTCTGTCCATACAACCAGGGCTGCCCTACCCCAGGTGCAGAATCCAGCACTTTCCCTTGTTGGACTTCATACAGTTGCTGATTGCCCAGCCCTCTCATTTGTTGAGGTCTCTCTGCAGGGCCTCCCTGCCTTCCAGGGAGTCAACAGCTCCTCCCAGTTTTGCATCATCTGTGAACTTGCTCAGTATCCCTTCCAGTC
Organism: Camarhynchus parvulus; assembly: GCF_901933205.1. NCBI lineage: Eukaryota > Metazoa > Chordata > Aves > Passeriformes > Thraupidae > Camarhynchus > Camarhynchus parvulus. Next base: position 39,758,103 of record NC_044586.1, on the reverse strand, counting down.
CTGAGTCCAAGCCATTTAATGAAGAGCACAGGGCTGATGATGGAGCCCTGCTGAACCCCACCAGTGACAGGCTGCCAATTTGATGTCACCTCTTTCAGTACAACTCTCTTCACCCAACCAGTGAGCCAGTGTTGCTCTGCATTGATCAACAGAAAAAAAGGGTGAGAGGACAAAAACTCATCCTCACTAAAACACGTTTTTCACAGTGACTGCCTCACGACTTCTCTGAAGATCCGTCTCTCTGCGGCTACAGGAGAGAAGGAGCCAATTACAAGCAGTGACAATCAGGTCTTTACAGAAGAATTATAGCACTGCATTTCACTGGTCCAGCACTGCTAGTCTTAGAGTACATTACATTAAAGTCTCCCTTATCTAAAACCTGTTAGAGATCACCCAATTTAAAATAAGGACTTTAGAGACAACTAATGTAGCAGAAATTTAATGTAGCCTCCTATCCTACACTCTCTCACTTAAATACACCCATCATATAAAAATAGAAAAAAACCCCCAAAACACTAGCATAAACTTTTTATGTTATTTCAGAGAGATTACAGCAGGGGTTTATCACTGCACCAGGTGATGTCTTAGAAGGCTTTTTTAAATACATTTATATGTATAGATAACATCTATATACTTAATAGAGATTATGCCTTTTGATAGAAACTTACAACTCTTTAAGTTTCTTCATTTGTGAAAATGCATTTCCTTGAACTGACATAATTGCATTGTTACTTAGATCTCTAGGAAGGAAAAAGAAAAATAGGATTAGAATAATAGATTTATTAAACTGAATGGATTTAAGACTCAAGCAATAATTTGCTATTTTAGTCATATACAAAGGACTCAAGCTCGAGCTCAAAATCAAAAGAGATGCAAATAAGGAGTTTCATAGCATACTTAATATGTAAGAATTTCTGCATTAATTCCAAAATTCACACTCAGTGTAACTTCAAAACTGAAAAATCTTCTGAAGATGACAGCAGCAACCATGGTAAGTGTATTTTATCCCAAGTTATAAGTAAAGCTTGTTAGTCCTACTTTAAATTCAGTTAGCATCAAAATTCATTTTTTTCCTGTTTTGGGTTAAATGTGAATTTCTATGACTTACAAGTGTTCAAGTGCATCCAAACCAGAAAATGCTTTCTTTGTAATGGATCTAATCCTGTTTCCTTGGAGTATCCTGAAAAATTTAAGCACATGACGCAAAAGAAATGAAATTAAATGGGAGTATTTTTGAGCTGAATAATTGCATTTTTGGCATTTATTTTTCAACTGTGACTAGAATTCACCACTCACCTATTTCCTATGCAGCAAAATGTATCACATCTAAAAGATACTAATTTATTCCCCTTGAATAAATAACTAGATTCTACAATGATTTTAGAAGACATTTAAGGTGTTAAGTGACATGGATTATTCTAAATGTGTAACTATAAACATATTTTAATTTCATAAATCTGCATTTGAAAATTTCAATGCAATGGAGCCAATTCCACTGGATGTTGCTTTACCTTACTAAAGACTAAGTCTGCCACTATGCCTTTATCATATGAAAGACTTATTTTCTTTTATTGAAAAGGAAGATGTTATAGAGAACAAAGTGTTAAGGGAGAAGAAAAATCATTTCTGCTATGGAAAATTTAATATCCTTAAGTGCTGGGCTTGTCCTCTGAAAGACATATAACAAGCTACTTTTTTCTAGGCATGATGAGATACAAATACGGCAGCAATACTCACAGCTTCTTAAGTTTATCTAGGCCAGAGAAAGCCCCATTCATATCTTCAATAGTCCATGATATTTCATTGTTTTTCAGATCCCTGTTGAAGAGGGGAGGGGAAATCAAACCACAAAAGCTATTAAAAAGAACAAGGTACATACTTTCTCAACAGCATGTATTACTTAAAAAAAATCTAAAATAGCTTTCTGTTAGGTTGGATTTTTGCTCACTTGTTTTTTGTGGGTTAAGAGAAGCTTTTCCTGATTAACTTTATCACTTCAATTTTTACTGAGAGACTTTGAAGACTATTAGTATTTTTCCCACTGATAATTAAAAAGATCACAAACTCAACAATTTTTAGAATTGTGAGCAAACCAAACCACATACCCCTCCAAAGGTATTCAGATACAGGACTATTTAAGAAAACATGCTCTGCAGGAAGGGAAAGGACCAACTGTTGTCCCTTTGAAATGGAACATCCTCATGTCTTTTTAAGTCCTTAATATTAACACTCAGAGTAATTTTAACATCCCAAAACACTTGCTTAATTATCTATGAAGCATAAAGAGATTACAGATTCGTGTACAGAACAGTGTGTCTGCAAACAATCTACGGGGTTGAGCAGGAGGAGAAAGAAAAATCTAGGAGAAATTGCCTAATACTTAATACCTAAACAGCTCACAATTCTCTAAGTTCCTTTCTTTATGATTTCCAACTCTCTATATTCTTAAAAACCATGGTGTACACTCCCCTAATTAGCATCTTTTCTAGAACGCCCTAAGTGTGAGTATGTGAGCAATCCCTGAAAATAAAGCCTAGAGGCAAAGGCAATCGTTTTGCTCATCTGGCTGACAGATGGGTCAGTGGTATGCAATGGGAAGGTTTTAATGAAGAGGAATGTATTTAGATGGGTTCTTTCCCTTCCTTTAAGAAATGCTATTTCAAAAACATATTGTGATACTTAAAGCAATTGTCCAGTCATGACAATGATTTTTGTCTTCTTATTTCTGCTGTGAGAGAAAATGATTCAGTTAAGACACAACCATGATCCAGATCCCTAAAACTGTAGGTAGCAGTGCTCTGCTTGCTGCCTTCAAGAGATATGCCTCTCCCACAAGAATGCTACTGGAAGTTTGTATCACAGTTACCATCATCCACTGTGCACAGCCTTAAGAGAAGAGGAACTCCTCCCTTTCTCAACTACTCTGGAAAGAAATCTTACTGTAAGAAAATCATACACTGATCAGGGGAAGTTAACAAAATGTTCTTGTCTCTTTCATAAAGAAAAGAAATAACCTATAAACACAGGATTTTTCTTAAGGTTTTGACCTTACAAATTGAGTTTGTCAACTTACAAAATCTGTAGACTGGAAAGTCCCTTGAAGGCACAATCAGCAATGTAATTTACTTTGTTGTTTCCAATGTACAGTCCAACCAGCACGCTTAAACCAATGAAGCTTGAATCATCTAACCTTGCTAATTGATTGAATGTCAAATCTCTGCAAATTTAAGGGGGTAAAAAAGCATTTTAATGTTCATGCTGCAGTGCTTATTTAACTTAGTTCAACCCATGTGAATTTTCAGGGGGGAAACACCATTTTCCCCTGATGATTATCACAGAACCCACTACACCACTTCTGACCACACAGCATTTTGCATTGTTTTGAACTATTCACAAATTACTGCAGAATTAATTTCTCTCATTTGAAAATTACTGTTACAGCTTTAGTACAACTGCTACAGTGAAATGGAGCAATCTCAGTTAACTTCCAAATTCTTTCAACAAGATATAACTGTCTTATACAGCAAAGTTGTAGTCATCTTGGAAACTTTGCTACGAAAAATTCACAGATCAGTGTTAAGAAGCTCACGTTTTGCCACGTACCTGGCTTTTGAAACTGGAAGAGAATAAAGGTACTCACAGTTCACTGAGCTTTTGGCAAAATTCCCAGGCATCAGGACTGATCCTGCTGATGGCATTTTGGCTGAGATGGAGTTGCTGCAGCATCAGTAAGCCATAAAGCCAGCCTTTGGTTACCTCTGTTAAGTTGTTATGGTCCAGCTGCCTACAAACACCCACAAACAGAAAAAGACATAAGGTTCAGAAACTCAGCAGCATGCATGCTGTGCCACAGGTCCACCTCTGACCTCACAACACTGGCTAGATAGCTGGAGCCTCTGTTTAAATCTTGAGTTGTATGCACGCATTTAAAATGTGCTGTTCTACACATTCACTACTGACTGCTTGCTCCTTTTCAGACCACAACAAAACAATTCAATTCATAAACACCTTTAAATTTTATCACACAATTCTATTAATTTTGTGCAAATCTACTTAATATGTTATCAGCAGAACCTATCAGCAAAATTTTGATACTTACAAGACTTCCATGTTGGTCAAACCCCAGAAAGCACCATCCATAAGCCTCGTAACCCCATTTCTCTGCAGTTTTAATGATTTCAAAGCAGGAAGTCCTTGGAAAGTGAGTCCATCTATTTTTTTTATTTTGTTGCGATTCAGCTCCCTGCATCAATAGAATTTGCAGTTACAGCACAGTAATTTTACCTACATGCCAACAACCTTTCTTCCCTCTCTGGAAACAACTTTATTTAAACACTTTTCTTGCACATGAAACAAAGACAAGAAGTAATAAAAATAAAATATTTTATTGTAACACATTATGTTCAACCATGTTAATACTGTTCTGCCTTTCTGATACTGAGAACAAGTACTTGGTAGTTCCCTGATTTTCAGACTTAAAGAATCCCTGTAGACCTAGAATGTCATGGTTAATCTTGTCCCCAAATTCAAAACTGAGAGCAGTGTTTATCCAGCAGTAGAGATGTTAAGGCTGGTTTGTAATTTCAGTCAAAAAACAGTAAAAAAAAAGTTAAATTTTAGTTATGATAATGAGACAAAATTGAACATCCTTGGTGATCTATTTCTGTATCTGTAGTCAAGCACTCATTACATCTCTCCCTTCTCCACAACCAGTTACACATAGTGCCTTCCCTCTTTCTCAAGTGGTTTTGGCACTTGCTCTTCTGCCACTACACTCACCCTGCGCAGGTCAGAAACTGGGAGCACTGTGTATCCTGTGAGGGAGACCTGGGGTGTAACTAGCTGGAGGGCAAGATGCAGTGACAGGATTAGACAATACTACCAAAAGGTAATAAAAGGAGTGATCATCTGCCCCTTCAAGGAAGTCTTAGGTCTACCAAAGTAGGAAGAATCTCTCCTTTCAAAACTCATTTCCTCATGCAAAGTAAAGGTCTAAATAATCCTCTCCCCACATTTATACCATCACCATTTTTCAGAGTCACAACCCTGTAAGAATTCGGCTTCTCTACGGCAGTCTGACACAAACTCTACCTGATAACAGACCTGAGGGAGAACCCTACTTCTTATCCTGTGTTTAAATATGAATAAAAAGTGAAGAACATTCAGTAAGAACAGGCTTTAGTTCTTCCTGACTCTTCTTTGAATACTTTCAGGTGATAACACAAATTTTTGGCCTTCCTTGCAGATAAGCTACCTAACATAACTCAGTCAGCATAACAACTATGAACAAAGGGAACATTTTTAGGCAAGAATATAATCAACATCCAAAATTTGAAGTGAATCTGAAGATCAGAAAGTCTATCAAAATCATTAACAAATAATGAGCTTTGCAGGACTGTTCTCATACTCTTCTACTGAGGCCTGAGTAAAACTGTTCCAGCACTTGTATACAGAAGAAACACAGTCACTCTTTCCAGAAGTGTCAAGCACCCTACTATTTCAGCGTTCTTATAACCTATCACTTTCAAGGCTAACCTTAGAGACTTTGTAATTTTAAACTCCTGACTATCTGATATGGAAAGTAATTATCCAGGATTTGACAAGTGCAACCCCTTCTTTTGTCCATTTTCTGCACTTTCTAAGTTTTCCAACTAAAACAAGTCCCACAGTCTCTTTCATATAACTTTATTATCTATTTGGTAAAACATTTATGGACAGCACTGCGTCAGTAAAGCTGAAGGTCTATTTATTCAAGCATATTGCTTATTGTCAATGCCATCTTAAAGCAAATGAATTTCCTTCATTCTGCTGTGAAAGCACAAAGTAAATGACTGCTGCAGTGAACTATATAAGTTTACTTTACTTACTATTTTCCTGATGCTTTTTTACAGAAATATTGCTCCTACCCTTTTTCCAGTCTTTTTTTTTTTTAACTTTTAATAGGCAAACACAATTTTAAACACAAAGACTGCTCACATCTCACCAACATATAAGACTAGTTTTGTTCAGTACAATGCTGCGGTTAGTAAGGGTTGTAGTAATATGTTTTCTCTGTCTGTCTCACTCTGCCTCTGGTTAAATTAAAGGCTAAAGTTCAAGCACTGCCAGTGCTTTGGAAAACCTGAAAACAATTAGTCAATTGTAGGTTACACTTACAGGTGCTGCAGATGGGACAGTTTAAACATCTTTTGAGGAATCGCTGAAATTTTGTTCCTGTTCAGTTTCAATACTTGAAGTGTGGTAGACAAATTGTCAAAGGTACCAGGCTCCATAGAGGTTATTCGGTTACTGTTAATATACCTGTTGAAACAATGTCTAGAAGGTTAAATTTACAGTTTTTTAATAAATTCTTAACACCAAGTAGCGAAACACAAACCTCTTGTGGTGCTTACTTATTTATAAATGGACTTTTTTCATATTAATTAGAGCTCCTGACAGCTTTTTCTATAGTCAAATAGTACTTCACCACCATCATTTTACTCTACTCTGCCAGAGTGTGATAATGGAAGAAGACAATATGTGGCAATCCTGTTACTTTTTTATCAGTCAGTATATCTTGCATTCTAATATTCCTGAATAAGAATTGAAGTGTATTCACAAGAAGTCTATCCAACTCCACATAAATACAAACTAGACTATCCATGGGGAACTTAAATTCATTTTATCACATAATTATTTCTCTCAAGAGACACATCTATTTGTTTCATCTCAAGATAATGGCCTTAGCTTTTTTTAATGAATCAAAACATCTCATTGTAACAACTCATACATTCACGTTAGTAGCTTATGTTAAACTAGACAGGTAGGAATATTAATGTCATTCCAATTAAAAGAAGATTTAATACTTAATAAACAGCTGCCATTCTAAATTATCCAACAAGATATTTGAAAGTAACCTGAAAGAAAAAAAAAATTACTTACAGATACTTGAGTTGTAATGACGGAAATGATGAAATTTTTAGCTCCGATATGTTGTTGTTGCTCAAGTCCAAAGTTTCTAGACTCTGAAATGGCTTCAGATGTTCAGACAAAATGCTGGCAATCTTGTTACTGGTCCTGAAGTTTAAGGGCAGTAGACAAAATGTCATTTCCAGAGTAAATGCATCTTAACTACACAACCCTGGCAAATATTAGCTCTTAATTCCTCTACTTGAAAATAATTTTGAATTACAGAAAAGCAATAAGGTATGTTCTCGATGCATAATATTAATCCAAAATCACAAATTAGAATAGCTTAAATAAATTTTCATTAATATTTCTTAAAATATAATTCCAGGAAACGATGAAAAAAATGCAATATAATCAAATTACGTCAATTCATGGCTTTTAAAAAGAGATGCAAAACAGTATAATCACCTATTTCTGAACAGTAGAAATATCTGGCACTTGCTGTATGCCACAGCATTGTAATGAAATAAAGTTAGAGCTGTTTTCTATTTTAAGCAAATTAATATCATAGTAGCTGAACACAGTGCTTGGGGTTTTTTGAAAATGTCCTTGGCACAGATGTCCATCTGAATTTCCAGAAAAAAACACAGAGCTAGATTATAAAGGATGGATGACAACACAGCCCCCTGAAAAACATTCTGTAATTGTGGAATTAGACCTAGTATTCCAATCCACAGATTTTTCTAATGAGTTAGCAAAGAAGAAAAATTCTGCATATTAGAGGTCATTACAGGAGTTTTGGACTTCATGTCTGGTCAAACTTCAGCTCAGCATCACACCCAATTCCACAACAAAAAGTATGCAACAATCTGAAGATGTGGGCATTGTAGTCTGTTCTGAGGAACATCCCTTCTTCCACTTTCACACATGAACTTTTTCCTGTGACCCTAGTTCATGTTCATACCCAGCAACCTACCAGTTTTTCCACCTCAGCTGCATGATGTACAGAATTATACACCACACATCAGCAGCATTATTGTTCAGGGCTACGACTACACACGTGAAAGCAGATCCCAACCTATTAAACAAATGTAACCTGAAATAATTCTTGTTACCTTGTAAGTTCAAGTCATTCTAGCTGTGGTACACTCTATACCTTGTTTGATAATTACCAAGATTTAGGAGCTTTTCCCAGATCCTAGAGATTGCAGGCAAAAGCAATTTTAGTAAAACTATCAACAAGAATATTAATTCTGGAAAGTGTTTACCTTCAATGGAAATACTTGCTCTGGATCAAATAGTAAGCTGCACATTAAGGCAGCATGGAAACTCTCATGTATTCAAGGAGTGTGGGGGAACTACTGCTCAAGACAAAAAAGTCCTAACTCACAAACTGAACCAGAAGTGAGATTAATGGGCCTTCCGACCACATATGGGAATGGGTAAGTGATCCTGCAGCCCCTCCAATGCTGAGCTTGTATCATGTTTCATTCCTTAGGCTGTCTGGTATAGGTACACTGCATTTTTTAACTCTTAGCTGAAAGTATTTATGATAAATGGAAACAAATTACTTTAATAAAAAACAACAACAAACACCACCACCCTGTGTCAGTTCCACTGGCAAAATAAGAATGTGAGTTAGATAACATAACAGGTCATAGAGCCTTGCCTTTATGCATTAGTTTGTTTACAAGGTAATTACTAACAAGGTATTAAAACTGCCAATTACTTGAGTGACGAATAAAATTTTCCTTGCAGTAAAAGTGTGCTCCAGCAGAAGCCAGCAATTTCCTGAACTGCCCGCCTCCTAAATTGCAGTGTGAAAGTGTTCAGTTATAAGACGGCTTGCACAGTACTGTCTTTGTGTCAGCATTGCTCCATAAAACAGAAATTCCTCACAACTGGCAGGATAATAGCCCCTGTATTACAAACTTTAGTTGGATCTAATGGAACCAAATAAAACTCTTACACCATCTTCAGAGTAGCACTTAAACCAACTGGCAAATTACCTGATACAGACCAAGTTACAACAAAACCAAACAAAAAACCTGCAGCTTGTTTGCTTCAGGAACATTTTTCTTTTTTTGAGATGGTAAGGCCATATTGAGGAGTGACGAGCAACTTATTTTGCTCACTGAAACTGCACTACACATTGCAGTCCTAGCCCATTTCACAATCAAAATCAAACCAGCCCTCACTGCACCTTCCTGCTTAATCATATTTGTAGAAGTTACTCAGTTGCAAAATAGCTGAACAGTTCACTCCCTATTGCTCTGAACACCATAGTCCAGTTTCTCTTCAAAAGAATGTAAATATAATAATTCACACCTGGAAGATTATTCAGCACTGAAGATATCCAAATAGTTCTACTTTAAGACTCTACTTTATTTAAAATGAGACACTTTAATTTGATTTTTCTTCATAATTATCACTTAAGCAAATTGAAAAGAACAGTGTATCACCCTCCTCGTAACTGCCAAACCATCATCAAAATTAGTCAAGAAGGACATGTTTGAAAACACAAGCCCATCTAACGGTCAAAGAGCACAAAGGTGGACACAATGACATAAAAGTTTTGGCACTGAGAGGAGGGTGGGGGTAAGAAAAGCTAAAAGAAAATCTTTCCTGTGAATGGTACTATTGCTATGTTCAGACAAAAGGAGCTCCAATGGTTTAATTTCACAGACCTTCAAGGCGAGATGAGAGAAACAGACATTCCCTGCAACAAGAAAACTAGCACATCAAGTTTGCCCAGAAACGAACCTGCAGCAATTTGATAACAATTTCTTCATGTGGAAGGACCAGCAACATGCTGCAGCTTCCTTACAACTTCTCCTGTCACAGCTAAAGCAGCAGGAGCACCAAGGAATACAGATAAACCCACCAAAAATATCTACTTGAATTTGAACGTGCCTTTTGCAATTTGAGTGCCTATATCCTGACTTGCAGCAAAAAACCCCACAAGCCAATGACCAGGAGTGCATACAGCCTGATTTAATTACTTTTACATAAGAGTGTGAGTACCAGCTTAAGAGAGAATACCAGTTTTTGATTATGGGTGTGAGAAACCTTAGCTCTCCTCCTCAACATTGATGACTTTAAACGTACCAATAGGCCAGAAATCCTCTTAATTAACAGCCCTCTTAATCCTGATCTTAAGATTCATTCTATATAACCAGCTGCCAAATATCTGATATAATGACTTTTAATTTCCTTACTCTGGGGAAATACAAAGCAAGTCAGAAACTTCTGTATCAATTTTGTTGAGCATCCAGTTAACACCTTTCAGATATAAAAGCTCTTAAATGCTGAAATACCCACACTCTCCTCCACCCCCCAGTTTTTAAAGATATGAGACAGTCATACTGTCTCTTGATTAAGATTGTCAGTATGAAATGTTTCCTACCTAAGAAAAATATCCACCTAAACTTCATGGTCCTGATAAATTGTAACTCATCGTGCACACCATAACATGGAAAATTCCGGGCAGGAACAGATTAGGACCTGAAGTCTTGTCTTTTGTTTCTCTTTGAAATCTCAGCACAAAAAAACACTCCTGCACTTCCAGTGTAACTTTTTCTTCCAGCTGTATCCTGATCTGCAGTGTTTTGAAAACTTCTCTGCTGGATCTCACCCTACTATCCTAGCAAAGACTATGTGTAGGAGCCTGGAGGTGAAGCAAGCTAGTAAAGAACAAGTTGTATAGAAAGACAACTTTGGAGAAGAGTCCATGCAGCCTGTTCCGCATTAACTGTTAGATGTTAAGTAACTGTCTTAACATATGTGTATAACTGGACTAATACAGTACCTCCTGTCCCTCAACTAAGCCCTGAGAAGCAGAATAATCTGAATTACAAAAAGACAAATTAAACCATAGTGGAATCTCCTACTGGAAAACAAGAGTACAGAGGAAACAAAAAAGCCTTCTGCTAGGACTGGATGCATCTTTCTGACTAGTGCTGAGGCCGAGACATGGAATTTCATGGATGCATAGTCTGACCAGATTAAAGCTTTTGGAGGCAGCCATATCAGAGTCCTTACAAAACCAACATGACAGTCCACATCTGAGCATGTTCTGGGTGGTCTCCACTGCATGCCACTACAACTCACAGCCCCTTTTTAAATTTTTCTGGGTTTTTCACCTGCTCTTCCCATCATTCACTAGCTGACATCATATTCATATAGCTGGCATATTCTTTCCTGCAGTCCCCCTCCTCCCCTCCCAAACTCCTTTGGGAGCAATGATGTAAAAACACTGTGTGGAAGAAAACTGAAGCAAAAGAAAAAACAAATTATACTAAATACAAAGAATCAAGACTGTAATTGGAAATGCTGGAAGACACATACCTTGTGGCTTTTAGGATCAGACTGGACAACTTTAAGGAACTCTTATCAGGAAAGCCTCAGTAAGTACTACTTCAGGAAGAGCAAAAATGTTCTTTTTTTCTCCAATTTCTACTCATTTGAATACTGAGCAACATTTCAATGAACAATTACATTATTTAAAATACTGAAATTTTAAGCTGAACACTACCCTTACAAAAAAAGCAGCCTCTGATATAAATGGGACTACATGCTTTTCTCACAATTAAGACACCCAACTGGACTGAATTAAGAAAGTCTGGGGTTTTTTTTTAATATTTGTGTTAGTCATAGAAGTATTGCAAGTGAAACTGTTTCTCTAAGACAAAATCAGCAGAAATAGAGCCTAGATTCTGGCTCACTTCCAGTTCTACTGGTAGGTTTACAAGTCTGATACCTCCCTCACACATGAGCTTCTTGCCTTCCTTGTGGCAAGCAGTTGTTCCCTCTTTTGAAGGTCTCCTTCATTTCATGATCCATGCCTCTCATTACTCTTTCAAGCCAGATGTCAGAAAGACGGTTTTTCTATTTCGTGTTTTTATATTACACAGGCATAACAGAAAATGAAAACTCAGAACTCTGTAGGATACTGATACCCTGTCCAGAACTTGAAACCAAAGGTTTATTGGTTCCCAAATCAAACATAAACTGGGAAAGAGGAAAAGATGCAGACTGAAACAGTGATCAGATACGTTTTCCTCATCAAAAAGAAGAGACAAATCCAAACTTTCAAACACATGATACTTCCATAACAATTCTCTTCTTATTCCAGTCATAGTACCAATATGCAACTAATTAAGTTTTCCTTCCAAACTCTCTTCTTAATACCCTGATGTCTGTTTCCAATTCAGTTTTCTGGCTTTTCCAAAATAAGCACAAGTTACCTAGCATGTGATAGGCAAGTGAATGTGTAAGTTCATCCCTTTATTTTAACAACTGTAAACAAAAGCAATTCAAGCAGAGATATTTTGGCAAAAGCTGACAACAGGAATAGCCCATTGCAGACTTGGTGAGCTGTGTGACAATTAGTTAATGCTAAAATCTTGGAAAATTTAAAATATGATCTAGATAAAATCAGTATAGTTCCCTAGAATATTACACACAATCTTTCTAATCTTATGTACAGAGCTCCTAAGTAAAAACACCTATTTTTTATCATTACAGAGCAACCCTCCCTTTTAGAGGGTGCAGACCAAAGTCTAGGCAGTTTAGACTGCACACCCCTCTAGATGTACCCCTAACTTCAATCATTCAAGATGAGCAATGTTCTCCCATCCACTTCTCCTTCACTCAAGGCACAAGTGATTTTACAGCTCTATTGCAAAAACCACCACCAATTCTCTAAAATAAAATCCAAACTTATGCCTGACCTCTCAATTTCCTTCTCACTTCTCTCATTTTCCATATCATATGCCCTACTCCTCTGTAAAATTCCTACCCCTCTTCCATTGTCATATCAGAACAGTGTTCTCTATTTTTGTAGTCCATTACAATTCTTTTTAATTCACCTTTTCCTTTACCACTCTGATCAGAAAATCATGACAGATTTATCCACTGCAAATAGCTCATAAAATTTGCATTCTTTTCCATTCTCATTGCAAAAGCACATTCAGCCTAAACTGCTGTCATAGAAAACGAGTTTCCATGTCTGTAAGCCTGAGTAAGTCAGGTTTCTTTTCAAATTCTTTCATTTACTTCCACACCAAATGGCAAAGACTGCAAGAACTAATTTCAGTTAAGTTACTCGCTCTAGCTTTTTGCTCACAACTTCAGACCAAGCCACACATGGTTTACCACTGCTCTCAGTTTTGGGACATTCTCCAAGTAGCCTTATGGCTGAAGCCCAGTCTGGCATTCCTCTATCCCTTCTTTCAATCATTCTTCAAAACAAACTCTTCCAGGCAGCATCCAAATCGTAATCCTTCCCATAATAAAGTGGTAGCTGAAGAGATGACAAGGATGTAAAATATTTGACCAATGTTTTCTTCATACTGGGATCCAGGTTCCCATTTAGTATGCTAGCTTTATAAACAAACAATACCACTTTCTCTGGCAAGCATAGAAGGCAAAGGCTCCTAGTGAATGTAAGCTTTCATTTTCAGGAGTTTCATCTAAACATCTTTCTTGCGACTGCAGCTTTCTAACTGCCTACCGAGACAGAGCTCTCCTGGATTTTACACACAGCTTTCACTCCCAGACCACTGTGAGATGACACAGAGGCAAACTTCTCATACTTATCCTTCTGTCTTTACTGAAGGCCTTTCACAGGAGTTTAAGTAACTGTCACAAAGCGCAAACTATCACTCTTATTTCCAAACTGTCAGATGGGACAAATGCATGATTTACTTTGAGTGTTTGCTTCAATCAGTTGAATTTTATTTCTCAATATGACAATTTGAAGCCTGATCTGGGATGCCCATTATCAAATCACATACATAAATGCACTTTTCCACATTTTAAACAGAAGGGTACACACAATATGGAAAAAAAATCCCTTTGCAATAGTAGAAGGGATTAATTGCCACTTTTCTTCAGTAACTAAGTTTGTGCATAAAGTAAGATAAGTAATCAGGCTAATTTTGTAGTGGCTGATCAGAAAGTTAAATTTAAAGCTGCAATAGTTTTTCTTACTATGAAAACTTGTGACCTGTGCAGTCACCTAGGACTGGCTACTTTACAGTTCTTTTGTCCTGTTTTATCTCCTGACCTTTTCTGTTAGTACCATTTGTTCATTTACCATTTTAAACATCCAGGACAAGACACATCTTCAAAGTCAGTAAATTTAAATTCAGCATATATTGACAGAAAGACATTTACAAACTAAAGGCTGTAGAAAACCTTCAGAGAAGTGGCTTGTGGATTCTGTTCATTGTCTAACAAACACATGGCCACATTTCAAAAAGCTGCCTCAATTTTGGCAGCACTTTTAAGTATCTCAGAACTCAAAAGTGTACAGTCCCTGCCTTAAAGGCTTCCTGTACCGATAGAGTTGGAAGATTCCCCCAGCACAGCAGAGAAAAATCTCTACCATGTCACATTTTCGTTATGTCTCTCATAAACAGAAGATTTCACATTCTAAAAAAGTAGTGAAGCAGGAACCTAATATAAAACACATATTAATGTAAGACTTGAAAAACATTCCTGAACTGTGAATCATTCATGCACCCTTTAACTTCCACTACATTTTCCTCTCTGACTTTACTACAACCAAGTATTTGTTTGTGTTCTAGACTAACATGATCAGCCCTTACAACATAACTTGAATCACCTATGCCATATGCTCTAGTGCCTTTAAATAAAATATCTCCTATTCAATAAAATGTAAAATCTTAAGTCTATTTAAAACATTCCATTCTAGAAAACTAGTCTAATGTTAGAATTTCACTATATGCCCTAAAGACTTGGGCATGTACAGCTCTTCTAGTCCCTACTGACTACAAGTGCATTACTATGGAACATATCCTGGATGCGGGTAATAAGAAACATGGAGGCTTTAACACTAGTTCTACACATATGTTTTGATAAGAACAATAAATTCTAGTTGGAGAGACAGGATACTTCAATACCCAAAGCTGTTCTGTCTCTTCATAGTCACTGCTAAACACTACGTATTTTTTTTAAACTCTGCAAGTTAAAGTAGCATGGGTTTCTTATTTAAACTGTATATCCTTAAACAAAATCTAACCTAACATTGCTGAATTTGCAAATCAGTCTCTTCCTTACAAAGTACTAGTAAAATCAGAAGTAGTTAACATTTTCAGAAGAATTTTTAAGTAAAACCCCTATGCAAATAGTACTTGGTAGTTAAAATACCAAACAAGACTTCTAGACATGGCTATTGTACTTACACCATCTGGTTTCAATCTGTTTCTGGATTTTTCCCCTAGGTCCAAAACTACAACTGCAATAGACCTGAAAGGCAGTATTCAGTTTTCTTCTCATGTGTCAAGATCATTGGTTCAGGCAGATTTTTAGGATAAATAGGACAGAACTGGCACATCTTGGATAAGCAATGTCATTGGAATGGAAACAATACTCAGAACTTTCACTCATTCTCCTGAATGAGAGCATTAGTGCCCATTTTTGTACCTATACAAAAGCAATCCACCTATCTTGGAACAGTAAAAAGTAAATTGTTTTTTCTCCAAGAAATGAATAATTCTCTACTACAAAAATTTGAGGCAATTCTCCATTAATTTAACTGTTTTTACATTTACTTCAGGAATGCAAACCAGAAAACTTCTAACATATTTTACTTCAAAGGATAGATAAATACACTACCAGGTGTACAGTCTGCACATTATATACCTGTGGTAAGCAGCTGTTAAATCCAATACTCTCCTCAAAAGCTTATGTTGCCAGCACGTGGGGGACCTGAGCTCCTGGCTAGAGTTATTGTGCTGACAATCTCTGGCAAATACCCGAACTTCCCTCTTCCTGAGTTCATATACTGTTCTCTTCATGCCTTCTCTTATAGAAGGTATATAAAAGGGCTTGGTGGCTGCGCAAAAAGAACACCTGCAATTTAATTTTCAGAGACTTGACTTATGCCTCTTGACCAGATATACCCCAAACTACCACCCACATAGGTCACAGTAGTATCCAGATTCCCAGGAGGCTCACAAGCTCTAACAAGATATAGAATCATCACATGAATAAAATCAGAGATACATCTCCAGCCACGTAAGGAGAGTGTGCCTGAACATCCTTGTATACTCACTCCTTCACACTGACACATCTCCCAGGGTGGTGGTGAGGGGGTGTGCCTGCCTGATACTGAATTCCCAAGATGCTCAACCCTCAACTGGCATTGGTAAAAACAAAATGTTAGCATTGCTGTTTCATGTTACAGACAGACTGGGATCATCTCCTGCTCTGGGTATGTTTATCCTGAATAATTCATTAGTACGTAAATACCTCATTTAGATAAAATATCAACTAAATAGCTAGAAATGAGGTAGCTCCAGAAATGGAAACTGGACTAACATGATAATCCACCCATGCTTGTTTATATCCTTCAAAGAATTCAGACGTGCATGGTTGTGTGAGGATACCTGCAATATTGTGGAGACATACCAGCAGCGTAATTTCCTCTGCAGGGCAAGAAAATTCTTGCAGAACAGGTAAAATTCTAAGGCTCCCCAGCTCAGTGAGAATTCTTCACAAGTGAAAGAAAAAAATCTTGCAACAGAGTTTCTTCAACAATGTAGATATTGGCAAGAAAAGAGGGTATCGCTTCTACAGCATTCCTTGAAGATTCCTTAGAAAAAAAAAAGCTGGCTTTTGAACCACCTTATATGTATCTCATAAGAAGAGTAATCAAATCTAGAAGACTATCACCCTCTTTTCTACTATCATTTGAAAGCCAGAAAAAAGATTCGACATGGAAACAGTGGTTTGCTTTGGAAAGGCTTCACAACTTCCTTTCTTATAGAAGTTTAAAATCCTAGAGAAGGTCATCAGATGTTTCTCTACAGAGTGATTCTAAAACTTATATTCTAACTGCTCCACATGTGTTCTCTTCACGTGACTTAAGATACATTAAATCAGTTCCCTTCAAATAACATCCACCACAGAAAAAACAAATACATGTATTTTTTCACATCTAAAAAAAAAGTATCATTAGATTATTTGTCCACTTATGCTATCACAGTACCACATATATTTTTATGCCAAGTAGCTATGTGCTTATTTCTCTTTATTTATACTATTTTCTATTAAATTAAATTTAGTATCTTTACATAAATAATATCCAACCAGTAAGAACGGGAGGCTCAGGAGAGACCTTACTGCTCTCTAAAACGTCATCATGGTAAAGGTTGCAAAACATTGGAACAGGCCGCAAAGGGAAAGGGATTAAGCCACCATCTCTGGAAGTATTTACAAGATGTGCATATGTGGCTTCCACAGACATGGTTTAGTGGTGGCCTTGACAGTGGTGAGTTAATGGCTGGACTTGACCTTAAAGGTCTTTTTCAACTTAAATGATTCTATGATTCTACTCTAGGCTTTAAAGAAAAGCCATGCAAAAGAGACAAGATGATTTATTTTTGGACAATACAATACAACTTTAATTTTATGTTCTATGTTCATCTGTTTTGATATAGAACAAACAAATATCTTGACTACTGTAGATTGGAATTTGTAAGTTAACACAAAACATTAAAGTAATTATTTCTGCCATATTAAACTCCGGGAATCTCTGCTGTAGTTGTAGAATAGGTATTAAATCTTAGCTGCAGCACAGTTACATTCAGTAATCTCCTTATCCACACACAGAATTAGAATGAAAACCAGCTAACACTCAACCAGAGTAACTTTAACTGCATTAGTAGTGTGATAAAAGCTTTTAGAAAATACTTATTTTTCTTTCAAGTGTTAGCATATACAGTGCATAGCAAAGATCTTTCATGTTTGACTGCCTGAGTAAGTGTTCCAAGCCAGGGACATAAGGATATGAAACAAACAATTCAACAGTGATTGATAATTATTTATTCTCTCAAAGGAATACCAAAATTTTTGCACAGCTGCAAAAGAATGATTTTAGCTTCCTCTAAACAACAATTGTTGAGTTTCCAGGAAAAGGAGAAATGCTAAGAATTCAGAAAAAAAGCAAGATTATATAAACCACTTTATTATGCTAATATTTCTACCCTTGTGGTAAAAAGGACCTTAGCAAGGTGGTAAATATATATATATATATATACATACATATATATATATAGAAAAGAAATAAAATTTTTAGATCAATTAGTTGCTTGAACTACAGAATGCTATGCCGGTGTAAAAGTAATGCCAAAGCTACTACAAAATAAAATATGTACTTAAATTCAACAGTTATTTGTCAGACACCATCTGCTTTTTCTTTCATTCTTTTCTGATTCTGATCTGTAAGAAACCACATCAGTATCAAATGTCACTTAGTTCTTATTCAAACAGTGCAGCCCAGACACAGCGGCTGCACCAGCTGACTTGGCTGACCTAGGCCTAGAGTAAAAACAAACCCCTATAAATCACCAGATGTAAGCAATTGAATAGTGATCAATTTAATTAACTGAACAGCTTTCCAAAGTTTATTGTATTGTTTTAACCCTTCAGGATTCTTCAAGAAAGGTAACTTGCAATTTGTATTCAAGGACAGGATTTGACCAGAGGGCTACAAATTATTAGCTTCAGACACTTTAGATTCCCATTGATAAAACACAAATCCCACACATGAAAATCAGGTCTTTTTTTTAAACTAATAGCATGATAGTAGCTACTTTTCTACACCTTCCTTCAACAGTTTACTGAAACTAAATCACAGAAAAGAAATCCAACTAATTTATCATTAAAACATCAGAAATAAGATTTCCTTTAAAATCAGCTTTTTTGGTTATGGGTTCTGTATACCTTTTACAACTTTATAGTCGTATTACAAATGAAAACCAAGTAACCTGCTCAGTTCTTTCATGAAATGCAATGAACATGGACACAATCATGTGTCACAATTTAATGTATTAACTGCAGAAAAAAAATGCGCCACACATTAAAATGGCCTCCAAAAATTTTTTCAAGACATTGGCAAAACATCTTCTAACCTAAATACTTGTTCTGAAGCTGCATCTCAAGGGGATTTCCCTGTATTGTCCAGTGAAATTAATGGAATTTTGCCATGATTTAACACATCAGGATCTCAGCCAAGATGCATAACGATGGAGTGTAAGTCTTGTTTTAAAGACAGCACTATACAAGCTTGTGTAACATTTACAGACGCTCATACAGTGCCTAGCACAACAGGACTGAGGCTTCTGGGTACTACCACAACATAAATTAATTCTAATGCAGTCTTTGTATTTGGGAAGTACAAAAACTGCAAGGATTAAGCTCAATTATACACATTTTAAAGAACTACTAAATAATATGACATAATCGACTTCCTAACCACAAGCTGCTCTATTTCCAATTATTTTACTTTAATCTCTGTAATTCACATATTTCCATGAACCCAGTAGAGTTAGTTCCACTAAACAGGGACAAGAGTAAGATTTACTTACAAAGACAGAAGAGTTATATTTGCTGAGACTGGTCCCAGATCTGGAATGGTCTCCAGTTCATTGTTGTTCAACTTCCTATTAATATTACAAAAGGGAGAGTTAGCTTTGATGCTAATCAGAAGTATGTACATTAGACTTGCTAAACTGCTGAACTGTGTCACCTCGAAATTAAAAAATAATTCCAGTTTCACTTAATGTAAAATATCAGAACAGCAAGTATCTTTGTTGTTCAAGCAACCATCCCTAGAGAAACAACTATACAATTAGCATACACAAACACAGGTTGGGTATTTTTGGTTGGGGTTTATGTTTTGGTATGGTTTTTAATTAAGACAAAGTAACTTACACTTCCTGAAGACTATGAAGGTGATCCAAGATACCGGTCTTGATTGAAGATAATTTGTTGTGACTTAAGTCCCTATGAGGTTACAAAAATAAACACCCTGTCAGTTTTGCCATACGATATCAGGTAAAGCAGTGCAATTTCAATCCAAATTATATTCTCACTTGTCTCCAAGTACATAAAAGGATTTTTTTTATTAGCAAAATTAGAATAGAAACTCATTTGCTTACACAAGGTATAAATATACAAATACAAATGCAAATACCTTGATCACTGCTAGCAGTGTCAAAGGAACTCCTAGTATCTCTGAACAATATAGAACTGTTCATTGGAATGTACATAGGACCCATGGAAAATATCTTAAGATTTTGACTCAGACAAACCAACAACTGCTCTCCCACATCCCCTCACAACAAAAAATGTGGCTATAACAAGCTCTTCGTTACTTCAACAAGGAAAATTCAAAAACAATAGTCATTGCAGTCTCATTCCTTGGGTTAATCATAATACTTCACTCTTTTCACACACATCTTAAAAGCAATGCATAGCTCACAAATACACAATGAGGACCACCCATAAATCGCAACTGCATTTTCATGCTTCCACAAAATTCTGGACACCATTCCCACATAACCAAATTCAAGAGAGATCTTAAGAAATAGCAGAAGAAAACAGACATAGCAAGGGCTAATTTTGAGTTTTAAAATGTCTGTATACTGGTGATATTAATATCACTTCATACTTAATTACCCTTGAAGAAGTAGCTTGAACCCTTAGCTTCTGCCATGTTGAAGATCCCAATATATATGGATGCAGCTTATAAGCAACTGTTAACACCTTTGCAGCATTTGCTACGAAACAAGCCAGGTACTAAAAATGTAACACTTCTTGACCACAAGAAATACTTTTCCTTACAGGGCCATGCATCTTTACCCTCTCAAACACCTGACATCATACAAGAGTCCTAAGAAATTTTTGCTGTAGCCTCAGAAGTACTGGAAACATAACAGAAATGAGAGTGACCATAAAGTAAAAGAAAAGCTAACTGCAGAAACTCAAACCTGCACTTCTCTAAACCTCTGCACAAGTAGTACAGACCCACAACTCATCTTGTGACCATGACTAGCTCTGTTGAAGGCCTCCCCCTTCTCAGTCACTCATCCACCAAAACGTGCACTTTTCTGTTCCCCTACTACAGATTATCACTACCTCACCAGCATCAATCCAGCCATCTGCAAGCATTAGTCCCAAGTTAAAACACTGCATTTATTCAAGCCAGCCAACAAAAATTACATTATTTTAGTGAGTTCTTAAATTCACACCAGTGAGTGTTTGTAATGCAGACACATAAAGAAATGAATCAGTGCACGTCAGCAGTGAGCAGCTGTAGTATCAGGTAAAGGGTGCTTTTTTTTTCAATTTTTTTTATAAAAAAGTTGCTCATGCTCAAACTCCGTGATACTTTTCCCCATGCTAATTAAGCACTTAAGGACCACCATACTTGGGTTCCTCATCAAGCCACACATGCATGAAGCGTCATTTCAAGTTGAATCTATGTAGAAACTACATGATTCCTCACTTTTTCTGGGTAAGATGACTCAGTAGAGTCATCTGTGCTGAGCACGCCAAACACAGGTCTGACTGCCATGGACATGTCTGCTCTCCATCCACAGCCCCAGAACTGAAGAAAGCTGATGAACAGCAATATCCCTGCTGCACACAGACCAGAGCTGGCTTAAACAAAGGCAAGTTCAGGGTCTATGCTAGGTATTCTGCTCTGTGACTAAGCCCTGAAAACCTACAGATCCAGAGAAATACAGTTTCCCTGCATCCATGACTCCACATCCCCAGACACAGGTGTAATCCTGCAACCCAGCCAGGCACCTAGGCTTCCTTAGCAGAACTTGTGGATAGTAAAACTCTGGTTTAGATTCCTCCAACTGACTCGTTCAATGTTGCCAGGACAGTTTCACCGTCACTTCTGTTCCTCTCCTACAGTTGGCAATTAAAAAATCCTCCAGTAATAATAAGAATTAAGTATAAAAAATAATCCCAGGCACGCATGGGTATTATGAGGGGTACCACCAGTGCTCAGCTGTAAGGTGTTCTCTGAGCCAGCCAACTGGACCAGGCCCAGCGAGCTGCTGAGCTGTGGCAAGAGAGCCTGGTTCCGAGCCACGGGCAGGGAAAAGAGATGTGCTGCATTTCCCAAGCCAGGACTGCACAGGACAGAGCTGCAGGTGTGAACGGTATTTTCCAGAACAAAAGAAGGGGCTGAGGGCTGGGGGAGAGCCACCTACAGAAGGGAACACATTCCACCACCTTCAGGTGGCCACAAAGGGGATGTTTTCAGAGACTGAGCTCTGGACTCAAGCATTCAGATATATATATATATCTGTGCCTTGACTTTCAGGTGTCTAAACCCTTACAGATTTTCCTCTTAACAATGGAAAACCAATACAGTGTCAATGTTTTCAAAAGCCCACTAATTTTAGTTCCACCATTATGATTTTGAGGTCTCCTGTATATTAGGTTGACCACACTAAAGTTAGAGGACTGCATCTTTCACTACTTAAAAATCTAGTGCAAACATACTCCAGGCCATACACTAGAGAAAAAACCCTTTGTTTAACATCTGAAGGCATTAGCTGCACAGATTTGAAAATCTCACACTGCATTCTTAAGTGTAAATACTCAAAAAGTATGCTGCTACAAAAATCTAGACAGCAATCTAACTTGGTCCTTAAAGGCAGAGTAGAGACAGTTTTTGCCCTTAAACTTAATTCAATATTTGGCTTTAGCCTGTAGGGATTATAAGAACTATGCAAATAAACAGCCAAAATTCAGTTAAGTTATGGCTGTTAGTGTTTAACATGTTACTGTTGTTCACGCTTCAGACAAGACTTAGGAATCAGTAATTATTTCAACAAAGAGCTTTCAACATTAGTGCTAAAAACCTGCATTTCTTCACTTCACCTAAAAACTCGGCAAAAGGTTTATTTAAGGCAAGTTTGCCTAAAGGACCCACCAGACAGTAACAGACGTGAGTAGATTTGTTCTGCTGGAGTTAAAACATGTTAAAAAAAAATCTGGCAGAGTCCTTAAACTATAAAAATCCTGCAATTACAACCACTGCTGTGCATGATCACCACACTGGAGCCAGACACTTTCACTCATAGCTTAAGCTCACATCCATCTGGAGTCTATCAAGGCAACCGTGAGCGTAACTAACACTAGGTTTCAAACTACTTTTTTTGGTGTTTGCTTTTTAACACTAAAGATACATTCACATTTTCCAAGTAGCACCTACTTTAAAAAATACATACATAAAAATTTCTTATGCCTGGTTTACTTACACCAGGTTGTCAAACACAAGATGAAAAAAAAAAATCCCAAAGCAAAAAAACCAACAAAAAATGCCCAACCCTCAGACAATACTGAATTGCCTGTTTCATACAGTATATATGCTTGACTACCAATCGTTGCATAAAATATGTATTATAAATATGCTATTAAACATTACTTCAGTACTACTGGCATAGGAAACTTCATGAAAATTCGGTAAAAAAAGCCTTGCAAGTTACATTTTAAGTTCAATCAGAGTGGTTGGAAGTGAACCAAGAGTTAAAATATTTGCCTTTTACTAACAATCTAAGTGAAGCTTAAGGCTGTAGAAGTTCTTCAAACTTACAAGCATTGGATTGGCACAATTTTTTTAAATATAAAAATCTATCATCCCAGTTGAAAAGCTGCAAGTTTATTTCAGTCCAATGCATTTCTCAACATACCTTAAAACATGTATGAAGAAAAAGTTGGAAAATTAAATTCCAGCTTTCCTTCACAGAAATGGAACTGACATGGTTCAAACATTAGTACTATGTGCTTTCCATTTCAGAATTTTCCTTGTATGTTAAAACCAAATTGCAAGAGAGAAGAAACTTCCCTCTGTGATTATTTTTGCTACTAGAACCTTAAAAGTCACAGAAGCTAGAACATACTCTGAAAAGCCAGAAATCAGATACATATTAAGAAAGTCTTTATAGCAATAGTAAGCATATATATCTGTTCTTCACCTCACATTACTAATAGAAGTGATTAGACATTTAAGTAGAATTGTCTCCACTTGAGAAAGCATGCCATAGTTTTTACACTCAAAGAACCTGTTCTATGAAAGAAACTATTTTCTTTGTACCATTATGTTTGTGTGACCATTTTTTGTAACTCACAAGTCCCAACATTAGCTGAAACAACCCTGAACATCAATGTTTGTGTGATTAAAAAGTGAAAGGAAGCCTAATGCATAGAGGGAGAAAGTAAGTGCTTCTTCACACATTTTATAGATATAACTTTTAGACTCTAACTTAATTTACAACACTTAGTCACAATTATCATCTTCTTCCTTAGAGAACTCAGAAACCTGAGCCCCAAGTCAAATTTTAAAATGCAAATCCAGCAACAGTTCCTTAATCAGTCCCACTGGGGCCTATAGAGCTGCTAATTCAGCAGAAATCAGCAGAGCTGAAAAACAAAAAGCCAGGCTGTAGCTGTTTTAAGACACTGATCCAAAGTGACTCATAAATCAGCTTGCTATGTTCAAGCTTTAGTCTGGAAAATATTGAAAAACAGCTGTGAAAACCATACAGCTTTTTTTTCTGGCAATTCTGGTAGAGAACTAGAGGATTTATAAAATGTAAATACTGAAGATGTAATACAAACACAAGTGAAAACCATTTTTCAGACTTTGCCTCCTGCCCCTCCGACAGTTCTAGCATTCCTGAGTGAACCTGGCAAAGGGTACTGCAGTGCCAGCGGGAGTTTGCACACATGGAGGACTCTGGCCAATGCTCAACACTTTTCCTCCTCCACCACCTCTAACAACCCCACATTCTTGCAATATCAGGATACACATCCTGGAATTAAATGAAAATCCAACTTCAAAACTATCTGTACACAAAGCCATTATAAATGTTTATCAGTTTTCAGCAGACTGTTACCTCTCATGAAGGCAAGGTAATAGAAAAAGGCATTTTTAGCTAGTCAAAGTGAAGCTGGCAATTATAGCCCGTTTACACTCCACTTTGTTAAGACACTTCCATACAACACAGCAGACTCACACCTGCCACCAAGAAGAAGGGGACATAGGTTCATTTTTCCCCCTCTCTTTGTCCATTCTGAGGTCACTCTTATTTCAGCAGGGAACATGAACAAAAAAAGGCATAAAAGTATGCAGCAGGAGTTTCAAAAACCTGCTCTCCATATGGGTGAGCAGAGATGGGCAAAGGAAGATGTAAAGCCTAACATGGGCCTAGACCTTCTCAGGCAGAAGAGCTTCCACTCTCCTGCTTGGGGGTCTTGCCTGTGTATGTTAAGAAGGTGGAAAAAAAGCAGTTTTCTTAAGAGGACTGGAAAGCCTGCAATTAAGCTACTAGCCTTTGGCTATACCCACTATAGCGTTTCATGGAAAACATAGTAGACATATAGCAATAAAATTCATAAACAGTCTTTTACAATTTGTCATGTGCAGTTTGTTGCAACAATAATCCAAACTAGTCAAACCTTTTTTGTGTATGTAAAGCTGAACGCATTAATTACCAAATTGCACAATCCCAGGTCCAAGTACTGGGGTAGCTGGAGGTAACAGACAACTCCACACTCTTCCTTGTTCTTATTAAGAGGGGAAGGAAGAAAGAGCTGGGTACTTCTAAGGCATTTGTCACAAACAAAAGAAATATTTACACAAAAGCGGCCAGACCACATGGTTTGGTGACACCTACAAAGATGTACTTCTGTGAGTTTAAAAGCAAGTGACACAGCTGTCCAATGAGTAATCACAGCAGGGTTTCTTACAACAGACCAAAGCTTATTTATACAAGCGGAACTTATTTTCTCACACTTTTAAAGGAATGTGAACTTACATAAGGGCAATTTACACTACCAAGGGAATTCTAATTAGAAAAATGTCCCTCGTGCTAACAAAAAAAGCCCTGCAATGTGTTTTATTGTCTCTCGGGAACATAAGTGGAAAAAACAAATTTGGATTACTGCTAATGAAAAATGCTTTTTAAAGCAACTCTAAAAAAAATGAAAGGTTCTGTGATTTTCCCCTTTTTATTTACCACCTGAATTTCAACAGCATTGATGTATGCTAAGCTAAGAAATTAAACTATAAAGTTTACCTTGTATCAAAACAAAATCCTTAGGTTTTGTCAGAAAACTTAAGCGGGCATACTGAAACACTTCAAAAACTAAGAGGAATGAAATGTAATAGAAAACAAAACCAGTTGTTGAATGTGAAGCAGATGCAGTAGTAGATCTGTATGTTTCAATCACATAAGAAAGAAAAAAAAAGTTTCTTTCCCCTCACACTTTCGTATACCAGTCCTGGAAATACTCAAGTCCCAGAGCCATGCCTGTGTTCGGTTCCATATGGTGTCAATACAGCCATCCACATTTCATGAGTAAAGCAGCATGACCTCCAGACGAGGCAATTGAACAGAATTAGCCACAACTAATTGAAAGTCTTCCTGTTTACTTTAAAGCCCTTATCTCGATCTGCTTTGAAAATGTAATAGAAAATTAATACGACTAATATAGAAGATCTTTCAGTGACAAGCGATTAAAAACAAATGTTAGAGAAGTCTCCCGGCCATTTTCAAGCTTTTAGATAGCTGACCTAATTTATGCTTTTTCTATGAGTCTGTCACTGAAAGTAACTTTTCTTCGGCTGGCACTTGAGTTCGCGCTGCTCTGGGTTCGGTCATTGGGCGGCACCGGCCCAGGCGGGCCCGCACCATCGCCAAAGCCAAACCTACCCAGGAATAAAGAACTGCACGAAGAAAACCGATAGGAGCTTTCCCAACACACCGATCAGCGTTAACGTGATGATTACTGCACGTTGTCTAAGAAAGTCAACAGAACTTTTTCCTCGCCCTCTCCGACACCGAGCAGCGCTCCCGGGCCCATTTCAGCCGGGCGCTTATCGCCACCACCGTTCGCGGCCGCAGCCCGCCCCAAGGGACGCTGTCCCGCTGCGGCCGCCGGCGACCTCGCCGCGCCCGCTGACAGCTCGGCCGCAGCCCCAGGGCTGCCCGCTCCCGCACCTCGCTGCCGCCACCACACCCGCGCTCCCCTCAAAGCCCGCCCGTCCGCGGCCCCGGGGGCAGAAGATGGCGGGCGGGCGGACGCGGACCGGTGCCCCCAACCCGCCGCGGAGCCCGCCGCCCCGATACTCACAGCTGCACCGCCCCCCGCGGCAGCCGCTCGGGAAGCCGGCTCAACTTCAGGCGGCTGCAGGCGACGAGGTGCCCAGCACAGCGGCAGGGTGCGGGGCAGCGGGCGGCGGCGGGGCGGCCGCCCAGCAGCAGCGGCAGCAGGAGCAGCGCTGGGAGGACGGGGAGCGCCGAGCGGGGCCGGCGGAGCATGGCGGGCTCGGAGCCGCTGCCCGCGCTCCCGTCCCTGGCGTTCGCCCCACTGACAGAACCGAGCGCGGCACGACCTCCTGCTTCTCAGCGCGGGTGGCGGCTGCCGCTCATGCCCCGGAGCGACCGCTGAGCTGGGAAGGCGGTGGGAGACGGGTGTGTAGAAAAAAGTAAAGAAAGCAGGAGTGGACCGCAGCGCCGCCACCGCCGCCAGCCACTCCGCAAACTTTCCGCCACCTCAGCCCGCCTCCGCGCGGCCGGGGGAGCCCCGAGCACGGCCCGCCCCGCCGCAGCCCCCTCCCCGTGCCATGTGACAGCCGCGGCCGAGCCCCGCGGGGCTGCGGTGTGGGGTGGCGGGCCAGGGTGGGCCGGTATCGTGCCCCACTGCTGCCAAGCCTTGGCGGTGGCAGCCCCGGGCCCCCGCCCCGCAGTACGGCGGGCGCTACTGTGGGATTTTGCTGCCGTCCTCGGTTTCTCTATGGGCGGGCGGGAGCAGGGAGCAGGCCCTGTGTGCCCTGAGCGTCACCCACCACGCCCGGGCCGAGGTGAGAAGGCACGGGCACCATGGCCGTGCTCGCATGGGGTTTCCCTTTGCCATCACACCAGGTAGCGTGTGTCGTGGTAATCCAGAAGCTGCTTTAGAGGCCCCAGGCTTCCCAGCCAAGCCTGGGGTCACTGGCATGTAAAAGGTGAGGTGAGGTTAACTCCTGCCTTCCGGGTCCTACATGGCTAGTCCAGACACCGTAATTAAGCCCATTATGTTCCCCACAGGATCCCGGCTCCAAAGGTTCAGGGAAATGGGCAGGACGTACAGATTCCACATGTCTGAGGTAATCGATGTAATTTAAGTAAATACCTATTGTTCAAGTTCCATATGTAAGCGCGGACCCTGTAACGGAATCAATTACTGAAGGCTTCACGCCCTCCTACTCTGCAGGAGCAGCTGCCATCAAATTACTCAGGAACCGTGCTTTACCCCCCACCTTCATAGGTACACCTGAAGGATGGCAGACATCTTAGACGCTGTGAACTTGGAGCCTCAAGAAGTTTGACAGCTCCAGTATCAAGATTTGTAAGGCTGAAGCATTGTCCCGGTTTTTATTGTTTCCATGTATATCTCATGATACAGGGATTTTTGTTAAAAGAACAAAACTACATTTTAGCCAGGAGTCATGAGTTTGCAAGGCTGACAAATCCTAAGTAACTACAAACATTCATGTGCCACTGTCAACATGACTGTTTCAGATGCATAGGGTGTGCAGAGCTCTGCAATGTTTTGTCAGCTTGTGCTTCATTGACCGTTGGTGTTCCTTAAGGAAATTACCATGGGAAAACAAACAAATGCTGCAGGAATACACTTTTTTTCTACATGTAAAAGCAAGCTAATCGGCAAAGGAACAAAATATAGGATAGCAATTACTTAGTATGTCTTTACAAGTTGTTTTTTATTTAAAGTGTATGAAAACTGTCCTGGTACCATTGGCATGTCAGTATTACAGTTTCTTTTCCAGTCTTCCTTTTGAAAACATTAGGGTGACATTAGATCAACAAAGCCTGTGAAACACTAGGCCGTTCTAAACAGACAGCAGGACAGTGTCCAATTTGGATTTTTGAAGCTATCCATGATTAGTCTGTTCCTGTTTCCATGGAAGTCAGTGGGAAAGCTTCTTTTCTCAAGTTCCAGCCTTTGTTCTAGCTGTCCAATTGTTTCACACCGTAATACCAAGATAAAGTGAACATGTTGTGTTTACATATGGGTAAGATATGCTATACTTGCTAATTTTGCAAAGTAATCAAAAATTCAAGAGAGGGATCTTTGTGTTGCTCCAGGTAATTATTGAAGGATCTAAAAAAAATTAAAAAAGATTTAAAGTAACTAAGCTTTGTGTTATAGTTCCCAGAGTGCACAGTGAAGGGCCTCACTTCTCTGGGAAAAGTGAGCCTCTCTTACCTTGAGTGTTGGTAAGGGTGGTGATTCACTAGTAGGTGGCAAGAGAATCATTAAGCTGTCAGTTTTAACATCCAAGGAAAAGAAAAATTAGAAACAAAGCATTTTGAACTTAATTTATCATAGCAGTCAATAATATATATGGTGCTTATGTGAATGGTGGAACAAGAGAGAATCTGAGAAACAAAAGCAGGGGGTAAAAAAAAGAGATGAAAAGGGCAGGAACTTCTGGTTTTGTAATTTTGAAAACCACTCATGCAGTCAGGGAATACTGTGTCCTTAGAAAAACCTAATGCATATTTAGTGCTAGTAATATATGAAGCTGGTTTAAGTTAAGCAAAGTAAATCAATCCAGAAAATTAGTTCATTTGTCTTTGCGGCTTCTTTTCTCAAAATAATCAATATTATGAATCCTACAATGCTTATATATACTTATATGTATGTGTACTTCAGAGTCCATGACAGAAAGTCTTTTTTCCCACAGGGAGATTTGCTCTCTTCAGAAGTCTCAGGGACTGGTTCTGCACCTCATACAAGCACTGCAAGCTCCTGCGACCCTCAGTTCCAGGAGTGTCTTCATCACTGGTTTTAGGTTGAGTGTGCACTGTGACTGTACATAAGCAAATACACGTCACTCCTTCACAAGTTTGGCTGGACTACATCATATAAACTTAAAAGTAAGTTTATATCAAAATAAGAGGTCTCCCATTCATCTATCCTGTTATCTCCACATGTAGCAAGGAACTTCTGGTGACCATTCTTTGGCATTGGCATTAACATAATGGTGGATTCACCAGGATTAGGGGACTGATATGTCTGAAACCCCTTAAAAATAGTAACATCCCCCCACCCCTCCCCCCCAACACACTTCTTTCTTTAATTCTGAGTTGGAATAATTTCCTTATCCAGTTTTCCATGTAGCTGCACAAGGAAGAGACTTTCCTTGTGGTTATGCAAAGTCAGGTCCTTTCCATGACAGCCTGAATACAGGTCAGCCTGGGGGAATGATGTCGAGGAGAGGGGAGCATGGCTCCAGAGAAAAAATTCTTGTAAAACTAGACTCTCAAGCTCTCTCTTTGGCAAACGAGATTAGTTTCCTCCACAACACTACCGAGCATAGTCCTGTGGATGAGTTGGTAGTGGAGGACAGGGGATTGTGTAGTGAGATACAGCCCACTGTTTTGGATGTTATGGCTTGTTTCTAATGGTATAATTTTCAGTCTTTGATTATTGTAAATCAGAGTCAAGTTCAAACATATGTTGTTTAAAATATGTATTCACTTCAGGCAAAAGACACACCCAGAAGCTGTCTAAGTATGATGATTTTTTTTGCATATCATTAATGCACTGAAATCAGGCACTGCTTTCAAATAATCTACTTCCAGAAAAAGTCAACCCTAAATCCTACTGGGTTTAGCAGATTATTAAAAATAATTTACCTATTGCTAAATTTAGCAAAAGTGAATTAAGGTACTATACATTTTCTGTTCTGAATTCAAATTAGAACATCTTTCATAACATTAGTAAGAGTTCAGTTAATCTAATTACAGGGTTTTTACACATTTTGCAAAGGAATCTCAAGTCATTATATCAGACAATTACATAAAGTTGTATATAGTTATGTGTAGTTAGATCTGCAGGATTAATATCAGAAGGTCAAAAGGACTGAACAGTTACATTTACTAAATGATTTTGTCCACTAAGGCTACCTCAGGAATTAAAAGTCTCCCTATGTACTCCTGGATCACCTTGTAATCCAAATCTGTGTCTGGTATTCATTTCAGATTTTTCTACTTTTCATGGGTAAATGAAGTGATTTGGGTAGGGTTCAGCAGCAAAAAGCAGAAGTGAAGCAGAACAACATTGCTTACACTCTGACACATCTAACTTCTGATAGAATGAGATAGAAACCAATGGCCCATCTATTTACTTTCCTGTCAGTAAATGACCCTGTATGAGCAGTGGCAGAATTAATGTCCTGGCTGTTTATTCCTAAACTTTCACAGTTCAGTTTTATTTATTGTCAAAGAAGATGTTTAGGGCTATCTGAGAGAAGGAAATGAAGAGTTCACGCTTTCAAGATCATTACGTCTTTTGGAGATTCGCCAATTTAGTCCATTAAAATAATAATCTTAAGACTAACAATTTTTTTTTCCTAAAATCACAGCTGAAGGCAGAGATGAACCAGTGAGACCCATCCTGCTTATAAAACAAAAGTGGAGCAGGACATGATTTTTGTGGAGGCTGCTTGCCTACATGAAATACCTTGCAAGAGGCAAGAGAACGTTTTGCCTCAGGCACCTGTCTGGAAGTTACTGAAGAGTCCCACAAAACCTCTGTATTGTATGCAGAAGAGCCTTTTCACTTCCTTGTGTGTCACATCCAATATCTTGGAATATTTTTCATGGAAATTACTCTAAATGAAGAGCTTTTCTGGCTTCCTTTACTTCTGCCCATTTGGTATTGCATTTGATACTACTTTTAGATTATAGTAGCACTAAGACTTCATGACCATTTATTTCAAACCCTGTGATTAACCATCGCAATTTCATTTGCATTTGAGGAAAATAATAAAATATTCTTAAATAATTTCCTAGTAATTGTGAATCTCCTTCTAGTGTGTCATAACTCCACGGTGAATATTCCAAGGTGCATACAGAAATTTATTTTTGGTAGTAATTATAATTGACTTTATGTGATCCAACAGTGAAACCATGAAAACCAAATTATACATAATTTGAATGCACTGATTACAACCAGAAAAACCATATGAACCCTTTCTGAAAACTTTGCCTAGGGCAGAAAATGTTCAGCTTTTATAGAATTCATCCAAACAGTGAGTGTTTGCCTCCATTACAAATAAACTTAAAACATCCTAAGGCAATCCGCATTAGTGACGATTGTTAATGTCTTCAAGTCATGTCCTGTGTGGGGCTAAGTAGGAAGTTAAGTGCTTGATTGGAAGGACAATTAAACAATCAACAGCTACAATAATGTAACTTCAAAGAGAAAAAAAAATAAGACTTAGTTTTATGTCATTAAGGAACACTCAAGTTGAAATGTTGTCAATTTGAATAAAAATAAGTAGATGTAATTTCAGGATGGTGCTACTGTAATAAAACACCTGCCAGGTCTGTTCTACCTGTTGTTTTAGTTTGTTGAGGGTTTTAAAATAATCTTTTAAAATAAGTAAACATTTTGTGGTAAGAAAGGCCAAGAAGTGCTCCAAAAGGGAATCTGAAAGAGTGCTCTGTTGAACCTAGCAATGGCTCTTCCCTGCTCCCTTCCTTGGGATGGGGGATTATGGTACCTGATGTTCAAACATAAGTTCCTTTCTGCAGTGGGGATGGAAGTTTTTGCCACAAGAAAAAGGGCTTGAAGGCTTTTTCTGCTTAAATAGTCACAGGCCAATTTTTAAGATTTATATCAGTATTTTGCAGTCTCAATGTTAAGTATTCACTACTTTTAGGTGTGTAGCTCTCCTTGAAGTCAACTGCTTAAAGAATCTCACAGCAAGAAATCAATGGGAATCAGGCCCTAAATCTTTAAAGACTTTATGTCTGATTGTCTGTTCTAGGGGGAGAATGAGCTGCAGCTGGGAGTCATCTTGTGTAATTTTAGCAATTTGGAAGTTTGGTATCTCTTCTAAAGCATTTTGTATTGCCTTCTTCTGTAGTCAGTAGAAAGATACAAATCCAGGAAGTGATTACTACCTTTCTAAAATAGACAATCAAGGAATTGAGAGTGAATCAGTCTCTGGAGATTTTCTCGTTCTTTATAAAAAGAACCTTTTGACTAGTTTAGTCTAGACTCTGTTTTTTCAGATGATTCTCAGTGTCTGCCTTCAAGTATACACATTAAGCTAAATAGAATAATATGGGACCATATTTCTCAAATGTCTTTCTATAATGAGGACCTGTATTGGTTTTGTATGGCCTGGTTTTGGTAGTGGGGAAGCTACAGGGGTGGCTTCTGTGAGGAGCTTCTAGAAGCTTCTTCTGTGTCCAGCAGAACCAGTCCCTGGTGGCTCAAAAAATGGACATGCCACTAACCCAGGCTGGGCCAATCAGAAATGCTGATAATGCCTCTGTACTAACATTTAAGAAGAAAGATTTAAAAAGTATTGGCATAGTTTTATTTTAGCAAGAGAAGAATGGAGTGATGATATGTGAGAAGAACAGCTCTGCAGACACCAAGGTCAGTGAAGGAGACGGAGTGCTCCCAGTGCTGGAGCTGAGATTCCTGCAGGCCTTGGTGATAACCATGGTGAAGCAGCTGTGCTGCTACAGCCCATGGAGGTCCATGGGGAGGCAGAGATCCACCTGCAGCCTTTAGAGGACCCCCACACTAGAGCAGGTGGATGCCTAAGAGGAGGCTGTGACCCCATGGAGAGAGGAGCCCTGTTCTCATGCTGGAGCAGCCTGTCCTTGAAGGACTGCACCCATAGAAGAGTGACCCATGCTGCAGCAGTTTTGGGAGGACTATTGGCCATACAGTGGACAAACATTGCATCAGTTTGTGGGGAGCTGTTGCTCGTGAGTTGGACTCACATTTGAGAAGTTCAAGGAGAGCTGTCTCCCATGGCAGGGACCCCATGGTGCAGCCAGAGAATAACTCCTCTCCCTGAGCAGCAGGAGAAACCTCAGGTGGTGAACTGACCATAACCCCCATTCCCTGCCTCCTTGAGCCACTGGAGTAGGTGATGGAGCTCCAAGGAGGGAGGGGTGGGGGGAAGGCATTTTTCAGGATTTATTTCATTTCTCATTATCCTTCTCTGATTTTGTTAGTTGAGCCTGTTTTGCCCATGATGGTATTTGATGAGTGATCTTTCCCGGTCCTTATCTCAACCCATGAGCTCTTTGTTATATTTTTTCTCCTCTGTTCAGCTACAGAAGGGAGTGAGTGCTTTGGTGGGTGCCTGGCATCTGGCCAGCATCAACCCATGACAGTACCTCAAATATCATTGTAACAATAGTAAGCAAAATTTATCATAAATATGAATTGTAGTTTTAAATTTTATCATGCCCCTGTAATAGTTTACTTTGTTTTGTGCTGATGTAACAAGTTCTACTAAGGATTTATCAACAGGTTAAATCTTACAAGAGTTAGTAAACCAAAGGGGAAGTGCTACGCATGCATAAAGTATGTACAAATACAAAATGAGGACACGTGGAAGATCTAGTAGTGCATCACAAACTAAATAATTATGTGTCAACAATAACTATATAGGAAGCATTTTG
Organism: Camarhynchus parvulus; assembly: GCF_901933205.1. Lineage (NCBI taxonomy): Eukaryota > Metazoa > Chordata > Aves > Passeriformes > Thraupidae > Camarhynchus > Camarhynchus parvulus. Next base: position 39,723,868 of record NC_044586.1, on the reverse strand, counting down.
GGGTATATCACTATCTATGTGATATATATATGGATATATATATGGATCTTTCTATGTGAGAGAAAGAAATAGTGTTCTGGTGAGGACTGAGATGAAGTACTATATTCCATTTGGAAGTCACATATTAAAGGAGAGGAATGGAGTAGGCTACAAAAAGCTGGGAGCGAGGGCAGGAGGGCAGAGCTTCCAGCTCTCACAAAATGAATACCCAGTGTTGCAGTACAGCAAGTAGCACTTGAAATTTTGCACAAAGCTATCCCATTGCCGTCATTGGAAAACCAGTGAGTTATAGCGCACTGTAGTGTCATCTGGACTTGGTCCCCCCCCTTCTGCTGTCTGCTGCCTCTTGCTTTCCCAATGATTATACGCAACAAAATAAGCAAGCACTATCCCGGTGAGGAGTTGGCCGAGCACACATTGCGCCACTACCACAGCTGTTCAAGTGGTTACTTGAAATAGCTATGTTTGCCAATGAAGTCTGACTTTCTGAGCTGGAACATCAAAGAGCAGTCTGGTTCTGACAGCAGCACACAGCCTGCACATCTGAATGGGCTGGGTGCCAGCTACATCCCAGCAGGAGTTGCAACCAACACCAGTCCTGTGCACCAGCTGGCCAGATTGGTGAACAATGGTCTGCAGCACACTCTTTGCTTTGTTCTTGTTAATACGGAATCAGAAGAAACTGCAAGGGATTCTGGTATGAATCCTTTTGGGGAATTTTATATAAGCAAAAGTTTCTGTGGCCTCTTGAACATTTCTGACATTGAGGCAACATGGTCTGGGAAGTCTCTGAAATGGAGATGTCACTTTCAAATAGCCTGTTAGCTGCCAGTGAACACTGGGAAACTGAGGTTTGTCAGTTTCCTAATGGTCATGGTACTTCTTTTGACCCTAAGTAACTTTATCAAGTGGGTTTTTGCTAGGGTAAGCTAAGCTAACACTCAGTGTGCATTTCCATAATGTTTTCAGTTGTGAAGTTTTTCTTTTGTTGTTTTCCCTCACATGTTTGAAGCCTAGTAATCTCCTCTCAGTAATTTCACCCTTTCACTAACCTCTCTACACTCTTCAATCTATAAAACAAATATTTAGCGGGGCAGAGAGTTGTATGTGTCAAGTCTTGAGATACTTTCCTGGTAGTGTAATGTAATCGCCAAAGAAAGAACTTCTGATTCAGGGACTGTCCTTGCAGTTGTGTTCTCTGTTGCTATTCAGCTTTTGGAGAGGAAATAAATAGGATACAAGGGTGCAATGCATTAGCATTGCCACAAGACAAGTAGTTTAGTGTACAGTTCTCCTTGGACAGAGCTGACCTGAGCATTAGAAAAAGCAATCTTCTAGAAAGATATCAACAACACTGTCAGCATCCTACCACAACTGAGGTATGAGGATCTGAGGATGAGAAGGCACAGTGCCGCAGTGTAGGATATTATGTACCTTGGTGCACACATGCAGTGTCAAAATCAAAGCAGTGGTATCTCACGTGTGGATGGTCAGGCTGTGCACATGTCTGGCAGTGGTGATTAAGAAACCGTGGCTTTCACTGAATTGCAGACACTCAATAATTGAGTTATCCTTTGAGTGACTTACGTGTTTAAAAAAAGACTGGATGTGGCACTCAGTGCCATGGTTTAGTTGAGATGTTAGGGCTGGGTTGGACTCAATGATCTTGAAGGTCTCTTCCAACCTAGTTATTCTGAGAATTAATCAGTGAAGTCTCCATAAGGTTGGCTAAGCTAATGCTACAGTATGAATTTCCCAATTTCGTGGGGGGATTAAAAGAAAGAAGCTATAAACTAAAGTAAACAGATAGAGGTTTGTTGATCATTTTAAACTTTGGGAAAATTACATCTTATTGTAATCATAATGAAAAAAAAATGCCACCACAAATACACCATGTTACAACAGTAATATTTTTTGTTCTGATTTTTTGTTAGAAAAAACTGCTAATGATAAACACAAAATTACTTTTCTAGAATTTTCATAAAATCATACATGCCCTTACTGAGTACCACATGTGAGTAATATTTCAGATATCCCGTTGATGTCACTGAGATGGAATTAAAAGTACTGAAATTTTCAGTGATGGATATTTCACTGCAGCTGTGAGCAATGTGTTCCTCAGAGACTAATTCTCCTGGGGCAATGTTAAACCATTGGACTAGCATCTTATTTGTAAACTAATACTATTTAAAAATAAGATCAAAAGAGATCTAGCCAAGAAAGTTAGCCTTGTGTATATTTCAGTATATAAATTAATATCGTAAATTATAAATAAATGTTCTTTTTACACATATATATGTATGCATGTCATAACAAATAAACCATAAAGTATGTTAAAATAAAATCAACAAGAAGAAAGCATTCAAAGTTAAAACTAAATGTGACTGTCTAAAAATGTTAACAGTTAAATATAAAAGGGTAGAATTTTGTTTAAAAATTTTAGGTATAGCTGTCTGACTTCTCTTGCATTTTAAATCTTTTGAACTTATTCTACTGCTTTCCAAATACTTCATTCTCTAATTTTCTTAAACAGATAAAATTAAGTGTATAATTAATTATATGTAAAAGCAGTTCACAGAAATGAATAATTCTACCAGAGAAGCTGCTGTGCAAATGCAAACAGTCCTTTATTGTTGTCTTTATTTAGGAGTATACACTGATCTCCAGAGCTGGACTATTGAAAAATGTCATTTACTCAAAGAGTCCTCGAGCATGCATTTAAGAAGGAGGTTTGGACTCAGAACTCTAAGCCCAGTAAGATGGATGGTGAGAACCCTTTCTGAACTAGACTTGAGTGTTAGACTTGTAACAAAGCTGAATACAGTCGATAGGGAACATCATCATTGCTGCCAGCATTCTGAGCGTGTTTCCCTGAGCTGTCTCTAGCACTTCTCCCTCAGCAGAGCAGGTGTGCCTGAATAACCTTTTGCCTGTGGCCTGAGGACCTTTCCATACCTACAGACAAGTTTTCAAGTTGACAGGGTGAGGCAGTGGAGAGCAAACAGAATAAGTATCCCTATGAATGGCTCCCTGCACAATTTTCTCAAGCAGCCATGGCTTCAGATTTTCCCATCCAGCACATTACCTGCTCAGACCTGCCCTAACCACCCTTTGCACAGTGTGAGCACAGCTGCTTGTGGTGCCTTAGATGAAGCCAGATCAGGATTTTTTTTTTTGCTAGAGTTATTTTAACCTGTTTCTGTTCATTTGTTTGGTTTGTCATTTGGCCCCACAAATGATGCTGGCTGCCATTATATGAACCAGTAGCAAGGCATTAGGGGTCCGAGGTGCACCTTAAGTGGTTGTTCCCTCTGCAAAGAGTGTGTCAAATACTTTGTGCCCTGAAGAGTACTATTTAATGTGGCGGTAAATCCAGTCTTTGTGCGCCGAGTCTGAGTCTAGAAACATAACAGTCCCTTGAACTTAAAAACTTCACTCCGCCTCTTCAAATGAATTCAGTTGTTTTTTTTTTCATAGACATCTTTGATCTTGAAGCTTTGCTGTCTCAAATGTTGTCTCCCCTGGTTTTGCTTTATGCCAGATCAGAATATATCAATCTGTAGCTCAAAAAAAGCTAGTATAAGATCCTAAAGACAGAATTAAAAATCTCACTGTACAGTTTGGCAGAATGCAGTTGTGTATTCAAACCTGATCTATCTCCAATGTGCATTTCCATTTACTCCAGTAATGCACAGGTGTGGTATAAATGATCATGGAACCTGCAGTACAAGAAAAACAAGCTCATTTTCATAAGCCTGGCAGGCATTCATAATGCCAGTAAATAATGTGTAGGGGCTCAAAATTTGAAAAATAGTTGAAAACAAACTTGACAGCATGCATCAGGGCTTGTACTTTGAGTTCTTCCATTTCTAGATTTGTTTCTAAGATTTGTTTGTCTAAAGCCACAAAGTTTGCATGCATGCTACAGTTCTTTAGTGCACAATTTTGTCCTGGTTTCTTGATTTGAATACTCAGACACTCATTCTTATATTGCACCTGTAAATTCATATATACACATAATTATGTTTTATATGTAATTTAACCTTCTCTGCACATGATATTTAACTTCATGTACTGCATGTGTTTTTGTCACAAGTACAGTAGGTTCCAAGCACAGCTAGTGCAGCTTTCAACTGAGACTGTCTCTGTCAGCCTCAGGCTCAACAGCCTGGCTGGAAAGCCTGCAAATCCTGCTGCACCCCACAGATTTCTGTGATTTGCATTGTTGATAGAAACATCCTCCTTGCTGAGGCGTTAGAAGTTCCCAGATGAGAAACCTTTGCTTCACTCTTCCAAACTCACCAAACTGTTATACAACTGCAATTTTGAGTCTCTTTGATGCTAAACTTGGAATATTGTTATTGCCACACATACAGTAAAAAAAAAATCCAAAACAACACAACAAAAAACAAACAAACCGTCAAGTAAGGAGGATAACACTGCAGCTAATGGGTGTTTTATTGCATGGTATTAATAAGGCTGGTATTTCTCCACATGAAAGAAAAGGCTATACGTTTCTCATCATCAGAAAGATGCTGTTCTGTCCCACAGTTAATAGTGTTATCTCATATTGTCTACCAGTGACCCTAACACAGTCCTACAGCTGCTATGGATTTGGTGATTTATTTTAGAAATAGATGTGGTCCATTCTAGTAAATTAAGCAAGAGTGGTCAATAGACTGTATCATTAAATCTGATGTGGTGATTTGGTTTGGTTTTTTTTCTCCCGTAACTGATCTGTCACATATCAAATTTTCAGCTGAAAACTTCAGTAAAGACCAACACAGGGTATGAAGAGACACTGGTGAAAAATGTCCTGTAGGATCATAGAATTAGAATATCCTGACTTGGAAGGGACCCACAAGGATCATCGAAGTACAGCTCCTGATGCCAAGGCTTGTCTTCTTTGTTTTAATTTGCAGCCTTAAATAATGGGTAAAAAAAATTAGTAAAGATTGTAAACATAACAAAGGACAGCAAATAATAAATGCAACTTGTAGATATTAGAAATAGAGACAAGAAGTAATATAAGCCTCCATTCTGCAAACAATTATAGAGCTGTTTAATTTTAAGAGTGTGAGGGTCTTTTAATTCCATCAGCTTACTCCTATATCTGAAGTCACAAAAGACAGGAGCACAGTGTTTTCTGGAGGTTATTTGTACAACACGTTAAATCCATATATATAGTGAAGTGTACTTTGAAAATTATATTGCCATAAAGGAGATGACTTAGAGTGCAAGAAAATTCAGATAAAAGTAGGTGTAGAAGTGACAGACCAGAGAAGTGCCCTGCTTTAGCTGCAGCACAGGGGAAAGTTTGGAATCTGTTTCACCCAACGGGATATTTGACACTTTGATTAAGTTCATGTGAAGGCGTGGGTGTGACAAGCTGCTTAAGAAGCATTTGCAAATTATGTTTGCTTTTAGGAAAGAGGCAGAGCACTCCTATGTTACAGTGAATAATAATTCTAACTGGGCATTTATAAGGTATTTATCTGCTATTCATTAGGTTTTGGAGGTTGCCTTCGACTGAGAGGTCCTAAGAAGCATTCAGGAGCCCTTTCCAATGCTCAGCCGTAATTAGAGCTTCCCGATTAACTCTGACTCCCCAGGTGGGTGCCATGGGGTGCCCGGGGCACGGTGCCAGCCCACTCACCATCCCTGGTGTCGCGGTCCCTCGGGTGTTCTCTGGGACACGGCAGTCCGGTCATGCTCCCACGGAAGTCCCCGGGGTACTTGTTGCCTGTTACTGACAGAATAAAACCCTTAAATTAAATGTTCGGCCAGACAGAATAGGTAGGCAGTAAAGATGTTACCAAACACGTTTTTCTTTCTGAAAAGAATTCTATTTGTACAATTAAACACGCTTCAGGTATTAACTGCTTTTGATTTTACAAATTCACTGTTTAGGAGCTTATTAATCAGCATATTAAGCGGCACTAATCCTTCCAGAAAGCGCCTTGGTAATTACTTTTTAAGAGCATCACTATTACATTCAAGTCTGTTTATTCCTCTGAGCTCAGCACAGCAAAAAGCTTTTAGTATAGCGAAATGCTTGCACCTTTTCATGTTAACTGAAAGAGGTAATAAAGATGTGTTTTAACAAAACAAATGAGAGACCTGTTGTGAAGTCTTAAGATGTTTATTGCCTAAGAAAGGGGAGGAAAAACCATTTTAGCACTTTTTAGATGTTGTTTCATTTAAAAAATTATTTAGTATGGCTACAAAACATTGAAAGAAAGTAGAATGAGAAAATTAGACCCATAAAAATTTTGAAGTCAATGGAATGGTTGTCGCTGTTTGGATTTTTAAAAGCAGTCAACTTCTAATTTTTTTCCTTAGGGAATACAGCAAAATATACTTAAAACAACTTCATTTACATACCTAAAGAAGCATGGTAAAACCAACTGCACTTGAGGACTGCCAGGGCTCAGCCATGGCAGGTTTAAAGGGAACCTCTACTAAGAGTTATTGAGGGAAAAGATTATTATGAAAAACAATGGTATCTCTGGTTGTGCTGGTGGGAAATTGCCAAGGAATATATTAATCAAGTGTTTCAATTTCTACCACTCTACCTCCAAATGGAAAGGACTTTATTCAGGGGAACAAGGCTTTGCATTTAAGTAATGGGAAAAAAGAGCACACAAACTTTTGTTAAGAGAATTGCTTATACAAAAAAACTCCATAAACAAACTCACAACCACCCACCCCAAAAATAAAGCAAAGCAAAGCAAAAAACTCCACCCCAACCAATCAACCAAAAAACCAAAACCCTCAATGCAAATGCAACAATGCGTACCAGTCAGTAACTTGCAATGTTTCAGTTCTAACTAGTTTATTTCCTTGGTTTTTGACCAAATATCCTATCCATTAGACAGTGGGCAATGCCTGTGAAACAAATGGAAAACAGACCATAAACCAACCCCTGTGCTTGGGCTATGAGCTGTGAATAGGCAGATGCCTGTTTACTCGATGCACATTTTGTGACTGCACAGCCTTCTGAAAGGATGGAATTCATGGAAGGACTACAGCTTTATAGTCTGATTTCATAGGAACTTGTCAAAGCTGGACAAAACATGTCTTTTGCTTTCTTAATGAACTAAGTAAGAAAAGTAACTTCCTTTGCTGTTCCTGAGTTGGTACCTGAGACAAGAGGACTATTTTTTTCAAACCAAACAAGACCCACTCCCACTGCTTGCAAAATTGGTAATTTGGTAATTTTCAAGCCAAGCCAAGTCAAAGATATAAAATGTCTTAAAAAAGAGCCTTGCAGATAGTTTATTGCCTTTCCAAAATAAACACATAATAAAATAGTATGTAATAAATACATATTAATTACCTCATAACTATGTATAGTAAATTTTCTCAGTGAAGTGATATTGGAGCTCTCTGGGATTCACACTGCCTGTGGACGTGTGAGCTCTTTTTTTGGAATAATGTTGTCAAATGTCAATAAGAATAGAAGCTTTGTTAGTGTGTAGACATAGGTAGGTATTTTGTGATTCTTTGTTTCACGGGAATGAGGAAAGCTAGGGTCCAGTTTAGACTCAATTCTGACTGGCTGCCACATAATAAGAAGGCCAGCAGCTCTGGTTTGTGGCCAGGTGAAGTGAAAGCGAAGTTATCTGTGCCTCAGGCTTTGAAGCAGGAATTAACTCTTCTTTGGATTTCCAATTGAAAATATTAAGGCTTGTCAGGGGAAGCTCTGTTTACTAGCAGATGGACTCCATCTCCTTATGCTTTCCTTCTCCAAAACTTTGTGTTGTCCAAAGCCAGGAGCTTCTGCAGAGTGAAGAGACATAAGGTCATGGAAGGACTATAGCTGTCTGTAGACAAATCCAATAATTCTCAGTTTTCTCCCTTATATAAGCAGAAAGGACTGTCAGCATCAGGCAAAATGGATGCTACAAGTTGATCAAAATTTATGTACAGAAAAATAAAATCTGTATTTGGAAAATTACTTGGAAAAGGGAACTACTGATGTCCTTCTCTTCCTTTCCTCCCTCTCTCCCAAAATGCTGAAGCGGAAAGAAAAAGAAAAAAGAAAGAAAAAGAAAGAAAAAGAAAAAGAAAGAAAGAAAAAGAAAAAAGAAAGAAAAAGAAAGAAAAAGAAAAAGAAAGAAAGAAAAAGAAAAAGAAAAAAAAGAAAAAGAAAAAGAAAGAAATAAAAAGCAAATACTTAAAGGTGATGTATAGAATGAAATCACTCTCAGAAAAAAAGACAAAGAGAGTTTATTTCTGCTTTAAGATAGTCAAGGGTATTGTTCCACATATATTTTCTAGATTATTAACCTGGTAAATTCAGCTTCCATTCAGCCACAGAAGGATAGCTTGAGCAGAGAATTCTAGCTCTAGAATAAGTGAAAACTCAGTTTCCACTGTCTTCAAATAGTGTAGTAAGTGACTTAGGCCCATAGCAGTAGTCAGGTACCTTAAATTGTTCCTAATCCTGAGACTGTTATCAAAATCCTGCCTGGATTTTGGTTGCAGGAGATCCCTAGCACACATTTCACACTGCCTGGAGCAACATGCCAAGAATAGTTCCTTATTTTGGAAGCAGTTAATTCACCAAGTGAGGATTCAGAGATTCTTAAAGAACACAGTTACTTGTAGACAAACATCTGCAGCCAACATTTGAGAAACTTGTGGTGACTTTCTTATCCACCTCCCTGTATCTGTCCACTGATTTTATCAGTTTTGTCAGTCAAATTTGGTTGCTATATATCTACTTCAATGTAACCTAAACTCTAATACGCATATAATAACTTACTGTGTCTTAATGAGGGATGCTTTCGTACCACTTGTGTTCACCTTGAATGAAGAACGAAAAGTGATGAAGGAAAAGTACTAGCTGCCTCCAACATGACCATCAGAGCAGTCTTGTGGATTATTGACTGACCCAGGGAAAATCCTCTCTTAGCACTAACAGAGAGCACCAAGTCTGGTTTGGAGGTGTTTCCAAGATGATGGTTTTGGAGAATGCACGACTTAATACTTTTTTCAGAAAATATAAACTGTTCATTGCATATTGCTTATAACTTCTCTTCACTGAGATAGAATGAGCTCAGCATGTACTTCATGAATAGCTTTGTTGTAAGGGAATGTCTGTTCACATCTTAGGAAGTAGCTAATGAACAGTTCCAGGCCATATCCTGTGATTTGAGTTGTATGCACAGATTCCTTTAGTAACTACTTTGTGTTCTCCATGAAAGCTTTCTGGAGCCAGACTTTACAGTGCATGGATGTTCCAGGAGTCCATCCTGTCCCTTCACATCATTATGGTTGTACTAGTCTTCTCTATGTGATTGTTTGGGTTCTATTTAATGTAATCTCTGGATTCCTGCTGATGTTGTTTGCAAATCTTGTGGAAAAATCAGAAGCACTGGGTGTCACTGACCAATGATATTCCTGTTAAGTTCAGGTCCTGGCATATACATGACATAGCTGTATATGACAAGGTCACTGATAACTCTTCATTACTTGTCTTGCCTACTGCAGGGCAATCTGCTGTGTGTCACCCATGCAGTTTGTTCCAATGCAGTTTAGGTTTTGCATTCTTAATTGAAAGTACTTAAGAGTACTTCTTGAGGACTGTACTCAGATGTGATGACCTGAGTACATGGGCATTGGATTATTATCATCCCCTATATTTTACTGCTTTTTTTTTTTGTTCTGTCACTCATTCTCCTGCTAGTGTGAAACAAAAACATTGTTACTTGATGCCTTCTTTCCTGAGGTCTTTAATTATATGCTTGGTAACTTCTGTGACAATCTAGGATGTCTTGCAAGTCTGTCTTCATTTGCTCGCAAAGCGCCTATTAGATGATAATTTGTGCTTGAGTTCCCTATTGACACTGACTGATTTGTGTTACACTGTGGGGCATGGAGGCCTGTTGTCTCAGCAAGTCAGGTTTGTTACATGTCTTTCAAAGATCAAAAGAGTCTCTGCCTGAATTTGTAAGCCAGAATCAGTGCACACAAATAGAAATGTTGATAGGGAAGTGCAAAGAAGAAATAAGAAACTCCTGGTCAGAGTAGTGTTAGGTCACAACGCAACCACAGCAACAAGTTAATAGGCTTTATAAGCAATACAAACATCTTTGCCTATGACCTTAGTTTTGCCCTCCATTCAGTGCACTTCATAGAAAATGGAGTATTAATCTGCTGCTATCTTATAATTCCTGTAACTTTTAATAAATAAAAGATGTATTACAGATCTTCTAGTTCTGCTGATTGCTTGACTATGAATAATTTTTCATAAATCTGTGTATGCTACTGATTTAGCATTTCTTCTGGTGATGGGCCTCAGCTTATTTCAAACATGTGATGCAAGCTTTTGTGCCAGCTTCCAAATCCTCTAGAGCTGCTGCTTTATCCTGCCTTTTTAAACAAAACTCCATCTTATGGCTTATCCATAATAGGGACTAACTTCCTGAGGAGTTTTCTCCTGAGATATTGCTACCTCTGGAGTGTAAAAACTCATCCATTCTCAGCACTCCAAACAGGCAAACAAAGTATTTTATTTTGCAGATATTTTCTGCTTTATAGAGCTGTAAGGATGCTTGTCTCCAGAAGACAAGCTTTGATGTGTATCTCTGTCATTAGTAATGCTGCTAGAGAGTTGTTCCTTATCCTGGCAGTAGCATCTCAGTAAAGTGAATTGCAGCATGTGGTGGTTTCTTTGTGATGGTTAATGATGATGAGACCATGCATCCAAGTAACTCATCCCTCTCTAGGGAACATGAACTTGGGTTTTCATGCAGTGTACTACTGCACCAGAAAGTGCAATTCTAGCTGCCCTGTACATTAGGAACATTTTCTCTCTCATCAAAGATCTGAAATGATATGATATTTTCTGAAAATCATCTAAAAATCCTAAAGATATAAAAAATCATGGATCAGGTCTATCAGTGACCTCATCACTGGATGCATTGCTGCCTTCTAAGTTCTTAATTTGATATTAAGATATAATGGAGTTCTGGTTTTCATACTTTTAATATAAGTAATTTTTTACTGTTTTTGTTTTGTGTTCCACAATATGGAATCATACCATCCTAGCCAAGACATTTGCAGTCAGTCTGTCTCTTGAATTTCTTTCTCCTTGCTTGTTCTCTAAGATTTAATTCAAATTGGAATTTGAGGAAAAAAACTTGGCTCCTTGATTGAAAAAAAAATCTGTTATTTTTTTAGATAGATTAAGAAATTATCTCATTTCAAACCAGTCATATTTGTTAATGTCATCATTTCCAGATGGGTCCATACGACTTTATTCTTACATAAATGATGTATTTATAACAAATATTTTATAACCTTCTAGAATAGGAATTGTTTCTGATAAAAAGTCAGGAATACCAAATACAATCAAACTTTTGAATCATGTAGTAAAATATTTTCTAGTTCCAGAGGAATGCAACAGAAGTGCCATTACAGAGGTATATGAAACTGTCACATACAGCAGTAAAAATTCCATTTTCCATGTGGGATATGCTTCCAGGATTTTACTCTTTCTGGTGTTAGCTGTGGTTTCCACATGGAACTTTTTTTAAATTACTATTATTATTATTATTTTTAATATATTTTTCTGGTTGTGTTGTTTCACTTAATGTAAAATTACTTATTCCAGAGAAGAAAATATGTCTCTTTTGCTCTGTGGAATACATAACAGCTCACATTTTCTTTAAGTTTGGAAACACTGAGCTATTACTTGAACTTGTTTAATAAAGGGGAATTTCTGATATTGGCAGAGAATAACTCTGTGGAAATGCCTTTCTCTCTGCAGTAAGGATTTAAATTGCCCAAGATACTCAACACTTTGAAAGTACCATTAGCATTTCACTTTTCAGATTTCCATTTGTACGAATATGAGAAAATGAAGTAATGCGTTTTTCTGATTGGTTCCTTTGCAGAATTTCAGTGCCTCTCTTCTTCAGCTTGTTCTTTTAGCTCTGTTTGCCCTTGTAACTTAAAACCAAAAGGGAAGTGAATAGTTTGAAAGAAAGATATTTGCTTAACAGCTAGTGGCTCCAGCTAAAATATCTGCAGTGTCCCATTGCGCTCACACGCTGGGTGAGGCAGCCTGTGGTTTGATTATAAAGAATGTGTATTTCTTACTTTAAGTAGTTACTTTTTTGAGACTTCTGCAGTGATTTTGGTAATGTTTTGTGTACTTTATTCTACATTTTTCTAAGAAAATGAAATTTAGAGGACTGAGCAGTCATTCCATACTTTTGTCTGTCAGGTCATCAAGGATTAGGGTTGTCCTGTGCAGGGCCAGGAGTTTGACTCAATGATCTTTGTGGGTCACTTCCAAGTCAGACACTCTATGATCACCTCCTATCATTTTGAACTTACTATCAGTTTTAACAAAGACATAGGTATTCAGTCCATAGAATCAGAGCAGAGGTAGTCCGATATGAATCTCTGAAATATGTACAGCATCAGTTTTCTTCTACGCATCCACAACAATTGCTCATGTAGTGTGAATGTAAACCACTGGTTTTTCTTTAATAAATGACTGTAAAAATATCCTTTTGGGGCTCACTTTGTGGCTAAATCAAGTCAGTTTATACGCAATTTTTAATAGGGTTCTGCTGTGTTCATTCTACCTAGCATCTGGCAAACCAGTTGTAGTTAAACTCTCAATATTTGGGTATTTTTCCCTTTTTGATCACTCCACTGCAGTTGCTCTAGAAACAGAGGGTATGTTAATGTAGTCCAATTAAAAATATTTTAACCAGTTTATTTTTTCTAGATTATTTTTATGGTAGTAAATTTCAGGTCCATTTATTATAAGTATTCTATTATTGCTACCATAATGGAATAAATCTGAATTATTCTAATGTCAACAGTCTTCAGGTATGTTGTGGAAGAGACTTTTTCACCATAAAAAGTCAGAGATTTGTAATTTTTTTCATCCAAAAGAGACCCCAGGGGGTTTTGGAGCAGAGCTTTGGCTATTTGAAGTATCTAGTTTGGGTGTGATTCAAACCTACACACTGGAAGTAGAAGACAAACTTTGTTACAGTTAATACAACACCTTCAAAAAGTTATTCAAATCACTTAAATTAGCCTCCATTCCCATACAGGGAACATACCCATACAGTGTAAAATTCCCCACCCCAGGAGAGGTACCTGGGTGTTCACACCTATACCTGAACATATATTACCCATTGGACTTTGTGTTTCCCCCTGATAGACCAAGACTGCAACCCTCACTTTGACCAGCAGACATCGGAATTGCAACAACCAACTCTTGCTGCAGGACCCATGGGTGGCGGTTATTTACCTTTCCACTCTTGTCATTTATTTCTCTTTCCTCCTTTTCCCTTAAACATTTTCTGAAGTGTTATCTTTATGGTTTTATATTTTTGCACTTCTAACCAAAATGGCTCCATTTTAAAATTTGTCTAGTTCTTTATTCTACCTTACTGTTCTAAAGTTTGCACGTAAAAGTTTGGTTTTGAACCTCCTAAGAATTTTGTTTCTCCTGTGCACCACCCGGAGTGAGCCAAACAGTCCTTCCCCAAACTCACTGAGCAGAATGGGGCATAACAATGTGCTAACTTCAGCATATGTGATCATATCCATGCAATAACACTCTACAGTGGGAAAAAACCTATTTCCAGGTTTTCAGGTGCAAGTTTTTGTTGATTCTGCACATTTCAAAAGAGAAAAAGAGTTGCCCATACATTCTAGAGCTATATCTGGTTCTTTGCCTCTGGAGTAATAACAGAATGGCTTGTATTTATAAACTATTGTTCAGAAAAGTCTGTTGCTGTAAAGATTAAGTCATATGCAGTGTGAATAATGTTCTGCACATACTAAACTGCCCCATGGGCTATTTAAGAAAAACTGGTCAGCAATTCAAGGGACACGTTGTTGTGATGTAGAAGGTTCAGTGGTAGAACTGGTAGAAAAAGAGTTAAAAAGGTACCCAATTGATTTATTTAATCATGGGGTTTTTACATTTTGCCTGATTAAAATGGGGAGAGTTAAACCGGCCTTGAAAAGTAATTAGAATAAAAAGTCATAGAGAATGTAAGGAATAAATGATGTAAAGAAATAATTTTTATTCTCTCTTCTGAAATCTTCACCTATTTCTCTGTTTTATTCTGGTGTTCATTACCTGTTTTTGTCTGGAATAAGTTCACTTGACTGTGTATCTCTTGATACTATATATATATATTTATCTTTTGATCTCTATATTTTCCTCACTGATATAATGAGAAGTCAGAAATATTGGAGACCAAATTCATCACTCACTTGTTCCATTTCTGTAGCAATCTCACCACATTGTGTGGTTACAGGTAAACAAATAGGCTCCTCTCTAGGTAAAAACATATGTTCAATTAAGTTTGTGTTTCAAAATAAATGATGTGTAAGTCTTTTTATAGCATCTTAATTTAATGTGGGTTTAGTTAGTTAAAAGATTCAATAGCAAAAAAAGAGCTAAAGAGTATGTAGCAAAACTGATTCGTGTGAGTTCATGTAAACTTTTGGAAAGCAGCTTTGGACATATGAAGTGTATCATGTCACATCATTTTCTCTGAAAATGAAAATCTTAAAAAACTCCAAAGCACAGTAGTTCCATCTCCCTGAGTAAAATAGGTTTATTCTTTATCTCTGAACATCCTTTATTTGATATAACCCTAAGGAATGGTCTGTGGAGCTAGTCTTGTATTCTTCATCTTAGGAGAAGTACAGTTGTGATGAGATACAGTCAGCTCTCTCATTGAAACTATCTGGACCCTGCATTGTGAACCAGAGTAAAGGACTTGAACCATTAAAAAAAATGTTGAAATGGTAAAATAAGGAAACCTCTCCTTATATTCTGTAGTGGTTTTTTATCTTAATTTCTAGTCTGTAATCTACCATATTTCTCCTGCATTTGTCTTTCCCAAAATCTATCTCCTGATGTCTTCATGACCCTGTCTTCCTGCATGTCATTACTATACTTCTTACTTATCTGCTATCAAGAAAATAACATTGTGGTTAGCTTCTGAATGGAAGGACCTCTTAAGACATCTTCTGTATGCATTTCATTCTGGATGGTGCTTGTGGGCTCCCCTGCATTCCTTTTGCTTTCAGCTGCTGTAGAGTTTTCTTTCAGAATACTGAAAGATGATGTCTGATTGCAGTTGCCTTCACTTGGGTGAAAGATTTGAGTTCATGGAGTTTCTTAGTTATTCCAGATCCAATGTCAGAGAAACACTGAAGTCACAAATTCTTCAAGACCCAATTTGCAGATGGATAATGGAACAAGAAGTGAGAGTAAGCCAAACTGGAATTATCCTTCTGATCAGTGTGCACTGACTGTCAGATGGACTGAGGGATCATTCCCTTTATCAAATGGATTTTCACAACATCTATCTAGCAGTTCTTATTACCACAGGTACAGAAGTACCAGGACTTTTAAAATTTTCCCACCTGTCAAAGACTTACTGACAATAATGAAAGTGGGTATCTGAACTATCTTGATAACTTCTTTTCCTTTCAGACCCTTAAGATTTTGAAAATCTGATTTCAGATATTCCAGTAAAGTATGTTTATCTACTTGCTTATTAGCTTATATTCTTGTAAACTGGCAAAAATATTTAAAATATTATTTGCAGCATTTTGAAGTCAAATAGGATGTATAAAGTATTGTTTCAACTTTCAGTATTCTCAGTGTTTGGAATTATTTTCAGGACCAATAAGGCATATGCAGAGGTGCTACCCCAGATATATATCAGTACCTAAACTCAATATTCTGAATACCTGGAGAATATTGAAGAGACTGTCTTGTTCTTTGTAGTACTATAGATTTATGTTTCTTCCTATGTAATGCAACAATAGTATCTTAGAGGAAGAACAATCAGAGATTGACTGATATTCAAAATAAACATGAATTATGAACTGACAAAGTCTGTTAAACAGATGATAGACTAACCATATATTTTACTTAAATACTGTCACTGTATGTACCAGACTTCTGTGTTTAATTCATGGAAACATTAATTACAGTGCTAAACCTCTCCTGACAGGCACAGTATAACAAGTCTTCAAATAATAAAACACACCTAATTTCATCTCAACCCCTTTTCTATAAGCAAATGCATGAGTATGTCTCCAGAAGTACATCATCTCATCTACATGGAAACCTAAATATTTAAAATTGGTATCACTTTTGAGGGAGGGGTGGAGGGTTTATTATGGAGCAATGTGATCTACAGCTGCTGTTTAATACCAGCCAACTTAAATCTCATGCCAAAAATATCTGGTGTTTGTTTTCTTTTGTAAAGAAGCAGATAATTGTCCAGATGATATCCAGATGATTAAAAGGAAGCTGAATCTGTATCCTATCAAAGCTCCTCTGAAGCTCATCCATAATTTCTCCTTTCTCCCACTGTACATACTTTCATATGCAAAAGGCTTAAAACAAGCCCGAGGCTATTGATTAAACAAAAAGAATACAGTAGTGTACTGAAATTGAATTTCTATGGTAAATTGCTATGTGATCAATATCCAATACATTAAATATCTCCTTACAATGGCAATTATCCCGTGTCCTATCCTGCTTCATAAATTACCCCAGAAACAGCAGCTGATATAAAAACCTTTGTTGTCTAGGCCAGCTTGTATAATATTTCCCTATGAACCAAATAATAGCATATTTTTAGTAGATTTGCTTGCCAGGGACTGTTTTTAAAGATTGAAACTTCCAAATCTTGTTATGTCAATGACATAAGATTTCTGCTGTTGAGAACAGATGTTTTAAAAATAATTTGAATGTCATTTTTAGGGACCGTAGTATTAATTTAGCACATTAGAATACCTCCTGCATATCTTCTGTGCAGAATAAACACATCAGCTGTATTTTTAGTTTATGTTGTAGCAAATTCTTTTTTAGAGGTCTCTGTAACTTACAAGAGACAATTTTGTCCAACTTTATTCTCCTTCAGTGTGAATAATTGCACTATGCCTTCTTTACTGAAGTAGGGAATTTTAGAGCATAGTTCATCTCACCTGTTTTAGACAGTTACTTTAAGATGGGATGAATCACTCTTTAGATTCTGTTGATCATATACACAAGATTTCAAATTATTATAAAGAGAAACAGTTCAATATAATCAAATAGATTCTAATGCACATTGTATCCTGTCTTCTATCACCTGACCTCACAGGAATATATATATATTTATATAAGGAATAATTCCTTATATAAATTCCTTATATATATATATATATATATATATATATAAAAGGAATATATATAATTTTCCTCAAAGAATTTGATAAGCAGTCTCTCATGTGGATAAAGGCCAAGACAGCTGGGACTGTTCAGCCTGGCGGGGGGGAAGGGGTGGGTCACATTAATGTGTAAAATATCTGAAGGAAAGATACAAAGAAAAAGGAGTCTGTCTCTTTTCAGCAGTGCTGAGTGACAGGACCAGAGGCAGCAGACACAAACTGACACTCAGAAGGACCCCTCTGAACTTCAGCGCTTTTTACTGTGAGGGTGACAGAGCACTGGCAGAAGTTTCTCAGGAAAGTTGTGTACAACCAACTCTACGCAGCCCTGCTTGAGCAGAAGCGTTGGACCAAGTGACCCTCATAGGCCACTTCCAACCTCAACCATTCTGTGATACTATATCTAGATTCTATTAATGATTTTTATGTAAGGATGTTACTGGTTTAAATAATATGTAGGGTCTTTGAGGGTGGAGTTTTGCTTTACAGAAAGACCTCTCCACTTCTGTTCCTTCTGCTCTTATGAAAGGGGAGCAGCACACTTCCTCTTTCATAATCACTGATGGTTTTGTTCACTTGAGTAAGTTGTCTTACTCTTATGTGAACTGGGTTCAGCTTTCTGGATCATCAGCATACTAAACTCATGGAAGGAAAAAATTAATTTTTCTTCTTGTTTAGCTTCTTAAATCTGCTCACATGCATCATGTGCATCAGTGGTATAAGGAAATTCACAGCCAATGGGAAAAAGTAATTTCCCCTTCCTTTTGTTGTGTCCCATGTCAGACTTCATCCTAAGAAAAGGAACAAGTTAATGAGCAGCTGTTTAATTTTTCTACTTAATCAACTAGATTCTGTGGTCAACAGTGCTGATGGCAGCATATGCATCAACAATTTACTGTACCCACTTGCAAAAGAGCTTGATCTTCTGATCAGTGCTGTCTTGGCTTAACATCTCAGTCTGGACCTACCTGCTCCGAATCTCAGCCCAGGTTGTCTGGAAGCTTTTTAGAAAACTCATTTGTGAACTTCATTCACTACCTTCCCTAAAAATAAGATGTGTGGTTTTGCATGATTTCAGAATGAAACCAAGTGAAACTCAATGGCTGGGATTTTGTTTAACTTAGACCTCCTGGGCGCATGTGGATCTGTAGGGGGGAGCTGGGGCTCGTGGTGCAGGGAGCCACGCAGAGCAGAGCAATGAACAAGCCAATGAGCCAGATAGGCAGCTCACGTCTTGCAAAGAGAAACTGCAACTTCACAGGCAATTTAGCTGGTACAATTTATTCTAATTTACTACAGTAAACTACATATTAGCAAATGTTAACAGATCAGGGCAGATTTATGTCAGGGGAGGCTACTGTGCTAATGAATGGCCCCCTCATTAGCATTGCCTGGAGCAGCACATGCTCTCTCTTGGCCTCTCCTTACCACATTTTCCTATTACCATCACAGCAGAAACAAGCCTTTCACATTTTGTAATCTCTGACTAGGAGGAAACTTGTTTAGAAGGTAAAGAAGGGAACTAGCAGATGGCTAGGTATATGAACTACAGCTCTGGTTGTTTTTATTTGAGCATTTACTTGAATGCCCAGGAATTACTGGGTACTGAGCACCTCTCAAAATCCTTATTCCAGTCGTGGTTACTGCTAGAGTGGTTGTAGTTTGTACATGTTTGCATTCTTGCTAACTGACTGTGACTATCAACTTTTCTACTGCTTTTTTCCCCCTCTGTAAACAAAATAGGATTCCTAACACCTGTCACAACAAAAGATTTTTTCACTATCATGCATTTTCTTTTTCATTAGTGCATACAAAGTATTTGCATTTTCAGCATTACAGTATCTGGATTAAAGAGGCAGAAATATTCTGTATGTTTTGCTAATTAACTACCATAAAGCATTTGAGATCTTGGATTGGCAAGTGCTATGGAAGAATAAAATATGATCAACATACCTTTAAATCAATGAAAGGCCAAGAGTATCACAATTCAGAGGGCAAACAAACTTAATTTTTTTCACTCTGCTGCAGTCTGTAAGTGCAGACTCAAAATTAATGTAGTATACTTTAGCCACTCAGTTAAAACCCACAAAAATCCATATAAAACACCTTCCAAATTCCTCAATGCCAGATTGTGCTAGTTTAAGAAAACTCTTTCTGTGATACCTTTTCTTCTTTTAAATGTCTTGGTTTTTATTAAATACCATTAAATAACAATTTGAAAGGATGGGAGAGACATTTTCACACATTCATAATCCAGCTGTTGATAAAACTACTCCTAAATGTCTCTAATGGTGGAGTCTTCGTTTCCCCCATTCTCTTGCCAGGCAACTCTAAAGAAAACTTTACACACGGAGTATTAGCAAATTGTCTGAATACAACAGTGATTTTTTTTTTATGACCTGTGAGTACATGATTAAGTCCTGGTTTGTAGCACTCATTAACTTATTGTTGGTCCTTTTGTCAGGCAGTCTGGATTTCACTCTATGAACATGTGCAAGGTTCCTCATTTGTTTTTTCCCTTCAAGACAATTTGCATTTGCCATATAACACCTCATTGAAGACAGGAAAAAGGAGAGAAATGCAGACGCCCAGATTTTCCTAACTGCTGTAGCCACTTTGAATCGCCCCATAAAACTTCCAGATCCTTTTCCTTGGGGAAGAGTGCAGGTGGTGGTGAGTTGCAGGAGTTGCTCCTAAGCTAAGCTCTTGCCAGCCACCAGCAGAGAGGGTGGAGAGGGGAGGGAGAAGGTGTTGCCGGGGCTGTGGGTGTCTGGCTGCTGCTCTGTGTGGGTTTTGGCAGCTGGTGGGAGGCAGGGCTGCTCAGAGCAACCTAGGGGGAACCAGCCAGGGGCTGGACACTGGAGACTTGCAGTTTTCCTACAACTGCTCTGTAACATTTTCAAAAATAAGGAATTCCTGAGAATAATAGAGAGGGAAGGGGACGGGAGAAGGAGAACTAGAAATTGAGTGAAATCCCTGAGAATCATTCATTCAGTGGTGAAAGGGAGGGGAAAAGGGAAAAGATAGGAATACAAAGCTTCAAACAGTTGAAATCTTGGTATTTCCAGTTTGGAAAACCTTGAGTTATCTAAAAATTTGTTAAGATTTGCTTTGAAATTTTCTTATTAAAATAATAGCTAGAAAATGAATTACTGTTCCATGTGCACTCCACTGATTCTGTCAGGTTGGATAAAGCTTTGTGAGGGTATTTTTTTCCCCTATACATAAATTAATATATTTTAAGACCAGAAGGGACTGTTCATCTGACCTCATACATAACAAAGGCATCTCGTTTGCTGTATATTAATTACTTCTTCAAATCTGATTCAACTGCAGCATACCACAGAGAAATCTTCCCACTTCAATCCATTATCCCCCTGTTTATATGTCAATGAGCTCTATTGTTCTTTTTTTGCAACCATCAGCTTCAGGAAGTCTTACTTGCTAGGGGATCAGGTCCAGTCGAAGTCTCCTCCTCTTGGTTCCCCTTCTCCAGTCCTGGGATAACAATTGGTTAGTCTTCCTGATTCAATACATGACTTAACTTTTGATCATGACAAAAGTCGTATCTCGTTACCCAAGCAAATAATGTTAAACAATGCCAGCAAAGCTGCACTTTTGAGGTTTTTTTTACCATTCCTCTCACAAAAGTGCCAAAAGCAAACCATGGTGATATCTGACTTGTATTTTTCCCCCTAATTTAATTGGTTAATTAAAATATATATGCAAATTAGGGTCAAAGATTGTCCCTGTAGGACTTTACTCAAAAATTACTCCATGTTTATGGTTGCATTTCAAGAGCTGCTGATTTTAATCTGTGCTGTGTGCTTTATTGACTTTACAGCATTCTAGTTTATTGTTCATAACATTGTGTGGTGTCCTGTCAAATAATATTTATTTACATTGTTACCTTTATCAAACCTGTAATTTCACTTGCTATTAAATACTTCATTGCTGTTGTAGACAAATTGCCTCTTGGCATTTTTTTCTTTAGAGAGAAGGGAAAGCAGAGGTGACAGGCTGGAGCTGTTACAAGGCAAGAACCTGGGAAGGATACAAAAAAAAGGGATCTGACTGAGGGCAGTGTGGGAAATGGTGGGCTTAAATGGGCTTAAACAGGACCAGTTTAGGCAGAGCCTGAAGTTAACAGCATGACTCCCTGGTAGCACAGGAGAGGAAGCACTGTGGTCCTGATAGGAGTGTGGAGGCAGAAACTCCGCCTGACAGTGAGGGTTGAACACTCAGACACTGGTATATGTGAGTAATTCCTGTGAATATAGAAGAGATGTCTGCATAATTCCTCATCTTTCTCTCCTGTGTTAAATCTGGCCTCCTCTAATGATGCTACAATAAATGTACTACAGAAAACCCATAAGATTTCTCCCTTTTCTTATCTCTGTACATTATTACATGTACCATGAGATGGGATTATATAGTTAGTTATTTTCTACATGTACAGGATATTCAGGTATTAGACTCAATTTGTGCTCTTGGAACAGCAGATGTATTAGTTTCTCCGGTAAGACATTCCTCTTCTAGCACAGAAAAAAACATAATAAATCAGAAATGACAGTTACGTTGTATTACAGTCAACACTCCTAATTTAATGAACTTTTGATAATAGTCTCCATAAGATAGTCTGCTGCTTTGTTGAAAATTACATCTTGCAAAATTCCTACTAACAGCAACTAAACAGAGATCATCCACACAAATACTTTCATTAAGTGGAAGCTCTGATACAAATCTTTTATATTTAACCACTAACTTTAAATGAATATAGCACACTGGGAAAAAAAATCTGTTTTCTTTGAGTGGGTTACTTCAGCTGGCTTCTAGCAGAGGTTTTGGTTGGTTTTTGGTTGTTTTTTTTTTTTTTTTTTGCTTTTTTCTGTGAATACAAGAATGATCAGAAGCCAAAGCAGCAGGGCATTGAAGTTTGTCTCGTTTTGATTTGCTTCCTCTAGAAGGGAACAGATCCAGTAGTGTGCCAGTCTAAGGCACTTTCCCAGTTGTGCACATTAAAAACTAGTACTGGAGTAATGCACTGCCCCCTCTAGTAAGAAGAAACGTTCTAGGATGTATTTGGAAGAGAGAGAGGATGAAAAAGATGAGGGAAATGAGATATTGTCCTACAACAGTGGGAGGCCTGATGAGAAGATAAAGGGATTTTCTAAACAAATGGACCAAGACTCCAAAGCATTTTAAAAAAAGACTGCCACAAAGAACAAGGAAAAAAACGCATTCCCTCTACCAGTGTGCAGACAATATTTAAAGATGTATTATTCTGCAAAGGTGGTTGTGATTTTTTTTTTTCCATCCAACTCCCATTTTTGAAAGGAGGAAGAGGGTGTTGTTCTTCCAATTTAGATTTGGTGAAATAGGACTTTTCACCACACGTATACACAAATGTGAAGGACAAATCATGCAGGTATTTCGCAGGATGCCCTCCAAGTGGTAGCTCCTGTGGGCAAATGCCTGGGCTGCTATTCTGAGAAGATCCTTAGAGTCAGCATGTGGTTTGTCCAGTACCAGACACGCTGGGTCAGGCAGTCATGATATCCTCACATGGCAAGAGCAAGTCCTTGGACCTTCTCTGGCTATAGGCAGTGGCTATGAGTGTGTGCACCAGGTGTTAAGTGCAATCTCACTGAGTGCCCATGTGCATAAAAGATGTTGCTGGCATCCTTTAGTTCCTGTAGGTTTTATAATTAATTTCTATTTTGCTTACACTCTGTTGTGTTTCCTTGCCATTCCCTTGGCGTGTAAATAAGATTTTGCTTCCATGATAACTCTTACAGGGCATCTGCTTTACCAGGTGACTCTGCAGTACAAATAGGATAGGATTAGTTTTGTGCAAATAATCACATAGATGCTGAATTACCCAGAGCACACAACAAACAAAGTATGTTGACATTGTGCCTCTATGCAGGCTTTCTGGCAGTTGCAGGTGCTGCAAAATGCTACCTGATCTGGCACAAAGTTAGAGTGGAGTGACAAACAATACCTGATTCTGCATAGAGCCTGACAGCATGACAAGAATCCCAGATTTGGTTTGGTTTTAACAAGTTTGCAGTAGCTTGCGTTCAGGCTATGTTAGAGGGCTTTTTTTTATTCTGTAGCCAAGATATTTTTAGAATGTGGTACTAAAATCCCTAATCTGGATTTTCTGTATTGTCAAACAATGACTTGAGCTTAATAGGATGAAGGGTCGTTGAGCAAATGTATTCCAAGTGAATAGAGCAAATTCACTTGGAAAACATGATTCTCTTATTGGTTTGTCTGCTTTGACAAATGACTCTTAAGAGTCAGCTGAAAGAGGAGAAAATTGTTGATTCTGGCTTTCTGATTCAAAAAGCTGATTACTATGTATTCAGTATTATTTAAAGCTATCTGCTTTTAATATAAGCTGTTCACAAACATATCCCAACTATGACTTTATACCTACAAATCAGTCTGTGGCATATTCTGCTTCCTTGAATTAACCTATGCATTGGTGGGCAATACATGGAAAATGGCACTGACAGTTCATATCATCTGGCTTAATCTTCTCCCTCCCTATCTCTCACAAAATTAAAATTTAGCAAACAAATGTTAATTGTCATGAATAATACAATATAATATACTACATATATATAATATATGTAACATATATAATCTGACCTCTATTTTAATTCTCTAAAATATCAGTGTTTGATATTTTCAAATATATCACTGTGCTTGATATACTCTAAAAGAATATTTCTGTTGAAGAAAGTCAGCAGTTATTTATAAACGAGGCACCATAGCTCTTAACTGGTTTGCATCCAAAGTGTAGAATGAAATCCAAAAGTTTCAGTTAATTTCCCCTGACAGGCCTGGGGAAACAGATACTTCACATGGAACCCCAGATCCTTATACTGTGCAGAGACCTGCTCAGGGTCACTAGAGAAGTCAGACATATATTAAGCTGACATACACTGAGGTGCTCAATGAATGTCTGCCAAAAGGGCTTCTGTCTGTTTGAGACCTGCCACTTGCTCTCCTTCCCCCTGCAGTGGAAACTTGAAACCATTCCCTTAAGTAATTGAGCAGGATTCAGCTTTTCTTCTGAAAGTTATTGACTGGACAAGGACCTTTTACATAAAAGCCTGGGGATTATACCAGTTGCAAAGGAAGCACTTAATTAATTTTGCTTCTCACCCTGAAAGAATTCATATGCATATCTGCCACCTCCCTCCCAGGGAAATGTGAACCCCCGAGCCACACACTGACAGAGGATGAAGGGCAGAGCAGCGAGACACACAAAGTGCTCACAGACCCTTCTTGTGGATCTGGAGCATGCAATTTCACAAGTCAGTGAGCCATACAAACCTGGTTTTAGTCTGGTGGTTAGTCAGTCATATGGAAAGAGGTATCCTGGGTTTTGACTCATCTATTTTATACTAAATAACAAGATTTAGACTGTCTGTATGAGGATTTGTGCAGCCACAGGGCTGACAACTGCAATGTTCACAGCTTAGTTCCAGCACCAATGCTGCAGCTTCATTTCAACTGCAGGAATATGCTTGCTGCACAGAGTCCTGCATCAACAGAGGACCTAAACTCATGCTTCCCTGGACCTTCAAGGACATACGTGCAAAATAGTTTCATCTAGAATATCACTTTTGCTCTGTCCTGTGATGAAGGATGCTCATCTTATGAATGTCCTCCTTCAAGTGCCTCAGTCATGTGACTTCTACAGAGGATGCTTCTGCAGCAGTTTCTGGGATACAGAGCCTTGGATTTACATGCTGTCACCAAATATTATTTGGTGCTTGCAACACAAATTTATGTGCTTGAATCCAGATCTGAAAAACAGTATCTGTGAAATTCAGTGCTAATACTGAGTGTAGGATTGTTCACATCTATTTTAAATAGAAAATATAAAAGCAGGTAAGAGGATTCTGTCTGTTTTTTTTTTTGCTGTTTACACAGCACAGAAGATGCCTGTGACACAGTCCAAAAAATCAGAGTTATGCTGCTCCCTCTGTTAGGAGAAGTCTGAAGTGGAGAAATACCAGACCTTGCATTAGTGGCACAATATGGCTGCAGTCAGACATGACAGGTAAAACAAAAGAAAAAGGATTCTGATGACATTGGTGTTTCAGGATTAATCAAACCTTTGTCACTTTGCAAAGCATCCTACACATATTTTAAGCATGTGGCCTCTACCAATTTCAGATTTTTTTTTACATTTTAAAAATATTGCTATAATGATCCCAGTCATTCCATGACATTCTCATTGTTTTGCATAATCAGAGTTATGTCTCAGAAGTATGAATGGTTTATCTATGTGTAAATCCTGCCAACAGTTGATCTATTCTAATCTCACTTTTGCCATTAATTTGTGTTGTGGATCTGAGTTCATAATTTAAGTTTGATTTCTGATCTCACTTAAATTGGAGCTCTGCTACTGAATTAAATGGAGATAACTTAGGCCTTTATCCATTTCATCTCCTGTTTCTATATTATGAAGAAGAGATGAAAAATTATTGTGCTGGATGCAGAAAGAGTGGTCAGGTCAGAACAGATATTATGCAGCTGAATCTTGAAATGTGTAGATGTTTTATATTAAACTGTGACTGTCTAGTGAACACAAGTGGCACTGGGAGTCAGGGATAGAAGCCCAGCCCGGCCCCTCCAACCCCAGGGTCCAGCTTCAAACATGGGCTGCAGCAGGGACATCTCCAATCTGCTCTTCTAGCCTTGTCACTCCTGCCTGCACATCACAGGGGATGTGATCTTCTCCAAGCTACCCTGTTGCTTGGTACCTCGCCACTGCTGTGCTGGAGATGTGCATTTACTCCCTTGGGATAACTCAGAAATGAATTTCAGTTCTCTCGCTTCCTGAGAGAACTTCCTGGTGGGTATTCTAGCAACTAAGCAATTATGCACTCTCTGCTACCATAGGATCAGATGTGATTAATTGTAGTCCTGGCCACAATTAACATTCGGGTCTTCTCTGGGGACTTTTAACTGAGTTCAAGTACCAATCCAACTCACCATTAAGGGAGAGGAACTGGGGAGAAATAAGCCTCCATTTTCCACTTCTGAGTATATGTGGGAGACTAAAGGTAAATACCTCAGAATTTTTTAAGCCAAAAGGGCATCACCTAATGAATTTATGTAGTTTAAATGGGACAGCCCTGGAAATTAAGACAGACTGTACTTTTCTCTGAGACTGTGGCAAGATTTGGACATCCATTTCACATTTTAGATGGAACTTGTTCTGAGCAAGTATGTCTAAGAGAATCAGTGGAAAAAATTAACAATATTATATTTTTTCCTCCAAGATTTATGAATGTATGTACCTGTGATATTATGATATCTTAATATTCTAGCTTCAGATTTCTGCTAGGATTTACGTCTTTGTCCATCTGTGGATTTAGTTCACTGGCTGCCTCTCTTGCTTCCTCACAAAAGAGCAGATAGGAATAGGTAGTGAGACAGGAACTCTCATGTAATGATCCTCAGCCTTTAAGTGTTTCTATACTATCTATATTAATTAGTGATAATTTGTTTCAGACTGAGATCCTGGAAACCTGGAAACATCAAAAACTGTTATACTGAGATGTAGGCTAGAATATCAGCAAATGCAAATGCAAATACAAATGCAAACGCAAATGCAACCCCCCTTCAAAAAAAAAAAAAAACAAAACCCAAGCAAACCAAAAACAACCAAAAAACTAAACCAAACCAAACAAAAAACAAAACAAAACAAAACAAAACAAAACAAAACAAAACAAGAAAAAACCCAAACAAAACCAAAAACAAACCCAAAGAAACAAAACCCTCACAAAACTCAACACTCCCGCCCCCCCCAAAAAAGTTCTATTTTCAATGCTGTTCTTCTTCGTATAATATTCCCAGATCACTGGAGTGAGAGTTTAATGCAAATTCCTCAGACAGGTAAACAAGCCTGGGAAAACACCACCCTCTGGGAAAGGTGCCCTGATTCATAAAGCCAGATAAACACAGAAATTTTTTTAATGAGATAAGTGGGAGACAGGACCCCTGAAGCAGAATGGAGAGGGCAGGCGAAGAGAGTAGAGCAGTTTAATGAATTTGTGTTTACAGCTACTGACACACAGTAAACTGAAGGTGTGTGCAATTGGCTCTCTCATGGCTTGTTTTCCTGTATCTCTTTGTCCTAAAATTAGAGATACTCCCCAGCATGAAAGCTGTATGGTGGCCAATCCACTATGTCAAGGTCTCTGGGACAGAACAGGAGTAATTCTACTGACCTTGGTTATAAATACTAGATGATGAACACAGTGAAAATCTGGTCAGAACAGAAATAGCCATTTTATCATGGAGCAGAGAAGTGGAGAGGACTGGCAGGAGCCACAATTTAACCAGCTGCAGTAAGAACTGGTAGGAGCCGTTGATCTGCCCTCTAATACAATCCACTCTTCTGTTTGCCCTTCTGTAATTCATACAGATTTTGAGTATCTGCTAGCTTTTCTAATACACAGAATTCACAGTGTGGCCTGTCTGAAGGAATAATATTTGAAAAATTTTATTTTGAATTCCCCATTTCTTTTGCCAAATGAGAGTTACTGTCTTAGCTGAGAATTCCTCAGTGTCTTCTAAATCACCATGCCTTTGTACAATATGTATGATTAAGTACTTTGTAAACAGCTTTATGTTTAATAAAATACTACAAAGGAGGAGTTTTGATGGATTAGGTTTCTTTTCCAGGATCATAAAGTATTTTCCTACCTAGTTTGGAATACATTTTGTTTCCTATGTTGCATTCAGTTGAAGCATTGCTATCTCTGTAGAGAGGTATTGTGAAGTTATAAGGTACTGGCTGCATTCATTATATAGTAATATAAGCTGCTGCCATCCAATTCACATGGCTTTTACAACTTTACCTAATTCTCTCTCTTATGTGAAAGGCCTAAGTAAAGTCCATTGAATTTATAACCACGGATCAGTATAGTATAGTGTTATTAAATCTTTATAATGAGAATATAAATTAAGTTACAGGGACTATTGTGTTCAACCAGTTCTCTCTTTTTTTTTTCTTTCCTTCTTTTTTCTTTTTATAGGACATGAATGAGTTTACAATGTTTTCCAAAATCCTTACAAAGTTTCTTCTGTGAACTCAAAGGATCAGCTGCTTCAACATCACTCATGAAGTCCTTACAGCAATGCCTTGGTGAGACACCAACTAACCTTACTGGTTTTAGCTGATTCAGACATTGCTGCATGTGGTGCTTTACTCCTTGGGACATGAGATTCCAGAGTTCAAAATAAGCCTTGCATAGCAGCAGGGGTCTCATGCAGTGCTAGGAAAAGTTCAGTCCACTGTGGATACTCAAAGAGCTTAGATACACAGCTATGTTCAGATTTTTCTCCACAGCTGTCAACATGAAAGATAGTAGCCTGCCCCAAGGAGTAAGAAGCTATCACTCAAATGATAGGAAAGGAATCTTCATTTAGCAATATTGCTCTTTGTTATTCAGTCTTGGCTAGGTAGGTAGTAGAACAGAGGTTATTTGTTATAAGCTCTTCAAGTCTGATTCTTGTAGCATAAAGCAAACATTGAAATTCTGTGGTCTCCTCACTTATGCAGACTTCATGAGAATCCCCATCCATATGGGATGGCCTCTTCACAGATCTGATAAAATTGTTGGCAGGACTGAAGCACTAATTCCAGTAAACTTCCTATTTAAATGTTACTCCTTGGTTAATAAGAGCAGTGTACAGAGTGTGCTCCGGTGCTCAGTGGAGTAATCAGCTCAGTAACCAGTGGCAAAGCTCCCAGATAAGAAAAACAGTGATGCTAATTTTTTGTGGGAAAGTGTCATGCTGCTTGAGACACACAGTAGTCCTGCCCACACTTAGTAATAAGAAAGCAATGTAGTAAAATGTTATGATAATATGTTCCCAGAACTAGCACTGAAGTATAAACACCTGCATATTCCAGTTCCCTGCCTTTAAATCAATTGTCAAAAAGCCAATCCCTTCCTATTACAATTAACAATGTTTGAACCTGCAGAATTAACAATGTTTGAACCTGCAGCAATCAATGAGAATTTTGTCTCTGACTTGTAAAAGCCTCCAGGGAGAGTCTTCTCTATTCAGTATTATTTAAGATACTGTGGACATATGTGTGATAAAGATGCTAAAGGGAGAATTAGGCATTGGAATCACTGGACGTATTCCAGTTGCTTTCAATGGAAAGAAATTTATCTGAAAGTGTCCTGCGAAAAAATTTCAAACTTGAGGCATTTCTTGTGATTTCAAAGTTTTGTTTTATTGTTAGAAGCAAATAATTTTTTTATGTTATTCCCACAGAAGCTCAGATATTCAGCTTAATATACTTAGGCACATAGTATTAAAACAACCAATAGTGGGTCAGAGTGAAGCACCTTGTCTCTCCCTGAGGAAAGCAGTTCATGCCTTGGGAAAAGGCATCATGCATGATTCTTCACCTGCCTGTTTTTTCCAGCTTTCTGCAGTCCACAGATTTCCTGAAATCCCAGCTGTATCTTTGTAATTTAGGGCCATGGATGTATTATTTTACTATATAATTTTTATATTACTTTTTAACCAGTTCATATTTTGGCTTCTCTACTATTCTTTACAGCGAATTCTCTAACTTAAGTAGTTAAACACACTGCATGCACAGGTCTTTCTTTTTCCTTGCACACTAGTTCTTGATAACTCCATTTGTTGCCCCTTAATTTTGTCTATAAATGTCTGAATAACTACATTGTCTTCATCTTCACTGACTTTCAAGTTTCGCCAGTGACTTCTAGCATAATCCATTGAGTCTCCTCTCTTCCAAATTTACAAGTTCTAGTCAACCTGTGCTGATATGAAAGGAAATCAGTACTTTTGATTATAATTGTTGCCTTTGAACCTGTTTTTGTGCCACTATGTTCTTTTGACACAAATAAGAAAATAATAATCAAAATGGCAACCTGACAGGTTTATAATAATCACATAATAATAATTTTGCTTTTTTTACTTTATTCTAAGACTTTCACTGTTTACCTTTGTAACCAGTACTGAGCATTGAATAGACTTCTACAAATTTATTCACTAACTCCAAGATCACTTTCTATAGTAGTAAAATTAGTTTGCAGCCCACTAGTATATAGATCTCATTAGAACTGGTTTTAGTTATGATCCTGCATTTATAAGCATTACATTTCCCCTGACAGTTCCTTACCCAGCCAGAAAATATTATGAATATTCATTTTTAAAACCTTGAATTGACAGGAACTGTAAAATCATCTTCTTTTTCTAAATAATTTATCATTATACTGAATAACACAAGCCTCAGCACAGATTCTGGGCATCTTCTTTTCTTGTAAAATCAGCTGGTTTTTTCTACTCTTTTCTTGTACACTTGGATAAGATGTGAATTTTTAATGGGATCTTCCATGCTATATTCCAGCTTTTTTTTTGGAAATTAATGCTGTAAAATGGTTTAAATATACATTCACTACATAACCTGTATTTCCCATGTCTGCCTGCTCTTGAGAACCTTTCAGAACTGCTGGCAAATTTGTAAGTTACAACTTTCTTCTGTAATAATGCTGTTCATTCTTCCTTACTATAAAATATTTATCAATTTTTGATTGATGACTGGATATTTTATGAAGGCTTCTACTAGTTTTCCTAATATGAATGTAAGATTTCATAGTCTGCAGTTCCTTAATCCTTTTTGGAAGGATTTTAAAAATCCTTGTCACAATAACTACTTTTCATTGCTCTGTTGTTGAGATCATGTGCCATTTCATAAAGTAATTCCAACTCCCTTTCCAAAAACACAGACCTGTCATTAATTGTGCTCTGTAGTTTAAAAAAGGATGCAGATTTCTAGATCTCCTCTGTGTAGTAAAAAAACAATTGCAAAATTCTGTTTTACATGGAACAGTTCCCTTGTCCCAGTGAACAGCCTCTGAGCACCTTTTCCTTCACAGAAGAAAGAAGCAGGTATTAGCAATGCAGTTAGTCATTACAGTCACATCCTTGCAATCTGTGGATTGAGGCAAGCTGAGAGCCCAGCTGAATCAATGACTTCACCTCTGTTTACTTCAGTGGACAGGAATTAAGGACTTAGTTAATTGTACTGGGAGTTGGATAGCTGCATTCTCACAGAATGTGCTGAGAACGACTGAAGTTCCGCCTTCAGGCAGGAAAGATTTTTATTTGCTACATTTATTGCTACTGATTTCTGTTTCATCTCCAAATGAGACCTGGAGAGATTTGGTTCACTGATTCTCAGGAAAATCAAACCAATTTCAGGATCACAGTGTTAGGATTAGTC
Source organism: Camarhynchus parvulus (assembly GCF_901933205.1). Lineage (NCBI taxonomy): Eukaryota > Metazoa > Chordata > Aves > Passeriformes > Thraupidae > Camarhynchus > Camarhynchus parvulus. The sequence goes on along the minus strand of NC_044586.1, from coordinate 39,692,331 downwards.
TTTGGATTTATAGGACCTGAAGCCTTGGGCATCTCTGTCCAAAATTCTACATATGTCTACGGTTTGGGGGCTTTTTTTGTGGCTGTCTTTTTATGTTTAACTGCTCCCCCCCCATAGTTTTGATTTTAGAAAGCACTAGTCCCTGTGGCCAGTAATCTTCTGCCTTACTGGAGTGTGTACATTCCCATCAGCTTCTTAGGAAAATTAAACTTCATGAGTAGATTTCTCTAGCCAAGACAGCTCTGAAAGTCTAACAGTGTAGAGCACTGCCATCAGGAAAACAGGGTTTGGAACTGAAAAAGTTTTTGCTGGGCTGGAAACTTGGCACACTGTATGATAACTTAATGAATGCTGGTGGAAAACAGACCCTAAAACTCCTGGCAGCAGAAAGTAAGCCAGGACTGGAGGTTTAGTAAACAAGCCGCTCACACACAACCCTCAAAGGGTGGGACTGCTCTTGGTCACTGCAACTTCAAGTGCTGGCTGTTGAGGGTTGAAGGACTAAGGCAGAGAGGAGCTGCACCAGCAAGGTCTCCCAGATCTCTCCTTACTCCCACCCGCCCTGAAACCACGTGCCAGAGGCTTGCTCTCATACAAGCACTGTCCTCTAAGGTGGTGAGACCATGCTTTAGGCTATTTTATTATTGAGGTACAAAATAGCCTCAGAGTGGCTGTTATGTTTGCAAAGTCTAAAATACATAGCCTCAAAGGGCCTCCGTGGCTGTCACTTAACTCTGCAGAGGTTGATTATTATAAGAACTGAAGGTTTTATCAGTTAAATTTCTTCCATGTCTAAGTTTGCAACTGCTCATACATTGGAGTTGCCAAGACATCATCATGTGACTGCCTTTAGTTTAGGTTTCAAACATATTTGAGGTATATGAATCAGACATCGTTCTGCCTGGCTGGCTGGCAGGGCCTAAACCAGCCAGCAGCCTCAGATCAAATCTTAATTTCTGCTCTTCATTTAAAGTGAGACCAGATGACATAATACCCCTTTTACTTTTGTGGTTACAGCATTACAGCATTATCCTGTAGTTAATTTCCTTCTCTGCTTGAGTGATTATCTCAGCAAGTGGATGATGAGGTGCTCATTCTGACAGAGAGCTGTGTCAAACTACTGCTGTCTGGGGTGTGTTTTAAAACAGCAGGAAGAGGCTTGTGTTCAAATTAAACAGGGGATGTTCACTGGGGAAGTGGAGAGAGCCTGGACTCTTCATCTTTCCTATCCTGGCTGAACAAGCTCTTGATGGCAAGAATTTCACTAGATGATGGTAAGGGGTTTTGTGCTTTAGATTTCACTGCAGAGAGAAGGGCAAATTACCATGATCTGAAATGCTCTGTAATTTTGAAAACTGGACATCCAAAACATGCAGATGCACATTACCCTGTACAGGAAAAGTATTAGAAGTCTGTCTCCCAGTCTGAGGTGAGAGATTTAATCATTACACTGTAGAATAAGAGAGGGGTAATTACACTCCTCCTCCTGTGTTTTTTGAGAATGGGGTTGTTTAGGGACCTGCAATCAAGGACAGATGCTTTCTGCTGGGTCCAGGGGTGCCAGATCTGGCTCACAGCAGCTGCTCATACCTACCTTCTCCAGGCTGTCAGCCCAAACACACTAATTTGCTTCAGGCACAACAAAAGAGAATAGCTCTAGCAGCGCAGACACCTGGCATCAACTTGGTTGAATTTCCTTGGGGTGAGGTAGGGAGTTGCCCCACAGACTCAGTCAGTTACAGGTGGCCTGGGGCAGGAATCTCCAGCTGGGGAAAAGAGAAAACATCTGTTCTTGCCCTAATTTTATGAGAGAGTTCAAAGCTTAGGTGGGAAGTTCCTCCATTTATTTCGGAACTCCATGCTGAAATCTGGTCTCTTGAAACTATTGCCAAATGCCCCTCAGTGTGGCAGGAGAAACACTAGGGAATGCAGAGACAAGTGCTCTGCAGTCTGTCACCTCTGCTATCCTGAATGCCTCCAGGCAGGTTGAGAAGGTCCCTGTCCCCAGCAACCTCTGCTATTCCCAGATTCTGGCTTTCTCCTTCAACCTCTCCTCTCCTTCCTGTTTCTTCTTGAGTATTTTTTCTTGTCACCTCCTTTTTACCAGATTTGAACTTTGGCTGATCCTGCATGGGGCTTTTTTTTCAGATTTAGAAGCATCAGCAAATTCTGCCAGGGCCAGGGGAGCCTGGGGAAGGGAGAATGAAAGAACTGGGATGGGTTGGTGTGTATCAGGTGTGCATCAGCCAGCCTTGATCTATTCTCACAATTGCTTCTGCAATTGCTCCTTAACCAGTTCAGCCACACGCACATCAGTTTTAACAGATTAAGTGCCAAAAGCCTTGGATCTTTTTGACCAAGTAAGTTAGAAATGAAGTACATTAGCACTTTATCTTGGTGGATCTGATGGGTCTAATGGAATGAGAAGATGGAGCTTGGGGTAAAATGAGCAATGGGTGTCTAAAAAAATATGCCCAGTCTTAACTTTGCCTAGAAGGGAAAGTGAAGTGTCAGTTCTGTGTGCCAGCAAAGTCATTGCTGAGATGAGACTGAATCTCACTGAATCTCACTAAGCAATTCCAGAAGAAGGCCTCATCCTGGAGTAAATTCTAAGGGTGTATTTTTGGGTTTGTAATTCCAAGTTTACAAGACTTCTTGATAAAAACCTTCTAGTATGGGTGAGGGGGTCACCTGATATATATGTCCTTTTTAGAGATAAAGCAAATTTTCCAGATTCCTAGTCATTTCAGCTTTCATATATTTTTCTCTACTTTGTGCTGAGAAGGAAAAACTTTACTAATATGAATTGTAGAAAAGTCAGAGGGAGAGAAAAAAAAGAAAATTATTCACAAAATTTTATTACGGATGCCAACAACAGGAAAGTAGAAGTGGAGTTTTTTATGTGGTCTTATAGAGTCACAAGTTGTGATTTTCCCAGATAGTAAAATTAGCATCTATATTGCTAGGACAAAGCTCCAGATTATCTCTGTTAAGAAGACAAAGGGAAAGGTAAATAGGAGCTTTGAATATGGGTATGCTTATTTCCTTTCAGACTTGAGTCATCAAAAGAAAAGTAAATTTAATTTCATTTGGGAGGTTAGACCAATTACTGCATGACAGGAGAGAGTGCTAACGCATGCTTCAGACTTTGGTTTCATTTGACTGGAAAGTGACTATACAATGATGTGAACAGAGTTTGAAGTAATTTAATATCTTTTGTATACTGAATAAGCAGAAGTTGGCAAAAAGACAGCTTCCCTCTTCATATCAGCAGCAGAAATGAAAATGTATCTATCACATCAATGGGGTTAATTTTTAAAAGATTTAAACAAGACACTTCTGGTAGGGTACAGATAGAATTAATTCCCAAATTAAAGAAATAATCTTACTGGTAAACCCATGACATTTTCTTTAACTTGATAGTTTTTAAACATTAGTTGAATGAAGTTTGTTTAAATTGAGTGGAAATTTTGTAGTATTATACACCAAATATATTGTAGCTTAAAATATATATTACTTATGAATAGCACAGGGATGTTTAATTTGGGTTTCACCTTGCATCTGTGTAATAAACAATTGTAATATCTTGTTTTTTCATCTATAACTTTATAGTTAATACTCCACTAAGGATAAAGGAGGCTACATATAATTGAAACTTATCTTTTATTCTAATTGTTTACAATATTATTTTTGTAGAGGTAAATTTGTATTCCAATTATCATCATCATCATCATTATATCATAAGCCTCTGACATGCAATATTGCTAACCTGCTGTATTGTAATATCTTAGTTTGCCACAGTTCATTGGCACTATTATTGATATTGATGGCTTTATTTTTTCGAGACATTAAGTGAGCAATTCATCAAGACAACAACAAAGACTGGAATAGAAAGATAAAACATCCAGGTCAGTAACTCATTGAGTGTCTCACGCCTAAAAATGTTCTGGAATGCACAAAAGCCATGAGCTGATTTGATACATGGACATGCCAGCATGAGTAAGAGTGGGAGTGTCATGTGTATAATGTTTCAGGTGCTTGCTTGCTGTGAACCAAAACTCTCACCTTATTATATAATTTAGTAATAAAAGGTCTGCTGGCAGAGATCTGAGGAATAAAAAAAGGGAGAAAAAGATCTGTTAATCAATAATAAATTGTTTACAAATTCATTTTTATGTAATACATTTCTAAATACATTTACAGATTACCAAACCAGCATGCAGAAGCGAAGAAGTTTCTAAACTTCACCGTCTAAAGATGCAGACAATTACTAGGAGATACTTACAGAACTAACTTGGGCACAGACTTCCCAGCATTTTTACCTGAGATGATGGCCTTGAAATTAGTTCAGGACCTTTTTAAAAGTAGGAGTCTATCAAGATTGTGTGAAGTGTCCAAGCTCATGATATGGTCAATGGAGAGTATTAGCTAGACCACAGAAATCTCTCTTTCCATTGGCTGTAAAGTGCTCCATATGCATTTTTAGTATCTGCTTACTGGAGCAAACTGATGGGAAAAGGGTTTAGCAGTGAAAATCCCATTATGTATGCTCACCCCATACTTTTCAATTACTAAATCCAAATGTAAGTGCACCTCTAAGTAAGTGCTGCCAGTTTTATAACTGAAAAGTTTGTGACTAAAAATGCTGTTCTTCTAATAAGACCACCAAGAATGAGAATGAAGTTGGAATTATTTCAAAAGCTTCTGTGCACAAGAAAACAACCACACTTTACCTTAGTTTACATAACTGGCAATCGGATGAAACAATCCTGAAATGAAGGAATAATATTTTGTTGATGTTTGAGATAAAAGGATGAATACCTGGCATGGTATTTTCATCCTGATTATTAATAATCAGCCTTGCTAGTACACTGGACTAGCCAGTAGCCAAGTAATTTCATAGAAGCATAAAATCCAACCCCTAGTCTAATTTCTAGACTATATTTTATGTATTGTCACATTAGCAATGCCTTTCTCAATGCAATTGCATGTCCCGTTTACTGCATGTCATGATTTCTTCAATGTGCTTTTTCTTTTCCAAATCCTCTGTGTTAAAGAGCAAAAGCAATGCTTGAGATGGGTTTTGTTCCTTTTCAGGTCATGCCAACATAGCAGTAGCCAGGCCAAGGATGGTGAACTGCAATTATTCTCTAATCAGGTTTTCCCCACTAGTAGGTTGTCACTTAGGGATTTGGCTGCTTTTACTGTTTTTTATCTTTTCAGAAGAAATTAGAGTTATTGAAAACATACATCTGCCCGAAGGATGTTCCACCCTAGGATGAATGTGAATGTGTGTAACTGTCAGCAGATTTTTTTTCCCGCAAGATGCTTTAAATTTTGCGTAACCATTTTAACAAAAGCAGAATGTCTTGTTTTCTGTAGCATTATCAGGTCCATGCCAAAAAAAAAACCCAAACAAAACAAAAAAACACCAAAAAAACCAAGAAACCCAAACCCAAGAAACCCCAACACCAACTCTGAAGAGATTTATTTGATTTGAACCTAAAACCATTACTTTCACTAGCTGTGTGCCTGATTTAAGACCCTTTAGCTTGGATCACTTCAGAAAGCCTAATTCTCCCTCAAAAAAAAAAAAAAAAACAAAAAAAGATGGGCTGTTCCACCTTCTAAATGGATTGCTTTGAGGGAAAAAACCCAAAAACCCTAAGTAAATACATATGAGTTAAGGGGATTAAAAAACAAGAGACTTTACTATTCTTACTAAAAATTTGATTCCAGGTTTCAGATGGCTCACAAGGCCTCTATGATGTGGGGCAGTATTTCAAAAGCAGAATGTGACATCTTCTAGTCATGAGTATCACTTATACTTTTAGTTGTGTGTCTGTTACTCAACTGCTTGCTACGTTAATCTCTGTTGTTATTTTATTTTTTTTCTAACACACTCGCCCTGACTTTTTTTGAGATGTTAAGAAGAATTGCTGTAACTAGAATTGGTCTGATTACACTCATATCTTTTTTCCCTTCTTTCCCTTCTCTGTGTATTTATAGTTAGGGAGCTCATTGAAAAACCTGTCCTTGCTCATAAAAGTCATGGGCTACATTTAGCTTTTGGAACTCTGGGCCAGCACCTCACAGGGACCACACTGGTTATGGCTGGACCACATATGATTTCCACAGTTTACTGTTCCCAGTGCTCACCTCATCCTCTGTCTAAATGATCCATGTTGTCTAAAAGTCCATTTATAACCTGCTGAAAACAACCTAGCTCTTCCTGGCTGGAGTGGGGTAAAAATTAGGGATAGGTTTGACAAATAGTCCATTTCTTCATTTGGACAAAAAGATAGGTTATATGTATTTTCCATGTGAATATTACTAATTTTTTTATTATTTCCATCTGTGTCTAGGTGCATTATTAAAAAGGTTCTATTATAACCTTTTGTCTGGTAGGAGTTTTTCAGATAATATGGATCTTTTAGATCATTTAAAGTCACACGTACAAGCTGCATGTGCTGCTTTCTAATAATTTGGAGAAACCATGAATATTTTCAGAAATTGCAATAAAGTTAATGTTTCTAATGATAGTTTTGAAAAAAAGGAGTGTGAAGAGCCATCTTATTCTAGGTATGTTTTCTTAATTCTGAAATAAACAGTTAGACATCTGACATGGTAAATACACTCAATGCTGAATAATTCTCAATAAGCAATCAAAAGAATATTTAGAGGATCATTTAATATTATCTTGTCAAAATGACCACTTGTTTTATTGAGACTAGACTTCTGTAGTACATTACTTGATATCACACAGTTTTGTGTTTCAGTCAAAAGCTTAAATGACAAAAGATAAATACAAGGTATAAGGAATGGATTAAAACATTACATAAAATATGGAGCTGTTCTTTGTCAGTTACTCCTAAAGCAAGATCCCTCAGGAGTCACAACTTGGTCTTAGGTGAGTAATTTCTTTCTATGTGCTTATCTGGGTCTGTATTCACCCGTGAACCGTGAGCTCAGGCAAAACATTTTGGTACAATCCAGTGGAAGCAAGCTAAAGCCAAGAAAAATCAATAGACACAATAGTTAGGAACGAGGACAATTAGTCACTGGAACCAGTTCCCTAAGTGTTTTGTGGACATCTCTTCAACCTGTGTTTTAAAGTCAGCACTTGCTATATTTCTAAAATAAGTGTAGTAGTTCAGGTAAATCATGTAATTGGAACCATTATTCTTTGGACCAAAGTCCAAAGAAGAGAAACAAAGACACATCCTATTAATCCTCTGGTCACAGTTTATCCACCAGTGGTATTAGACTGGATTCTGTGTTTGTGTCAGTTTCCCAGTTTGATTCAAACATCTACTATTTTTAAATAACACTTTCTGTACCTTTTAATTTTCCATAAAGTATTCATTACTTACTCTAATTTTAAAACATTTAGCCAATTCCAAGAAAAGGCATGGGAAAAGTAATATTTTCTGCAGTATAAATGTTTCTGGAATTAGGAGTTATCAGAGATACTGAAAAATATGAGTACAGAAAGTACATTGATGACAAAGACTGAGTGCTGGGTTCAATTTTGCTATATAATGAGTGTTGCAAGTATTACTCTGTAGGGCAGCTTTTTACCTCCCATTGGCACCTGGAAGCAAAAGAAATTTTTTGCACTTAGCTGCTTTTTACAGTAGAGGACAGCTGTTGATATTCACTTTAGAAAGCAAATATTGCTGAAATTAATGGCAAGATTTCCAAGACCAAAAGAGACATGGAACAAAGGCTGCCACAAAATAATTTATCTTTGAAAATATCTACTGAACCACTGAACACAATAATGAACAATATATGAGTAGATGTTTGCATTCACATTGAATTCACGTCTGCTTAGATATAAAAGTGACAGTTCTCAGGTCCATTGATTTCCTGCAAAAAAATTTTAATATAATAATATAGGAAAATAATATTGTCTTCATTTATGAAATGTGCAAACTTTTGCTGATGGATTACACAATTCAACAGCAGGATTTTTTTCCTTTAGAAAATTCAAACCCAGAAACTATTTCAAACAATCAGACACAAACCATAATAACAGAACATTAAAGTCGTACTACTAAGGTTTCAAAAAATCAAGACACAGACAGTGAAATCTGTCTATTAATTTTGGCCCCTTGTGAATATGTATTTATTAAATAGTTTTAAATGTTCTTACAGCGTACCATACTGTGCATACAAATTTGTGCTTTCTAGAAGTAATTTAAAATGAGTAAAATAAAGCATTGAAAAGCTGCTTCCTGAGTAATGCCACACTAATTTTAAAACTTAACTTGGTATCTTAACTGTGCCATTAGAGTTAAACATGTAGTTAGGCAATGGATATTTAATTTTGTGTTATCATGTGCAATTGTGAACTGAATAGTCTTAGGAAATTGTGGTCAGGATTGGCACCTGAGCAGTTTGAAAGTTCTCCATCATTCGTTGTGTTTGTTCGTAAATGCACCCTAGAACAGAAAGCGTGTTAATGTGCTAATGCCTCACCCCAGCTTGTGCACTGTGCAAACAGTGGTGTGCAATGGGCAGTTTGAGGACACACTGTGGTTTCTTCTCATACAATATAGCAACTATTCACAATCCAGTGTTAAAATTTGCATTGCTTAGGGTTGTCTTGTCCTGAACATATCCAGACAGCACTTAAGTTATCATGCACATTTCTATACAGTAGTCTTGTAATCATTCACGTTACCTGTCTTCAGCTTTGCATGTAAGCCCCTCTTAAAAATAGGTTCAGTCAGTGGCAATATAAATATCAAGGCATTTATAAGCATTTGCTGAAAAATTAGCACCCACCCTAGGTCTGAAAATATAATAAGTGAAGTTATCTTTAGACCTACCTGAGGACCAAAATATTGTCCTGCTTAACTAGTTCACATAAAATTAGAGAAGGCTGGTGTCTATCTGATACTGGCTGAAGCACCAGGTTAAGAGAGTGCAGTACCTTCAAAAGAGCAGATGAAGGCTGACCTGTGGTTGTGGCGCCAGGATGGCATATGAATGACTCTCACCTAGGAATGGCCTGGGCTCTGAATGACCTGTATCCCACCTGAATGCACAGGGCACAAAAGTGCTGTCTGCTTTCTTCTGCAACATTTGACGCCCATTACTGTTCGGTGTGAAAGAAGAGGTTTCTTAATATATGCATAAGGCCTTAGCCTAAACGATTATCAGCATATATAGTTAATGCATCACTTAACTTTTGACCATGAAAAGAAGTGGTATCAGCACCTGTGGTTCATTGACCAAAGACTGAGAAGAACTGTACTTATCTCTCAAGAGGCCATATTGCATTTTTTTCTGGATTGCAGGAAAAGCAATTTTCCTGAAAGTAATTTAGTACCAGGCAATTATTCCTCCTCACTGCTCACTCTTTATCTGTTTTGCTGTTAATTAGAAGATCACATTTCTTAGAAGATATCACTTCCAGTTACAGTTATGAACTTCACCCAGGAGGTGCCATTTCCCATGTTGGTCTCAAACCAAGCATGGACAGATAAGCTAATGTCATTTGCTATGCTCATAAGAGCAGAAAAAAAATTAATTTCTATTGGTATAGTAAGCTCCTCTTTTAAGTGCCACAACCTTCAGTTTGGGGATCCCAAATTAAATACTTTGAGATATATGTCAAAAGAGGAGAGTGAGTATTTGCAACAGAAGATTTGTCATTCAGAATGGCAGCACAGCACAGAACTCTGTCTGACACTGAACTGTTCTTTTTAAGACAGACCTCACACACTGTAAGCAACCAGACTGAATGTAGAGTCTTTCCAGAGTTTCTCATGAATTTCTAATTGGGAAGTAATGATGGATTGTTACCTGCAGATAATGAAGTTATTTTCCACAGGATTATAGTGTGAACAGACATCTGGTAATGTGCATAAGTGAAAGAGAGTCATAAAAATTAGTGTTAGGTTATAGGACTCTTTGAAGTAAACAGATTCCCTTTCACAGAGATAGTTTTGTTTGAATTAAATTTTGAACAAATAACAAAAATCTGTTGGAAATAAGAATTTGGGGACATGGCTCTTGTTTACATTATGTGTTAGCAATGCAAATTGTCTTTAAAGGAAATTAATATTCTACTTGCATCCACTTTACATCAGGTTTATATTGCCAGACTGGTATAAAGGGGCCTTTGGAAATCCTTGAAGAAATTTCCAAAGATCTTAAGAGAAAATACACTATATTCACATTGGTTTTCATATGATAGGAAGCCAAACTTAACAGGCATTATCTTTAATAATTTCTTCCTCGAGGTAAAATATAGGAAGTACAACACAAACAAATATCAAATCAAAATAGATTTGGAATCAAAATGTCACCCAAGCAGTTAGTCAAGAAAGTTGTTGTAAACTTCTGTATGAAAGTGTGTTTGTGGTTTTTTTTTTTTTTGTTTTAAATGGTTATCTGAAAAGAGCAGGCAACTAAATGTAGAAGGTACGTGTCATATGTCTGGGATGATGTGGTAAAAGTATGTTCTAATGATCACAGTGCATGCTCCTGAAGGCATTTTGTGTGTATGATTTCATTCTTCTATTTCTACTGGATTGAGGCATATAATTTCTTTTAGGAGGGCTTCACTGGAAAATGAAAATGTGTTAAAACACATTTCTCCTTTCTCCTCCAATGAAAATAAGAATAAAATAAGTTTTCCTCTGAAAAAAACATCTAACTCTTGAATCAGTCAAATATGGCTCATATGGTAAACTAAATAAAAAAATTGAATGCTTTTTTAAATTTGTTGGATTTTTACAAAGAAAATAGAAAAACATCTTTAAAAAGCAAGCTTTTTATTTTACTTCTGATGTCATTGCTGCAAAGTTCAAATGCATTAAAATGACATCCCCACACCCCATTAGAATGTGTCTGTTGTTTCTTCCCTGAAGAATTTGTAAACCATCAAACACTTATTATAGCACAATACCACAAATTCAGAATTAGGAAGTACAGTATGGGAGATAACATACTTTGAGCTGCAAGATGAAACGACAATCCTTTCCACAGATGAAAATTTTAAAAATGCTTATCTTTTTTGAGGTATCTGTCAGGCAAAAGATAAGATCCAATTTTGGTTGCACTTAGCTAACAGACACTATAGGGTTTTTAAAAGCATTATCTATATTTTTCTAGTTGGTATGTATTATTTTAAAAAATTATATAATATTTTATGGGCTTTTATGCCCACCTGAGATGACACCATTTTATCAAAATTTGAAGTGTTTATTACATCAGCTGTGAGTTGGTTGTTTTTCAGTCCTTGAGGACAAAATGTGTACTGCGATCCAAGTACAGCTTACACATAAGCTGTAGCATGAAAATAAAATAATACTTATAGTGGTTAAAAGAAATGTAGAACCTAGGATACTGTAACAATTTGTATAGATTACTAGTAGGTCTTCTAGCATCTACATTTTTGAAGTATTTGCATGTTTTAAACACTTCCTCCTATTCCCATAACCTCCCCATCATTTTGCTGCTGTTACTGTGCAATGCTGGAAAAAACCCAACCTCAAACAACCAGCTTCTGAATCAGGGAACTTAATTTTCAACTACAATCATGTCAGGTCATGTCAGATGGTGTAAGATAACTCTTTTTCTTTTTCATGTTAGGTGCTAGGCTATATCTATATCTATATATATCTATGTATATGTAAAACATGTATTTATATTCTCCACAGTTTAGTGGATTTGTAATCATCTTGAAGTACCCAGCAAAATATGTAGATAGCCTGTGAATGCACAGTATCAAATAATTAGAGAAGTCCAGTGAAATTGAAAAAAATTAGAAATGATTCCACCAAAGCTAAGTATTCCAGTTCTAGCCTGGTTTAAAATAAAACTGAAGTTTCTTTGAAAATATGATTCTTATTCAGGAAAGAGTGAAATGAGATATCTGAACATAAGATTAAAATTAATGCCTGATCTTGTATACCCATACACAACTAACATGATCTAACATGTTAGAAAATAATTAGTATGGTTTGGTAAGTAATTTTGCAAGAGCACAGATCTGGATTTTCAGATGCTCACTTTGTGCTTTACTTGGCTCAAACAACTCTACTTTAAAGTCTTGTGCCATGATGGAATGATAATTGGGTGTTGATGAAAAACATCAATCATCATTGTATTGTGATTTGAATTATATTCGTTCTAAAGTTGAGCAGTAAGATGTGAAATAAACCGTATGGGTTTGGTGATTGCACTTTAAAAGCTCCTTCATTTCCAGTCCAACTGTGAATCATTCTTTAAATCAATAGAGCTTACTGAAACTCTAGGATTACCTGAAAGAGTTTTGAAGAGTTTTTCAGTAAGAAAAAAAATATCATGACTATTTTCTATTACATGTATCTTTGTGTTCCATATCCTCCCTAATACTTCTGAACCCTTAACGTGGACATTTTTCCACCATTCCTGCTGGGACAAGCCAGACTGATTTTGAAGTTTTGTTTAGCAAGTCATTCAGTGGAAGCGTTTTCTAATCAGTAATTTAAATGATTCATGTGCGAAGAAACTAAAATAAAGATAAAACTGCACAAAGTTTCATTGATCTTAGGTTTTTTTACACTAGATACTTTAGATCGTTGGAAGAAATTAATGTTTGCCCATGGTTCAAAACAAGTATATCATTACATAAAGTAGACTAGGTAAAGCCAAAATTGCTTTATATGTGGAGCTGTTTTGATTGCTACTTCCATAATAGTGAGCCATTAACTACACAAGTGGTTTGTTGATCACAAGGACAGAGCTGAGGCTTGTCAGAGTTATTCTGATGACTTGGAAAGTCCAGAGTAAATATGAGACTTACAAACAATGGCTACAAATAATGTAATCAGTATTCCTTGCAGGCCTCATGACAGTGTATATCTTCAGAACGGAATACAGATGATACCATAGCATAGTTAATCCTTGAAGTTGCATTTCAGCTGACTGGCCCTCTGCTTTTTCCATCCTCTAATGCTAAGACCACAAGGAAAACAATAAAAATCATAAAAATTTTGTTTTCTCTGCTTAATATTTGTAGGCATCAGAGAAAGAAACTAATATGAAGGCTTTTTTTCACTCTAGTGCACAGAACCAGAACAGTGGCATTTTCTGTTACTGTTTTTTCACATCCAGTGTAGTATATGGTAGTGATAATTCATGCTATTAATATATGATATAAAATATTGTAAAATCCAAACCATGTCTTTTTGACTACCCTGGCCGGGAGCAGCTGTCTTATTCAGATAAAACTAGCTCCTGGACGCATGTTAAGATAAACATCGACGCTTTAACGTAAGAATAGAGGCTTCCAGGGTGATAATCGCTGGTTTTCCGAGTTGTACCACCCGAAAGCGATTATCGATTATCGCCCTGCCGATTGCAGCTGTCGAGATAACCAATGGCGCCACCCTGATACGTGTGAATACATGGCTTCTCCGGAGTCAACTGACAACAACGACACACCTGGAAGAGGCTTTTATCCACCTCTGCACATGGAAAGCAACAGTGATGCATGTGAAAAGGCACAAAGAAAATTCGGTCATCTTTGCCTCGGGCAGAATAAACTGTATAAAACCTCACTGTGCAGAGCCGCGAGTGTGAACTGGGGAGATTCTGACATTTGGACGTCAGATCTGTGTTCACCCGGCGCCGATCCCGGGCTTGACACTGACTCTTTGGCTGTGGTAGTTTCGAAGACTGAACTTTGGTCTCACAGACAAATTAATAAATCTTTGCTAAATATTTGATAATTTTGGTTCACGATTTGATAATTTATAACATCCAGCATTTCAAATCTCCTGAGGCTCTTAGTGCTAAATAGCAAGGGATCAGAGTTTCTGACATTAAGGTGGGATTGCATAGTTCAATAAGGTCATACACATATATATATAGATGATGATTTCAAATATACATTTGTGTGTGTCAGAAGGCACACAAAGATTCAGAGCTGAAGGAATTTGTTTCATGGAGTTAAGTATGAAGAGGAGGGATTATCACCTTAGGCTTTTGTTCTTTGGTGTTCCTACACCATAGAAACTAGGCTGATATGTGAGAATGAGTCAGAAGGTTTATGACTAGGGAGCTTAGTTGATCAGGACCAAATGCAAGAGAGTGTGTTGCAAGTGTTAGAACACAAATACATTTGAAGATGTTGAGGGAGGAGCGAACAGTAGGAGTTATACTAGGGGAATCTTCCATTTTTTACTCTTTACTGCAAAATATATGGGATCTTCACTTTCCCTTTTTCTTCCTATTGTCATCCATCTTCCCTTGTTCTCAGTAAAACACTTCTCTTTAACTTCCTCCTCTTTGATTACAGTGTTCTTGTTTTTCCACTCTGAAAGTATGATCAACATGCCTGGGAATGCGTGGTGTGGACTGTTGGCTGCAGGCCTTCACTTATTTTGGCTACAGAAACTACTGTTAATTGTTACATTCCTCTGTGCCTCTTTCCTCATGAACACAAACTGCTTTGAATATTATGAAATTAATTCATGATGCCACAAGATTTCTGCCTGATTTTGCTTTATTAAGGGTTTAGACTAATTTCAGCTTAGGCCAGAAGCTGGAGTTATATGTCAGGGTCATGTAAGTCAGAGTTTTTAGCTTTCGGCTTTTAGAAAGCAAGAATTACCTGCTTTGGAGGGAAAACAACACACCACAAACAAACAAACAAACAAACAAGAACCCTACAAAAAACCCAAGCAACCAACCATGAAAAGAAGCCCCACATCCCCCCTTTGTATAATGTTGTCAAGCTTTGTTTTCCTGGACAAATAAATAAAAATGATGCTCAGCTTCTGGTTTGTATGTTACTTCAGTTTTCTCCAACAGTCTCTGTCCTTTGCTGCATGCATGAGGCTGTGCACAGTGCCATGTTCTCTGTCCTGTAGAAATTCATCAAATGTTGAATGTACAGCAAAGTTTTGAATACTTGCCAACAGGAAGTGCCTAATATCCTTGAGATGATTTTGGCTAACAGGCACTTCTCAGTTGCTTCAGACCAGCCCTTCAGAAGAGCTCATTTCTTCCATAACTTTAACTGAAAACAAGATTTTGACCAGCAATGAGAAACAACAGCTTCTGATTGACCAGACTTTCAAAAGATGCCAGCCGAGATCTAAACTTTTCATATAATGGCCATTTAAGCTGGATCTAAGCAGAGGCTGAGCTTAACTTAAGACTGTGAAGTATATGAGTGTCTGCCTCTAAGTTTCTGAGTATATCGAAGTAATAGTATATGACTCTAAGTTTCTTAAATATGTTGATCTCCAAGTTTTCTCTGGCTAGATAAGGAAATCTTTTCATTAGGACTAAGTCTTGACTTTGAATACTAGGATTTCTTCCATGTATTGGCATGAACTTGAAGTTTTAACTTGAAAATAATTTATTAGCTATTCTCTAGAGGCATAAGTGTATAGTTTCTATGCCTAGACATGCTAAGCCCTGGCAATTCTGGTTTTATTTATCTGGACTGTGTTTTACTGTATTCCTTTAGGTCATATTATCCTTCTTTATATTGCATGTATGTTTGTTTTTTCAAGTGATATATTAAACTGGGCTAGCAGAGACATGCTGTTACTTCCTTCATATGAAAGAAGAATGTAGGGAGACCCAACCAAACTCACCTACTGTGGTTTGTTGCAGTGACATTACAGATCAAGGTAATGACCTCTAGAAGAGATGGTTCAGTTTTAACCAGTAATCATTATGCCATTATTTTACATACTTTCAATGCTATAAATAGTAAGAGATTAGTCACCTTATATTATTCCAAAGCATAATTTAAAAAGTATTTGAGGATAGAAATTCAGTCCAAAAATTAGTTCTAAAAACCATTCAGGTTTTGAATGAGTTCTGCTGTTTCTGCAAAGTCTGAGCAAATGACGTCTCTGTATTTTTCAAAATATAATAAACCAAATTAAGATATCCACAAATTTTCCCCATATGCTCTTAAGCAATCTTCATTTTCTCAAAAAAGAAAAAAATAACTTCATAGTGAAAAGCTGAGGCTGAAAAAGCAAGAGAATGGGGGCAAGAGAAAGAAGACTTTATTTAAGAAACATTTGTTTCTGTGTATTCAAGCCTGCATTAAGTGCTTGGCCTGTCTACCTATCTGTAAAAACAGTCAAAATGCCCCAAGGTATTAAACCAAATGTGTCAGCAAATACTAGAAGTCAGGTGTTTAGTGCTCTGGGTGTGTGGATGGTTGAGATTTTGCCAGGCACAAATGAACACTTTCATCAGCGCATGGCTCATAACGTGATAAAATACGCTGAAAAACAACAATGGTGGAAACAACAAAATACATAGACTCTCAGCTTCAGTCTGATTTAATTCTTGTTAGCAGCAAAATGATCTCAATGTACATTTCACCCTGAATGGTTCAGTCTGCATAAGCTTTAGGCATGTACCTTATAGATGGGTTTTGGGAATTTAATCAGAGGGTGGCCATAAGCAATTTTGGTATTTCCCTTTTAATATGCAAGGAAAACTTTCCAGCCGGCTGCACTCCTGCTCACAGTTCTTCATTGTCTCCAGCTTCCAAAGTAGTCTTTACTACCTCTGACTCTTTGGAGTTTATTGCTCTTGCTCTCCAAACACATATTTTTTGCAAGGGTTCTGAGAACATCTTTCTCAGCATCCTCTCTCAGTTGTAGAGATCAGCTGCCTCCAATCAACTGATAATGCCTGGGGATACTTTGAGCACCATGGAAGGAGTGAGGGAAGTTTGTGAGGAAGTGTCCAGAAAAAATTTAACAACTAACGTGTGAATGAAGTTTTAGAGAAGCTAAGTGTAAACCACTGTCATTGTAAAGGGATTTTTACCCTCCCTGAGATAAAGATCACTGTATGTTTCTCTTTATCTTGTAGTCTTTTCTTAGTATCTCCTATTAACTGACATCATAAAAAGGATATAAAAAATTAATCTATCTGGATATAAGTTTTCCCAAATATCAGGGTAAAGGCTGTAGAACAGAGAATGAAAATGAATATAACAGCTAAATAAAAGGTAGGATGAAAGAGAGGATCATTGAGAAGCAACATCCATCAGATCATTTTATTAGACTATGGGAGGCTAACAACTTTTTAGGCTACAACATTGCAGGTTAGATGGAGTTAGGATGCATTCTGCTGAAAAGATGGTAACGAAAACTTTGCACAGATTGTTTTGTGAAACAATTTTTGTGGTGATGGGGACCTTTTGTACATGGACACTGTTGCTCATTTAAAAGTAAAATGTAGGTTCAGCATATATTTTCAAAGAGTAGTTGACACAGACATATCCTCACCTGCCAAACATACTACAGCAGTGTTCCTGCTGGAAAAGGTGTGGAACTGGCAACCATGAACAGTAACACCTTAAACCACAGAAAGTAGATTCACTCGTGATCACCTCTCAAAGCCATAATACATCTGAAGAATTGCAGTGGAAATAACTATAGCCCAGCACAGATAGTGAAGGGAGCTCAATTCCAGGCCCATGTGCTGTCTTTGGGCAAAAATGTGTGTTAGTTGGAGGCTGGAAGAAACTGTGAGTACCTTAGTGGGCAAGGGAAGAGAGAAGGATGTCACTATCTAGGCTACTGTAACGTCTGTGACATGATCCCCAATAATATCATTCTCTCCAAACTAGAGAGATATGGATTGGATGGATGGACTCTTTGGTGGGTAAGGAATTGTCTGAATGGTCACAACTCAATGTCTGGATGGAAATCAGCGTTAAGTGGTGTCCCTGGGGGCATCTTTACTGGGACCAGCACTGTTCAATTCATCTTCATCACTGGAGACCTTTAAAGATAGACTTCCTTTCACTTCCTGCTCAGGATGTTTTATGTCTAGTACATCCCAAAGGTTGGATCAATACATAAATGTTGTGAAAGGTGTAAGTATTCTATGTAACTTTGGTTTTTAGGTTTTTTAGCCTTTTTTTTTTCTTGGTGTCTGTAATTGTCCTTTGTCAATGATAAAACTAGCAGGAAAAATAAAATAAAAATACTTAGTACAGCCAGTGTGTCTGCAATTTCCCTAAAGTTTATTTTGAAGGTCTTTGCTAAACCAGAATTAAATAATGTTGGATTAACATGGAAAACTCAATCTCTTCCCACTAGTGGGTGAAAAGTTTTGAGGACCCTAGTATTCAGAAATCAGAATCAGCTGAAAATGTGATGCTTGTGTAATACAATGTTTACATTTGGAGTCATTCACAGAATAGGAGGAAACCATTCACACTGTCACATGTGCTGCTTCTTTGATCCAACATTGTATTTACCTATAGCGTAGCGGGTAGATTTGCAGACCTAAATAATTTAGACATCCTATACTTTCAAATGAAAGAGGACCATTATGTCCCTTAGTTTTAGCTTCTGTATAACACAGAACAGAATCTTTCACCATGTCATTTACTTCATATTGCAGATAATATTTTTTGAGTCCACTATTTTAGAAAACCATTGAAACTACATTTTAAAGCTTGATATGGTAGAGAGGACACTACCCCCTACTGTACTGTATTTTACTGGTGATCTATCAACCTTGTTTTTAAACATGTGCAGTAATGAGTGAGGCTTCACAGCTACAACACTTGCTCTTAATGTGTTGTCATTGCTTTGTATAATCAATACAAGCCAGGCTAACACCTTCCTCAAATACAGACCTAAGTTCCTAAGGGAATGAACAGTGAAAGAATTAAAGTACATCTCTCACCTGGATGCACATTCCATGTCATCACTAGTGCATAATCCCATGTGCTTCTTGTTATTTTTTTCCCAATTCGATAATCTTTAAGGAGAGATATGTTCACCCACTTAAGTATCTTAAAAATAAGAATGATGAGTCATGCCTAAATAAACTAACAGATGTTCCAGTATACCTTGGGGTGAGTACATCAGTCAGAATATTCATTAGTACATAATATGCAACTACATTATCTTCATCTGTTCCTGTGGTATATTCCCAGGAAACCTAGGCAACATTACATTCTACCAGGAGATCATTGGGTTCAAAGTACATTCATTCAGTCTTCACAATCCCTTTTTGAAGAGATGAAACATGCATAAACATTTCTAAAATAAGCAAAATGAAACAGCATAGGCTGTGTATGAAATACATTTTAGTACAATTTTACAAGAATTTTCTCTACTACCACAAAGAGGATCTTACTATGGCAAATTCAGGTGATGATTTTTGAAAAATAACCTATGAAAAATGTGACGATCCTCAGGATGAGTGTGTATTCAGAATATTTGCAATAATATAATCTTTTCTGTGAAATTCAGGTAAAGTGTGGCACAGAGATTCTAAATAAACTTAATGGTTTTGCCTTCTTTTCCCTCATTGCAGTTCCCTTTCTATTTCTGAATCTCAAGACTGAAATATTTGTTTATATAGTTATTTATATAGTTTCTGGGTAGTCAAGCATGAAGTTCACCAAAGCAAAGTGCAAGGTCCTGCACCTGGGATGTGGCAATCCCAGACACACCTACAGGGCTGTGTGAGAGCAGCTGTGTGGAGAAGGACCTGGGAATGATGGTTGATGAAAAACTCAACATGAGCTGACAGTGTGCTAGCAGCCCAGAAAGCCAACCAAATCCTGAGCTGCATCAAAAGGACCATGGCAAACAGGTCAATGGAGGTCATTCTTCCCCTCTGTTTTGCTCTCCTGGGACCCCACCTGTACCCTCAGAAGAAGAAGATGGAACTGTTGGAGTGAGTCTAGAACAGAGCTATGAAAAGGACTGGAGCACCTCCCCTGCAAAGACAGGCTGAGAAACATGGGACTGTTCAGCCTACAGAAGAGAAGGCTGCATGGAAACCTCAGAGCAACCTTCCAGTGTCTGAAGGTGTAGGCACACAGTTTGTGGTAACTGGGAGTGGGGCTGTGGCTGAGCCTCATCCCCAGTGGGTGCAGCTGTGAGAAGCAGGTGAGCAGCACTGACAGCAGTGAGCCATGGAGTGCCCAGGGGCACGGACCAGCCACCAAATGGATCAGAGAGCACACAACTGCAATGCATGAACATGAGGGTATAAAAGGTTGGGCTGAAGAACAAGAAGGGCAGCCACTTGCAGCCTTCTGAAGTGGGGTGATGTTACTCTGTATGGGCAGATGCCTGAAGCCTTCTGAAGTGGTTTGGTGTTACTCTATTTGGGCTGAAGCTTTCTGAAATTGTATGATGATGCTCTGTATATTGTGGCTGTCTCGACTGTAACACATGATGTGATATGAAGAGGCCTAAATGGAAGCCAGACAGACACTCTTCATCCAGAATTGCAGTGATAGGACAAGAAATAATGGGTTCCAACTGAAACAGGGCAAATTTAAGCTAGCTATACAGAAGAAGTTCTTGTTAGGGTGGTGAGGCATTGGAACATTTGCCTAGAAGAGCTGCAGATGCCCCATCCCTGGGTGTGTTCCAAGGCCAGGTTTTATACAGTCTTGGGCAGTCTAGTCTAGTGGAGGTGTCCCTGGCCCTAGCAGAGGTCAGTGGGACTAAATGTTCTTAAGGCCCATCAACATTCTGTGGTTCTATGATTTTATGTTTTGATGTACAATTAGGCTCTTGTACATTCTTGATGGCAAATTCTACTTTCATACTGATATCTTTGAAGTTATCCAGGTTTATACAAATATGATCAAGAATTAGGAGTTACACATCACTCTATACTATGAATGGTCATATCCATTTGGATTCAAATTATTTTGCTGTAAAGGCCATGCAGCACTTTTTTGGTTATCAAGAAGGTGATAATATTTTTCATGGCAGCCTTTGTAGGTGTAAAAGAGTTTGAGGGACGAGAAATAATGAGGAAGGAGATCAAGTTATGATTACAGATAATTATGTATAATTTAAGTGGGTGTCCTGCAGCCAAAAGCTTTCTCAATATCCAAATGCAAGACAGTGTAGCTGGAAACCAAGAGTAAAGGTGAGCATAAGAGGACAGAAAACTCTATTTTGGAAAGCAATGAAGCCCATAAGATTTGAGTGTTCAGAGAGATTAATATTTTTTGGCACAAGCAAATTATGAATGAAAGACTATGGCAAAAAGAATCCTTGCGAATCTTTAAGAGATAACCAAGACACAAGATGGAAATGACCATATTACTTCTATAAATAGCACTGTTACACTAGATTAGCACATCAGTGCTATCATCTATACTTGAAAAGAATGCAGATATATAAAAAATTTCAATCAGTCCTGAAGATGAACTTGAGAGCATAAAGCTAAAAGTAGCTCAGTTTCTGTGAATTTCTTTCTTTATAGAAGACAGCCCCTGTGTTCAGGTGATACTGAGGAAAGCTTTGATAATAACAGAGGGGAAAAATGTTAAATTCTAGTGAATGTATCTCATATCAGGCAAACTGAATGATAAAGGTGCTTTCATAACAGAAGTTAAATGCAGAAATATCTGCAGAAAGGCAGGATATACAGCATCACTTGGAGTTTTTGGAACCAGACTGGTTCTATCTTAAGGAAAAGAAGTCAAACTACTGGAAGGAAATCAGAAATGGAGATGAGTCATGTGGTCACAACTGTTTTCTTGATGTTGACATTTTATTTTCCATTTTGGGGAAGTCTTTTCTACTTTACATTCCTCTAGAAAAAAGAGAACATACTTTAGAATCTATTTGCATTCAATACATTTTGCATTGGACTCAGGAAAAACATGGCAATTACTGTGATCAAACACAACATGCCTGATTATTTCAGGCACTTATGTGCAAGGGCAAATTAATCACTTTTAATTTCACTTTACAAGTGACAGATGTATTTTTTTAATTTCTTTTTCTGGCTCTTAGTTTGTAGCTACAGACAGTTCAATATAGGTCAGGTTAAGATTCAAAAATGGTACAAAGAATCTTAATTGTATGACATGGGTTGGTATTTATCCATATGCCAGAGCTCAAACTGATCAGACCAAAAATACATTTCCCTTTTGCAGATCAAACTGGACTAGGTTTTTAATGTTGTTTCCTTGTTTTGTGTTTGTCAATGAGAAGAAGTTGTTTATTTACTTATGATTTTCCTTGTCATGGGTTATGATTCCTCTCTTTCAGATCCTTGGAACATTTTACTTAATGAGCTCCGTGCTACTCAAGGAGCCTCGGGCTGTGGTGGAACCTGGGTCTTTGCTGTTCACTGCTGAGAGAAAGCAGTTGCTTCAGCACAAAAATGATGAAATGTTTTTGTTTGACTCAATTTTTTGGCCTTAGCATAAGCTACTTGGGCAGAATGGTTGTGAACGGGACGATGGTGAATACAGGAGGTTGGAATACATGATCTAAATGTCTTAACTGTTTTTAAAACTTACAGACTGGGCAAGCCATTAGCAGTTATTTGTATAGTTTTTCTTACAAAGTCCTCTCTTTTCTGTACTTATGTCATACCTCAATCATTTTGGTAAAAGAAAGGAAAAATACAATATAATGCATGTGAAACCTCTGAAAGTACAGAATTTCAAAGAATTTTTTTCACTTAATCTTTAGAACACAGACTAAATGTGTCTGAAACTTAATAGCTATCCTGCTTTCACATTATGTTGCCCCATACAACATATGCATTATAAATATTTGTACAATGCAACAGTAAAATAGAATATTTACGTTTCTCTCATTTGTTACTTAGTTTTCTGTTTATATTAAATTTAGATGACAAATGTGTTATTGTTATTTACTATAATATGTCTTACTATAATTTCTTCTACAGCATGAAATGACAATAACACACCTTAAATAATCAAAAAATATCCAAAAGAAGAGACTCTTTAACAGGAAGCTCAGTACTGGTTCGAGGGTCTAAACCACTTCCTGTTCCAAGGCCAAAAGATCAGGATTCATACCTCTTACAGATAAGAGTTTCTGCACTGGGTCATGTTGGTTCATATTTTTTGAACACGGCCAAATACTAAACATTTTGTGTAAATAAGATTGGACAATGTGAGAAAAATAGAAGTGCCTTGCTGAAGTTTCATATAATTTCAATTTGCTGTGGCCAGGGTGAATTTAATTTGGTGGACTGTGTTCAATTTATGCATTTTTACATTGTTTCTTCCCTGATAGGAAATAAAGCTGTCTTTATTTGTTTAAGAAATACTTCAGTTTCATAAAAACATAACATCTTCTTCTATTCTTTATTTGTATTGAGAACTCTTTACAGTTCCCTGGCTATAAATGTCTCTTGCAACCCAGACTGCCAAAATACTTTAATGGGATTTTGGAGGTGAGGATAAGGCCCGCTTTGCTAAACACAGAGATAGAATGTAAAAGATGGTAAACCATGTGACTACATTTCTCCATTTACTGACATGTACAGTCTAAATGAGCATGTAGAGAATCAAAACTGGTGGAATTTACAAGCTAGGGAAGAAAGAAGAATGTATAATGTGATGGAAATAAAAGGCAATTTACACCTTCCCTACTCTTCATGCTAGTTCTTCTTCCTCTTACTACCTTTTTTTCCAAGTCCTTAGCATGCAGACTACATTGTCATACGCTGAGATTTACACATTTTTATTCTGATACCCATTTTCCCCCTCTTATATATTTATCTTTCAATGGAGACTACACTTCTAAGGTATTCTTTCCTTCTGTCACCCTCTTCTAAACAACACTGACAACAGCAGTACCACGGGACACATCTTCCCTCACTGCCCTGCCTCAATGCCATTCAGGGATTACTTAATCTCCTAGCTGAGATGGGACCATATGAGGCTCTTGCTCTATTCAGGAAGAGTAAATATTTCCCTGCAGGACTATATAACTCTTCTTTACTTATATTAGGCATAGTTTGATTCTAGTAATACCCTGGCACTGTAGCTTTGGAAAAGACATTCATCATTGTCTTTCTGCATCTTGTTTAGTGAGTCGGATTATGCAAAAATGGAGTGAGAAAGGGGATTTGAATTGTAACTTTTAGCTGGTATGTTACAGAAATTCTGAGAAATCACAGAGGACTATTCTGAATTAGCTTTCTAATTGAAACCTGCAGTTTATTATACTGAGAAGGGGCTCTAAAGAGCAAATAAAAAAGTCTGGGTGTAATGACTTAGTGTTTACAGAATATAACTGCTACAAGACTGATTGCTTGATACATTACTTCTTTCATTGTGAGCCGCAAAACAGGTAGAGGCATGGTAGACTAATTTGGTTTATATATTCAGCTGTAAGGCTAGACACTGCATCATTCTTTTCATAAAGCAGGGACTGGAGGCATGTGGGGCCTGTAGCCATGGCGACAATAAAACAGCTCCAAGCCTGAGCTGCAAGTAAGAAACTCAGCCTTGTCTCCAACCCTTCCTGCTCACGACTGGACTCTACATGCTCTCTGGAGAGGGGGCTGGGTGCTCATGAATGATCTATTGAGCAGAGGTACAGTACTGAAAAGCATGTCTACAAGGAGCCTTTTAGCAGAATTTCCCACTGTTAGACTAACACGAGCTGGTGGGGACATCAGCTTGAGCATGCAAAAAGCCTTGGCAGCTGCTCTGCTTCACCATACGGATTTACTGCTGTATAGTAAACACTGGTCATAAAAAGGCAAACAGCTTGTCTGCATTAGAACTCCCATTGTTGCCAGCACTGATGGGGCTGCAGGAAGAGTGGTGAACACCTAGGACTCCAGCTGGAATCAACATCGTTTGCAAATACCCAGAAGTCCCCGAAGATGGGACACAAAGTGCCTAAGCTGACATTTTATTGGCATGAACAGGAAATGTGAAAGCAATATAGGAGCTCCTGATGCGATACATGTTTAAAATGGATAATCTACACAACTCACGTGAAGAAAGCACTAGTGATAAAAGAAAATAACAATTTCAGGCAGATCTGTTTTCACAGCATAGCTCTTTGTTGCTGGTGGTGTGTAGTGCATCTTGTTGCAGTCCTTGAAGACCTAGATGATCACATGGTGCTAACAGGACCTGCCCTTTTCATATACTGCTTAGCATCAAAAGACAGTTGGAAATACATGAAATAGTATAGGAATTACAAGTGGTAGTAATTGGCAAGTGAATGGGGAGAAACTCAGGTCAACTAATACAACAATTTAACCCATTATATTTTATTTCAAATGAGAATTTCTACAAATCCTATGTGAAATCACTTCAATGCTTTCTGATTTCCTTCTTCCACAAAGATGAAAATCACCTTGATATTTTTATATATGGTTTTCTGTCTCTTTTGAATCACAAGAGGTCTTACACATTAAGTTTGCACTGTGAAAACTGGTCTTGCTGGTAAGTATGAAAACACCTCTTTTCAAGAGGGCCTCTTTTCAAGAGGGTCTCAAGGCTATAAAAATCAAGTGAGCAAGGTTTATTATATTCCTGATGACAACTGAAGATTAATTTAGCAATGGAGTCAGTTAATGAGACCTGTGATCACCTTCATCTGGACTGGTCTCTGTAATGACTGGGAAGAATACTGAAAAGGAAGAACTGTAATGATAGGCTCTCATTGCAGCATTTTAAAACTGAGTCTGTTAATTAGTTTCATTTTCATCTGATTTTGTAGTAATAATGCCTTCTGATTTTAGATATGAGAAATTGCAACACTTTAATTTTAATTTTGCCAGTGTTGGAGTCATTGCTGGATAATAATATTGGGTAAGAAACAATTTTGCCTAACTGTAAATGTCAGCAGCTCATCCTTTGTGTTTCCCTCACTAGATGATATGGTCCCAGCAGATCATAAAAGTCAGGCCTGGTTTTTAGTAAGAATTCTTGGGGTCTCATGAAGATAAGAAATCCACTCACATGTCATATCCTGTAACATATCACAGTTACTTTGAGAAACTTACAATTAACTCCCAGAAAGTAAATTGTTAAAGTTTGTTATCTTCTCATGAGTAATTGTAAGATAATATTTATGCCACATTCAGTGGCAGCAGGTCAGGCTTAGGATCTGAGTTTTTTCTGTGCAGTTCAGATCTCAGTAATTTTTTGTACATTGTTTTTCTACTTGTTAGTTGTTTCTTCTTCTTTTTCATTTACATTCATTCATGCTGTTCAGAAAAATCTCACAAACCAAAAAATACTCCAGTTAAGTGCTTTTCATTGTATTAAGGTAATTACCTTCATTTTTAATTTAGGGAAGGCATAATAATAATTTTAGAATGTGAGGATTTATGTGTAAAAAACCCCAAAATTTGGGGAAAACCCCAATGTATAACATGTCTTGGAAAAATGCACCAAAGATGAAAAAAATATTTGTCATCCTCACAGTCATTTTACTGTTGCTACTTGGCTATACCATTTTGATTAGGTATCAAACACTATCTGGTGTTTAATGGACCTTTTACTTCATATGAAATAAATGTATTGCTTTTATAATTGAAACAAAGGAAAAATTACATTTGACTTTTGTATCACTTGTAATTTTGGAAGTATTGAAATCTTTCAACTATAAACATAAACAAAGCACCAGCATTTTACTTATTTGACAAAAAAAATTGTTTTAATTTACCAGAAAAATCTACCTACTCAACCTAGTGTCAGCAGTTACAATCACATAGGCTTAATCCTTCACAAAAATGAGAAGAAAACCTCAAACCCAACCACTGCATAAGGCACTTCATTTCTTATATAATAATGTTTCTGAAGGGCAATTTTTCTTTAGGACAGAAATAGATTAAATGTACTGGATGTATTGAGTTTGAAGTATTTTAACTGGCCTCTTTTATAGCTTGGCTTTATAGCCTTGAAAAGGTGCAGCTTGGAGAAGTCTGAGATTTTTTCCATACTACCTTGAATACCAAACTAATATGTAGCATCCACTTAAGATGTTTGGCATCACAGGTGGCAGTTAAAGAAATCATCATTCAAAAATGTCATCCAGGCATCTAACAGCAGCTTAAGGGAAGCCTTGAGTGTATCTTTGAATTCTCTCTCTGACTGTTGCATGCACACTTGTGTATCCCCCAGGTTCAGACAGAGCATCTGACATGACACCTTCTCCTTGCTTTCTTTAATATTATATTCTATGCTCCTGGCCACTGTGCACCCCCACAGTACTGTCCCAAGGCCCCCTGTACTCCTCATGTGGCACTGGAGAACTGGAGAGAAGCTACATGGCTGTGCTGGGAATGTCTAACTTGTCCCTTCTGGGAAGGGTCAGATGCAAGCCTGAAATTGGGAAGGTTCATATTTACTATATGTGTTCTTCCGTATATAAGGCCTATACTATCAGCATCTGGAAACATCTAATTTTACCATACTTATAATTATAAGAACAAGTCTATAAAGTAAATGAGATGTGTCTGAGGCAGAATTGAGGATAAACTTGCTAAAAATTACTGTCTCTAGAGTCATAGGCAAATTAAAATAGTTTGGTTTGCTGAATGAATAAGATTGTTAAACAAATAACAGTCTTTATATCCTGTCTATCAATGGAACACGCATAGTAAAATTCAAAGTGCTAATAAAGCACCAGTGGAAAAATATCTATATAATAGTTGTTTCTGCTAATTCACTGGTACTATCTTTTATTAAATTTAGATTAACGTGCTAGCAAATACAGAAAAAAATATTCAGCAATCTATCTTTAAAGTTCTTTAAAGTAAGACATATTCTTAAATATACATTGATACAGGTTTTATGGAGGTCTTTACAAAATTTTATAAGAAGAAATTACTTTGTATTAAATCAACATTTTGGATATTTTTATTAGCTTGCTTATGAAAGAATTTTTCAATACATGCAGGAGGAGGTGTATGTGTGTATGTGCACATTTGCATGTGTATCTATGTATTTGTTACAAGTTGAGAATGTTAAAATCTGTAAAACAATTCATGTATTTTGGTACTATTCACGGACTTCTAGAATAAAGAATAATACAAAGAAACTTTAGTGATAGCATACCAAAACTTGTACTCAATTTTTAGATTAACAATTATTTTAATTATTATTTGTACAACATGAATGCGTTATAATTTATGAACTTTACTAAAAATACTGAATGTCAAATGGATCTTTTTTTTTGTTTTGTTTTGGCAGAAGAAAATACAGGGTTATTTTTCTACAGTGTCAACCTTCAGGGACTTTAGAATGGTTTGCAATCATTAATTGGGGTTCAGAACAGTACTCTGATGTAATTTTTTTGTGGGTAAAATGAGGATCAGAGTGAGTAAGTGATTTGTCAAAGTCACAAGAAGCCTTGATTTCAATTGCTTCGCTGACATAAAAGAATGTTTTTACCAGGGGATAACTACAGGCAGGAGAAGCAGAGCAAACACCTGTAGGCTTCAAGTGCAGAATTTGCCTCAGGCAAAGCAGAGTCTGTATAAACTTCCTTAGGTATCTGGCAGTGGAAACTACAACGTCTTTATTTATGCTAAGACTTTTAAAAACCTTCAAGTACCGTGGACATTTTTGTAATAGTCCTGTCTCCCTTCTAACTCAACTCAATGCCACTGAGGGCTTGTTTTCAGATAAGCCCAGCAGAAGAAGGAGGAAAATTTAGATGTATCCCCAGATTGCTTTGCTTTCAGTCTGTAGACAAAGTATGTATTTTCATATAACCCTGAAGACATTCATGATCTTACATACAAATATAGGTCTTTTTACTGGTCCATGACTGTCAAGAACAGTACAGGGAAATAATAAAATACACACTGATCTTTGCAAAGTGCAAACTCAAATTATTATGTGGTCATTGTGCATTTAAAAATGGAGCTCCCCAATGCTGTTGTTTAGAATAAGCACTTTGGTTTTGATCAGATATGGACACTTTCTATGAAATCTTTCTTTCAAAAGTACTAGTCATGTGCAACACTGGATCTTTTAATTAATGGACAGATGCTCCTCAGACATGCTACACTAGTATTTACTTGTGAATATTTATTCAGTCACTTTCAAAAGGCTTTGCAGTTTATTAATTGCCTTCCTTTATGTCCCCTTAGAGACTTTATGTAACTCACCACCCTTCTTGCTTCTTTTTATTACTCTGCTGTGTTCCTATTATTATTGCTCCTGTAAAGTACTGCAGTTTTCTACATTGACTATCTTTATTCACATTCTTATTTAGTCAGGATCTGGTTGTGGAGGGGTAGGTGAAAATGTGATGAGAGTTTGGCTTACCCTTAGCCTTTATTATTGGAGAACCACAAGGAAATAAAGCTTTGATGGACTTAGAAAGCTAATCCTGGTGACTATGGGGAGATATGTCCAGTGGGAACTAGAGGGATATACCTCTTTAATCTCTTGGTGTTGAATACTTAATCCTGTAAAGATTCTTGGCAATAAGACTTAAGAAAGAACAAGTTAATTAAACTGTTCACAGGTATTATTTTCAGGAAAGCAGATTTGATAGCTTTTTAATGAAGCATCTGAGATTTTTGTTTTTGTAAAAGAGCACTTAAATAACATAATTGAATCAGTGTAAAAATGAAACATACTTTTTCATGTTTTCAAATGGTTAACCACCCAAAGATCCAACTTCATGTTGTAGAAATTGGACTTTGAAATGTGTGGATATGACTAGAGCGGCCATAGCAGTGCAGTGATTTCATTTTGCTTTATTCAGTTTTAGCCCAAATTTTTTATTTCTAATGCAAACTGAGTACGATGAGCTATAAAAGCAGCATATAGCTAACTTCAGAGTTGTCAAAGTAATCAACACTGAAACCTCAGTGCTGATCACTGGCAGCATATCTGCATATTTGCATAGAGAACTCTTCAGTTAGTATCTCAGGGAGATAAAATTGTGCCATGCATATCTTAGGAAAGAACAACATCCTATTATCTGTGTCTGATTTTTTTTTCAGGCAGATTAGTCTTAGGGTCAGCAAATGCTAACCAGCTATGTACAGCAGCCATGGGTATTTGCATGCTTTGATACCTGGGACAGAAATCACCCTGTGTGTGTGCATATACACACATGCACTTGGGATCCTGGGTGCCCACTTAGAGCAGACAATGCTAACACCAGATTCTCCCTGGTATAAAACAGGCTTTTAGATCTCTATTAGCACTGTGGCTTTTCTTCACAGTAACACTTGTATATAAGAATAAATAATGTGGTCGAACTTTTTAATATTAAAAACCTTCCTTTAATACAAGATGATCCCACTTAGTTTGAACAAAGAGAATATAAGAATATAGGTTTCTGCTTCTCGGTGACATTTCAAAAGTACTCAGTGTTTTATTAAAGATGAACCAAATATAAAAAGGCATTTCTTACAAGTTGAATTTATTCAGCTTAATCAGAAGTGGCAGCTGTTATGAGAATATGTGCTCTTTACCAACAGGGGAGAATGAAGAATATATCTGGTAAAGGAGTAGTAGTGAAGTGCCTTTCTGTGTCAAACCCAGAATTAATATATAGTTTTGTTCTTTGATAATTTACAGTGGTGACACATTGATTTAATGAATCTATACTGTATATTTTGAGTTGAAAAACATGTTAGATGAAGTTCCTGTGCACACACAGAACTGGCTGAAGTGAATTGTTTGTAGACCAGAAGTAGGATCAAGCTTGCAGACACCATGATTTGGTTTTTTGTTTGGTTGGGTTTTTTCCAGGAAGGTCATACATTGAGACTGTGCAAATTGTGCCTAAGTGATTATCTACCCATATATTTTTAGTCCATCTAATGAAATATTTTGCTTTTTATTCTTCCAAAGTTAATTTAATTATTTTAAAGAGGTTATAAATTACACCAAAAAACACATTACAGAGTCTTGCATACAGCTGTGTCAAGCTGCTGGCGATCACCTTCCCTAGCATTTATGAGGGCTAGGAGCGATAGTAGTAGATCCTGAGTTTTGGTGTTGTTGAGGTGTTTATAAAAATGAACTGTTAACAGCCAGTCCAACTTTTAAGTTTAACACTCATAAGAGTTCCTGAAGTTGTAGTAGCCAAAGAACATATATATATGAAAAATATGATCAATTTATACAACATAAAGAGAATATTTTAGTATAAAATTAGAACGCTATTTAGCAATTTCAAAGAGTTATATTAATCATAAAATACATTCACATACAATTAAATAGTATCCCTCAATTGAACCCAGTTATATTCCTATTTAAACTTAAATCTTGGAACAGCTTTGGTGAATATGGAAGAAAATATTTATTCTGCTTAATTTGTGGTTGTTATCAAGTCTTGTGTTTGAAGAACACAAGGAACAATTAACTGATGGAACTCATTGTCACAGATTATCATTTATGAGTTGCTTATGGACATGGGTTCAAGAAAGAGTTAGACAAATATTCAGGATGGCTTTCCAAGCTTACAAAACATTTGATCCAGATATTGCCTATAGTTCAGTCAGTCTCAAAACTACTAACGGCCAGATGCTGACAGGAAGGGATCACACTATAAGCAGAGGAGGAATGTGCCTCTTTGTGCACTGGTTCCCATGCTCTTTTGCTATCTGCTTCTGGAGACATGTGCACCTAGGCTGATATTAAATGTTTAGTGCAAAATAACCACCAAAACTTTTCCTTGGCAGAGAGACTTGAAAGAGAAAAAGAACCTCTCAAAGCTATTTTCTCATTTTAACATAAAAAATATGAGATTAAATGGCTCCTGGAGAAGACCATTTAATAATTAGTAAACTATTAAAGAAGACTAAGTTATACTAAGACTGCAACCTGATCTAAATGATTCTCCATAGTTCATCTATTCAAATTGAAACTTCAGTTCTGTGGAGCAAAAACATAGCAAGGTTCTTATGGTGATTAAATGTTTATATAATAAAGATATGAATGAAAACTCTTAGAGACCCTGTGAATGATCAAGGTGCAGGATAGCCTCTCATAATGACAAGGAGGACTGTGTTACAAATAAACTCCTTCCGAGTAAATTGACCTCTGTATCCTAGTACAGAATTTCTTGCCTGTTCCAGTGAAAGGCTTGGCAGTTTTGGCTATCACATTCCTGGCTGCCTACTGCTGGGGCTGCACTTTGCTTCAGCCCCTCCCTGTTATTTGACTCTGATGAGAAAGGGCAGGCTGTAGGAGAGTTTAGCTCCATCTGCCTCCTCCCTCCTCATTAGAGCAAGTTCTTCCCAGGGGTTGTGCAGACAGAATTTCTTTGGCTTGTTTGTTTTGTTGAAGATTAAAACAAGAAACTGAGAAAAGTTGAAAGATTAGGTATCAATCTAAAGATATTTTTCCCTCACTCAAGTCCATGCAATAGACATTCTAATTTGTTTTTATTTGTTTACTTTCAAAAATTCAGTTTAGTCCCATCACCTCATATGGAAATGAAAGTTCTAAATGCAGTATATTTTCTTCCTCAAAGTACTGATTGCTTTGGCTTGCATGTTGCACTTTGGGTTCATACCTTGCCATCATGGTCTGGTATCAATATTTTCAAAAGCTTATTTGTAGCAACTCAGACTTTGTTTTCTTTCCTGCAGCTAATATTCTCTATGTGACCTTGGTGTGCCACTTAAGATCCAATCTTTTGGCTTTGAAATTAGGGGTGACACCTTCTGTGATCCTTTTGTTTTCATTTTCTTCAGTACACTACACAGAGATGCTGATGCTACCCTTGTGCATCCTCATCCATCCTTAGTCACTGATCTTCCAGACAAAAAAGATTATTAATCTTGTCCAGGCTGGAAAGAAGGCAGTGAGAGACAGTGAGTGTTATGTCACTTCAAATGTTGGTAGATGCTCAGATAGAACGGTTATGTTTAGGTCATGGGAGTATCTAAAGAACACCTTAGTAGAAGAGTAAAGGAAGGGCATATTCTCTTTTCTGTCCTTGTATGTTAAGCAGGTATCTTTTTGAAAGGTAGATTCAAAACCAATAATTTTTGATTGCTGAAGTTCCTTCACTGAAATGTCAGGTTATGTTCATCAGAAGAATGACATAGCAATGAAATAAAATTAAGAAATTGAGAATATTTCCAAAGAACTTTGCTGTAAGAGTCAGCTTTGTCTAACTGGGAAGGATAGTGCACATCTTTAATATGAAATATCTTGGAAATATGATTAATGGTATTTTCCTCCTCTGGGTTATACCAGTCCTGCACCTTTCAATCCAGTGGAAGTTATTCCATTTTAAAAGGAATGTGATCTGACTCCTGCTTAATGAAGGAAGTGTTTATTAATTTTCTTGGATAATAAAAATATACTTTGAGAAAGTCCTCAAAACTCAACTTGAAAATTTGGACAGGAAACTCTGCCAAGTAGTTTGCATTCTATGTAGTATGGAAGTTAGTTTCTGGATATTGCAGAGGATGTTCTCTAACAACTTTAAATTCTCAATTTAAGAACTCACACTGCATCACTGAGAAGGAAAAGGCTTGTTAAGGATACACCTGGCAAAAACCCATATGCATTTTCTGCCAGTTGCGCCCTTTGTTTCTAAAGAATAATAAAAAAACCCTAAACATATTTCCAGAATTTTTTCAGGAAAGCAGTACATAGATGTAGAAATATTAGCCTCTCACTACCACTGCAGTAAATGTGCATGCTAATTTATATCAGATTCCCCTTCACAAGTAGTCTTCAAAATGGTTTGCCACGATTCTCTTCCCACACACGTTATTAATTTTTATTTTCTGGAAAACAGAAGGAAAAGACCACGCACATAAAGGTCTTCCCCTGACACAAATCATGTGTGTTTGACTGGACCTGAGAACTAAGAAGCCTTCACAGGCTCCTCTCATCTTAGGTCCTGTAGCTGTATGCCTTACAGTCCATAAGATCAGCTGTCCTCTTTGCTGCTCTTTGACTAAATTCCAGTTTTATCACTGATGCATCTTCTGCTGAGTCAGATTGGTAAGTAAAATATAATTACCTTCACTCAGATTGTGAGCTCAGAAAGTGAGCTCTTCATCTGAGCTACAATAAACTCTACAGCAAATTTCTAACCTTAAAGTCTGTTGAATCCAAATGCATTCTTACTCTTTAAGTGAGAGTCATTCATATTTCTGTCCCATCTATACCAAAAGATTTTTTAACGTAGGTAGAAAAAGATACATCTTTAAGGATCTAGAAGTTCTTCCTCTGCATTGAAGGAACTCTCATTTGGAAAATAAATACAGATGTTTATTTTCTTGCTTTGATTTCTTCCTGTTTTGTCCATGATATAGGGAAAGAGATTTCAGTTTTTCCACCTTTTACAAGGAATGCTCATGTCTAGATGATGGTGCATGTTGCATACATAATAGCTGTGTGAAATGATACCTGGATTTATGCTAAGGCAAACCCATGGTTTAATGGCTTTTTAAATCTGTGAGTGTATTTCACTCTTATTTCTGGAGCTAAAATTTTAGGTAGTGATATTGCTGTGGAGAATAATGTCAGGGAACAAAGCCAGACTGAAGATGTCCTTGCTCTTTGCGGGGCTTTTAGTCTAGATGTCCTTTAAAATGTCCCTTCCAACTCAAACTATGCTATGATTTTATGAATGTACAAATCAGAAAAATCAGTTTATCTCCGACTAGCAGAGAATGATTCCCATTGAGAATTCTGCTGTCTGACAAAAAAATAGAGAATTTTTATAATGTTTTAGGGTTTTTTAAAATTTACTGCTGTTTTACAATAACTTTGCCATAAGACAAACAGAATTTTCTACTTTACTACCTAAAGTACATAAAGGATGAGGTTAGTAACTATGTGGTGAGGAGCAACTGTGCCTTTCACTTGCATTGCCGTGTACACCTGTGCCAGAGGGTGGCTGCTAGAAGTTCGAAGTGTCCACTGCGTACAAGTAGTTGATCAGGTGTTGATCTGATACCATAGGATTTCCTTAGGAACCTCACAACTTACGTGATTCTATGGTTCTAAACCTGTACAATGTTTCCACCCCAAAAAACTGCCCCACTTCTTCCTTTATGTGAGCACTAGAAATTGTTAAGCTCAGTTTTGAGATTAGAGTGCCACACAGCTTCCCAGTCACGATGCAGATTGAAGGAGGACAAGAATGGGTCAGCAGAGTTAACTACAGGGACAAGACTTCCTTTCATGTCAGCAGCATGGATTTCACTACACTGACTTAGCTACAGGTAATAAACTGGGTCTTGCACAGTGCCTAGACTAAGGCTAGACTTAACACTGAAGGTGATTAGAGTCTACTGTGCTGAGCTGCCTCCATTCACAGGATGAATGAACACCTCTCTGAGATCCTGCTGCAGTTCTCAAATAACTTGTGTCACTTTTGTTCCCTCTGCTATTTTGGTAGTAACCTCCAAGAAGTTAGTAATGAGTTTTCTTGGATTGCCAGTTCTAAAATTCCATCCAGTAAAGTTGAGAAAATGGGTCTCTGTAAACAGACGACTAAACCAAAACACATTTTCTAAAGATAATTTAGACTTGAAGTGTAACCAAGGAATAAAGAGCAGAGATTTCTCTCCATAGTCCCAACTGGAGACAGACAGAGAAAAAAACTTGTCATCAAAGACCTATCATTCAATAAACCAGGAAAAGATCTGACTTCAATCCTGACAAGTAGGATATTACAAATGGGATTGTTCTGTACTGATGACTGCAGTGAGGACTGGCAGACACTGACAGCAGTAAATGCCAGGCGTTCATAATATTCCTTGTGGGATGAAACACTGACTGCTTAACAACATTACCAGGACTGTTCCAAAACTCCTTCCCAGAGCTCAGTATCTGACCATACACTGAGTACTGGGACCACACATGAACATGTTGCTCTGCTGTCTCAAAGTGACAAGACAAAATTACACTGGAATCATCACCCAACTAATAAATCTTACTGTCAGCTGGGTATTCTCATTGGTGGTTATTTTTGGGTTTTGTTTGTTTTACTCCTAGCATCCTGTCTTGGATGACTGCATTAAGATGAAAATATTATTTTTGTCTTTAAAAAGTATTTTTGTTCTCCCATGTGACTGTGAACAGCGGGCATGTGGGGAGACTGGAGGAAGGAATGAAGTATATTGTTCTTGTCACACTGTTCATTTATCATTGATGACTTAAGAATATTTGCTCCTTGTATGCTGTGTGCTGCCTTGAAATCTCTGAAATATAGGAGGGAAGCTCTGTTTATGAAATGAGGAGAAGGAAAGAGAAACATTGTCAGGATCTTTGGCATTGTTTATTATCTCTGATAAACCACATTCAGTATTTTAGTGTTTGGCCTATGAGAGTTTGTTCATCTGGTAAATTCACCATAAGTGCAGCTGCATCTGGAGAATATTGAAGAAATTTGGTTTAATATTAAAACTTTTCATGGAAGTGGAATAAGCTGTACTGGTGCAAATTACAACTCAGAGCAGCTTTGTCTAACTCTGCTAGAGGCTGGCAGTGATACAACTGCTCTGGTGGAGAGCAAGCAAAGGCTGAAGTCACAGGAAATCCACAGGGCAGTTCAAGTCCTTGCCTGAGACACTGTAAATTACAAATGTTTTGCAAAGACTGGTCCAGTAGACAGAGAAGACAGCTATGCAACAGTAACATGTGATGTTGTCTTTCTTGATCTATTTTTCATATAAATTTTTCATAAAACAGGAAAAGAACCTGCAGATTAACACATATTTGTAAGCTGTGTTTATTTTAAGTGAACCTTTCTTGAGAGAATTCCCTACACTGCCTGCTTTAAAAAAAAAAAAAAAAAAAAAATCACATGAGAAGAAAGGGAAACATCTCTGTGTGTCTCAGAGTAAACATTCCCTGCTGGGCTCCTGGCAGGCGCTGAGCCCACCCCTTCAGAAAGAAATCAGATCCTGAAGCAAACTAGGTAAAGGGAAAAAACCAAAAAACCCAAAACTAAAAAACCCAACCTAAAAAAAGCAGCTGTTAAAATATTTGGACTTTTTCCCCTCAACATAGTGCTACACATGTGATCATTTCAGTTGTTTGGCTTATGTGCTAGAAGCCTCAGAGCCTCTGTGAGGGAATGTTAAAGGGAACAGCACAGAGCATTCCCATCTTGTTTTTCTGAACACCATCCTCTTCATCACTGCCTTCCTCTCCACATTCTTGGAGGACAGTCATATGATTTATTGCATAATTTTTTGGTGGCTGTTAACCAAGTGTGCAGTTACAGCTTGGTTTAATTAAGAAATCAGAGTGATTCTTTTATGTAGGTCACATCAGTTTTTGATTCTGAATCTCATAAAGTTCTAACCTTTCTGAAAAGTCAGCAGTGTATCTACAGGCTTAAAAAAAATCACTTTTTTAAATGCTTCTGAGTGTTTTTTGTGCCTGCAAATGCCATTGCTCCTTTACTAGATAAATTGTCAGAAAAACCTTTGTTTGAATATGGCCTCTGGTGAAATCTATCATTTTGCAGGAGTGTTTTCAAATAGGATTCATAAATACAGTCTGAGCTCCCAATTGTTGGCCGTGTTGGAAAAGGAACAATGGATGATTTGATGTTCCTTTCTTTGCCTCTCATTATTCATATCAATAGGAATTACATGAAAATCATGTATTCACAGTCTGTCAGAGAACAAGGATATGCTGGCTCAGATTTTTGAATTTTTTATCTTAAAAATCTTTTTATCTTTGACTTAATTAAAAGGCAGGAGTGTGATGTCTATAATGCTTATCAATTTATTTCTTTTTCTTGGTAATTGGACAGCATTAAAGTCTGTGGATATTAGCTACTGCACTCAGAACACCACATCTCTTGTGACCACAGCACAGCTGCTCAGCACCTCACTCTTTTGTTACGCTAGACTGTTAGCATCCAGGCTTATCCAGGTCCAGCCACCCTTCCTCTCCTTTCCTCTAAAGAAATCCTCATACCCACATGTGATCTTTTAAATGAATTTGTATTGTTTTAGAAAGCTTCCTGATCTTTCTCTGACTCAGTACCAACAGAGTTAATACAAGATTTGACTAATACTCCTCAAAGTACATTTTTAGATATTAGGTGAAAAGACCAGTTATTCCTAAGTAGTACATACAGCATTTCATCCCTGATCAAGGTTTTCATGTCCCTGAAGATACAAATTGTTCAAAGAATTTTTTAACCTGTTGAGAAGGTTATATCACCCCAAAAATATCTTTATTTCTCAAGTAAAATAAGGAATATACAATGAGCAGGGTACAAAGTCTTCATTTCTCAAGGATAGGAGATCCCGCTGCCAAAGAGCAGTGTTAAGTGTGCAGGATCTATATTTTTCCCACTATCGGCCCAAAGCTCAGAAATTAACTCTTGCAGGGACTTAGTATCATCACAGGCTGCATTAGCTTCTAGTGTGGAAAACCTAAAACTTTGGGTCCCCTAAAAGCACAGCAACACTAAATGCCTTATATTAAAACAAAACAATAAAAATCCCAATAATGCCAGACACAAACATATGAAAACCCTACTCAAACAAAGCCTTTGCTGGGATCTGCTTTTCTTCTTTTGAGACTGGTGAAAGGACAAATAGTGTGGCAAAAAATGGTAGTCACACAAATTCCTTCTAATTTAAAAAAAAAAGCCAAACCAGCCAGTTGTTTTTCCCCTAATGTGAATACCATGTCTGTCACGCCTACAGTTAAATATCTCCCCTCTACTGTCTTAGTTCCTACTGACTTTTGGAGAGTGTCCTGCCCTGTGCGATCACCCAAACAATGCCTGGCATAATGCCCAAAGGTTGAGAATATGCAAGGAAGCATGCTAACACTTATACAGTGGGTAGTCATACGCCAATGCCCCACCCCTATGTAATTTTCTTGTGTAGATGTAGTGTAGAGTAAGAGCCAATGCAGCCTATTAGAAAAAAAGATGCAGCAGGAATGAGAAAAAGGGCAGACTCAGATGAAAAGAGCAAGTTCAGCAGAGTTTACAGCATATTACTGAGGTAGAAATTCAGATCTAGGCGTTTAATATCACACTGCAGGCGAAACAGCATTATCTGCATCATCTGGAGGTAGAATGCCAATGTAATGAAGCCCTGTTTATTAAACCTTTTTGAAGGAGAGTTGGAAGGAATGCTATCCCTCCAAGAAATGCTCCAAAAAAAGAGTTACAGGCTGCATGAAGAGTCCTACTTTTCTCCCTAGCTCAATGCAGAATCATGCTTTTCTTCACCCTGGATACTCTGGATACTGCCTTCCCATGTACACCTGCTTTTCAAGGCTGGCCCTAGCAGTAAATGCCTGTGAGACCAGGACTGCAGAAAGCAGCTGCTCCTAAGACCAGGACGGTAGCAAGAAGTGGCTCTTATTTCAAAAGCCGGTTTCTCAAAATGGTGAAATTGGCCTTTTATTATGTATAGGATTTGCAATGATACCATCCACTGTTTTCTTAGCATCAACCAGAACTGAATCATGGGGAAGCAGCATTCTAAAACTGAAAAGCAGCAGTGAATCATTAGGAAATATTCATAAAGCAGCATTATCTCCTGAGTTTTGGCAAAAATCCTGCCCTAACATAGCTGTTGGAGTGGTCTGGATAGCAAGAATGACTTCCTATAATTGAAGTTCCAGCAGCTTCTTAATTGAAGTGCTCCTTCAATCTCTGGTAACCAAATGTTACTTCCAAAAATTACATTAGCCAAACTCCCTATCATTGCATTTCTTTCCTTCTGCAGTGAGTGCATGCCAATGTAGTATTTTTGCTGAACACGAATTTATCCAGCAAGATAAGGAGGCACAAATGTTTTTATTTCTGTAGATGCAGGATGGGTATAGGTACTCTTTAGAGACGAGGCAGTATTGATTTAAAGCAGCTGTGCAGTTCCGTCCCTCCCACTTGAAGATCTGGTTACTCCCTGCTCCTCAGGCTGCAGCTGCATTTTGCAGAGGCAGCCACAAAGCTTTTCATCAGTTCTAAACAATTGTTTGTTATCTTTGCTTCCTTAACTGGACCTCGGTGTGAGTTGGGTTGATATGATTTCATTGTCTTGTAGTGAAACATGAAAATTTGTCCTTATAGGCGATAACAATAAAATAATCTCCTCATGTTTCTTTTGCGTCAGAAAAACTAAACAATAGCTTTGACCGGGACTTTTTTATATAATTTTTTAATGTCTGGTTGTAAACCCGTTGGTTTGTCATTTTATTCTAGTATGTTTCCTTCACTCCCCCCTCATTTTTGCTAAAATAATCTGTATTTTCCAGCAGCAATAGGGAAACTGTGCCCTGAAGCAATCCCATAAACACTTGCAAAAAGCATAATTTTTCACAGTCATATATTCATAAAGCAAAAACTGGGTAGCTTCATGCAGCAATAGAGAAGGGCTGCAGACAGGCTGTCTAGTGGATTGTGCACTAGGCTGGGATCCAGGAATGCTTGAATCCTAGTGCTGGCACTTCCACCAGCTTGCTGTGTGGTCTCGGGCCTGAGCAAGCCGCAGCTCTGTCTCGCAAGTTGCCCATGTGTAAAAGGAGGATAATAATATTTGCCTGTTTCACAGGAGTGAACACCCCTGTGTTAATGTTTTTGCAGGACTCTGAAAAGCTAAAGAACTGCCAAAGTGTTAAAGCCTCTACCAAGCAAGGCATTTGTCTATGCATTTAGAATAAAACTTGCTTTCGTGAGCAAAACCATTTCAACCATTTGCAGAGCTTTACACTTTTGGATATTCAGCAATGTTTTCAATTTATATGAGTCAAATTAGAAAGATTCTTTTAAAAAGAGGACCAAAGCAGTGGTTTTGCACTTTTTGTGCACTTCAGTGGACTTGCTTATCCTTTTGTCATATGCTCTATTCTTTATATCATACACTGGCCAGCTGCTAGATTCCCAGATCCACTGCTGAATTTAGACAAGTGCAATCTATTGAACTCATATGGTCTTTGTTTGCTCATCTGACATTTATGCAGTAAATCTTTTTAGTAAAGCTAAACTAGCTGACATTACAAGATATGCAAAAATAAAATCAGGATAATCTAGGATAAAATTACTGCAGGCAAGGGCAATATTAATTTATCCTCTTGAGCTATCAAAGAACTAAGCCTTCCAGAGACAGAGAGTGTTTGATGTATTGCTGGGGGGCCTGCATTTAACCTCACACAGACATGAAGATGCACTTTGAGAGAAATTCTTTGCAAAAGTTCTGTAAAATACATAGTGTTGAGCTCTGGGAGAAGAGGAGAGCTAATTTAAATTTTTTAAATAGAAAATCCTCCTCTTCTCCTCTCCACGGTACAGCTCCATGAGTGGACAAAGCCATATGTGAATTGAGGTTGAATTTCAAGAGCCATTTTGGTCAACATGACGAATGTTTCAAAAACCCTGAAGCATTCTGTTAAAATGTTTCAGTTATGCCATTTTAAAGCACCTTCTGTGATTCAAATATCAGAAAGCAGTAATTAGTGTTAAGAAGCAATGCCCAACATCTTTCATATAAAAGCAGTATCTACCTCTGTGAGTCCTTTCTCTGCTTCAAACCAATGGAACCTTTATTCTTAGGACCTTTCTCTAGTGCAAAAAACCTTAGTAACACAAAAGAAAAATAATTTTAGCTTAATTCAGATCAATGTTGGCCAACCTGTCAGTTCAACTGTCTTACAGAACAGTCTGGTGAATGCATTGCACTGGCTCTGGCATGACTTGGCAGCACACATTGGAAATACAGGAGAGATGAATGACTGAAGAATAAGAGAAAGAGAAATATTACCAATTTTTAGGGATCAGTAAGTATGTTCTTTAATTCATTTAGATACTTAGAGTCTTAATAGGGCTATGACCAGTTATATAGGCATTTTCCAAGTTGCAGTCTGAGTAGCAAGCAGGTCATAACTCCTTTTAGTTTGAATAAAGGTGCAGCTATGTGTGTTGAGATCAGTCAGTTGAGCCAGCCTCTCTTCTGGCTGCACACATACTGAGTCCAATATGAGGGAGGGCCAGAAACCCACTGTCCTGGGTAAGAAAGGATGAAAGCTCCATATTTTTTTCACAGACACCAGTCAGCTCTGATTCAGCATAACTTGAAGTCACACCCTAAGAAACACCTCAGTGAGGAAGCATTGGAATTAAATCCCAATATTACCATACATCACACTGCAACAAGAGGAAAAAAGTCCTTCATTTTAACAAATCCCGAAGAGAGGCCTAAGGTTTAGAAAACTAAAGAATCACTAGTGTTTTTATATGAGAATGTAAAGATCTTGTGACAACCAAGGTTCTTGTTTAGGAGCTACATTCAGGCTGAGGAGGTGAGCTACAGAGGGCAAAAGAAAGTCTGAAACCTAATCTAAATACTAATTGAAACTGGTTTGTTTGTTTCCTTTTGGCACACCTGTATCTTTAGCTGCTTTTCTTTCTCTTTAACATATCTCATCTTAGCAAATTATATATTTTTGTCTTTATGGTAGTTGAGTTCAGAGTGTTTCAACATGGCTGCATAATGTCAGGGTCTCCCGTTTCTTGGAAAGAGCCAGTCCCTAAACTTCAGTGTGCTTTACAGTGCTCTTCTCCCTGTTCCACCAATTCTGTTTTGTTGTGAAACATTGCAATGCAGCACCAGCCCGTGCAGCAGCACCTGCCAAGAATGCTCTCTTTGCTTGTAATGATCTGCCATATAATATATCTGAACACCAAAGATTCCTGCAAATTACTATCCCAGCTCTTTTACTGCCTTATCAATGGGCAGGGTAGCTGCTTTCCCCAAGGCTCTGGTACACTATTGTTTATATCACATTGCTTGCCTTAGAATCATAGAATCTTTTAGGCTGGCAAAGACACTTAAGGTTATCCAATCTATGGACCCCAGGGAGACATATTGCAATTACCATATTTGAGTATTATCTATAGGAAGGGAGTTAGAACACATAACTTTGGTTATTTGATATTTAATAATATTGCCTGCATATACAATACAATATTTTGTACAATTTTATATGAATGTATACAATTTAACTGTAACTCATATGAGACATTGTATTATTGGAATAATAGAATTATGTGTTGGAAGGGACCTTAAAGATCATCTACTTCCAATGCTCCTGCTGTGAGCAAGGACACTTTCCACTAGACTAGGCTGCTTAAAGGCCCATTCAGCCTTGAAAAATTCCAAGTGCCAGATGTAGACAATGTGTAGCTGAATTTTTGATCACAAATTTTTGACCTTTTCTGACCAATGAGAAGGCTGAACAAGAACACAGAGCTGTAGATAAGAGATTCTCATGAATATGTAAATATGCACCTTCAGGGAAAGCATATTTTCACATTTAAAAGCCAATTCTGTTTTCCTTTTTAAACACCTCTTGCAAAATAATATAAACTACATTATATTCTTAAGCTTCTGACACCAAAAATCAGGTTCTCTATTTTTATATCCAGATTTATTATATATTATTGGTATAGGAAGAAATCAAAATACGTCATCCTTAAATTATAGGAATGAGGACACTAACAGCATCACTTTTGAGCACCATCTTAAAACATCCTTTGAAAATTCCAGAAGTCTCACTCTAATCTGCTTGACAGAATACTACACACAGAGGTAGAAGAAGAGGTTTAAATGAAAATTGTTTGAGAATAATGAAGGAGTGATGAGTATGATTTCTAGGTACCATTTTTACCTATCATTTGTTACTCCTGAAATTTTGTTTGAATTGCAAAATTTGCATTTTGCATTGAAATTTATTCAAAGTCTCACATTTTTACAAGGAGACACTGATTTCCTTTACTGATTAGCTGAATGATTGGGTGTCACAAACATACTCTATGCCTGGCACAGGCCCTTTACACTGTAGCTTCCCTTTCTATAATTTTCTCATTGGCAAAGATTGTGTTGCTTTTCTTTAGACAAGATTGTGGAGCCTGAAGATGGAAAAAATATATCAGTTGCAAAACCACTCCATTTAGACCCATCTGTTTTTTTTTGTTCACAGTGCAGGAATCTCAGACATTTTTCCCATATGTTGTCCTTCTAGATTTTAATAGTTCCACAATGAGATTTGCTACTGGTTTCATCAGAAAAAAAAAAGCCAACACCATTCTAGAAGATTTTCAAGATCAAGAAATAGTTTCAAATATGTGGCCTGTATATGACATGTTTGCATTTTTTTCTAGATGTATTTTCCCTGTTTATATTCTAAGAAATAGCTTGCCTCACTGCTATTTAGAGCAAGCAGAGATTTGTAGACCATTCTTGAAGTAGACAGACAGGAAATTGGGCTAGATTTACAGTACTGAACTCTATGAACCATCCAAACCTGCAATAGCATGAACTAATTTCTGCTAACTCTGCTCCTGCCCTTTTATATTCTAGCTGCACTTGGAGGACTGGAGTGACACATAACCCATCATTTACAACTACATAATCATTATTGCTTTCTCTCTTTTAGACAACAATCTTGAAAGGAATAAATTCACAGGAATTTTTTAGTGCCATCAAAGTAGGCATGTTATATCCTACATATATTGTGTGATCTCAGCTGAGGGCCTGTGTTTAGTATAGAGCACTGTAGCCTGCTGCTAAGGTACTTTCACAATAATGCAGTAATTGAGATTGAGAATTAGAAAGACAGCTAGACACATGCAGGTTTATAAAGGTTTTACACAGTTAAAAGTAATTTAAAA
Source organism: Camarhynchus parvulus (assembly GCF_901933205.1). Lineage (NCBI taxonomy): Eukaryota > Metazoa > Chordata > Aves > Passeriformes > Thraupidae > Camarhynchus > Camarhynchus parvulus. The sequence goes on along the minus strand of NC_044586.1, from coordinate 39,647,953 downwards.
GTTGTAATATGATTTAGACTTGGTTAGATTAGAACCTTTTTACCTAATTTATTTACTCCCAAGTTAAAAAGAATAGTTAGAATTTTTCCAGCTGTTCTTTCCTGTGTAACTGAAATGGGGCTTATCAAAGGAGATGAAGTGCAGTACGCTAAATCTTTGCCATCACATTTTACTGGTTATTGGGCTGGGAAAAGAACACCACCACACAAATGCAGGATATCCATGAGATACACCTGACTTCTGTTTCTGCAATTCCTTACCTTCTATTTATGTGTAGTAGAACGATATTGCACTTATTTATTCTTGAAACCTCTTTGGAGCAAGGTAATCTTTGAGTTTCTGTTACTTTTCTTCTACCTTCTTGTACTACAAGTACAGTCTGTCACTAAAAATCACTTTCATCTCTGAAGACCACTAAAATAAACTGCCCTTCTGCTGTGGAAACAGGTTGTTTATTTGATGCTGCCTTACTTTATTGTTTTATAAAACTTTGATTTCCCCATCTTCAATTCCCTGTCTGCAGGAAGTGTAAAGATCAGCAGTATTTCAACTAGATAATAACAGCAGTATTGCAGCAGTATTGCAACTAGATAATAACAGTAGGAACAGGTAATGCCAACAGGTCTGCAAGGAACTGCAAGTGAGAGCACTCACCTCTGAAAATTACAATGGAAAAAGGTGGAGCCCTGACTTTACAATGATGAGAATCTTGTAAATGACTTTACAAGAGAGTTGCCTGTGTAATTCTCATGAGTGATGTTTTCTTAGGAGCTTATGTCAACAAACTCACTTTAAGAGAATAAATAATGTCAGTACTAAATAAATTTTTAATTTCCTAATGACACTGTGATCTCGCATTGCTTGTAACTTTCTTAGCTGAATTGGATATTATGGTTGTTTATAAAAAAATTTCATGACTGTAGTAGCAATGCATTTAATGAAGAAAAAACATTTCATGAAAATTGAAATTGGTCTGAATTACTTTTTCTTTTTCAAGAAGAAAAGGATTTTCTGTATGCAAATTAAAAACCAACATTGAGTAGCAATGTCATATAACATAGGACATCAGTAACAGAAAAACCAGCTTAAAAATTTTATGAGTAGATTACTGATAAATCATGAGTTGAGAATTGTTTAAACAGATGATTTACAAGTTAGCTTCCAATAAGATAAATAACATTCACAAAAAGCCTAATCAAATAAATTACTACATTAAACCAAAAGGGGATTCACTGGTAGATCTATCCACTAAAATTACTCAAGAATTTTTGCCATTTAAAGATGAAGCAATGTGCTGAAAGAAAAGAAAATTATTAAAGGAACAGAGAGCTGATTTATTTCAGTTTAAAGAGACAAGAAATCTGTGAGGGCTGATAAAATGTTTTCCTCTTGTAGTGGGAAATGGAAAGCTGTGGCTTAGATTCTGCTCAGTGTAACTTCTCAGTGGGTGTTAATTTTTCTAATTATGATTCATTATCAATAAAGGAATAAGTAGAAGACAAAATGAAAGACTTTCTGATCTAAGATATGGACAAAAATTACATGTTCTTTGAAACTTCTTCAGGTGGATATACAGGATTAGGACTAGAGTGGAGGATGACTGGAACCCATCCATTTGCCATGAGTTTTTGCTCTAAAGACACCTAAACCTCCCACCATATTTTAGGAATAGTTTAATATTTTGTAATTATTATTATTAGCTCAACAGATCAGAAAACCAGATTTTGGCTGTATGGCTTCAGAGAAATACGGGAGAAATTGTACTGAGAGAGAGAGCAGACATGTCCAGTACCTTGCACGTGGCTTTGACTTCGTTTTGTCTCATGTGCCGATGTCTTAGCAGTTACTCAATTTTCATGAGAACCAGGGTCTCCAGGGTCTGTCACCCAGAGCTGTGCTTACAGGCACCCTGTTGCCTGTTATACGCCAGGCTGAGAGAGCTGCTTCAATGCAGAAAGCCTAGAGCTCCACCCTGCCTTGCCTTGCCTTGCCTTGCCTTTCCCTTTTCTTACCTCCTTTTATATGTAGGTATATACCAGAGCAGGTTCAGTGTGGAACTGTTCTGCAGAAGAAAGTGTGGAATTTTGTTCTTACTCAGTTAAGTACTTACCAAAGCAGTCAGTGGGCATTGTCACTGGCTGGGCAGGATGATGAGATGGTTCTCATGGTTTCTGAAATTCCTGTTTGAGATGCCAGTATAAAGGCCTCCTACAGTCTTTTATATTCTTAATATTTTCTCTCTTTTCTCAAGGTCCTGGGCAAAAAGTACAAGTTTTAATTTTACAAGCAATTTTGCCAGATCTTTTAGAAGTGCCTTTATTATGTTCTTTTAAAATATGCTACTCTATGTTATTTTGATACTATTTCTGTATGGCTGCTGCACAATGAAATCTTAATTTCTTCTACAGTTTAGTCTTTATTATTGTAAACAAGTTGACTGACTTTAAATTTTTTTCCCTGTTTGCCCATTAAATGTATTTAAACACATTTTAATGTCATACAGAAATATGTTTAGATTGCCTGTGGTTCTGCTTGTCTGTCAATGAAATGCTACTTAAACGTATTTAAATTTGTTTAAATGTACACACACGTTCCCTGGAAGGGAAATTTCAGAACTCTCTTGTTTAACAATACTGATATATTTTATAGCTACAAGTTCTTATTTTCATTGCAAAAGGCGTGCTTCTTAATTAAAATACTTGAAATAAATTATATATTTATGGAAAGTTCAGAAAAAGGAGGCAGGAAAAAATCTTTAATAGAGCTTCTCAGGGAACATATTTTAGTTAGAAAAGTCTAATATCTAGAGTTCATTCTCAATAACAATTTAAAGCTAGACTGTATAAAATGGATCAGAATAGCACAGAAAAAAATCCTTGAGTCTGATTTCTGCATTAGCCAAGATCACTGATTTTACTGCACTTCTGATCTCTGATGTCTGCAGTTCTGCTATAGGGAATTTATTCTGCCATATGCTTGATACAATAGCGTTGGAAGCTCCTCTAGGGATGGATGTGAAAAGAAAAGGCAAAGAAGACAATAATAGTAATATTACTAACAACAACAGCAATAATAAATAAATATAATTATAATGATAATAATGATGATAATAATAATAGTAGAAAAAGTCTCTTCTTGGGGAAGTCCTGATGCAATTGGAGAAGGACCAGTACAAGATATCCTTCCTGAATGTTTGGTGTCTTTACAGAGATAGCAAGGGTCAGGGCTCTTTTATTTCTCACTGCTGATGCATTATTTTCTCTCATGCTGTGTTTTGCAACCTTTGAAGCCAGAAGCCAGATCTCCAAAGCATGAATAATGTATACAGATTTTTTTAATGTTTAAGAGCAACCTAGCTCCACTGGCAACTGGGCATGTTGCAGGTGGATGATAATTTAAAAACCATAAAATTTACATAATTGCCAGTTATAGGGCTTTAATAGTAAACATCTCAGTTTTTGCTTCTGCAATTAGAAGTGTAAAAAAAGCTGTTAAAAAAAATCTGTGATTATCACAGTTAATTAATTTATGTGAAAGACAGAAAGATAACCAAAGCTGATTTGTGTCTCAGAGAATTTACAAGCCGATTCTATATGCACTGCAAAATGACAATGGCAATGATATTCAAAAGCTTGCCAGTTGCAACCACAATATGGTTCTTATTTTGGGGTAGAGCAATAAACCTCGGACTGAAGGGGTGACATCAAGAAGATTATAACAAATACTTACTGTGAGCAGTATTTTAACATCACTTCTTTGTCAGAAAAGGGAAAGGCTGTATTCCCTAGGGTACGTGGGTGCATGCTTTCACCATGCTTTTGGTCTGTTTAATAGTTCCCCTTCATTATCTTGACTGTCCAAATAGTAAAAATATCTATTCATAAGAACACATTCAGCAATTATTTATTTCTAAACTCAAACTCCATAACGTGAACAGTATCTCATCTCCCCAGAAAAAGATTTAGAAGTTTTCAAAGAAAACACCTGTGTCCTAGAAAAGGTTCATTCAGGAGGTAAACAACCCTACTTTCTCATACCCTGTAATCTTAGTAAGTATTGAGCTGCCAAAAAACAGCATGTAGAAGACATAATGAAATGTGGATGATCTAGGGAAAAAAAGTTGTAATTAGCAGAAATTATGGTGTTTACAAATTGCAAAGCATAAGAAAGTTGTAGCTTCAGAAATCCAAATATTTCTCTCTGCCTCCTTAGTGTTTAAACAATATCCAGCCAAAACCAATTTGAGAATGATGAGAAGGACCCTGTGGAAGGCTCCCTGTTGATTTCTTTTCTCAGATCTTTCTATCTGAGTAACTCCAATTGAAGCAGCAAGTCCTTCTTTTGTTGCCCCTGCCATACAGCGAGCAGAGGAACTGTGTGAAGTTTAACTCTCCAAAGAGGTGAGTCAACTGAAGTTTGACAATATGTTTTATTTAATTTTTAAATAAATCAATTATCTCTTAGAAAACACTCTACATTCACAAAAGGAAAAAAAAAAAAAAAAGGAGTATCTCAGGTTGGATTTCTGTTTTACCCAGGGCAGCTTACTGAGTTTCAGAATTTTCACCACACTTTTAAAAAACCTCTCATTTTCACAGTGGTTTTTAAAAACCTCATGGACTTTACAAAAGATGTGCAACTTTTGTCACTAATCTCACAGTTCTTTGGTGATAAAACCTGCAAGGTCAGTTCATCTGCTCCTCGAGGTACTCAGTGCCTGGTCTGTTCCAGCTGACTGATTCTGGCTGCAGCATGGCTCACAGCCACCACACCCCTATTACTCTCAGAAAGTCTGCTGCAGGCATCACTCCCCAGGAACACCTACTCTGGGATTTCTGGAGAGTGAAAATCTTATATATAAGAAAGAAAAGATGATTTATAGTAAGTCATGCTCTAAAAGACAGCAAATATATGTATATGTAGCAGACATAATCTGGGGAAACACTAAATAAGAAAGAAACAAATGAAAATTATGATTAAAATAATATATGCATCAAATATTTACCCCTTTCAGCAGTAAAATAGTATTACATTTTCAGAAACCTAGGCTGTTTGGATGTATAACTACTTCTAAACATCTAGAGGTTTTGAAGTTTATCAAAATATTGTGTTAAATATTAGTTAGGATAGGGCTTCAATAGGTCCACTGTGGTTTACTAGGTAAAAATGTTAACATCACTTATTTTTATTAATTACATTAATCTCTAAGATGTACTGCTGCTTTGTTCATTTCTAGAGTGAAGTTGATAAATCTGATTCAAGCTGATAAAGGAACAGGAGGATCAGAAAAAATTAAAAGGAAATCAAGGATTCATGATCCTCTCTATATTGTATTAAATAATAATAATTTCAGCCACAGTAAATGAATATGTCACTAACCTTGCACGTTTTTTGATACATCAATTAAGAGTCAAATAACATGCTTCATAGAAAATAAAAGCAAAACAGATATCAAAGGAAGAAAGGTAAATGTTCAATGAAACACCAAGTGTGTCACAGACATCTCTTTGTGAAAAATCTGTTCTTTAGGAATTTTCCTTCTGAGAAGCTGCGGCCTCAGAAACAGAATGTAAACTATAATTATGTGCTGCTGTAGAATGCAACAGGTCCGTCTGGATTGGCCCATCTTGGATGCTAATAGTTAGTGGACAATCCAGGACTGAGCTCTCTCGGACAGAGTCCGGGAGAGCTGCCTTGTTATCATTCCTTTCTAGTCTATTCTTAGCTTAGCAGCTTCTGGAAACCTTTCCTTCTATTTCTTTGTAGTATAATGTAGTGTATATATATATCACAAAATAATAAATCAAGCCTTCTGATCATGGAGTCAACGTTCTCGTCTCTTCCCTCACCTGAAAACCCTTGTGACCACTGTCACACAAGTGTAAACTTCTTGCCAAAAGACTAAGAGGAAAAAAATCTGTCCTCATTCCCATTAAGTGAAAATAGAACTTCTTTAGCATAAATTGTCTTGGAAATCTTCATAAGCTGTTGATCTCAAATTTTGAGGATGCCTATTGGAGTCTCACACTGGTTTGATGAGAGGGATTTTTCTTATTCTTTGTTGAACAGCTTATTTATGCAGTGATAAAACTGGAATACTTTTATTTCTGTCAGTAGGGCTTAAAACATGGCTAAGCAAATAGATTGCAATCTGTGGGACACACTGTCCTGATTTCAGCTACTGTAGAGTTAATTTCTTCTCAGTAGCTGTTAGAGTGCTGTGCTTTTGGATTTGGAGTGAGGACGGTGTTGGTAATATTGTAGTTTTGATTTTTTTTAAAGTCATGTTTATCCTAATTCAACAACTTTTTTCTTGTCTCATGCTCTGCCAGTGAGGAGGTACACAATGGAAACTGGGAGTAAGCATAGCTGGCACAGGTGACCCAAAGGGAACTGACCAAAGGGATATTCCACACCATAGAATGCCATGCCCAGTATATAAACTGGGGGGACCTACCTGTTCTGGGTTTGGGAAGGGGGTTTTGGCATTGGTCAGTGGGTAGTGAGCATTTGCATTGGGCATCACTTGTTTTTTCATTTTTATTATGATTATATTTTACCATTATTATTGTATTTTATTTTATTTTCAATTAATAAACTGTTCTTGGCATACAAGTTTTACTTTGATTTCCTTCCCCATTCAACTGAGAGTTGGGAGGAGAGAGGGGGGTTGCGTGAGTGGCTGTGTGGTGCTTAGTTTCCAGCTGGGTTTAAGCCATGATGTATGCTTAATGAAGGACAGGAACAAAGACAAACAGAATATTGTCAAAAAAACCATTATTTTCATGTATTAGTGCTGTGCTTCCTCCTCCTTGAAACTATGTTTTCTTTTCTCTCTATAGATTTCCTCATTTTTGACAAGCATTGTGCTTTGAACCATTGGGTAATATAGACCAGAAGTGACCAAAGGGGATCATCTAATTTAGACCTCTACTCAAAGCACGGGGTAACTTCAAGGTAAGGTAAGATTTCTCAGGGCCTTGCCTGGTCAAGTACTGAGTTATTTCCAGGACTGGGTCTTCTACTGCTTCCCTGGGCATCCATCCCTGTGCTTGGCTACCCTCACAGTCACTGCTCTTCGTTTGCAGTTAGATTTAGTTTCCCTTGCTGCAGCTTTTGATCACTGTATCCCCTCTTTCACTGTACACCTCTACTAAAAATTCACCATCATTTTCTACATAGCCCCTTTTTTGTAGGTGAAGACTAAAACTGATCCTTCATTAGCCTTTTCTCCAAGCTGAACAAACCCAGCATTTTCATCCTTTCCTGGCATGACATGCATTTCCCCCTTCCATCATTTTGGTGCCCCTGTGACGTGTTCTCTCCAGGTCTTTGCTCTTTGTTACACAGAGAGGGAACAATATTCCAGTTGTGGCATCATGAATGCTGGATAGAGAGAAGTAATCACTTCCCTCAGTCTGCTGGCTATGATTTTGCTAACACAGCCCAATATTCAGGAAGATTTCATCACCAACAGACCAGACTCATTTTCCGTTCAACTGGATTCGCTATGTAGCCAAAATTCAACCTTACAGTTATCACAGGAGACTTGCTGGAACTGTTACTTAAGTGCCTTAATTTTTACAATATGAAACAGTCAAAGAAATAGAGGAATTCACATGTATTCTCATGCTTCCTACTAAAAATGTTTCCCCATTATTTGACACATATATTTGTCTTCTTATGGTTCGAACATCTATTGGAATTATTATTGTGAGCATAACCATCAGCTCTCGGTTTACACAAGGTATACATTCATTCCTTTATGGAATCTGGTGACTGAAACAAGAACAGCCTCCACCCAAAACAGAGATACTTATCAAGAGGTGAGATAATTCATAATCCAAATTTTTATTGGTAGTTTGTAAGTACCTGGAAAAGAAGCATCAGATATACGAATAAAGCCACAAGAGGAGCCACAAAGATGAAAGAAAGATCCTGTGGGTATATATGACAGAGAAAGGCCTGTACAGAGATGTTGCAGTTGCTTTGCCTTGAGAGAAATTATAAAACAAATAAAGAGTGAGAGGGTTTTTTCCCCAACTGTTAGCCCTTGGTGATAAATATACCCCTATTTGGTTTTCATCACTATTAGGAAGACATGACTTTTATTGGGGAAAAAACCAGTTCTTTTTATAGTGTAAATCCTCTCAAGTGTCTAATTTGCTTGAAGAGCAAATAGCTTTACAACCTAACAGATGGTGAGATTTGAGGAGAATCTACACACCAAAAATGTACCAATCTAAGTGGCCATAGACTAACACTGTACAAATATACCACTCCAAGGAGCTGGGTTTTAATCTGATGGCTTGATTACAGTAACAGCCTTCTACCTGTAATCTTAAATTGTTCTGAGTGTTTCATACATGTATTTTTAGTAAAGTTAAAAATTCTTAAATCTAAATTGACATAAGGATCTGGGGTTGAAGAGCCCACACCAGAATACTGATTTCTAGCCAGTATCTGTTTATGCCCTTTGACTGTAGAAGACAATAGAGCAATGAACACAGACATGGCTGTCTAGGCTGAGTCAGATGAATTACATACATGAATGAAGTCACTCAGTGACTTGTCTGGAAAGAAAGCTGTTTCTTCCTACTGAAAATGAAGTCCCTTTCTGCTTAGACACTGAGAAAGTGTTACATATATACTTAAGGTGATAAGGTTTAGTGTCTAAGGCACCCAGTGAGCAAGTGTGCTGTGCAAGGGAATAGAGACATCAATCTGACAAATATGGCTTTGGAAAAGACGTAGGATCCTTGTGGTACTACATTAAAACCCTTGTATATCTGTTAATGGATTAGAACTTTTTTTTTTTACATGTGTATCTGTAGCACACCTATTTATAAACTGTAGGCACAGGCAAGAGGAACCTTCTAAATACTCCCTCTCCTTTCCTTTACACCATGCTACAGCAATGAAGTTGAAGTGCAAGTATGAGGTTATTTTATGTTTTTGTAGAACTAAAATACTTCACCTCTCCCGCTTCACTTCTTAGCCCGCCCCTTTCCAGTTTCTGATGGGCCATGTTTGTGGAATGTACTCATGAGAGTGTTCATGAAAGTGAAATACCTTTGTTCTAGGAGTGCACCAAGTAAAGAATAAAGCTTTGTTTATCAATACTTTATGAGTCCACAGTATTATAATCTCAAATTATGAACTAAAGTTGAAAGTACAATGCATGACAATTTAGAAGGGAAGGAAGGAGAGAATAACTGTCTCTAATGTCAGTTCCAACCCAAACCATTCTATGATTCCATGAAAACAAACAGGAAGGCATGCAGAAGAGAACCTTCTTTCCTTCCGTTCTGCATAGGTGGTGGCTTTGCACTGAATTACGTGTTGGTGCCTCACCCTTATGCCAAGATGCATGATACAGATATGCTCATGTCAGTAACAGAAGAGCAGAAATACACCCTGACACACCTATAATCCTTTTCCAATGTTGGTACTTTTTAATGGTAGAGGAGCAAGTGAGAATCTGGGGCACCATATACTATTGAGTAGTGTGTGATTGGCAACTGTACAGGAGCGGTGCAGAGATGGAAAGTGCGGTGGTGATGGAAGATCAGGCCCTGTTAGCCTAACCTTTTTCCTCTCTGGTAACACTTGTGACGAAAGGACTGATTGGCATATTTAGCTGGTATGTGGGTGTTCTTTCTTTACATTTAATACGAAATTTAAAAACCAAATTTCCAAGCCAATGCCCCTACCAATATTCTGAGTGCTGGTATTCTGAGATAATTTGCTTTTTATTGATGCTCTCCTACTCTTCATCAAGTGCTACATTTGCTAGCTATTTAAAACACACAGGGGAGATAACAAGCATTCTTTTAAATCCATGTTCTGGATTCAACCTCTATTTCAGATGAATCTGAGTGTTGATTTCCCACTTCCTAGGTGGCTATTGTTACCACTGCACCCTGTGGTATAGGACCTGCAGCAGTGTTGTGAATCGATTTCCTTCGTTCTTATCAATATCTTCCCCAAATCAAGATATTTTTGCAGTGCTGAAGTATTATTTCAAAGTTAAACTGTTGTTTTGAAAATCACTATTTTCCACCAATTCAGTGTAATTTCTAGTCCCTCAAAACCTTTTTTTTTCTTCTTTTGCCTGACAAATAGATAATTTTGCAAAGAGAGTTTCACTCAGCTGTACTATTAATATGGCATCTCATACTAGTCATTTTTTTTAGTCAAAATGAGTTACACTATTGCTTTGATAAATCTAATAAAGATCTAGTAAAGTTAGAATTTGTACAGCACATTTTCGTTGAAGTCAAGCACTCATGCTGGTTCTCCAATCCCTATAAACATGTCTGAATAAAAAAATTCCACCCACAAAGGATATCACAAAGCACTGACCAAAATCTGCTCTCATTTATGGAACTTCGATACCAGGTAGGTTGCATCTGAGCAAACAAGAGCAATGTCTTAACCTGGACTGAACTTAGCTTACTCTTTTCTAGAGGAAGATAAAATATAAGCCTTCAGGATATCCTTCTGAGCAGAAATGTTTTGGAGACTACTTTTCCTACTGCTAGGATCATGAAATGTATTTTTTTTTTGTTTTCCCTAAGCTCATAGGTTCTAAAATATTTATTTTGATAAAATAAAGCAAAGATTTAAATAAAATTTTAAACATATTTGGCTTTTTTATTAGAAATCTGAAGTATCAACAAGGTTAGAAAACCTTGCTTTATGTGCCTGCTGAGTTAATCAGAACCAAAATTTATTTCTGAAGAAACATGATTTTGGATTATATTAACACAAATCATCATGGAGCATATTTAAATTCAAAACCTGGGGAACATAACCACTGCTGTGTAATTTTCACTACTGCTTAAATCTAACACTCAAAGTAAACACAAAAATAGAAGTCAGAGCAAACTAAAAGAAAGAGGGAGAAAAAAAGGTGCAGTTAAGCATACAGACCAAAACCAATCTCTTTGGTTTATGGATTTTATTAAAATATCAGGTTGATTTTTTTTTAAGCAGTGTCTATAAGTTATCAGCTTAATATGAAATATCACTCTCTTACTGATGTAAATGAAAAAAGAAATCGCAGGCAATTGCAGATATTTGGCTAAACGTTTTTCCCTATTTCAAAGTACACCCCATGAAATAGAATTGTAGAATCATAGAATGGGTTGGGTTTGAAGGGACTGTAGAAATTGCCAAGTTTCACCCACCTGCCATGGACGGGGACACCTTCCACCAGACCAGGTTGCTCAAAGTCCCATCCAACCTGGCCTCGACCATTCCCAGGGATGAAGCATCCATGGTCTCTCTGGCCAACTTGTTCTGGTTCCTTATCATCTTCACCATAAAAAATTTCTTCTGTACATCCAATTTAAACCTATGAACTTTCAGTTGAAAATTATTATCCCTTGTCTTGTGCCTATATGCCTAAGTAAAAAAGTCTCTCAAAAGTATTGACTTAGTGTTGTTGTTTATATGGACTTCAGCCCAAATAAATCAGATTAAGCTGCAAGACATTTTAAATAATATCTCAGGAAGCTGCAAGGAACAGTTGTAAGAACAGAAATTTCTTCTTGCAAAACAGATACATCCCAGCTCAGAAACATTTCTATGTCAGCCTCGACTTCTTAGCCCTCTGAGCAGCAGGAAACAATTGCAGTATGCAGATTTCACAAATGATGTATTTCTCAGGTAAATTTTATCTTTAGAAGGATCAGTAAGTGATTTACCGAGACATAAATCACTAGTTGTAAATTTCATTAACCACAGCAATTATAAAAGTTATGACTATACTTCAAGTCTTTCTTAATTTTTCCTCCAAAATGCTTTCTACTGTGATAAGAATCACCCAGCTGGTGTTGTTTGTTTCATTTGAAAAGGACTTGTCATACACCCCAGGTGAAAGTTCAACTTCTGTGCCATGGACCTGTCACAGCACATTTATATAAAATCAGTATTCAGGTGCTGTCAATTATTCTGCTATTATTAGCTGAGACTTAACCAGTTGCTCAAAGGTGAATAAAATACTGATATATGGGAGGTTTGTTCTGATACATTCAGTAGTGTAAATCTAAGTGTATTTAATATCAAGTAGAAAGCTTCAAAATTGAAGTCAGGGAGTCTTTTCTATATTCTGTGCTAAAAGTGAAAAAAGAAAGGAATAGCTGAGATAAGGTATTTCTGTGACAATCTGGCCTAAAATCAGAGAAACAGGATGCATTTCTTCCAGAAAGGCAAGACACTGCAATTCAGCTTCTCTTGACAAAGGCATTCAATGGCATTTCCCTTCTTTATGAAGGAAAAACATTAAAAATCACTCAATTGAATAAAAAATTATGTTCAATGTAGCTATTTATGCAGCCACAGTAAACCAGTGGAATGATTTTCAAGATGAAAGGGTAACTGGAAATATTTAACTTGTTGAGAGCATCTATATCAGGAATTTCAAGCAATTCTCTGAACTCATTCTAGTTGCTGAAGAAGAGCACACTGCATGCTGAATGTTATTGCATTAATCAGTGCTTAAAATCTTGACCTTAGTAAGGTTTAAATTAGCTTAGTAGAAGCAGAAGTCAATACATGTCTTTGTCACCACTTGAAAGCCTATATGTATTCAGAATGAAAACAATAGACAGTAGTGATTCTGCTTGATATTAGATTAATTTTCTTGTCTAAACAAAAAAGTATTAGGACCCTGCATCCCTGAGCAGTACAATCAGAGATGAGCTAAGTGTTGGTAAGCTTCTGGAGTGTGAATTTACAGGATCTGTAGAAGTGAAATGGATGTGACAGAAAGAAAAGTGCAAAATGTATCCAATTTCAGGAACAAGCCCCACGTGTTCAGGTACACAACAATGAGATAAAGACTGGCTAAATATACCAATTAAATGCTTTGGAAGTGCAAATTACCTTTGTCTAATATATGTGTGTGTGTGTGTATAAATATATATATACTAGAAATATCAATACAGATGTAGAATAAAATGTAAGGAAGACAGATTTTACCATGCCTTTTTCAGCCATTAGCATCAAAATGTGTTAAAACATGGATTATACATGCACATCACTAAAAAACAAATAGTGTCACCAGCTATACGGACATATTATAAGCACACAACCACTTGGAAACTTTGTAAGAAAAATTAAGTGAATGTTTTTGACCAGTTTGCTCAATAATTCCTATAATACTGTCCTGGTTTGAGCCAATGACAGTTATTTTTTGCAGTAATCATAAGGGGGTGGAGCCCAAAGCCATGTGGGCATGTCTAGGCTGTTTTTCTATACCACGATAACTGCTAAAGAGTAAGAATTTTAAAAGTATTCTAGGCTGAAGCTTTTAAAAGCATCAGCCTTTCAAGGACTACAGCAGAGGTCACTGCAGACAAATGAATAAGTGCTGTTAAAATCTGGAGTTGAGGTTTGAATTTACAGGAAGTGAGTATTGTAATATACACAGGATATGGCTGGTTTCTCTTTGTTGAGTATGGTTCAGCACAACTGTTTCTTAAACTGGCATAAGCATTCTTATCACAGCCTAGCACCACTTCTTTGGCAAATTAAAAATGTTTTGATTATAAACAAAACTACACTGAAGAACTGATCTTGCAAAAGAAGGGAAAGGAATTATGTAAATGAAGAAAAGGAAATAAATTCAGGAAGAGAAGGAGACAGTGGGGAGGAAAGAAGGGTCAAAAAATGAAAGGAAAAGGAAAAAAGGAAAGAGAAAAGCAAAGAAAAGGAAGAAAGAAGAAGGGAAGATGGCTGAAAAGATTAATTTTTGTTTGTCCTTTTTCCAGGTTCAGTTCAGTACTCACATAGCTGTGCCAGCACACTTTAAAGAGCAATTCAAGGGCAGAAATAATGCCCTGGAGTGTGAGAAGAGGGGAGTGTGCTAACACCATACTGCTGCTGAGAGATACAAATTAGATGCAGTGTCAGGCTCAGCAGTTTACAACAAGGAGCAGTGTTGCCTTGCTTTAGTTGGGCCTGCACAAACTTACCCCCAGCAAACTGGCACCTGCCAGCTTCCCTTGCAGCTGGCTGATCACTTTGAAAATATTGCTGTCACTTGAACAGAGGCACTTAAAGAAGGAGATGAGCTCTGAAGCGTTTTTGAAGATCCACGCCTCCGTGATTTTGGTGCACATAAGCATAGATGTGACAACTTTCAGCACCTGCACACAGGAACTACAGAGCTGTGCTCCTCTAAGTAGGCCAATGTGACTGAGCACAGCAAGCCTCCTAACGCAAACTCTCTCTAAAAATATTTCAGCACAGCGTTCGTAATTTGTTTACTGAAGCATCTCTGTATGCAATGCAATATGCAATGCTGAAGGCAAATCTGGAATTTATAAATTCACACCATCCCCCCAATAAATGAGCTATCCCTGTAAAAATACAGCTTTGCGGAGGCAGGGATGTCTGTGTTGGAGCTTTTCTCAACAAAGCTTTTGGTCAGGAGTGGGCACATCTCTGCTTGCTTTGCATCTTAGCCAAAGCAACAGGAGTCTACAGCACTCAGCTTAGGCACAGTTATGTTATAGTGTAATTGATTTTCACTTTTACTGAATGTCCTAAAAATGCATTTCCCCAACTGCTTTTGGGAAGCGCTTAGCTTGGGGTTGTGAAAAAAATATGCCATTTGGGATTTACTTTACTGGAAATGTTTAACTGTTCTCAAGTAAATTCATTGAAGAAGGAACAAATCTGGATTTCACCAGGGGAGAAGGGGGAAGAGGCACTTGAGAAAAGTTGCTGTTAGAGATGAATAATATTTTATCAGTATAACAGCTCCAGCATTATAGCATCCTACGGTGGGAAACAAAACATCAGATAATTTACCAGTATTGCAACAGCAGCACACATCTTACACACAAACTTACAACCAGAACAAACTGGTTCTAAGGGATTTATATGCTTTATATGTGTGGGTACACAGGATGTGATTTTTCTACAGTTTCTAGATGAGCAGGAAGAGTTGACTAATGGTAATTATGATCTTTTAAGTACATTTTTCTGAGGCATTCTGTGAAATATATACATATGTATATGTGCTTGTGTGATATATTCCAATAGGAACCTAAAGGAAACTAGGGGTCTTTTGCTGGGACTTTTTGCTGTGCTAGTGACCAGGGAGCCGCAGCCACAATATGCATGACAGGTCAAAAGGAGGTGGCTCTTTTCCAGATGTACCTGGTGCAGAGCAAAACCAGAGTATATCCCTCAAAAAATGTGGGCACTGAGGTGAGCAGGTCTGCCACAGCGTGAGTAGATGCAGCTTCCCTGGACTAAACTTTTCTTGTTATAAATTTTATTTTTGTTTCTTCCTGACTCTAAGTTTGATGCCTTGAGAGGCTACCTGGAACAGCAACTAGACAATGTTAAAGGAATAAAATAGGTATTTATTAAAAGGCCCTTAAAGGACAATATACTTAGGGCAGTGCAAGAGCCCAACTGTGGCTACACCCAAGATGGATGATGGGCCATTAGTTTTATAAGTTTTGTTCCATCTACATATTGGGGTTAATTGCTCAATTACAGCTTCAAGTTATGAAGTCCCATCCGCCCAGACCACTCTCCTCAATTCATTGTTGTTTACACTTTTTGGGCCTGAAGCTGCAACAGTGTCCTTGGATCTCAGGTTGGAAAAGGATTATTTTGTCTAACTAAACTGTGAAGAGAACTTGCTAACACTTTGTATGAAATTCAGAGTTACATACTAATGCAGTGCAGAATCTGGAAAACATGAAAGCTACAACTTAAGGCATCATGTTTGCCTCAGGGCATCTTTTGGCTTTGTGATGGAGAGACATTAAAAAAGCCTTGGAATCTGCTGAGGTTTCTACTGATTCTCCAGATGTGTCTCCTCAGGAGGCCTTTTGTCTGCACAGGTTGATCTTCTGAGCCTCTTTGCTCTTCCTCAACACTCAGCAAAATCTCCTTCCCATGCCAAAGGCTTGCACAGATTGTGAGCCAAAGGTACAACATCAAATGGTTCCTTCTCCAAGTAGCTCTTGTTACTGCTCAGGACTATGTATGGAGCAGTGGGTCCGATGTTAGGACTTCACAGTTTTTTTTGGTCAGTTTAGTATGGTAATGTGAGCGTTGCTCAAGTGTCTATTAGGTATTGCAGTCTCCTGCAACCATCTGGTGCCACATTTGTTTAGAATCACACTTTCTGCATTCATTAAAACTCTTTAGAAAGTTTGTCTGATTTTAAATGCCTTCAGAGAAATCAATCAATCAATCAATCAATCAATCATTTTTTTATTCAATATATAAATTTAATTAATGTATTGGTCCTGACCTTTGTAGCTCAATTTTGATTTTGATTTTTGATTTTAGGTCTGTAAGATAAAATTAAGAAAAAAAATTTAATACCTAGATCCTAAACTACATATTTATCCATAAATTTACAAAATGTTTAACATAGCACACAGCAGGAAGAAGTCACTATTTTTTTATTGCTCAGGAGATAAAGAGTGCAGGAGTTAAACTTGGGTATTCAGCTTAGAATCTGCAATATTCCTATCATTCTCAAAAACACAGAAGCACCTTACAGAGACTTCCACAGCCTTCAGTTCTTCCACATAGTTTCTACCATGAAGTTTTTCTTAATCTCTGAACTGAGTTTTCCTTGTCACATAAACGTCTCTACTGTATTTTTTATCTGTGAATTCTGTTATTCTTTGCTGATTCTTTCATTCATTCTTCCAGTTCAGTACTGAGTAATGGATGTAATATTTCTTCCCAGCTCTCTACAGCCTTTCACTCAAAAGAAAGACAAGCCTGGAGGCAACTGCAGTCATAGTTATGTGATTAAAGAATTTACCCAAGGGGAAGAAAATAGGACTCAGCTTCTTGCATTATCACAGATCCTGCAGTGCTGATGGTGAACTGTGTAGGCCCACAGCCAAAGAGGGTTTAGTGTCTCATTAAAAGCTTCTTGTTCTACTCAGCTACAAGCCTAACCTCTCTCCTGCATTCTCCCTTTCATGCTGGCAAGTTTGCTGAGAGAATGCCTTTGAAGTTGAGGTACACAGTGGAAATGAACAGGGGAACCAAGCTTGCTGCTGTTGATGAGACTTAAAATGAGACAGAAGCCAAGCTGTTGTCAGTCATGTCAACAGTGATTTACTCTTAAGGCTTTGCAGACCTAAAATTCAGGCATCTGAGGAAACGCAGGAATGAGAAATGAGGTGCTGATAGAGTCTGGGCACCTCCAAAGATTAAGCAGGAGCTTTCAAGAACTCAGTTTTAGGTTCTTAAATTCCAAGTCTCACTTAAAAATATCATCACCTTTCTTGACCCAGGCCTCGTGATAGCTGTGTTTCTGTGACCGCCTGTTTGGAAAGGGATTTGCAAATATCTACACTCCCAAGTATCTCAAGTGAGATAATAGCACTTGAATATTTCATGGAGTCTGAAGCTGAATATTATCACAGAAGCTGAGAAAACTTGGATATTCCTCCTTTCCAAACGGCATGTTCAATGAAAAACGCTTCAGACTTCACTCATAACGAGCTAAATTTCATTCCTTGATTAAACAGTCTAACCTGTAGACTTATTATACAGGCAGAGAAAATAAGGCTAAACTACAGAATCCATAGCTCTGTGTATGTGAGGTTCTCAGTAGGAAAAACAGGGTGTATATGGATGTTATTCTTTCGGGAACAGACATCATTTGAAGAGAATTGTTTCCAGATCATATTTCTGGATGTAGTCTCTTTAATGTTGCCATGACTCATTCTGCAAACATTTGGCACACATTTTACATTACATATGCTGAAATATATGACTTAGTTTTAAAACTGAGAAGATTTTAAAAGTAGTGAAAAGCTCAGGTATTTCCAATAAAGCTCTGAGGAACTTGAGTTTTTATGAAAAAAAGGTATTTTTTAATTGCTAATCTGTAAAACTGAGTTCAAATTTTTTTAACATGTCTTTATTAAATATCTGGCATTCCATCCTGGAAATACTACAATCTCCATCACGCTGACCTCTTCACAATCCTGTGTGTGGTCCCAAACTAGAAACCCATCAGAAAAAGAACCCCAAACAGCTGGGGAGAAAGCAACTCTTGCAGTTTCCATTCTTAGAAACTGGTTAGTCTGGGATAACTGGAAAAGGCAGTACTCAGATCTCATTAAATATTTTTGTATGTTATACAAAAACAGTGTTTCCTGAAATTCTCTAAAAATTTTCTTGAAGGATATACACACATCCTCTTAAATATAATAAAAAGGATTTTTTACACCAAATTATTTGTGTTCCTAAAATGCTCTTTACAACTTTTATAAACCTTTCAAGTGACTTTGTGGCTTTTAGACAGATTTTATGTAGTTTGTTCTGAAACAAACAAAAGACCAAGTGTTGTAGGTAGAAATGTGCAAAAAATGCTGTGACTTTCTAGGAAGGAAGAAATAAGCAAACAAAAATTAACACTGGACTTTAATTAGTTAACCATTGTTTTGTATCAAACTCTCTGCTGGTTTTGTAGTTTTTGTTGCCTAGTGATGTGAAGATGATGATTTCTTTTCATGGAAATATTCCACTGATTAAAGTGCAACCAAGAAGGAGACTGGTTCAAGTCTCCAGCTCATTAGAAATTTTGGTTTAGTTCTCATACCTCTAAAAGGATCAACCAAAAAGAGCCAGTATGGCCAAGCAGAAGAGGCAAAAACCTTTCAGAAATATTTTTTTAAAAAATAGCCTTTTGAAGCAACTTAGGGCAAAACAGAAAGAGTTTGAGGAGCAGATGGCTAAGTGAAGAAGAGCTGCAATAAAACCAATTTCAAATGTATCAGAATGAGAAAAACTGAAGTTCCTCAGATAATTAAAGGGAGGAAAGCCAATGCAGAGTATCTAGAATTATTTACATGGCTGTGCATTGTCAGAGGGGTGATTTCTAAAGAGAAATGAAGTAGTCTCACATTACAGTTTATGAGATATGTGACCCAGTCTAACAATTTATAGTTTCCGAAGCTGAAAAATCTGCTTGTGTCACAATTCTGTTCCTTTTGTCTGATCACTCTCACCATCCAACTTGTACCAGCTCCTTTTCCCATCAGTAATTTTCATGGGCACATAACATGCTGTGGTGTCCGAAGAGAAAGAGGAGATGAAAGTTCGACTCTTAAAAGGGGTGTTGGGAATGAAGGACTGTAAATTCCATGCAAACTGTCCAATAAAAAATTAAAATAAAATAAATAGAAGTTACAGAGAGAAAAAATGTGTAGGAGATCCCAGGGAAAAAAATTCTCAGTTTTTGTAAAAGAAAACTAGACCTTGTAAATCTCTCTCTTAAAATATACCAGGGAAGTAAATAGAGAACATCCACTTTGTACCTACATATTCACAAATGCTCATTTCTAGGTACATAATATTGTCTTTAAAACCATTGAATGAAAAGTCATTAAAAGGTCTCATAATTCTAGATGAGTAGATAAGTACACTATAATGCAAAAAGAAAAAATATTCCTGTCAGCAAAGTTGAATTATTTAAGATCAAGGTCTGAAAATTATGGTGGATCAAAAGTTTCTGAAACACATCAGCTCAACTTTGATTCAGAAAAGCAAGCAAATTATTGAAAACCAGTGAGATAATATAGGAAATTAATGTATTGCTAAACATTTGGATCTGAAAGCTTCAATCTGAGATTAGATGTGAGAAGCTAATATTTTTAGAAATGCATTTGTTTATTAAATAATCAACTCAATAATAAATCCAAGTTTTAGAACAAGGTAATTCTTTCAAAACTACAGTTACATGCATTCAAGTAAAAAATGAAACCAAAAGGAAAACAAAACACTTTGACAGGTTTCTCAGGCTGTAGGTTGATAAAAGCTGTAGATGACCCTAATCCAGGTGCAGTGCTGAATGAGGAGTGCCATTGGGCTCGCTGTTTTGGACTAGGCACTCCCTCCCCTGCTCTGGGCACCCCTGAGCACCTGTACAGCAGAGGGCAGGATTAAATAGCATCTTCTTCAATGATATTTCGGCTCTGGTTATTTTAAATGGATCATGATCATGAGTTGCAACTTCCTAACAGAGGTGCTTGCTCAGGCTTTGCTTTGATAGGAAGCTGAGAGGGAGTTAATGTACATCTCTGTGCCTGTGGATTTAAAAGCCTTCCTAAATCTACCACTTTATAAGCATCCCCATAAGCTGCACTAGCCCAGATCCTTCTGTGTGAGATAAAAAGCCTGCATCTAAGCTACTTCTAGCACCTAAAAGTGCTAGACTTTAACATTCTTCAGATACTTCCTGTACTTTATTTTTTCTGCTAAATAGCTACAATTTCAGGAAGTCTAATTTCTCCTATAGGAGCAGCACTCTGCATAGAAAATATTAAATTTCTTAATCTCACAGAGTGCTTTTGCACACTACAAGATTAGCAAGAGGGTAGGGGTGAGGCTCCTGTAGACACTAATTCTGAGTAGGAACTCCTGTCACAAAAATTTCTCTAAAACACCTGGTGTCTCTAATAGCAAGTGAGAATTTTAATAACATTTGCCATATGTGGCCCTGTCTGACACGACAGTATTTTGTAGGCTCTGCTCCCTGTCTAAGGTATTGCCTGGTGATTGTCTGCTGGTGTTTTCATCCACTGAAATCCTACTTGATCTCCTTAGAATCACACTTAATGGGAAAGACACTGAGCAACAAATCAAAGAGAGATTTCTACATCTAGAGAGGATGTACAGGTGAGCAGATTCATTACGTGAATCAGGGTTCAAAGACAAGCTCATAATTTGTCCAAAATATCATTGTTCCAAAGGTAACAGTAAAGGAAATGCCAGAACAAATATCATCCTATTCTCATTTCCTTTTGCAGTATACCCCTGGGAACAAAACAAAAGGAAACTAAAGAACAAGGATTTAAATTTTCTTTTGCTATTTCTTCGCTATATATCCTTAGTAAGAACTAAAGCAGCAAAACCATAAGATTCACCCAGACCTGGGCTCTCCACCTGTTACATTCTTATGTTATAGCAAAAACAGTAGAAAGGAAAGTAGAGTAATTCCTTCTGTTCTTTAACCAAAGCATGACACAGGCTCTCCATTTATGAAGCACTGGGCAAGACACCCTGTGTGTCATTCCTGTAAAAGGTCATAGGTAATATTCTCCTGCAGATGAATACTGGACATCTTCAAGAACATTCTTCATAGTTTCAAACTCTGACTAGAAAAGACTCTGACCATCCCATTATGGAATGGTCCATCTGCACAGGGATTGCATAGCTTCTGGAGAAGTTCTCACCTGGATTGACTGTCAATCTTAAAAATGAACAAAATAGGGTCTTTTTAGCCTTATGCCATTTTCCTATTTCCATACTATTGCTTGCTATCCAGTTACACCCTTTCCTTTTTCAGCAAAAATCCAGGTGTCATTCTCTTGCTTAGTCTGGGCTGAAACACTCTTGCACGTTGCCAGACCTTTGAAAAGAGCCACACAGTTAGATTTTTAATTATTTAAAAACCCAAAGAAATAAATCCCACATCATCAAATGAGGAGATCTTTTAGGGTTTCCTACTTTTCTACCTCCTGGCCCCAGTAGCATCATGACTCCTGAAAACCTCTGGGAGCAGGGATTTGTAAAATGACGCTGAGGATATAGAGCTCCTAGCAGGTATGCAACCCTCTAAGCGTAAGTCAAGAGCTGCTTATAGGAGAGAGCCAAGCCACACAATAGGAAGGCAATGCCCTTTTCTGTTTTAAGGCTGAGGAAAACTCTTTAACCCAATGATAGAAGTAACAAAGAATCTTTAGATTTAAACAACTGATAATTTTGTTGAGCACTCTTTTTCTGGAGGAGGGTGTGGTAACTTGGTGAAAGCATAATTCAATTGCCATAAGTAATAGAAAATAACTTCTATAAATCTTTTTTTCTTATTATTTGAGTAAGGCTATTGTTATGACTAGAGTAAGGTTACATTTTCATTTATTTATCTTTGTTCCTATTGAATATTGTTTATCCAGTCATTGTCACAACTCCACAACTATTTGCTTCATGGTGAAAAATTTTGCCATTTGAAAAAGGAAACTACTTAACATGACAGCAAAACAAGGAAAAGAAAGGATATTTCCATGTAAATTACTGAGCTTAATTTCAGCTGATTAAAATCTTACAACTCTGAGTGGCCTCACAGTAGATTTTTTTTTTCCAAAACATGTTTTTGGAAACAGTGAAACACTGTATTTTGTTGGCAAACAGTTACAAGAATTTAAGCCTTTAATCAAGCTATGCTAAATGCTTCAGTTTATAAATTGTTTATGAGTTACCCAGGACTTTCCACACAAATCTGTTTCACTTTAATAATAGTCTGGAACTTTTCTACAGTATCCTGTGCAGTACAGTGTTCTACTGTTCAGATCTGGCTACAGTTACAGTCCAATCAAAATTAGTCTACCTTACAGCAAAGCTTAAATAATATTCATGAATAATCCAGTGCTGCCAATATTTAATAATAATTAATCTAAATAATAATAATCTAAATAATAATAATAATAATAATGATGATGATGATGATGATGATGATGATGATGATGATGATGATGATGATGATGATGATGTCTCTAAAGATCTTCCTTCTTGCTCCTGTTGCACTCTATAAGGAGGAAAGGTTCACCTGATTCACCTCTACCTACCATCCAGCCTGCCTTGGCGAGCCTGGTGGATGCCCTGGTGCAGCTGTTTGCCTTTGCTAACCCAGAGTGAGGAGTTCAATTTCGCTCTGAGCCTTACCCAGCTGCAGTTCAGCCATGCCCCTGAGCCCCACCACCATGCAGGGGGATTAATCAGCCGTACTAATGACAGGTCAGTCTGTGGGGTCAAAGCATTTTGTCGTGCTGTTAAGTGCTTGGGGTGCACGCTTAGATACTAAATACCAACAAAGAGAAAGCACATTGGGTCACCCTCCTGGCAGAGAGGTGGTGAAGCAGCTAGTGGTGAACCTGTTCGATGAGCATTCCTGCCCTCTTGTGGTAAAACTCTGCTCAATTTAGTTATTACATGCCACACTTGCTTGTCAAGCACAAAAAAAAAAAGACTAGCGAAAAAAAGCTGTAAAATATTTATTCTCTCATATTTTTTCACATATATTTGGATGTCTGAATATCGAGAGGTCTTTGCATTCCTTCAGTTTTCGCCTGCGCCAGATGAGATTCTCAGAGATGCTTTAATCTCTAGTTTAAACAGTCCTTATGTCCAGTTCAGCCAGATACACTTCACAGAGACATAAAAGTGGAGATTATTCCAGTTTTATTGCTACTCAGAGCTCTTACGTTTTTGGGCTTTTTTCTATATTTAAACAATTCTTAGGAAGCCTATCACTAGTGAAAGTTATGTAAAATCAGGGAAGAAATGTGTTAGGGTTGTAATTATACCACTCTCAAGTTTCTTCCCAGTAGCAACATAGACTTCATTATGGTGAAACACTATGCACTGTTGTCCTTTATTTCCAAAATGTTTTGGCAACTGTATGAAAACAAAGGTTTCAAGGAATCCTTAGTTTTGTTAGTGTTTTGGAAAAGGCTATTTAGATAGAGAAAATCATGTCTTTTTGACAGCTCCAAAAATGGATTCTGAAAAAACAAGACTCATTTTTTATTTGTGAGTCTAGATAGTGCCACATCTGCTCTTCAGATGTACAGTTTACATGGTATCAGCTCACTCGCAGTCTTGGCCGGGGCTGGATCATACTCGTGCTCCATCCCTACTCGCTTGTGTCGCGTGATGCTGTGAAGTCAAAATCAGATTTAGACATGCCTAGGAAAAACAAAAATGTCAGCTAGATTAATTTACTTGCTGTGAAGGTTCTTCTTTCATCTTGTCAGAGTAAAGGGTTATTTGGAAAAACTTTGCACCTGCACGCATTCAAGAGGATATTCAGAAATACAAGGATTAGCAAATCAAATGGTAGCACCTTATATAGCAGATATAAAGTAAAATATTACAAAAGAAGAGTCAACCAAAATCATGTCTATCTTAATTTCACAAAAATCTTTTATTACCCTTTTTCCTTTATTTTTATGAAAAAGGTAGCAACCTATATAAAACAGGATGAGAGCTTTGCTGTTGCAGCCAAGAAAGAAAAAAAATGTCTTCAGCTGTCTGATTGAAAGAGTCTGTAAACTTTTCCAAGAAGAAAAAAGAAGCATACAAAAATATTCTGTTTAGCAGAGAATGTGAAAAGAAGCACATCAAAGAAAATGAATGTAGAGGCAGCTGTCATGCACATTGCAATGAAGAAGGCAATTTCTTCCAAATTTCTTGCTGTGACTAGTCATACATCTGTAACATGCAAATTTGGCTTCTTTTTTGGAGTGGAATGTGTTTATACGTTTATATCCAAACGCTGATTCATTAATGAAAAATCCAGGGCCAAGGTTTTCAAAAGGGACTAATGATTTTGAGATCCCAAGTCCAAACACCCCAAATGAGTTTTATGTTCATTCACATAAAATTGCCAGGTGGGGACTCTGGAAATGAACGTATGCAAAACGTATGAGACACTTGACCTATGCACTGGGTTTATGGAAGACAACTCATAAGAGCTTTACTAACCCTTGTAATATAAAAATTGCTTTGTGAAACATCTATCCCTATGAGACTCACTGTTGACAGAAATAATACTTTCTAAATGATACTTTATACAAATAATATTTTCTTTAACAAGAGCTTAAGTTTCACAAAGGTTATTTTGATTTGCTATTTTCTGTAACTGGCTTTCATTTTAAGATTTTCAGAGTTTTTTTACTGCTCAGTTTACTAATTTGGGTAGTTGTTTAAAAGAAAGACCAAGTTTAAGACATTTAAACAACCTGTTACAGGCATACTTTTCTTAAGAGTCATTAAGATAGTGTGGTATTCTTAATTTGTTTCATGGTAATGGGCCTCAAAGTATTGTTTACATCAAACAAATTAGAACAATTTAAAAATAATATAATTAATAATAATTAATAATAATTATAATAATATATAAATAATTACAATAATATAATATAAATATAATAATAATTAATAATAGCACTAATATCATTACAGTCATCTTATTAATTATTGTAGTAAATATGTCATAAAATGTAGTAAATATGTCATAAAATGACAGAAATCATAAAAATGGTTCTCAGTGCTGGAAATAACATCTACCATATGTTGGTGTTACCTACATTCCTTACTGTCGGGCTGCATCACAATCCAGGCTACTGATCACTGCAGGAAAGAATGAATGAGACGTTTACAAATGCCTTATGAAAATATCTCCCAAAGCAAATTGTTTCTGGAAAATAAAGTTGAAATGAGCTTTTTTCTCTTACTCCCTATAACACAAATAGGAGAATCAAGATTATTTGGAGATTTCAGATACACTGTACGTTTCTCTTGTTTACCTTTGAAGAATATAACAAAAAATTAAGGCAAAGCCCTTTTTAGTTGTGGAAAGTATTTTAAGAGACTGCAGGTTTTTTTCTGAGTTAGTTATGGAGTAGCACAAGGTTCCAGTAGAAGTGCAGAACATTGTTCAGCCCACCTAACTTAAGATGCTAATTTAAGACATGAATCAGAAGCCTGCTCACACAAAGTTCCCTTAATCGTTGATGGAAAGTAACAGATGCCTCCAGATAGTGATTCAGATGGTGGGCTGAGCTGCCTTTTTTATCTATCCTCCATGACTGATGGTGAAACCTTTTCTCGTTCCTCACCCACCAGTTTTTGCACCTATTATCATAGTTCCTCTAATATAGATGTGAACTGAGTTTCATTTTATTTAAACCTTCAGACAATAAACTTATTTTTCTCTAGTTGCCAGACCTTTCAAGAGCTGACCATGGATACAGGGGTTCCTTGGATCACAAGTTGAAGATCATTTCCATATAGGCAGTAGTTGCCAGAGCAACAAGGCTTCAACAATGCTTAAGCAATTAGCTGTATGTGGGATGAATTTTGGCTTTTATAAGCTTCTCTACCCTGACTGAATGAAAGTAGATATCAAGGCATTGAAGGTTTCCATTGAAGGAGAAGATGAAAATGAAAATTTGTTCTCTTCCACAGAATAAGGAGAGAATAATTTGCATTGCTTAAAATAAATGTATTTGTCTTAAAGTAGGAGCCATTAAAATGAATCAAGGCTGTCTAATATTTCAGGAATTACAATCTAATTGCCAGGTCTCGAGAACCAGCAGTGTGCCAAAAATAGGCTCTATATTGAGACAACATGGCAAAGAAAACATCACAATTAAGTGGTAAATGTTGGAGCCTTAGGGTCTAAACACTCACTGCAGCAAACAGGCTTATTAGCTTGCAAACGTAGGAAATGTACACATCTTTGTTCCAAGGAAGAGGCAGCAGCGCCGTGACAGGAGGATAAAGTTGCTTGACAGAAACAGACACTGTTAGGAGTGGGCAGGTCAGGGAAGCCGCAGGGGCAAGGCGGCAGGAACACGGTGATGCCGCAGGCCCGGCTGGCAGTGAGCCTGACTGTGTGCCACCAGCACAGGCGCTGGCTGGGATGGGGTCTCTTGTCTCTCAGTGGGACACTGCAGTCCCCTCGTGTCTTTGGGCCTGTGGGCATGAGGTTTTGACAGGGTGGTGGCTCCTGTGAAGCTCCAGGAGAACAAGGGGATATTGGGGTTTTCTCCAGCTGCAGTGCTCCTCTGCACTCCCTTGGCTGTGGGGAGGATGGGGTGGGAGGAAGGTTCTGTCACATAGGCTAACAGAAAGTTCAGGGTTTTGATCAAAATTAACATTAAACAAAAATGTTTTAGCCACTGGACTATTAAGTGTCCAAGGTCATTCTCTGAAGTTTCTTATCCTGTATCCAAAATATCTTGAATAAACATTTCACAGAATTTTGTATGCTCTAGGGGAAAAGCCCCCAAATTTTTATGAATCAACTCCTTTGCTGAAGAAAACCACTTTACAAGAAAATTTTTAACCAGCTATCATTGCACAACTCTAGTCCTGCACCTCCCAGCTGCTACAATCAGAAGTTAATGGTTACACTTCTTTTGCACAGATGATAAGAGAGCATGTGTGGGTATTGATTTTAGCCAGCACAGGAGTGTAACAGACTCCACTACAAACACTTAGAAGTGATGCTTTAATTTTATTACCTTTAGCCACATAACTTCCTGCCAAACAAAAGACTCTTAATAGCTAAGTCTTTTTCTTTAGTTCCTCAGTTAAAACCATATTGACTCCATGGAGACTTATTCTTTGTGGGGAGCTATAGAATGCTACATGCTTGTAAATGGTTTATTACATTTCATGTAACAAATGTAGCTCAGCACAATGACTTTGCACTGCTGCACAGATTGCTTTTGTGTCCATCTTTTGACCAGAAAACACTGGCCATTTTTAAGAGAAGATTCATGTGCTGCAGATGCACTTTATCATACAGACTGCTATTTCAATTTCATTCTAACTTATGCAGTGTCCTCTGTGATATGCATTTTGGTGGGTAGATCAACAAAAATTGAACAATCAAACTAATATGTGTTTCTTCTGTCTATATTTTGCCTGTATCTCTTAGCCTTCTTCACATAGTGCATTTTATCAGTGAAATTGAATGAGCATCTCTCAGAGCTGCTTGCACAATGGAATTTAACTTTGGAGGCCTCAGGGTGGCTGAGACTTTACTGGTCATTATGGTTTCTAGAGCAAACATATGGGTTTAAGTATAGGTGTAATTGCCTATTCTCTAGACATATTTTTTTTTCAGAATAGTTTATAATTGTTTAGCTTTTTTGCTTAGTAACTCATCCTCATTTTCTTTTTGTAAAAAACAATAAGTACTGCTAATGGTCCATGTGACTTATAACTGGGACAAAGGAACACACTTTCATTAATCTGAATCTGCGTTGAGTCAGTATCTTCCTATGAAATACCATAGTCTCCTCTCCTGATGACTTTTGGCCGTAACATACTATACTCGTGTTTTGACTGGGAATACAGCCCCTAGCAGAGAAAAAAAAAGAACCCCTGTTGGGCTTTTATGTACCTTTACAGGAACACAGCCAAATCAAAATATTTGGTTTTCAGACCTCTGGTCTTTAAGGAAAATGAAATAAAACAAAAGCAGTTTTCTATGGAATGTACAGAGTTTTTGCTAAGAAAACAAAATTGGTTTATTCAAAATCCAATTTTTACATTGAAAGGCTTACAATATGAAATGTTTAAGCAGATATAAAATATATTTATAAATATGAATTAACAGAATTTAATCTTTCAGGTTATCTCCTTACATTTACACAAACACCCACATACTATGGAGGGACAGCTAGTCCAGCAGCAGTATTCATTTTGCTTGTTATTTAAAGAAGTAGGAATGAAACACCAAGCTATGTTTTCTAAGTTATAATCCTCAAACAAATTTTTAAAAATTATTCTCCTGCAAGGTGTATTGAGAACAACATCATTAACATGATTATCCACTGAGAAATAAGACTAGACTTCAATGCAGACACCTGTGAAAGATAACTGAGCTTAGATAATTTTTTAGAGTATTACTTCACCATATAAGTGTGGGTTTTCCAATTGTATAATTTTAAAAGGAAAGACAAGTGTGAGATGGTTATAATATTCCCTACACTGCTTAATGAGACAGAGAATTAGCTCGATTTTGGATGTGTCATATCTGGTAGGTGAAAGGATTATTAACTTTAATGCAGTAAATGCAATGTTAGTCTCACATTTAATCATGTAGAATCCAATATAATGATTAGGAAACTTATGAAATAAAAGTCTGTTCTTTACAAGTCTATAATAGAAACGGTGGCCTGTGTGTATATGTGAGTGGGTAAGGTGGATGGTGAATAACAGAAAAAAGCAACAGAGGAGAGGAGAACAAAGAAATAAAGACGCAGTTAAGCAACCATTTATAATGATATAATCCAGAAAGCAGCTTAAGCACAGCCATAGGCCATGTGGTTTCTACCCTTGTCACTGGCTAAGGCTTAAAAATTAAGCGATTATTCTATGCTAAGTGCAGGGACCATGGCACCAGCTACTGGGTAGGGCACATTTATGCTTGCCTCTACCTGATCCATCAGGCCTGCACAGAAAAGAGATCAATTAGGCCTTTGATTAAAGTAATAGACATAATAAGGGTTTTGTTTTCTAGGCTGAAATAATGTTTCAGGCGCAGCATAAATACAGTCAGATAACCACCACTCCCATCATGCCATGCAGTGCTCCTAAAACTGCACAGGAGATTCATTAGCTGATATAGGCATCAGTCTGGACTGGTCAGCTCTGGGGCTTCTTGGGTGAGAGACCCCTGAGTTTCATCTATGCACCTCAGGAGAAGATCTCATGTGTTTATCTGTGGAGTCCTTTCAGAATACATGCAGTTTTTGGGGGTGGAAAAAGATGATACTATGGCAGCTTTGCAGGAAAACAATTAGAATGTAGGTAAATGTAGTAAAAATAAGACTGGATTATAATTCTACTTTGTAGTGATCCTCAACAAGGAGAAAAAAATCCTGCTCTTCTGACAAGACAATAAAAGAGATTATAAACAAGTATGCAAATCATGTGTTTTATTTTAAATATCCTAGAACAATGGTAGTCCTGAAAGTCTTCAGGGACCAAAGGTATTGGCTTTTGCTAATTTTCACATGAAGACATCTTGAACATACTGCCCTCATAAAAAACAGCAGTAGCTGTGTGCTGCAGTGAGAGGTGGGACTTCTTTCTAGGCAGTTGTTTGCTGCTCTCTGCTTTTATATTAATAAACAAAATCTTTCAGAAATTAGTGAAGTAATGGAAAGTCTCAAGATGATGAAGTAACAGCCTACAGATGCATGTTTGTGTGATAGACCAAGTAGTTAGCAAACAGGGAGTGAAATAAAGCCAGGTTATCTCATTACATTTTATATATTAGAGATCAACAGAGATGATTCAGTGATTTCTTAGATTGCTTTTGTGCTATGTTTAGGGTAGTTTGTTTTGTAAACTTGCCTAATATCAGATATTTTGTTCTGTGGAAAGGATTTTGAAGCAATAATTTTTCTTTGTAGAAGAATGTTTGAAAATTATACAGAAACAGAGGTTTTAAGTAGAGTGGTTTGATTAAAAATTACTTTTTATCAGTCTGAAAATATCAAAGCTAATGGTGAACTTCCATTAAGTTCACACATTTAAGTGTCTAGGCACTATAGGAACGTACGCAGTTAGATGCTGAAGTGAGGGGTTTAGCCCAGTTTATTTTCATCTAGTATTTCAAATATTACTCTGTTCTTTTGATGGCTTTTTTTCTAGGCATAATTACAACTGCATACTGTACATTTCCAAATATATGAGAGAAGGTTGAATTGACCTAAATGCTGAATAAATTTCAAGGATAAGGCTCTAGGGTGAAGTTTTAGCTGAAAAGGGAGAGACTGATTCAGGAAGAAAAAGACTAATCCCAAATCTTTATTAGAAGGTCATATTAATGTTAAAGCAAAATATTTTCAAGGTTTTTTGGTGTTTATCCCCTTTTTCTAATTAAATACGAGGGTGGGGGGTTTGAATTGGGTTGATTTTTTGATATTATGAGCGTACAAAATGTTCTCAAGAACTTCCCAAGAGGAAAAAATTGGCATATGGCAAGTTACCATAATCCCTCTCTGCAAGGGGAACATACCAAGCAACAGAAAAATGCAGAAATTTGAAGGATCAAATAAACAATGGCAGAACAAGTTTAAGGATCTCATGAAAAAGATTTTGAAGTATCTTTTGAAATAAGAATTGGAGTATCATGACTGTAAGGATCACTCCAAAACAAGGTCATCTATAACTGACTTACATACTTTTCAGTAGAGGCAGCCAATGAGAAAGTCATAACATTTTATTACCTCTCTCCAAGGTTACAAAGTTCTCATTTGTAGCAATTTTTCTTGTTGACATCTGCCCCTGTTCCACCATGTCAGAAGAAAACCCATTGTGGTTACAGAATGTTAGTACAAAAGACCGTAAAGCATAGCTCTGCTTTGAACCCTTCCTCCTTCCAAATAACAGTTTTATTCAGCAAATCTCCTTTCTCCATGCATTCTGTAATAATTGCCTGTGCCAGTAATATAAATAAGCTTTCTCTCCTGCAGAGCCAGCACAGCTAGGAAATACTAAGCTGCAAATTTTGTTCCATCTCGTATGTCATCAACAGACCTGTTTAATAGCTTTCATCTGCACACACCTCTGCAATTCTGCTGAGGGAAATAGGCTGATGGTGCCATCCACAGACAGCTTGATTTGGAAGTTAGTGCTGCACAGACGTTGCTAGGACCTCATTTGCATTGATAACGAGCACTGATAAGTGACGTGAAAACCACCCTAAAAAGTCTTGCTGGATTCTAGAAAACGCAGGGAAAGCAGTCAGAAAAAAAACCAAATAAACAACGGAACAAAACAAAAAAATAAACCAAATATAAACACCCCATTTTATTTCTAAACTAAGCACATCTGATACAGACATTCTTGAGAGGCAATGATGTGGTATCTACAATGCCTTTAGCACAGATGTTCTTCAAGACAGGACCACTGTTATATTAAGAAATCAAAAGCTGCAGGCTAAAATATTGATTAGTCTTTAATAGGCCCTGTTTTTCTTTTGTCTTTTATCATTTGGGAAACACTTTTATACAAAATTGGCAAGTCAAAATTCATATTTATGGAATGCTAGAAAAATATATCCAGTATATCAAACATGAAAAATAGTTAGAATTACCTTAACTTTATAATGAGAACAGTTTTCCCAAATATTTCTTAAGAAATCTAAGCCAGAGCCTTGTTTTAGGGTGAATTTTGCTTGAAAATGAGCAATATCATGATTTGTGTGGTCCTGTGGGTACCCACTCCAGAGCCATACCATAAAGGAAACAAGTTCTTCTAAACTCCCTATGAAAATGCGTTCATTAATTCTCTTAGACAGCGTGATCATGTGCTGTCCCACATCTGTGCATGTTACCAAATGTGTCCAAAAGATTTGATTTGTCTGAACCTGCCTGTATAAATAGATTGATCACAAGTTTTGTAGAGTATGCCTTGCTGCAAATCAAAAAGTCAAATCTACAAAGATAAATATTTGTGTTGGAATTCTTCATTATTACAATTATAGGCATTTATATAAAATTATATGTTTGTAAATTTACTTTCAATTCATTCAGGAAGAAAGACAATTTTTCTGACAGTGAGCTCACATGGGTCTCAATAGATTTTAAAGTTAAATCATGAAAATATTTTTGTGCATATATAATGAAAAAAACCGACTTTTATAATTGTATATTTTCATACAATTAAATATATCTATATGTTCTCAATGTAACTCAATATTTCAATCTATAGGACAGTTCTTCTATGACTTTTTCCATGTATGATACCTGTTCTGCAAGTCTGTATTCATCATGTTATAGATAAACTGTAATCAGATTTGCAGATGTCAGAATTCTCAAAGCATTTCACCTAATATGTAATATTCTGCTGCTTTGGTGGAAGGAATATTAAGGTCTACAATAGACAAAAATTATCTCACTTCCAAATAATTCTTATTTTCATTCATTATGTATCTCCATCTATATTCTGGCTCTTGATTGAAAAATATAATGTAAATACCCTAAAGTTAAAAAAATTAGTTGAAATACAGCACTTTTCAATGTACTTTTACTTATCGCTTTTCCCCTGCCTTCTCTGAAAACAAGATCTTGTATGGTGTTTACTTGCCTGCTTTGATTTGTATTACTATGATCTTTTTATATACTCTGACCTTTTTATTAAGACTTCCTTCAGACTGGATAGCCAGCATGATATATTATCACTTGTTTCATGTGATATAAGAATTTTTTTTTTTTTGCCCAGCAAAAGCTGACTTGATGTGTGTACAGGTAGAATCTCTAATACATGCTTTTAAATTCAGAAGTGTTAATTTGCTCTCTCACCAGGTGAAGTTGAACATGCAATTTAAGTAACTGTACTGGAACTGCAGAGCCATCAGTGTTGCTGTCTCTCACTGAGATATCCAAGACTGGGGAAAGTTTCCCTAAAGTCCCAGCTTCTTAAGTTATGTGATTTTAAAGAATTTGTGAAAATTACAGAGTATTCCTATGACCCTAGAATCAAGCAAAATAAATTAAAACTATGGGTTTTATTTCCACAGGTTTAAAGATTTGGTGATCTGACTCATGACTTTGGGACTATGGTTGGCAATATTAATAGAATCCTTCTAGCCAACTCTTACAATAGAGTTTAAAGTGCATCAGTACACTCAGTTTTAAAATGAATCTATATTGAGATAAACATAGACATGAAGAACTGGGGCATGAGCAGACAGAAACAATAACTCTTCCAGACAAAACAAAATGAGTATAAATGAGGAATGTTGCTTAATGTTAGCATGCCTTCAGCTTGGATAACTCTGGATATATTTCTGGAGTTGAAATGGGTAATTGCCATTGCTGAGCTGCTATCCAAATTCTAGCAGTTCTTAGACACAAATACATCCCACCTTAGAATTCTAACGCATTCTGCTCAGTTAAGAATTATCATCAGGTTCTTTATACAGGCAGGTTCAGACAAATCAAATCTTTTGGACACATTTGATAACATGCACAGATGTGGGACAGCACATGATCACACTAAGAGAATTAATGACCATATTATCTTCCTACGTTTGCTAAAGGTAAGAGTCATCTGCAGAAAGCACACATGAAAAATGCTGTTGAAATCAGAGCAGGCCAGACAACCTGTTGAGGCATCCATTCTGCTGACCCCTGCATAGCACAGAGTCCTGAGCCTGTTGGTTTCCCCAAGTGAAGTCAAAACTGAATGTCAAAATTTGCTATAGGAAGGGAAGGAGAGAGAATATCCTAAGATTTAAAACAGTAATGACACTCAGGGATGATCCCATGAAGCAGAATGTTTTCCAGATGGTGAGAAAGAGACCTAAACAGCTGAATCGTCATCTCTCATTGATTACAGAAATCATTAACTTGCAAAATATGAGTCCTAGTATAAACAACATGGAATAAACCCAGAATCTCATAGCTGGGTGTAGATCATACTATCACAATGTCACCTTTATGTAAACAATCTACATTTGTAAATCATACACAGAATTCACAGAATCACAAGGCTGGAAGCAACATTCAAGATCAACAAGTCCAACCCAGCCCTAACACCTCAACTAAACCATGGCACTGAGTGCCACATCCAGTCTTTGTTTAAACACATCCAGGGATGGTGACTCCACCACCTCGCAGGGCAGGCCATTCCAGTACCTTATCACTCTTTCCTTAAAAAACTTTTTCCTAATATCCAACCTATATTTTTCTTGGTGCAGCTTGAGACTGTGTCCTCTGGTTCTGCCAGTTGCTGCTTGGAGACTGACCCCCAGCTGACTCCAACTACCTTTCAGGGAGTTGTATAGAGTGATAAGGTCACCTCTAAGTCTCCTTTTCTCAAGGCTAAACAACCTCAGATCCCTCCCTTAGCTTGTGTTCCACTCACCAGCCTTGTTTCCTTCCTCTGGATGCATTCATTTATTTCTATATATGAATTTTATATATCAAATTATTTAAAAGTTACATGGTGAACATCTCAGTTATGAAATGCAAGTATACAGCAAATGTGTGTGTTCAGAATGTGTCCACTTAGAAAAAAACTGAAGAAAGCATTATCCTATCCTGCTTTGCATCTGGCAGTTCAAATATCCAATGGGAAAAGACTATTCTCCAATAATTATTTCTTCATATGCATACTTGCAATATCTCAATCTTCAGTCTGAATCTAGCAAAAGACATTTTTGTCCATTCAAAGACACATTAAAAATCAGGTTTCCTAGACAAATGATTATCATAATGTAGTAAAAATGCTGATTTTTAATTACTAAATCAATGTCTCCTCAAATAGACTTGAATGTGGAATAGCATATCACAGGCAGCCAAAAAGAACATCACAGTCAAAATCACTTCTCAAGACACAAAGTGGAAACAAATGGGGAATTGCTTTTGTTGTCTCTGAATAAAATTGAAAGTAAAGTAAAAGAGTTTGACAGAGATATTTTATATGATAATGTGGACGTGTGAGAAACTCCAAGTTCTGAGTTATTAATAATTAGTTTTTATTAAATTGCTTAAACTTCCTTACAATGAAGTTGATTAAAATTTTCTGCATTAAGCCTGTTGCTGAGTACAGTCACAATAAAATACTTATTGAATATTCCATATTTAGCTTTTACCTGGTTCTCCTCCTCTGCTAGCAGGAAGCCTGTCTGGAAAAAACTGTCAGTGAAATGGTAACCTATAAAGAGTAACATTAGTAAATTCCATGTAAAGAAAATATTTTAACAGTGAATGACTGCCAAGAAATTCAGAAAGTGATTCTCAGCAGATGTATTTTTAATTATTGATTTTGCAAATATATCCAGATGTGATTAAAATAGGTCTATTTATATGAAAATCAATCATCTAAACTTTTTTGTGAGATAAAGACATTTTTCTGTAAATATTTTTATATGCTTGGGACAACCCTATCCTGCAAACAATCATTAGCATGCTTATGAAAAGCAGAACCTTTTAAAAGAGCAGTCTAAATTTTATGCTATGGTAGCAGCGAGCCTGTGTGAAGTAAAATGTTCCTTACCCAGGAATGCATTGAAGCAGAATCTAAACCTTACCTTTATTAGAGCTGTACTAAATACACTTAGCAGAATGCTCACTAGGAGACCATAGCTCCTGCACCCCACTGGCCCAGCTGGTTCCTGAGAGAGTTTCTGTTTCTTTCTCCTTCTCCATCTACAGACATCATACCTGCAGTCTGAAACCACGCTCATCTTTGCTGCATGACATAGCCTCTGCTTTTATAAAACCAAGCTTGGGATCAACCAGCTCAGAGAAGATAATCTCTCAAACCTGTCTAAGATGTATCTTTTCTGTTCCTACTGAACTGCTGTTAAAGTACAGTAATTTGCAGTGGTTTGATATATATCTCAAAACCATAACTTGTGGCCAACATCGTCTCACAATTTAAGGTATCAATAGACTATCCAGAATTTAGTAGAATGGATCTTTATTACAAATCTTGCTCCTGTGATTTTTTCAGGCTTTTTCCACTTTAGCACTAAATCTATTTTATTCTGTTTGTTATTTTCACAGCACGGTGGACTGAAGTAAATAAAACAATATTGTGTGTTCATGCAGTCAGGGAAGTTGGATTCATACAGACCTGCTACTCTGATAGCCACCTCAATCTAAGTGTAGGCATTTTTCTAAATACTTTAGGAAATAGCACTACAATGAACTAAAGTGACAAAACATTGCAGCTAAGATATTCTGTTGCTTTTTCTTTCTTTTTTTTTTTTGTTGCGCTTTTATGCCAAGAAATTTCTTTAAATTTTAGCTGCTTTGGTTACTTCATGCTGTCCCTGACAGAAGATACAATGCACCCATGATTTCAGAGACTTTTTGCACCTTTATTTTAAAGGCTATAAGGTTGTTGAGGTTTTGTTGCAGTCTGTTTTCATTGTGAAACACAAATGGCTGGGAAGTTTTGAGGGGAGTTTGTGTAGAGAAGGACTGAAGTGATTCTGCTGCATGAGAACAACATTTATTATTATTATATGGTCCATGTTAATCTTTGATTCAAACAAGGAAGTTTGCTTTCCAGCTGTTGTTGCACTCACTGTCCCACACTGACACCTAGCTGAGCCTGATGCCCGGCTGGGGAATTTTCCTCCTTTTCTGGCAGACAGGTATTGGAAGGTTACACCTACCCAGAAAAGAAACAACAGAAGAAATAAGTGCATCCTATTCATAACTAGTTTCATAAAGAAGAAA
This sequence comes from Camarhynchus parvulus, assembly GCF_901933205.1. NCBI lineage: Eukaryota > Metazoa > Chordata > Aves > Passeriformes > Thraupidae > Camarhynchus > Camarhynchus parvulus. The sequence goes on along the minus strand of NC_044586.1, from coordinate 39,611,159 downwards.
AGAAAATATCAGTTTAATGCTTTTTCCCATTTGCCTCTTATTCTGCATTAAAAATAGCAAATGCTAGAATCTTTGGGAAGTAGCCTCCATCAGAGCAGCCACTTCTGTGAAGTCCAATAAAAGACAGAAGAGGGAAGCTGGTAACTACTGTTACCCATCACTGCAGAGAGACGGCTTCTAATTCCCACTGCTCTGACAGTGAGGAATATTGTCCTAATTTTTAACCTAATTTTACTCCTGACTATTTTGCATATTCATTCTTAAACCAGGAATGGCTTTTGTAGTGTAAAGACAATTATATTGCTTATTTATTGAGAGAGTAGTCTGTCATAGTTTTCAGTCAGCACTCCCCAACAGCCAAGCCTTCCAAACATGCCAGGTTTTCCATTTGGTGATATCTCCCAGGAAGTAAATCTTGTGCTGGCACCACAGATGCACACAGAGTAGACTGCTCCATGTGTGCAGGCCCACAGGGCTGAGTTCAGTAGCACACTGCACTGGTGTGTGCAGCAAGTGGCTGAGAGCAGCAGTGAGCAGCAGTGAGGCTGCCTGCACATGGCTATGCTGCTTCTGGCTGCAAGATAGCTTGTGTGACACTTGCTTGGATATCTATTTACCAAATTTTCTTGTCTTTGAAGCTCCAAAACTACCTTACATGAACAGATGCAGATACCTCTTCAACATCCTTAAATTGTTTTTTATTTCTTGAGTACTGTGAAGGCATTACTTTCTTTGCCTTTATCTATTAAGCCAAGCGAGACAAAATGCAACTGTCCAGTTGCAGGATAATTAAATTTGTCTTTTCTCTCAGGGACAATGTGTCCCATATACTGTGAAAGCACACTTCATTTTCCTGCATTGTGAATACATTAGCCCTCCTTGATGTCAATACCTAAAACAGTATAAACAGTATCCCCATTGCCTTTTTTTAAAGACATATTGATTAAAAAACAGATTACCAGATGTCTCTGGATCCTGTAATATTATATGTACAATCTTGTGGATATTGCAGTCTTCCAAGAAATAGCCATCATAGCAAGTTCATGGCATCATTCCAAAAACAAAGGGATTTCTGTTTGGTTTTGCCTTAATGACACATTTATCTTTAAGGGCTTTGTTTACCATTTCACTCTCTGATATTCCAAAGGTAGTATAAACTTTATCTTAACAAGAAAATACATGGATTTGTATAATAAAAAAGTCTTAAATAATGAATTATATAGATTTCCTATATTCCTGAGATGTATGAGGAGAATTATTCCACACATACAATTCAAAATGCTCCATCTATTTTCAGAATGAAGTTAAACACAATGACTTGCAATTCTATAATGGGTTTCAGTTAACTGCAACTGTGCCAGCACAGTAAGTTATACTCTGCTCTTGTTTCACATAAAGAAAACAAAGATGCAATCAAAGTATCCTCATAAAGACAAACACTGCTGTTCATTGATGCCCATTGTTAGGCTGGAAATTATTATTAGATACACTAATGTCTCAGAGGTTAAATAACTAGGGAAGTATTAAACCTGGGTCATAGCTAAATTAATTTTTCGTTAGTGGTTTGCTTTCTGTTGAGGCGTTCTGAATGTAGGCCTAGCCATGGATTAATTGGGACCACAGGTCCTTGGCCAAAGAAGAGAAGCTTCTCCTTCCTTCTCCTTCCCCCATAAGGCAAAAGAGCAATTAGTTGGCAGCCTTAAGTATCTTCACAACTGCTTATGGGCAGTTGAGAACTTCTACCCCATTGCTGCACAGCAAGAACAGATTAAAATCCCAATCTTTTTTGTCAATCTGTGGTCACAGATCTGCCACTTCAGCTGTCTGTCTCAGTTTGATCACTCACCTCCATGCTTTGCCTCTGCTGTACAAAACAAAGCATAGTGCAAAGCTGCAATATTTTTAGCCAGTTTTTTCAAATCTCTCAACTAGGGTCATGATTTTAAAATCAACAACATATTTTTAAACAGGTGAAAAAAATACTGTTTAAATATATTTTTATTAAGTTAGGGCTAATATACATCCTGTCAATCTGAGTAGCATCTGTGTCTCCATGAATGAATGTGTAATGCCTTCAGGTGAGTAAATGTTTCCATCTGCTACTTGTTCTTAACCAAGAATTACTTTCTCAACATATATTAATGTGCTTTATTTTTAACATTTTCTTGATAAGGTGTTACATTCTCCCACAGCATCATCTATAAAACTTAATATTTAAACATTTCATTCTATTGCAAAATATTATTTGAGTTTTCAAGGTTGTTTAAATTATTATCAGCTTCACTCAATTTACTTCACAGATACAGAGAAAATTAACACGCACTAAAATGTCGAAGTAACATGTTTTGATTTTTGCATTATCATTCTGGATTGGCAGCTAACCATTATCAGGTAGAAATTAATTTTATGTTCTCTTTTGTTATCCAAAACTATTGTTATAAGTCCAACTAAACTGAAAAGAGCTCTCTAAGAAACCAGAAAACTGTAACTCAATGTGAAACAGGGCAAAAACAATTTTCACTTTTTTACCCAATGCTGAGAGATGGGAATGAGAGACCTGTCTTACACAGGTCCCTCAGGAAACATTGCTGTTGTGGTCTAATCCCAGGCAGCAACTAAGCACCACACAACCACTTGGTCACTCTCTTCTCTAACCCCTCCCTGAGGAGGAAAATCAGGAAAATACAGTAAATCTTGTGGGTTAAGAATAGTTTAATAATTGAAACAAAATAAAATACAACAATAATAATAATGATAAAAATAATAGTTGTAATGAAAAGGAGGAAGAGAAGAATAAAGCACAAAAGAAGCACTGGTTGGTTGCACAGTCTAACTGCTCACCACCCACTGGCTATGCCCAGCCTGTCTTTGGGCAGTGATCACCCCTCCCCGCCTATTCCCCCCATTTTATATTCTGAGATTGATGTTCTGTGGTATGGAATAAACGTCCTGCCAATTCTGTCTTGTTCATGCACCCTCATGCCTTCTTGTGCACATTCTCACTGGATGAGCATGGCAAATGAAAAAATCCTTACGTAGGGTAAGAACTAATTAGAAACAATTAAAACATCAATGTGTTATCAACATTATCCTCATGCTAAATCCAAAACACAGAACTGTACCAGTTACTAAAAGGAAAATTAGCTCTATCCTGGGTGAGACCAGAACAGTTTCCCTGAAGGTTTTTGTTAAGTCTTTCCCATGCCCAGCTTTGCAAAACACCATAGAATTTTGTGCATTCCTGGGCAAGTTAATATGTAGGATGAGTACTGCACATGCAGGTATACAGCTCCAAGAGATGGGACCAAGAATTCATCCCACTGATTGTTTGGTCATGGTGTCAGAGGAAGAGGGTTGTTTGAGCTGAGATTACACCCGTGCAGATAAGCGTTTCAAATCCATCTCTAATCTAAACTCAGGGTTATTGGAAAAAAGTGAGGAGGGAGAAGAAAAAATTCAGTTTTGTTCTGTAGCCTCCTCCCTGACACCTTCACAGCATGTCTATGGAAATGACCTCCAGGGGTGCCTCCTGTAAGAACCTGAGGAAAAAAATCTGTAGACCACTTCTGTGGTCTGAGTTTTCCCTCATTCAGGATTCAGGAGTATATAAAAAAATGCATGAGATGTTGAAATATAAAATTAGATCTGGGCACCTTATCAGTGCTCATGATTTACTGTTTTCCTGAGAGCAGATCCAAAGGGGAGAGCAGCAGCTCTGATTTGACTAAACTTGGTCAATTACCTAGAAGATGTAAAATGCTTAATGTGATCATCTGGAGGGGACATTACTGCAGGCATGGACATTGGAACCTGCAATTAATGAGACCATTGGTGAACAATCCCTTTTTCCCATTCAACTCTGAGTTTCAGATAAAATTATAAACAAGGCTAGGTTATGGTACTAAAAAACCCAGAGGCCAAATGACAGGACATGGTTAACTTCCCACTAAGACAATTTTTTATGGAAACAATGTGGCAGCAGTCATAATGCCCTTTTGGAAGCTGTGCTTGTCACAAAATCCTGTTGAACTGTGCCTGGCACAGTTTTAAGTACACTATAACAATACTAAACAGCTAAACCATGACAGCAGGTGTGCTGGTAATTAAGCAATATATCATGCCAATTCTTAGGGCCATGCCTTGCTTTTTTTATTAGTTCAGTCTGTGAGAACGTTGACTCTATTTTCAGTGTGTGGTTATGTTATAGTTAGCTGTATGAATATTTCGAGATTTTATATATACACATAGATATTTAGTGGATTTTATCAAAATCACCTCTGTGTGATATGAGTTTTATTTTTTCCATTTGAGTTATGGCATTAGATCATCTGGTCTGACCTCACATGTATCAGAAAGTTGCATTTTGCCTGTATCAAACTCCACTAACTACCACTTAACTAAAGTAACTCTTTTCAAAAAACATTTGGTCTTGATCTGAGGTTGTGTAGAAATTGTACTTGTCTTGGTATTTTGATTCAGTAGAAAAATTATTCTCTCTGTTAAGAAATAATGCTTTGCTTCTCATTTAAACATGTCTTGATTCAATTTCAACACATTACTTGTTCTTATATATCAGCCCACCATAGCAGAATTTTCTTTAGCACTATGTAGTTTCTTTTGATTTATTAATTATGCATGACAGCTAAAAGAGTAATTTATTTAATAAACATATATATATATATGTGTGTTTTATACGTGAATAGCTGCTTGTGTTTCTAAATATTACTTTAATAAATATAAATACAATATCTTTTATAGAATGCATAGAGTGTTTTAATGTTGGTCTAAGCACTATTGTGTTGCAGAGATATTGTGCTTCCCTATGTAGACATATATCCTACAGAACCCTTTTAGCACATTTTGCTGACTACAAGAGAATCCTAACCTAGAGCCCAAAGAATCATAGAATTATAGAATGGGTTGAAAGGGACCTTAAAGGTCATCTAGTTCCAACCCCCTGCCATGGGCAGGGATGCCATTCACTACACCAGGTTGTTCAGAGCCCCATCCAGCCTAGCCTTGAGCATTCCTGGGGTGGGACATCCCCAACTTCTCCAGGCAACCTGCTCCAGCGCCTCACCAATCTTACCATAAAGACTTTCTTCCTAATATCCAATCTAAATCCACTCTTCTTCAGTTTAAAGCCATTCTCCTATCACTAAATGCCCTTGGAAACCATTTCTCTCCATCTCTTGTTGGTTATCTATCAGATGTTCTAAGGTGTCCCTGGAGCCTTCTTTTCTCCAGGTTGAACAACCCCAACTCTCTGAGCCTGTCTTCACAGAGGAGGTGCTCCAACCCTCTGATCATCTTTGTGGACCTTCACTCCAATAGGTTTAATAGCCAGGAAGGCTTATGTTATTTTTTTCCATATTAATTGATATTTTTAAAGTGTATTTTGCAGGAATGACTTGTCAACCATAAACAAAGTAACTAGATCATACAATTTTTTCATTCTCGTTTATCCCTTAAGCCTTCCTTCTTAACTGTGTACTTTGTTGTCTGTGATTACATGTTTGATTCACTTTCATTAATAAAGATGTTGAATTCAATTCAAAGGACAAGGTCAGTCCCAGAAGTACCTACAAGGAAGCATTCATATAAAGCTTATGTACCACTGACAATTTCTCTCTGCTAGTTGTTTATTCATTTATGCCTTACTGTGATTGTATGATGTACTCTTTTAAACAGAATGTCACACTACTGGCATACAAAATCTGCAACTTCTTAACTATGTTTATTAGCCACTGTAATTGAAAAAAATGTATCTCATCAAAGAATGAAAGCAATTTTCTTTGACAATATCTCTGCTCTTTAAAATTCTGTTTATGAGCATTATTAAAATGTTTGTTGAGCAGTTATATATAAAATAAAAAGTCCTGTTGATTTTCCTATCATCTCTCTGTGGATTGATAAAAAAGCAGATATTGCCTGTGGAAACTCTGAAATCACCCCACTGGCATTTATCAACTGCTGTAACTTCAGTGGATTTACAGTCTTTGGAACCAACAAGTACTTTAGGTAATTAAAAATTACCAGTGAGTTTACTATTTCTTCAGACAACTCTTTGGCTTCAAGTACAAGTTACCTGAACTTGAGACATTCAGCATAGATACCACCTTGCTTTCCTGAGGGTTATTTAAGGTTAAGAAAGTCCATCATTATATGGTAGGAGTATATCATCTTTCTTTTCCAAGTTTAGAAGTACATATCCATACACGCAATGGATTTAAAAACAACTGTCTCTTAATGGCTGGCCTCTCATTTTTCCTCCAGAGTCTTTATTTCCCTTAATAGACTGTCTAGACCTCTTTCCATTGAATTTTTTCAGTACTAGACTTTGTTAGTATCTTGTGCTTTTAGTGATTAGAAGAATGTCTTCTGAAAATCATCCTCTATGATTATCAAAGATAGTACAAGAAACAAACTATTTCATTAATTTTAATTAAGGCTCTAAAGACTCCAGCTTCATTTCTTCTCACACAGCAATTTTCTGATTGAGAATTGCAAACTACATGCAAATTTTTTTTTTTTTTCAGTTTTAGCAATTAACTTTGAGGTATAAACAGAAGACAAGTAGAAAATAAAAAGAGCAAAGACGGAGGAACAGCCAAGCAGGTCTGCCTCTGGAGGAGCACAGAGGGATGTAGGAGCAGGCTCGGTGCCCTCTTACCTGTGGGAGCTAAACCTCTGTCACCTGGTCACTGAGTGTGGTGGGACCCTGCCACTTTGATGTGTTGCTGACATCTGAGTCTTTCAGGAGCTAGCCAGGAATAGAAAAAAAGCTGTTTTCTTTCTCACGCAGTGAAACTTTTCCAGAAACTTCCTCCACTTAAATACATTCTCTTGACAGTAAGACATCTTGGCTCTTCCTTGCAAATACAAACCAAATGTAAAGGTGTAAACCTCTCTGTGTTCCTTAGTGGTTAGATTAAGTCCTACAGAAAGACTGAAATAATTTCATCTTTTTATCTCTTCTGCAAGTCCATTTTATTTCTGTCTATTATAAACTGTAATTTTAACTTTAGTTTATATGGTTTCTCAACCAAACAATTGAATTTTACAGTACTTCAGGAATTAGGACATTGGAATGCAAGCTGAAATTTCAACAAAATGATGGATTTAAAAAAGGAATATTATTTTTATTCTAAGTTTTCACCTGAAATTATTCCATATTCAAAAAATATTTTCAAAAACATGGTAGAAAAAATCTTTAAAATGAAATTATTTTTCTGAGACAAAATAGAATATTGCATCCTTATTTCTGAGTAGTATGATAGGAAAATGGAAAGATGAGATTTATTTTCTTCATCTTTAATGAGACAAGTAATGGTAGGACAAATGGTGAAATATGAATAATATTTTCCCAGAGGCCACTTCCTTCTGATGAATTATGCTCTATTTTCCTTTAGCAAGCATTGAGTTACTTTTATGTGGAAAATTCAAAGAACTGACAGTATGGCCTAAGTTACAGCTCAACAAATCACAGTGGTTTAGGAAAAGGAACCTTTAAGCACCATTTATTCTTGCGCTAAAGAGTTGATTTAATAATTTAAAAATCAAAATGTAACATTGTAAAAAAAATGAGTGAAAACATTAAAAATATTTTTTCTTGTACATTCACTCTCATCAGCATCATGATTATCAGCTCCTAGGGAAAAACAGAACTAAAAGGATGGAAATAATGGGGCAGTAAAATTAAAATTACCTCTTGGCTTATAGGCTAACAGGCAAAAAATATGTTCATGAAACTACCACAGCTATGTTATGCAACAGCCAAAAATATAATTTTTGAGAATTTTTACATAAATAGTTACATTCTTCAAAGGGTCTCAATTTCCTTGCCATATTAAATTGGCTATCATTAACACTTACATCTTCTTCATTATACCTCAGTATAATTTCTATATGGTATTTATTTTTTCTTCCTTCTACAGATAATACAGATTCCAAAACTGATTTGTCTCTCATCCTGTGAATAGTTAGCACCACAATAAGAAATTACATCAGCAGAGGGAAAGGAATGATGGTATTTCGCTCTGTACACAAACCTAGTCTTCTGTATTTCAGCACTTTCCTGCATTAAGACATGTAATGTACTGAACTTGGATGTTCTTTACCATGTGTGAGACAAGAGCCTCAAACTTTGCTGGTGGGCCTGGGATCTGCTTTTGTGTAAAACTTGCAGAAATTACCATCAGTGTTTTCAGACAGAAAGTTACTCTCTGGAAAATTTCTAACCAGTTCCACAGCTGAACTGGCTTCAGCTGCTTCTCACACAACCAGTGGTTCCAGCTTTCATTTGAAGTGTCCGAGATATAAGCTTAACAAAATAAAATGTTCCTTTCCTTGACACCTGCCGTGCTTTGACAGTCAGGCCCAAAGAATAGGAATAAAAAAGTTTACACAAGATGAACACTGACAGTCTGTTTTATTCATCTTCTTTTTTCCTTTTTTTTACTTCCAGCTCTCAAGAGAAGAAGTTCACAAATGGTAAGAAAAACCCCACAATTCCCATTAGACCAATGGTTCAGTGAGTTTCATGTCACTGTTACTGTACAGGCCACAGACAGCAAGGGCAGAAATTCAGCTTTCACTGTAGTCTATCTAAATCTGCTTGAATACTTGAACTGTGTAAAGAAAATATAAATTTTTATGAAATAGAATTAGATATCCTTTTGCTATTTTTCCCCCATAATAAGCATTAGAAAATTTAAGGAACAAAAGAGCCAATTCTTCAAGCAAGCCACAATGAACACATTGGGAATGGGAAACCAGAAATAAATATTGTAGGGCTCTCAGTGATGTTGATACACCTTCTACTCTGTACAGCCACCACCAGCATGTAAAGATGCCTATTTACACCTTCAATATGGAAAATAAGCAGACAGCTCTCAGGCAATAGACTGCCACTTAGACTGAGATCATCTTTTAGGTAAACCCTCCCTCCTGCATGCGGACACCTCGCAAGGCATGTAGGCAATGCTTTCCTAAATATGCCTCATTTTTCATGTGTGTAGTAAATAACAAATATTGTTACTTTTCAAGATATTTCCAAACAAATGTGTAGCTATAATGTCTATCCTTACCTATCCTAACTGAATTCCTCACACAATATCTTTAATAACCATCAGAAGAGGATATATTTTTCAGCTACAGATCATGCCACCCTTCCTCCTCCCCACCCCATTTGATGGATCTTCAGTAAAAACATTTCCTTCAAAAACTTCACTCTTATTTTTCCTTTCCTACAAACTGTAAACTTTAACTAATCTTATCATAATAATATTGATAAATATGAAGAATAAATATGTAAAATAAGTATATTTTCATACTCCATTCCTGGCTTTTTAAATTTTGCAGGTCATCTTTCAGTTTCAGGTGCGTTAGTGCTGTCCACTAGCAGACACCTGAAGTCCCAGTCAGAACTGAATTCCTCAGCAGATTATGTTGGTTATTAAGCATATCTATTTGGCCAGATTATTTTAAGTAAATATAATCTTGACAGTTTTTTGGACTTTTTTCATTTAAAATCAATTAATCACCGGATTAAATTATTTTCACTTTAAATCTTTTTCAGAGTGAAAGAGATTTAAAAGAATTAAGTCATGGGCTTCAAAGGATAACTGCTCAATTTTCATTCAGTACAGAGACCCTAAAAATAAGTAATTCATTTTTTTAGACCAAGAAAATATTTTTTTTCCATTGCTTTTTGGTAGCCTTCAGTAACTAGAAAAGGAAAGTTCACAGAGTAGCTTTAAAATCCTATCACCAAATAAGAATCACCAAGAAAAATGCACTGAGGAAAATATCTGCTCTCTTTTCCTTCCTCTCCTGTGTGACTGATTACAGTTTTAATCTTGCTGCCTGACTGCCATGTAGGTTTCAAATAGCTCTTACAGGGCTGTTGCTGCAATCCCGATCCCTATATGTGCTGTTGCTATGCTTATCTAATATAAGGACCAACTTTTTTACACTCCTCCTGCTGTTTCCATTTACCCTGTGATAGGTTAAATGCATTTGAACTTACCTTGGACCAGACCTACACTGACTTGAAAATTGTGTAAATCTGCAGGAGACATCTATTTGTTGCAATTTGTAGTATTTCACTTACTTGCAAGGACTTTGTTTAGTAGTATGGGATGTCCCCTGCAAAATCTGGCCAAGAAAAGCAATTTTATGGTTTGCTATGAATGATGCCCAATTCAGTGTATGAACAGTGATTTTCTAAATTGGACTATGTTCCCAAGGGTAATCTAAATTTAATTTTTGTTGTTGTTGTTGTTGTTGTTGTTTTGTTGGTTTCGTTGTTTATTTGCTTTGCTATGTTGGCTCCAAACTTAAATGCTGCATCTACATACTCATTTCTAGAAGTTGCTGAGGAAGGCTTTGCTATAACTTCTCTTCAGGGATCAATTCCCCTGGGTAATATACTCTCTGGAAAAGAGAGAACTCACCCATTTCAGGTGCTGTATTATATTACTTACTGGAGTGCAGGGAAATTACACACAAGAAATAAATTAGAAGAGCACGGATCTATAATGAGACAGGACTTTTGCCTACCTAATTATATATATGTGCTAAAATAATTGAGCTTAACTTCACATTTCTTACATTTGTTTGGATCAATTTTATTTCATAGTTCTCATTCCTTACCTTTTTGGTACAGAATATAACATTTTTGTGTTTTCCTCTCATAATTGGATAGAATTTGTGACATTTCTACAGAAGCACCACTGGAATGGTAAGTAATGTATACATGTACACAGAAGACGCTCAGTCAGCCAGGGTACACAACTGTGTGACTACCATCCGAAGGTTTTTTTGTACTGGAATCCATTTTTTCAAATTGTTTCATTAGGAGACAGAGTCTTTGGCATCAAAGTACTGTCATAACATGTCATAAACACTTCTGACTTTTTGCTAAGTCTATATAAAACTTGGTTTATTGACAAAGTAATATGCATCTGAAACTTTCTATGTGCTAAAAGTGATTTGTCAGTCAGATCCCCACATCCTGTTGTTTTCCATCATGTGCTCTCATAACTGCTATTTTGTTGAGAGAAGTTTAAGTTACTCTAGATGAAGCGGTCAGCTGGAGAAGGATTGTCCTTCTCGGACGTCCCGGCTAGCTATCCAGCACCGCTAGCAGTATGGGAGCACTATCCCGATCTCCGTGGTTCGGGACAGCACCTAAGGCAAACACCCTGTGCTACGACAGCAGCGCTGCCTTGTGGTAGGACATGGCTTGGCTTATGGCTACAGGCAGCAGAAAAAGAGAGAGCGCTCTCCAGCTGTGGTGAATCAGATTTATTGAGTCGCGGGGAAACGGACAAACAAGAAAGAGACCGGAAGGTCGCAACAGCTTATAAGGACGGACGGAAACAGGGGAGGAGTCAGTCCTTGGATGAATAGCGTTTCAGAGGGGAGTGGGATACAAAAGATTGACTTTGGGAGAACACCAATGGGGATAACTTGAGGGTGGGGCCCCGGCCACTGAACCAATCACTTGATGCCCTAGCTGGAAGTTTCTAGAGAGTTCTAGAGAGAAGGGTGGGAGCACCGAGTGACGGACAGGGCATCGGGGAGGGATTTGAGAAAGGGTACATTATTCTCCAAGGCAACTGGGGAGGAGTTGGGAAAACTGGCAGCACAAAGGAGGGTGGGGAGAACCAGGGCAGAACCATTAGATGATAGGGGGGGAACAGAACAGTCCAACTTATACAGACACAACACAACATCTAGACCTTGCAATATGTTCTATTACCTCTTTTTAACTTTCATTATCTATTAAGAACCACTGTTGTAAAAAGGCAAGCATGTAGAAATTATTAGCAAATAGGAATCTCACGGCATATGATGCCAATTTAATAATGGCTATGAAATATATTAGAGCTCATTTGGGAGCTGTCAAAAACAGCTTCACCAGCCTCAAAATAATCCTTAGCAACCTCTAAGTTTTTCTTACAGAGGTATTATTTTGCGACTCAACAAGGATTCAATGTATCAATTATTTTGTGACTCAACAAGGATTCAATATATTAAGATATATTTCCTTAATTAGGCAGCCTATTAAAAAGTAATGGCAGGATAATTTCATACAATGATAATTTTACCTGGGGGACTGATTATTACTTGATTACATGATGCTGTTGTCTATTGGTTGTGTAACTTTACAGCTGATAGTGAAAACAAATAGCCAATGAATAATTAGCTCCCATGAATAGGTGGCAGCATAGGGACAATGTGGCCCAGCATTATTAGCAGCTGTGATGGATGGACAGACACATACTCGACTTTCTTGGCACTCACAGCACTTCTCCTTCCTCTCCACTGACTACCTCCACTCCATCCTTTCATCTGCCATACTGGATGAGTGATTAACAAACATACAGCCTTTCAAAGCTTTCTCTATTATGAAATTCACACAATGACAGAACAGTCACAGTTCCAGTGGCAGCCAGCATACTTTTGTTGCAGCCTTGGAGGCATAGAAACTAGGAAGGTGGGACAGAATAGTAGCCTCTTCCAGAGGGCTACTTCACAGCTACCCTTCAAAAACTGATTTTAATACATAACCTAAGGAGAGGTAAAAGGTAAAGTGGAATTTTACATGGTGGATTGTCGTCTTTCCTCACTTCTTCAATGAGTTTTTTTCATTCAGATATCTGAGAAAATGAAACTGTATGAAGAGTTTAAAACTTCATTTAAAACTATGCTAATTAAAGTATTAAACTGATATAAGCATATAGCTACATATTTAATAGGTCAAAAATGTTTATTTTTTAAAATCTTTGCAATGAAGATTGTTCTGAGCTGTATGGGGTAGGTTGTGCCTGATTAATTGTATGGATTGCACTGGGTAAGGCTTGATTTACTTGCTGAACGCAGTATTGTAAAAAACTTTCAGTGCATGTTTGATGACATGGAGTGTCATTTTACTGTCTTGTGTTGATTGTTGTCTAGATTTCAGAAAACCTTTCAGCATAGATGTGGTTTCCTCATGGGAGATGCATAAAAAGTCAGAAGACTTTATTGAATGCATTTCAATGGAAACTCTAATCATTGCCTTCAGAACTGCTGCCTGTTAATAACAATGGACTCTGCTGGTTTGGTTTTCTTTTTACTTTTGAAAGTAACTGCAAAACTGCAGTACCAAACTCCTCCATATCCCACGAGCTGTAATGGAAGAGGCATCTACTGTCTAAATCTGCCTTTTGTTTTCTATTTCCCTCCTGCTGCCCTTATATGTGCAGAGACGTTCTATAGTTGGTTTAGCTATTCCTTGTGAAAATAAACTTGGAATCAGTGAATGACAAAGACATTAAAAAACTGTTACATGGCATGTTACATGGCAAATAGGTACTTCCAGAGCATAAATTCTCTGTCTCCTTAGGCAATCACCATGGATTGAGATCAACTGCTCTCTCTATACTCTTACTTGTCTTCATTGGATGGGACAGGAAAGCACAATGACTAAATTAAACTTAAATATATAATTTTGGCTCCTTAAGTTAGGGTACATATACTGCACTCTTTGATCCAGCATATTTTTATAATGCATTTTAACTTCTAAACACACACACCAGGCTCTTTCTTCTTACTATATACACCCTGTATCTTTTTCCATTCTCACTGGAATTCTCACATATCTTGGTATAATCTTTTATTTGTGTTTCTATTTGCACAAATTCAGATAGTATTTTACCTTCAGTGAAAACCCAACACTGTTGCATGCTCTAATTAGGACTTCGACTTGCTGTCTCTGGAAAAAAGACAGCTGAAAATGTATGTATTTTAATATGGCCCCATTTTATTTATGTGCCTAGAAATAAATCCAGGACATAGGAAATTCTGTTTTAGAAAAACTATAAGCTATTTTAAATCACCCTTTAGTGAAAAACTTATCACTGAAGAAATACCTAACTAAGAAGCACTGTTAAGAATTCTGTGGAAAAGACAATTTCATGATGCTATAATCTTGTGAAAGAATAATATCTTTTTTGCAGATGATGTGCAAAGTTTTTATCTGACAGGTGGCACGTATGGTCAGTTTATAATTACATGGTCACTTAGATGCAGCACAAGTTTCTGATCCCACCTGTTCCCTCTTTATTCCTTTTGCCTTGGTGCAATTTCCCTTGTAGTAGGTTTTGTGCTGGCTAAAGAAGGAGCTGTATCTAGATTAAAATTAACTCTAAAAAACACATTTTCTTTTCAGATGGATCAATACACCAACTTATTTTTCAGAGGTCTAAGCTGGCTAAAATAGGACAGAACAATGAGTGTTGGGAGCAAGGCCAGAGTGACATTTCCAAGCTGTTTCCCAGCTGTTTGTCCTTGGGCCTGTACTATGCCTGGAGTTATCTCTCCTAGGTTCAGGACTTGATTGTTTCTCTTGTTAAACTTCATAAAACTCCCGACTACCCAATTCTCCAACTTGTCCAGGTCCCTCTGAATGACAGCACACCCATCTGGTGCAGCAATCTCTCTTTCCAATTTTGTATCATCTGCAAACTGCCTGAAGGCCCACACTGTCCCACCATCCACATAGTTAATGAAAAGGTTTTAATACCGACCTCCATAGCAGCCCCTAGGGTACCCCACCAGTGCCTTGTCTGCAGCTGGACTTGGTGCTGCTGATCAGTTCTGTTTGGGACCAGCTGCTCAGGCGTGTCCAGTCCACCTCACTGTCCATTTATCTAACCCATATCAACGTCTACAAGAGAAGTTCAAGCCTTCCATCTACATGTGGTATAAGTGGATACCTGGCAATTCCCTCTGACCTGCTTAGAGGTTATTAATATTATTAATACATTTAAAGTTCTAAAAATTTTTTTAAAAATTATTTTAATTTTTTAAAAATTTACCTCCAAGTGAGACCATGCCTAGCTGGTAGTATAGATTCAAAAAGCAGCAGTTTTTTAATGATCCTTTTTACTTGCCTTTCACTGCAGTGCACATGGCATCTGATTAATTTCCTGTTGGTGACATTGAAGAGATCTCTGCTGACTGAGAGGGAGCAAAGGTGGTCTTTGGTGCTGCACTGCCTGCAAATATTCAGCCACGTCCACAGGCTCCACTGTTTCTGGAGACCGAGTACAATATTAAAGCAAAGAAATACAAACAATCCTTGTCTTATATTATCCCTTGCCTATCTATCTTGGGGCAGAAAAAGTATTTTTAGAAGAACATATCAAAGAAAATAATTTGTGAACTCTTTTTTCTTTTCTTTTTCCCCTTTAGAGAATGCAGACTGCATTACAAACAGCAAGAGATTTCATAAGCTTCAGCTTTGCTCATGGTAGAAGAATACAAAAT
Organism: Camarhynchus parvulus; assembly: GCF_901933205.1. Lineage (NCBI taxonomy): Eukaryota > Metazoa > Chordata > Aves > Passeriformes > Thraupidae > Camarhynchus > Camarhynchus parvulus. The sequence goes on along the minus strand of NC_044586.1, from coordinate 39,595,838 downwards.
GTTGACAGTAGGAATGTGGCTCTTTTTATCAAAGCTGTTCTTGCTTACTGGATTTATAAATGACTGAATCCAGATGGATTTTTATCTTAGCTTTCACCCTGATGCTATTTCACTTGGATATCACAAAAGTTACAGTAAGCTAAAGAGGTTATGGTTAACAGAGGAGAAAGTCGTGTTTTACTGTATTGACTAAAATATATATATTATTGTCTGAACTGTATACACCAGTCCTATCCTGATGTTTCAGAAATAACATAGGTGCCAGCAATTGTAACAAGACTTGTCCTTGGCTGCAATGTGATTATTTTTCCTTTCTCCAAATAGCTCTCCTCAAAGTAGCATAGAAAATTTATTTTCTAATTTTAATGAAATAAATTTTTGGTTATAATATTTTAAAATAGCACCAGTCTGTATTTAATATTAGAGAAAATGTAAGTGTGACTGTCCTGAAATTAATTTTCTTAATTTTCAGTCTAAAGTTCCAGGAAAAAATGTTGACCTGAAGAATCTTATCCAGCAGAACTCTCCTTAGCAAGAGATCTCACTGACTAACCAACAACAATCACTTTTTGAAGTGAAAATATTTGAACAGTTCATCAGGGCAGACTAAACAAAAAAAGCATGCTAAGAATAAGCCTAACCTGGATAAGATACAGACAAATGAGCCCTTTGTTTCACAGGAATCCCTGAATCAGTATTTGCAGAAGAATAATGAGCAATTATTTTCCTGTAGTTGTTGGCATTAATAAAATTTTCTTTAGAAGGGGGAGATAGACAAGTGACAGTAAATGTTGTTCACAGATATTTTTTATGCGTTAATTGAGCTATGTGTAGACTAAAGTAATCATGCTTGCATAACCATTAAGTGATCATTAGGTACATAATCCCATTATCTCCACTACACATTACATTTTGTTTCATTTGAATCTGGTTGCATGTTTACAACTTAAATGTAAGCACTTTAATTTCAATTCCATTATCCTTATTTTAAGATGAAAGATATGTGGTGACTTTCACTTGAAATATTATGGTCTCAGCTCTGTATTTTATCAGTCACAGATCCTAGGAAAAATCACAGAATCCTTTAGGTTGGAGGAGACCTCTTTAGTCATTGAGTTTTACCTTTGACTGATCACCCCTTGTCAATTGAACCACAGCACAAAATGTCACATCCAGGTGTTTCTTGAACACCTTGGGGAACTATGGCTCTGTCACCTCCCTGAGTGCTCCATTCCAATGGTTTTCTTGCAGGAGCACAGACACACTTTGGCATTGAATAGTGAAGGCCAGATTTGGATTAAACTGTACAATTTTGTTTCACACCATCAGAACCAGGCATGCCAAATACCCTACTCCCAAGACAGATGACCAGAGGCATTCCAACTTCCTAGTAAGTGTCCACAGGCTGCCAAAACAGTTTAAAGCACGGAAGAGAAATTCTCTAGAAACAAAAGAAATGCAACAATTTTCTAAGTGAGTTTTCATTCATAAAAATACCTTAATTTATTCTTGTATGCTTTTAGATTTCATTGTTCTTGTGCAGATTATATTGATGTCCACAAATGCCATTCTGATGAATAACTATTAGCACAAAAAGAATAGTCATGGGATGTTGGTGTTATTTATTATGAATTAAAATAGAAATTAACTTGGTTATTTGTTAATTCACAGTTTCTCCCCTGGTGCACATTATACCAAACAGCGCCTGTTTCTCACACAGTTTTTCTATTTAGTTGTGAAAAATCTATGGAGAAAGAAATCTATAGTTTTGTTTGTTTTTTTTTTTAAAGGCCTGTCACGAACTGTCTAGCACTTCTACCAAGTACAGCTGACACTTCTATAGTTTGATAAACCTTTAATCATATTTATGCAGCATCTTCATGTCATCAGTGATATCCTCATTATGTCACCTCTGCAATGAATTATTTATGCATTTTAAAATTTCACAAAAATAACTTGGCATGTGAAAATTAAAATACTCCAAAATCTTTGGATCTGAGGCAATGAAATATATAGTACTAACTGTTCTGGCATTAAAAATTGCATAAGGACATGAGACATCCAAGATCAGCATGCAGAGATGATTTATAAAGTATCTGGTCATTTATAAAGTACCTTTCTTATTGTGGGCAATCATGGTCCTTTCATTCATCTCTCCCTCCTCTTTCTGAAAATGACTTGAAATGTAAATGCACATACACCCCCCTAAATTTATCAGAGATATTTACAATGCTGGACATGATTTTCCCTCCAAGAAATCTCCATGTACAGGAATTCCTGGTAACATAGCCAGGCTTTCCAGCTTCTCTGTTTCCTAGTGAGGATGGGCTTTTTGGTGTGTGAGTATGGCCATTGATTTATATGGATACTGATGGGGCATCCAACAATCACATTCATGACAGCCTACAGTCAAGACAGTATGCCCTCCCAGAAACAAATCTAAAAATTGGCAAAAGCAAACTTTCATCCTATCATGTCAAATTAGTAAGTAATTGTATAAAAGTTTGAAATTAAGAAGTTATTTTTAAAAAATAACAATTAATACCATAAAAAATGTCTTTGCATATTGCTTAGAGCTGTGAGAGTTTGCAAATTATGTAAGGCACTTCATCCAAATTTTATATCAGGGGCCTTAGAGCACAAAATTTTCTAACATCTAATGAGATTATAAGAGCAATGTTTTTGTGCAGTTTACTCTTGCTGGCAATTAATACTTATTATGAATTACTACTTTTGTACCTTCAGAAATTCAGTGACTTATATCAAAGCTGGATATCACACCATAAACTAAAAAATGAACTGAGTGAACTTTAAAAACCATTGATGTTCTGCTGTTTGGCTTAGGGAAGAACTGGAAGAAAGGTGAAGTTGTCAGCACAGTGACTCCTGAACTAAAGCATGTCTATGAAATCTACTGGGCAGTCTCACCTAGAGCTCAGATAAGATTAATATAGAATATTTTTTCTATGGAAAGATTCATCATATAAAAAATTTCTTAGGAAGATTTACATCCAAGAGACTTCCAATTTTTTCCCAACAGCAAGTTCTCTGGGCTGTACTGGAAATAGATATGAGAAACATTTATATCTGTATACACAAATTTCCCCACACCCATCTTGTGACCAAAAAAAACTCTCAAGCAAAAAAAATTGCATCTTTTTTTGGTTGCCAAGTGGCATCACTTGATTCTCTGGAAATAGTGAATTATTTATACAACCACACACATCTTCCAGATTTTTTTTCCTTTTCTCCTTTGGTTAATATACCTTGGGGACTGATTTCTTCCCAGAATAGAGTCTGTTGAAGCTACATGATGAATTTTTGGCAATGAAGAGTTGTTCCTGTGATGTTCTCCATACAAGCACATTCCAGCCACAAGGGTTACTGTGTAAAACTTGCTGTTGGCACTGTTGCTCAAAGCAGGGAAGATGGGAGGCTGCCACTTTGTAAATTACACCATGAGAAAAAGACTTTCAGTCCAGCTATAAACAGATAATTATGAGAGGTTATGCATTGCCATCCTCAGGCAACCAGTGGTACTGGGAGAATGAGTGTGTAATGAGCAACACATACTGACAAGGGTTTTGGGTTTTATAAAATAGGTTAATCATAAATTGCCTTCAGAATAAAATAAATAAAAAAGAGAACATATTTTAATGTCAAGAAAGTGTGTGCACGGCACTTGTTATTATCAAGTGTTCTTATCAGGAGAAAAGTTCTTTTATTGAGTAGCAAGATATCATTGTTCCTATTTAGCAAAATATTCAGCAGAAGAAAATATATGGGATCTTGCCTTTCCCAGGGGCTAGGTATAAATTCTTTTAGTTTAGAGAGGACAACTGTTCCAAACACATTGAGAGTTTACTCCTTCTCTTTGCACTGTTTATTTTTAGACAGGCACTCTGCCACAAATATGTAAATCATAAACACCCCCTCACACACAATCTTGCATTCATTGTTCTTGGAAAAAATGTATACTATAATTCTTCTCTCTTTTCGTCCCCAAATTCTTCATTAACAGGGCATTTCTGATGGATGCTAACTGGAACAGATGTTTGAACCTCAACTTTCAAGATTCTTTTTTTGATATATAGTGCAGCAGAGACAATCTTACTTCTTAAACCCTCTTAAAGAGGGTACTCACATGTCCCACCACCAAGGATAAATAGTGACTATCCAGAGACCCCAGAGATCAAAATGAATCTAAATTTGATGGCTTGTAACTAGACTGCTAAATGAATACAGAACCTACTAGCCCTGGGTATACTACACAGGAAGATTGTTAAAACTTCATCTTTCCTTATTTCTTTTGCTAATATAAGTTACTTCTGAAGCCAAAGACAGGAATGGATGGTTGATCCTTTCCTTGTTATAATCATAGACTCATAGAATCATGGAATGGCTTGAGGAAGCCTTAAAGATCACCAAGTTCCAAACCTGCTGTGGGCAGGGACATCATTCCCTAGGTCATACTTAGGGCCCCATCTAACATGGGGTATCCACAGCTTCCCTAGGCAGCATGTTCCAGTGCTTCATCACTCTCTGAGTAAAAATTTCCTTCCTAAGCATCTAATCTAAACCTATCTTCTTTCAGTTCAAAACCATTTGCCCTTTGTGCTGTCACTATCTGCCCACATAAAAAGTACCGTTCCCTTCTGAAAAAGAGAAGGGGAGAGAGATGAAGTGATTTGCATAGTTCTGTGCTTTAATTACAGAGCAACCTTTGCCTGATGACACTACTATCCTAATTAAGTACCATTATGTTACCCTTGGGACCTTTCTGATTAAGCCCCAATTATGTGGAGCATTCATGATGATGGTAAAAGCTATCCCATTTTCTAACTGTTGCAGCACATGGTAATGATGTAAACACCTCTCCTGGGACCAAAGGATGTGAAGAGTTTGACGGTGCTTTTAGAGACCCAGCAACAGTTTCCAAAGCTGAAGATTTCTAAAACATCAAGAAATGCTTTAAGTTGCATTTAATGTAATACAAGGCTTTTTTAAAATACTGCAAGAGTGGATATGCAGTCAACAATGGATTTTTGAAGACCTAAACCCCAGTTTTTCTTTCACCTTTTTTAGATTTCATTGGTAGATGTCAGTGTTCAAACACCTGCCTTCAATGCTGGAGTTTATTCATGCACAAGATATTTCTCTTATCAGTAAATTTGTCAGATTTCTGCTGGTCTTTTGACTTTGTTTTAGATGACTGATCTGTTGCTTCATGATTCTTACTCTGAACAACATATATAGCAATTCTCAGAGAAAGGCACATGAAGGCATAAATGTTGCATAATGTCTAATATGCTGACTGGAAATGCTGAAATTTCCCCGTTAATCTGAAACAGAGAAGAAATGTCTCTACTCAGATTAAAGACGATCCATTTAGCCAACAGAGAGATACTGATGCTGTGAAAATTTCATTTGGGTATAAGCACCCTCTAGTTTGGAACAATAAGAAGATCTTTGAAAGTTTCCTTCTTCGAAAAGTAGAACAATGTGCCACTAACAGAAATTTTGGACAGATGTGAGTTATCCTTTTCAGTGTCTTTGTCTATTTAAAAGGTCCAAGGTAGAACACCTGCCATGGTGATCTTCTCTACTCCCTTGGACTCTGACAAATGTAAAAATAAGCTTGTCAAGATAATATTAAGACTCATTGCTCATGGATATAACCGTGCAATAAATTTTAAAGCTGAAGAAAAATTAGAGTGCAATATTGCCAAAGGAGCACCTAGATAATTTTCCCTTTGTTCAGTTCCCAAATGTAAAATTGAGTTGTTTTCTAAAGCAAAGGAGTAATATAAATTAAAATATGGTGAAGGCCAGAAAGGCTAAAAGACTATAATTACAAAAGGCCATTTGCATAAACAAAAGAAAAAGTGGGATCAATCATTAATCCTTAAAATAGTGAAGCCAGACATTAACATATTCTGAAAATCTAACCAAACTGTAAAATAGGTTCTTTAAAGTGTCATGACAGAGCTTACTTTATACTTTATTAATTAAGTTGTTCAGTAGCTCAACATTTATAAACAAACCGAAAGGCAATCCAAATACTCGCCACAATTATTCCTTTGATCATGAGGGTTTTTTTTTCTCCAAATCACACCTGTTCATAATAAATAAATGTGTTTCTAAATGTGCTTCATTGTCAGCATATGAGCAGTTGAGCAAGCTGTGTGGACAGTCACCTGTGAGAAGAATGCCTTAAACTACTGTTTCCAGTATCCTTCTTTGCTTTACATAGATATGTGTATCTTAAGTGATGCATGGGTGTATGGTAAATGATGAAAATTATTTCCTCTATCTGCTGGAATACCAGTGAAGTACTATGATAATGCAAAGGAGGAGAGAGTTAAAGTGAAGATTTTGTTAAAATATAATCCAATGCCTTAGGAGGTAATGTAATGGTTTTATTTCTGACTTCTATCAGCAGTCTCTCTGTTTCAGTCACACATGGCAATTTCATTATGCAGGCCTTCAAAATAGTATTAATACCTCTAAGCATGGGGGCAAAAAATGTCAAATAGTGGATAGAGTTGGAAAGAATTTATTTAGTAATTGAAAAATACATGTTCAAACAAGGAGTTAATAGCTATTTTTTGGCTGAAACAAAAATGTCAAACTGCGTAAAAAAAATTCATGAAATGTAAAGAAATTTCAAACTGGACACTGTCAGGAAAGTCTCTAGCAGGGTGAACACCTAGCTCAGTCTTCCAAGGACTTGGCAGAGGAACCAGAAAAGTGTGAACTGGAACCAGAAAATTGTGAACTGAGACTCAGCTCCAAAGTAGGGTGAGCAGTGGGACTGCATCATGACAGAAGCACAGGCATGTTCCCTACTGCCCACAGGGAGGCTGAACAACATGGTTAGACACACAACTTGCTTTCAAACTATTACATGGGTCTGCTAATCACTGAAGTATATCTTATGTATCTTATGTGTATGTCGAGACCAAAACATTCCTTTTCTCCACTGTTTTTCAGTCCTTTTCAGCACCGCACAAAGAGATCTGGGGGTGCTAGCTGGCATCAGGCTGAATGTGAGCCAGCCCTGGCAGCCCCCTTCCCTTCCCTTCCCTTCCCTTCCCTTCCCTTCCCTTCCCTTCCCTTCCCTTCCCTTCCCTTCCCTTCCCTTCCCTTCCCTTCCCTTCCCTTCCCTTCCCTTCCCTTCCCTTCCCTTCCCCTTCCCTTCCCTTCCCTTCCCTTCCCTTCCCTTCCCTTCCCTTCCCTTCCCTTCCCTTCCCTTCCCTTCCCTTCCCTTCCCTTCCCTTCCCTTAGTCTAGGAATAGGTTGCAAGTTAGATTGAGAACTATACTGGCAGATGCGTCCATTTTTTTCTGTGTCTACCTTTTCTGGGTCCCTAGATGCAATTAGCAAAACTAAAGCAGGTGTTTGAAAAGGCTAAGAAATGCCAGTCTGCCACTACAAGTTGATTTGTTGCATCTTTTCCTCCACACTATGTGAAATGTGTTTTTTTTTAAAGAAGAAAAGTCATTATTTTTATCATCAGTTTGGTACTGGCTTCTGCCACCCCAGCATCTGCCACTCTTATCTAATTGGCCATTTTGGCACAGGAGAGGAAGTTCTATTAAAGAAAACTTGCAGAGTGATATTATGAAGTGAGTCCAATATTCCATTTAATTAGTCCAAAGTGATTGTTTTTAAAACATTTTGCATCTGCCTATTAATGGAAAAAAATTAGTTTCTTAAGCAGTCAGTCTCAGACTGAGTAATTCTGGCATAAAAACTAAAGTTCTACTGATGACTCAAGGAAGTAATTCTCTTTGAAAATAATTCTGTTCGTAATGAAAATAACTTCATTGGGATGTTTCCTTCTTCATATCTATGTGTAAAATCAGGAAAATAAGATATTCATTGAATGAGTAATTAAATATTGTATGATTTGTTGCTTAGTCCAATTAGGTCTAAAATTTAAAGCTGCTTGGTATGTTGGCCAAGAGAAATGCAGAGCTTACTATGTGTTGTTTTTAAAAGCTGGAGTTAGTGATGTTAGTTTCTTGCCTCTTTGCTGTCTGTGTCTGTGAGCTTTTTCCCTGATATATGTTATCTAGGACAATGGCACAGTGTTAAACTTTGGCTGTGGATTCAGGCAGTTAGGACAGAAGCAGTGAAACAAGTCAGACTGTTTGAATGGACACAGGATGAATATGAATTTAGGTGAAAAGGGACAGGTTTGAACGTGTCTTGTTAAGCAGAGGCAATATCTCAGGTCACCACAAGCTTGTGCTGTGACTGAGATAATTAATCACGTAATTTAGGACATTTACTTGTGCATATACACAAGCCTATACCTGCTAATAACTGCATACAAGTACTTTTACACCTGCACTTATGTACCTTTATTTGATGATAGCATGATAGCTCAGGGTAAACAGTTACTCAGGTAACTACCCCCTAAAATCAAACAAATGGACGCATTGTCACTTTATTTTTAAATTGAAATTTTTATTGAAATATTTTTTATTCTTATTGCAATGCAGACACAAAAATGGTGCCTCGCACTCAGTATCAGATTGAAGCCTCTTACATAAAAAATGTTGGCAGGTAGGAACTCCAGTATTTTAACCCAGCATAGCAAATTTCAAGTGACTTTATAAGTATATAAAAATTGGGTTTTTTTCAGCACTAGCTTAGGGAGGGAAATTGCTCTCAGTATGAAACCCTGCATGTGACAGACAAGAAAACTGAAGAGCATTCAGGAGCTTTACCAGCTACCAGGACCTGAAAGTCTATTCAACTGACTGTGAGATTGGTCCCTTACTTTCCTTGGGCTCAGGTCAACTGACACTCTCCCAGACAAAACTGGGCATGATTCTGCATTCGTGTGGTCTCAAGTATCATCCTCAAAAGAAAGTTTTGCCACCCCCACTTTGGAAACTCTGTTTTACATAAACATAGCTTATATTATACCAGCTGCTCTTTGTGCCCAGAATATTCCCAGACATGTTTCATATATTAAGACAAAAGTAGGGAGTGAAGATTCAGTACATTTGAACACTGATTTGCAGAAATAAGAGAAACAAAAAGAAGAAATAGCAGAAGCTATTAGAGCTTCCTTGTTTGGGGTGAACTGTAGGTTTTTTCCAGACTAGCTGATGCTGTATGGTCTGGTTGTTTGTTGTCCAGAACTCAGGTTGAAACTCTTAAAACATTTACCACCCAGCTTGCCAAGGTCTCAACCTCTTACTCTTGACTCCATCATTCGCACGTCTTACCCTTCATCAGGTTGTGTACCTCAAAACCATTCAAAAATCTACATCTGCCTGAGGGATGCTTTCTTCTAAAAATGTACTTTGTAACCCTGTTATTTCATCCACAACGTTTAACAGTCAATTTCAAGGGTAGATTTATGGATTTGACTTTGATCTTTTCCAAAACAGTTTGGATACTGCTTTTATTTTAGACCTAATTTCTCTGCCAAACACAGGTCGCAGAAGAGATCTAATTTCTGGAGAAGGTCTGGATTAAATGAAGGGCACTGACCAAAGGTAAAATTTTCAGTCTTAACTCACCTTTCCTCTTAGTTTGTCAACATTTGATGTTGGTTACATGCAAAAAGTCTTTTTTTTTCCCAGTGTTTTGCTTTTAGGTGATGTTGTTGATTCACTGATTGATTGATGTCTATTTTAGGAATAAGAGATTGCTTCAGACTGGTGAGACAGGAGCAGATTTTTATACATGCATACTGTATGTACTTTAGTACAACTGATAATGTTGCACCTTCACAACAAAGAATTCACCTGTGTTATTTACCACAATGTAAAAGAGTGCTATTTGCATTGCTGGATTTTCACAGTGCATTTTGCTGGGGCTTAGGTAGGATTATTGCTATTACGGTTTTCATTGCTACTTTAGTGGTTGTTGTCATTGTTATTATAAGATTGTTTTCCTTTTTATTTCTAAAGTAAGTGCTCTTTGGAGGAATGTGCCCTTTTTTATTTTTGGTATTTATTGGATTAGTTGGAGTCCAGAATACCATTTCTTTGAAGTATGAATGAAGAATGCAGGCCACCTTTCTAGCTATCTATAGTTTAGGTCAGAAGGGCCGTATTTGAAAAATATTTTAAAAACATATTTTTTTGTTGTTAAAATAGGCATATGTTAGCTAAACATGAAGTAGAACTCAATTTGCATATTTATTAATATGCACTACATTTCATGAGCCTGAATGATGCTGTTCTGTAATCCTTTAAGGGCAATATTTCCAGATTTCCTTCAGCACAAACTGTCTCCTACTCTAGAGATGAAAATACGGCAACCAATTTCTGTACAGAGGCATTTTCTTTCATAAACCACATAATCATATGAGGAAAAATGGGAGAAAAAAAGGGAAAGGAAAAAGATGAATTTTCACATACAAAATTTACATAAGTTATCTTGGTAATTTAAATGCAATGAAAATAATTCAGATCTGAAGACAAAACAGAGAAGTAGCATTGTAGCCCTATGTTTACTACCTACCTGTGCTGACTGTGGAAGTTCATGTTACATAATCTGTTCTGCAGATCTTCAGCCTGCTTTAGACAATCACAGAGTTCTGTAGTCTTCTACTGCATAAAAATATTACTCTTTTCAAAAATGCAGAAGAGAAAGTGAGTACAAATTATATTTTTTTTTTCTGCTTTTAGAAAAGATGATTTTAAAAGATGATGAGTGCTTCAAATATTTATCAAGGGAAATATCGATGTACTTTTCCACTAAGCCAGAATAAACAGGTTTATAAATTTACATTATTTACCAGTGTGGAACTTGCTTCTGTCTCAAGGCTGCTGTAGCTTGCACACTTAGACTTAATTTCACTGGCAAATTCCTCTTTTAATATCAAGTAAGTTTGGAGTCACCACCCAAAATCCTGCCTGGGGGAAATTAATTAAAATTGTCTGAATCAGCTTGTGTAATTCTAATATTCAATAACAAAGGGGAAATTAAATATTTTCTTAGAGACTAAAATTATACTCTGTTTCTCTCTGCTTCTACTTTTCCTGACAGCCAAGAGAAGAACTTCAAATAACTTTCTGAGGTAACATCCACATTCTAGAATGCTTTTTCATTTCATACAGCTCCTGAAAACAGAAGCTTTTAAGTGACATTACTTTGAGGTTCAAGTCACAGAGTTTCCCCTTTCTTCCATTCTCTGTCTTGCTGTCTTTCTCAAAGTTAAGGCAACAAAATGCTGAAAAACCATTTCAATTGATCTTTCCATATTAACTCCTTCTTTAAAGGAGCCTTGGACTGGGTGTGTGATTTCAATTTTTATATTGCATGATAACATGATCTAAGGAAATTGTGTAATTAGATATTAATTCTACCTAAATGACCACAGACACAAAACAATGGGAAACTGCATCAGAAACACAAACCCTGCATCCATCCACTGCCTGGGTTATCTGTACCACATGGGACACACCAGAATCAGATCACAGCATGATAGTTTCATGTTAAAATTCTGTGAAAGATACTTAATCTGTGTGAAAGCAGAAGCTGTAAAGCAAGAAGAGGCTAAGTCTATTTAATTCATCACATTAAGAAAACATTCCTGCACTCCAACCCATTATAATAAATTCTTACCAAAGTTCAAAACACCTTACAAAAATTAATAACATAGCTAATAATTACAGTCAACGATTTCTCCCAAAATATATTCTCCCCTTTCAATGTCTCAGTATGAGACATTGTGTCTCTAACCCAATGAAAATTTTCTCATCTGAAGGCTCTAAAACTTTCTCAGACAAAAAAATAAAATAAAAAAGATTTAAGCAAGAAAATTTTGTAACATAAAGAGTTTTTAACTAGCGCTAATTTTCTACAAGGTCAAGTTCTGTCACACTGTGAATGAAAACACCCTTGCAGAGTATATGTGTTCCCAGAAAGCAACTGAAAATCAGTCTAGTCTGTGCAATATGGGTTTAGTGCATACTGTAAATGAAGCAACCATCTGCATTTTTGATCAGCTGTGTTTTCCTCTTGATTTTCAGGTATTGGTTAATAAAAATTATATATCAATAAACTAAAGCTGATATTTAAAAGATTCAGCATTACAGTTCACTATGTGAAGGAGGAATGCTTACCCTTTATGTCCCGGTTAATTCAGACCAGCCCAGGCAACAGAAATACTGGCATGACTTGTACCTCATCTAAATATTCATTAATACAGTCCTCAACTGTACACAGGTTTTTCAGGAGAAATAGGAGAAATAATTCCTCCTCAGTTATCAGAAAAAGGGTGTTACCTCTGTCTTGTCTAGAGTGACTTTCACAGAACTCATTCAAATGCTGCATAAGTCCTCCAGCACTTTTGCTTTCTCTTGATGCACCTTCTCAGTTTCATTTAAGTTAGAGGTGGTAGTGAATCAAATTGGAACAAATCAGGACTGACAAACAAGTAATTTTTTTTCAACAGTAACTGAAATAAAACTCAGTAAAAGTAACAAGGTCTCCCTGCACCAAGTTAAAATTTAGCTAGATCTCTGGAACAAAGAGAATCTCACAGACATGTGTTCTGATGCCACTACTAACTAGCCAATGTGTTTCTCTACCAGTTTACCAACCAGTAAAAATATAAAGAAATAATTTGATCAGATTTGAATAAATCCTGAGAAGTCTAGAAGAATTACCTTGATGCACTTATCTACTGTCCCTCTAAAACTGAGATAGATGAAAAATGAAAAGAGGTTCATATACCACCAACATGAAAAGTCAGGTTTTTTGCTTTGACTAAGAAGCTTCCCTGTTTATGACACCATTGTCTAGGCTGTCAGAATAAATTCAGCAAAACTTTTATTTCTGCTGTTATTCAGCAAGCAAGTGCAGAACTGCCTCTAATTCATCATCTAATTCTTTTAGAAAAACACTTTTAGAAATCTGTTGGTGGTTACCATCTGAAGGTCAAGCACAACAAAAGTTTGGTACCATGAAGGACAGTAGGACTCTCTGTAGTGGAGTTTTTGGTAAAATAGCTGTCTGTATTGTTTAGCTGTGAGTACAGAACACAGATAAATCAGTCGACTGATTTTTATTGTTTGAAAATAAGCTAGAGAATAAATATAAATAAAGACAGAGCCACCAGATTTTCAGTAATTACATGATTTGAGAAATCTTCAAGTCCATTAGCTTATTGTCTTTTCTGCCATATAGCATCTGTGGAAGATAGTTACTGACAGGACCACAAAGGCAGACTTCCAAACTAAGGAATACTTTATTTTCATTGGTTTATTGAAGCCATGCCAGAACAAGCATTTATCTGATGGATCTATAATGCTATACTGAACATGGGAAATGTATGCTTTCAGTCCACATATTTTAGCTGTCTACTTTGGGGTGAAAAATATCATGTTGATGCAATCCCAGTTTGCTCTATTGACTATGAAGGGATCCCAGGGTGCCTAGGTCAGTCTTGCAGCTAAACTACAAACAGTACACCAAGATCAAGGGTTCATTGTTTAAACAAGCAACATATGAAATACGATTTTAAGAAGGACATGTGAAGATTCCACACTTTTCTGAAAGTCTTCCTTATCAGCGTCACTGTGGTACTCAAAGGTACCGTTCTACTAATTTAAGGTGCAAACCAGTTAAAGATGATGGAGATTTATTCTGCTTGTTCACCTGAAAGCTGATATTTGAAATTTTAGATTAAGAAATTTTTCACACTGCCATTTTTCTGTATTGAATATCCATTGACATTTTATTGCAAAACTGAGAAGATGTGGATGTTATGGTTCAGCACTTAAAAGTCTATGTTTTTCTATCGTGTTTCATCATCTACTTCATCAACATTCCAGTGTTGTATTCCACCTTACTGCCAAAATTAAACATCATAAGGTTACTCCTTATCTGAAATTTAGTGACTGAAAAATTGAAAAATAGAAAATATATAATAACATGCCTATATAAAATAGTTTGATAAACCATGGTGAAATGTACATGCTGCAAGCATTTTTACATCCACAAAATAAAAATATGACAATTTTGTATTTTATTCAAAGGATTTTGTCTTTAATATTCACAATGGGTTTTTTACAAAATAAAATATTTCACTTTGCATGCTAATTAGGTTTCTCTAAAAATTAGCATTTTTGCATTTTAAATCTTTGTTTGAAATTATGCATATTTTCTTATGTCTAGTATCTCAGAATTAAATTCTGTATAACAAAGTTTATTTCTGTATGCTGTTGAAATGCCGAAAACTGGCTAGGATGGAAATATTGAATATTTTCTTTGCTGTTTCTTGATAATAAAATATTAATTAATTTTAATGTAATTATAATTATGATTGTCTCTCAAAGGTATGTTTCTCAGTGACAACAGAGATTAGTCAAGTGATTAGTTCTTTGTGCTGCTGCCCCTCTTGTTCTTTTTTTTAAATGTAGTTCTCATTCCCAGGTGGTTATTACTCATTAGGTGCAGACATGTGCATGAAATACTCTTTTATTCCATAAACTTTCAATATACAGTTTTAGACCTGATGGAACCTGTCATTAATCACTTACTAATTGGATCATTCCTTCACTGACAATAACTTATAAACTACATAAAAGGCACTCAAATGCATTGTTTGTGAGATCCAGACTCCTCTAGGGAAACAACACATTTTACAGTAAGACAACCATCACATGCAGCAAAAATGCTGTTCCCTATTCAAATGCCAAATGCACCATACTCAGTTGCACCATACTTCCTTACATAACAATTCTCCTTGATAGCAAGAAGAAAGAAAAAAAAGGAAATAAAGATATAGAAATCTTTCTGATCAAGTATATTCATTAAAACTCTAATTCTTCTTTTAGACAAACTTACACTGCTCCCACTTGCTCTATTGAAAGTGAAATATCCTAGGTAGATTGGTTAGGATTAAGCCCAAACGTACAAATTACTTGATTCTCAGCATAATGAGAGTAACATCCATAAAAATGCTTTGACAATATACAAAGATGTGATCAGATCTTGCATCTCTGATCTTTGAATTTGAGGATGAATATTTCCACCAAATTCAGTTTTACAAGCTAGGTATGTAGAAAGAAAGGTTTGGTTATGATACTTCATGTAACTATAAATGTGGATTCAAGGTAAGCCAATTTTGTGACAGCACCAAAGACTGTAACAGAGTAGTTTAGATAAGAATGCTCTTTCTTTCTGTAAAAAAAAAAAGTATTTGTCTACATTCACTTCAGTATCTTTCTCTGCTGTAGAAGCAGGTTTGTGCACCATGCATTTAGCCTCCCAAAAACTGAGTTCAATGTTCAATGACCTTGGTGGCATCTTACTGAACAGCTGCAGAGTGTGGATTTAATTTGTGTTTGCATTGGGCCACAGCACAAATTATTTTATATGGTTGAAAGTGTAAAAAGTACTAAATTAATGTGGAATTATACAAGTCATAACTTTAAAGCACTTACTAGCAAATATATACTCCAGTGGAGAAGCTTACAACAAAGAATGTTTCTTCCTTTTTATTTCATTTGAATTTTCATAAAAATTAAAATATTAATTTTGCTTGTTACATAGATAATAATTCACAATTAAATAATTGGCTGGAACAAGTAACTTTGTGCACTTAGATGTTTCGGGTCACACCAGAGATGCGCACACACACACACACATACACACACACGTTGATACCAACTGCATGAATAGAAGACAACTGGAAAGGACTGCCCATTGTTTTTAAGGCCTCTGAATTCACTACCTAATGAGCTCGTCAGTCAAGGAAACAGCGTAACCCTACTCACAGTAAGGGGGAAAAAAAATCAAAGAATGACTAATTCACTAACCTTTTGGGATTTCCATGTTATTACACATCCCTAGAAACAGAGCTGAAAATTGAATTTGGAGCAGGGGAACATGACAGGATATTTCTGACTGAAATTTCTGCTTAAGCTACCAGCCTAGTCTCACTGTGTTGAGGTCATTGAGCTGTTGCCATCCCAGAGTATTGCTTTGCTGGAGGTTTTGAAGTATTGGCAGAAGGAGCTAACAGAGGCAGCCAGGAGATTGGTGCTGGTTCAATTAATTGGAACATCCAGAATTGATGAGTGCTGTCAAGAGCTCACTATGAGGATGGCTACCAGAGGAGCCTAACGATGTGACTGCAAGAGATCAAGGTTATTACAGGAGCTGAGGGAAATGGCTGAAAGCAACAAAAAGCAAAGGAAGAGCACAGTGTAAGGAAGTAGAACAATACTTGTAAATCAAATCATGCATTCAGGAGCAGGTAAGATGCTGGTGGAATTGAAACGCTGCACAGTAAATATCAGTTTATACTCATCAATGAACAAGGTATTACTAACATGAGGAGATAATATTAACTTAGTTCTGTGGTAGCATGATCCTTGCCTTCCACATATACTTAATGACAGCTATAATAGCCACGTTGTCGTTATTTTCTTTCTGGCTCGATTTCCAAAACAGCAAAAACCACCCATTAGTGCATTTTGGTTTTCTTAATTTCCGAAGATAACATGCCGAATGTATCTTTCAACTGTTATAAGTAGCTGTGATCTCACTGTAGAATCTGCTTGGCTGAGTGAAAAAAGCAGTAATGGATATTTTACAAAAATAATTAAAAATAAAATATAGGCAACATGTAGCAATATATCAGAGAGAGGGAAAAGGGCTAAAGCACACAGAATGAAAGGCAGAGAGAGAGAGAGAGATGGTGAAGATGTTTTACCAAGCAGTCTAATCCTTAGGATGACTACAGAAATAACAACCTGTTAGCAGGTTCCATGGGAGTCTGAAGATTGATTATGTGTCCTGCCTCCTCTGTGCTTCATGTGCTGAGAATGTCTTTTTAAACTGCTGATTTCACAATCCATGAAAGGGCTGACGAAAGAGGTATTGGCTGTAATCTAGATATAAGATTGAAAGGTTCAGAAACCACCTTGAGAACATGATAAATATTTCTGTTTCTCCCAGCACTTCAAAGAAGCACAGTCACTGAAGAAGTGAACTCCTTGATTGATAACAGGCAGTTCACATTCCATGAGCCTTTGCTTTACAGCTGAAACAAAGAGACATAAAACTACAATTCCTGGAATAAGATTGATCAAGTCAACCAAGTCAATGAATTTTCCTAAAATACATGAATTTGCCCTGTTCAGTAGACAGGGCAGTTCAGTAGAACCTCACTCAGTGAAACTTATTGCGATACCAATATGAACAATCCTTCCCAAATTTTCATGAAGGAAACATCCACTAGATGAGGACTTGGCATAAGAATTATTCTTGGGTTATTTGACTCAAGTTTTCAATGAAATAGCTTCCTTCCATTATCCTTTCCAGATACTGGTTAAACTCTACTAACATCTAGACTTGTATGCTGCTTCTGTTTGTTGGATAGGTTGATTTTGGGTATTTTCTTGTTTTGTTTTGTTATTCTTGGATTGAGATTATTTGTTACTTTGCCAAACTGTTTGCTGAATCAATCTCCTTCTTTCATTAGACCCGTGGTCATTGTTTAAATAATAACGTGTCTAACCTTTGGAATCAACTCTGACTAGTTTTTGTAATCATTAATGCATCAAGCAAGAGGAAGAAAAAACTAAATGTTCAGTATCGGCCAAAGAATTAAAAAGAAACTAGAGTCTTTCAGAAGTACAATAATACAATATAACAATCTGTAACATGGTACCAAAACACAATTCTGTGTTATCCAATATACTACTGTTATCTTGCTAAATTCTTATCTAACTTACAAAAAAATTGTCAAGTATCCTGAAATTCATTGTGATTGGATATCTACATATTATGTGTTTTAAAATCTTCTTCAAAAACCCCTTTATTTCAGGAATTAAGGATTTTCTTCCTCCAAATTGTGGTAATATTTAACTTTCAAATTAAAAAATTTAACAGGATTGCTGATTTTTTTAACCTTAAGGAAAAGTGACATAAGATATTAATTGTAAAGCATCGTGTCCTCAAAAATGACATATTCAGTATGCAATAAAAAATATCTCATTTCTTCATTTGAAATGTATAGCCGGAAAGAATATTATTAATTGAAACTATATTCAGAAAGGTGCTAGTTTTAATCAACTAGATATTTTAATAACACTTGAGATAGTTAATTTAATATTTAAATTAATGAAATGGAATGAGACAGAATGAAATAGAAAAAAAAAGTTTCAAATCTGAATTTTTAATTAAAAGTGGACGTTTTCCAAGATTTCATTTTACATTCATGATTTAGCATTTTGATTTTGCACCCAAACCTGGGAAAAGTAAAATATCATTGACTAAAGTTTGAAACAACTCTCTTGATGGTCTTACTTGTTGTCTTAAATAAATTTGTAGGCACAGTTTGTGGTAACTGGGAGTGGGGCTGTGGCTGAGCCTCATCCCCAATGGGTGCAGCTGTGAGCAGCACTGACAGCAATGAGCCATGGAGTGCCCAGGGGCACTGACCAACCACCAAAGGGAACAGAGGGCACACAGCTGCAATGCATGAACCAATAGGGGTATAAAAGGCTGGACTGAAGAACAAGAAGTGCAGACACTTGCAGCCCTCTGAGGTGGGGGGGGAATGTTACTCTATTTGGGTTGAAGCTTTCTGAAATTGTATGATGGTATTTTGTGTATCGTGGCTGTCTCAACTGAGACATATGCTGTGACATTAATGAATGTTTTTAATTGGAAATTTTCCAGTTATGTTCACTATTGTAATGGTTATGAGTTCTTTTTTCAGACTGATAAGAAGTCTTTGTAATGGTTATATTACTACAATAGGCAGAATTCTTTCATCAGATTCCTTTAGCAAAAATCTAAGTTCATTCTCCTAGAAACTGGTATATAGCTATTCCTGAAAAAATTAGCAAGATTTTGTACAAAAAGATGCGTAGTACTTCCTTTGCTTGAGTCTGTTTACATTAGAATTGAGGCTATCCTAATTCTATTGTTGCCACTCTTAAACAATTTTAATGATAATGCCATTGCTTTTTAAGTTTGGTATAAAGATTCACTGTGACCTCTTATAAGTTTTCTACTGACTTCTCTGGGATATCAGTAGGAAAAATATTACATATTTAGTAGGTATCAATAAGATATAGTATTCATAAACACTGTTCAAATACCTTTAAAGGAAGTTATATGGACTTGCAATCACAAAAAAATATTGATCCCACAGGACTGTGACCTTTAATCTGAGAATTTTGAAATACTTGAGGCAAAAGGAATTTAAAATGCCATGAATAATGTGTAGCATATACTGTTGTATGTGATATACACTGAGCATCTATAGATGTTGTAAGGATATATGAGGGTATGGAGGAAAACAGCAAACTCATAAACAGTGCATTACAACAGACCTTCAGTGACTTTATAATGACAGATTGCTAGTAAAATACCAGTTTTGCAAATTGAGCATTTCAAGAGACAGATGAAGGTGTCTGTGGCTTACACAAGAAATTAAGAGTTCCTATGCAGTATGCTGAGCAGTGTGTGAAATCACTTCCCTCTGAGTTATGAGGGAGGTGAATTAGGAATGCAAAATGTGTAGGAGAATAACCTTTTCAAAATAAAAAAAAAAATCCAAGAGTTTTAATAATGGTGCAGTGTTAGCCAGTAAATAATTAATTAGTTGCATAGAAAAATGTTCTAACTTCATTTCTATATGTCTATAAGCATATTTCTGTTTGCCTTATGTAAGGAGCAGTGCAGCAACACTCAAGAGAGATTATAACTTGGCTTTTGTCATTTTGGGCCATTTCCTTGCTGTAGGACCATGAGAGCAGGAGCTGAACCTATACTAGAAGGACTCAGGATTTTACTTTGACTGAACCAGCTAAGACCAGCTACTTGGTCAAGGTCTAGTTGCTGTTCACTGCTTCTGTGGGGGAAAAAAAAGGCAGAAGAGGATATGAATTTGAAGAAAGAGATGGTAATTGGACAAATAATTTACCTGGGAGTGGATATAAGGTGGAAGTAGGTGCAGGCTGTAGGCAAGAGGGAGGAGCAGGGAGCTGTCACACCAAGCTGACTCAGCACAAGGTCTCTGAAGGGTTATCAGAGGGTGTGGGTGAGTGCTGGAAAGCAGCAGAAGTCGCAGAGGCAGAACACTTCTCAATGCTTTATCAGACCAGAGTTTTCAATAGAAACATTCAGCTTTGTTCAGTGCTGACAACTTTTCTGTCCCCAAAATGCAAACCATATTTTGGGAAGCATTGGGTACTGCTAGCAATTTAGGGTATCAATCTAGTGACACAGAAGCACAGAATTTCAAGAAATGTCCCAAGTAATGACCATAATTAATTCTTAATGGTGAAAATATTGAAAAGATAGAAAATATGGGTTTCTTGAGAAGGTTGCAATATGCAGGAAGTGACTGTAAGTTGATGCCAAGTGCACATAAACAACATCTATCAACATTACATTTAAAACAGTTGTGTGATATGCAGGTTTGTTATTTGGACAGACAACCTGACAGCAGAGATTGATGCACCTATCAGAGAAGAATAAGAATATAAATCTCTGTCTTATCAAAAGGAGAATGCAGGGAGCAGATAGGGCTGAAGTGGTAGACGTAATCTATTTAGGTTTCCAAGAGACATTTGACATTGAATGGGAGAATAGAATAATATATCTTCAGGTTAGCATGTAAGGCACAGAAGACTCTGCCTTCCAGGCTTCTCAAGCTGCAAAGTAGTACATTGATTCCCAAGGTGCAGAACATAATTTCTTCATTCATTTTCCTCTCAGTCTTTTTGTTTTCCTACTCCTTGTATTATCTAGAAAGCTCTTCTAGAAAGCCTCCTTCTATACATCTTCCACTTTTTGTCTCTTTGTACTATTTTTATCTTTTCTGTTTCCTTTTATTTATCCTGCTTCTTTTTTACATAAAACAAAAGTGCATCCTGGCTCAGTCAGACTGATTGATGCTGTCTTGGCATCCTGAGTCTACCAAGTAAAGAATGAGGATGAGCCACCATCCCTTGAGGCCTGGGAACTACAAAAGCCCCACAGAATATTCCCAAATGAAAGGTGACTTCTCTAGGGACTTGAGATTTATCAGTGATCAGCAGTAGGGATTTTATACAAGTACTGAATAAGCTACTTAAGAGAAAATTGCATTCCAGAACTCTTACAAATAACAGTTCATAAGATATGCAGACACAACGAGTAAACAAAAACATTAGTATCACTAACAAAGGTTCAGGCACCTGCAGCACTATTCAGGCTTCTGAATACCTCTGTGAAATCCCTTATTTATTGCATTGTTGTCCCCAGGGATTCTATTCCAGGATGCTTAAAGGCAACATTTGGTCAAAACACAGGAAAGAGGAAATGTACCATCCTGAAATATATATTAATCCTCATACACTGCCACTTGCTGTATTCTGCAGATAAATGAAAATGCCTTTGACATGTCACAGGAAATCCCTTGAGTCAATATACATGTCCCTTTCTTTGCAGTTGCATGGTAAAGCAAATCTGTCACTGAGACTGCATCAGTTCTAACAGCAGCCTCCATCAGAAATATAGGATGCAAAGTACAGACACATCTGTTTTACCTCAGGAGAATATGAAGTTGTCTTTGGCAGCAAGTAAGGCACTTCAATTTGAAAAGCAAGAGGCTGTAGCAATGCTGAGCAGTTTGGGGTTTGCCTCAAATGATCAGAACCAGTTTGCATATAATATGAGGCAGATCGTTCCTCAGAACTCTTACACTTCTCAGAGAATATGACTCTGCAGGTCCCCAGCTGGGTAATAATGAGCATTGACTACATGATTGCAGAAGGCTGATTCATTGCTTTATTAAACTATATACTACCTAAATCAGACTATACTATACTATACTATACTATACTATACTATACTATACTATACTATACTATACTATACTATACTATACTATACTATACTATAAAGAAACCCCTAACCCTAACAGACAGTCTGATACAGCTTTGACCTAATTGGTCAGTCAATCAAAACACTATCACCTGTGTCTAATTAAGAAACCACCCTTTGGTAAGCAATCTCCATAGCACAGTCTACATGTGCACAACAACAGGTGCAGCAAATGGAGATAAGAATTGTTTTAATTCTTTTCTCTGAGCTTTCTCACAGCTTCTCACAGCTCCCTGGGAAAATCCTTGGCAAGTCTGTGCCCGCTCCATGTGACCAGAGAGCTCCTGCCACATATGACTTCCAGGTCAATCAAACTTTCCAAGTCAGTCAAACTTGCACAATCAAGTTTTCAATATCTCTGTGGATGGGGACACCCTTTGGGCCCCTTTTCTATGTTTTTACCACCATCGCTGTAACTTTTTTCCTTACCGCCAGTGTGAATTTCTCTTTCTGCAACTTGTATCTCTGCTTTTGTGCATTTGCTGTGCACCTCTAATTCCTCCTTCTCCACAGTCCTGCATTAGATAAGTGAAAACAGTCTTTCAGTCCTATAAACCTTCTTGTCTTCAGAATGAATAAACTCATTTTTCTCAGTGTCTCTTTGGTTTTCAGTTCTTCAGCCCTCTAAACTGTCCCTAAGGGTCCTTTTCTGGGCTTGGTCCAGCTTTCAGTCTTTACACAAGTGATTCCAAAATGGGACACAGAATAGATGTGATATCACAAGTGCTAAACAGAGGGGAATAATCATTTTGATTGACATACTGGCATGCTGTGACTAGTGCAGTTCACTGCATAGATAGCTTTCTTCTGCATAACAGACTGCATTAGTATATATATATATATAATTTGTGACATTTACTGCCTGTAGTACCCAGAGTTACTACTTAGAAAAATGTTCACTAGAAGATGCACATACCAGAGTTGTTTTGGAAAAAATGTAATTTCTTAAAAAAATTTTTACCTAAATGTAACTGTATATAGGAACTGGGACTCTGCAGGGAAAGTGTTTGCTTGTTGAAATAGTGTAAATGGATTTTTCTATCAGATAACATTTTTGAGTAATGAACACAAACGCAAAATATATCTTTAAAATTTTCTCAGTGCACCAAACCTGCCCTTTAAAAGCATGGTAATTGTTGTGTGAGATAATATTCATATAAGTTTGGCCTTTCTACTACTCTTCACCAAATTTAGTCAGGAATTCTAGATAGCAAACTGATCTTTGGGGTCTTCTGACACAATATAACAATGGCACAGTAAATAACCACCAACATCAATAGCTGTATTGTTAATTATGGCCCCAGTGACCTATTCACACCTACACAGTAGAGCTGTTCAGCCTACATTTGCATCCTGATTTATGGAACTGTGAATTTACACAGATGTGGATGACATAAGAAATCAAAGGATATGTTGACACAGATGAGAGGAAAGGAAGAAACTTCTTTTGAGGGTGAAAAATAAGATCAAATTGTGCTGTCTTTCAGAATAAATGCAATCTTATAATTAAAGGCAAGGATCAACCTTGTCAGTACTGTTGCATATAATTTTTTTCTGCCATGGATATTGTATGGAAATGAAAAATAGACAGATTGCTATAAGTAAATAATCTAAACAAAAGCAACATACAAATCATATTGGGCCAAAACCATGGGTGTTAACTTCACTGATCATAATACTTAAGAAAGGTGAATTTAGAATTTTAGGCTAAGTCTGCCCTATTAAACAAAACAAGACCAAGGCACAGTTTGGGTTTAGTGACAGGAAACAATCAGTGGTATTAATTTTAAGGAAGCTCACAGGTGTTGTTTTACCCTTGCTTCCTCATATTTTTCCAGACAATAGTCAATACATTTAGGGGAAAAATGTGCCAGTGGCTGTTCTTAAGATTGTTTCTAATAATACCTTCTCCTCCCAGTAGGGCAGATAAATAAAATGCAAGTGAAGTGATCTGATCACAGATGCACCTCTGTGTTCTGGCCTAATTATTAATTGAATAATAATAATAATTTATCAATGTCTTATTACTAAAAAATAAGTAAACTCTACAAATAGAGTTTACTTCCCATCAGCCTTAGAACACCTCATGGGCATAGCACCACTCTCCTGGTTTTAGTCTGGTTTTTTGCCTCAGTTAGAGTCTGAAGAAAATTACACCTTTTTTCCATTTTTCCCCGTAATCTCTCTGCCACTGGAATTCAGGATATTTTATTTGATGTCCATAAGAAGTAAAGGAAAAATCTTTATTATCTGTATGGTTCAGCTATGCTGAGAATAATAAATGGTCCTAAATTTCTGGATGGAACAGAATGCAGCATTGGCAACATTCACCTCAGTAAACTAAGTCTCAGTCTGGACTGCCCCATCTGAACTGGTCAGTTCTAATGTATGAGCATTATAAGCTATTACCCAGGTGACTACATTTGACCAGATGATTCACTGTTCATGCAGTTATGCATCTTTGTTGAAAATAAAGTCCTCAGTTGTATTTTACAGAGGGGAGTATGAAATGAATATAATAAAATCCCACTCTTTTTTATGGATTGTGTAAAAAAAGTAAGATTGTATTTCCTAATTGAAGCAAGCCATTGTGTATTGGCAAGGACACAAAAATCTGATTTCCCTTCCTAAACCTCAGGAACTCCCTTTTTGGACAAATTACTGGAGTTTGTCGCCTAATCTTCAGTAGGTGAAAAATCATCCCTAAAGCAATAGCAAACCAATTTTGACTGCTGTCCAATTGGACAATAATTTTAAAAATTTGAGGCAGTTTCTGTATATAAAAGAAAAAATCCCTGCTTATTTCTTCTCACTGATGAACAAATTTCTCAGTTCTGAGAAAAAACTGAGCAAATGGTCTTTTATTCACAAAGTGGAAAAGCATTCAACAGAGCAATGAAAAGAAAAGATTTGAGCCCTATACCTATTGCTGTCATGAACTTCATGTGCAGCCTTGACTAAGTCGGATATCCTCTTTACATCTTCAGTTACCCAGCTGACAAATGAGCAAATCCTAATGCACTGAGTGCTGCAAAAAATAGTTATTACCTTTTGAAAAGCATTCTCTAAGGGTCTGGTGTAGTATAAATGACAGATACTTATTTTAGACAAGAAAGGAACAGATATGACCATTTTGTTTCAAGGATTTTCTAAAGGAAAACAGGATTGTTGTCAGTGTAAGCTGTTTTCTAAAATAGCAGCAATTCAGAGGTGGATGTCTCTCTATTGTAGGGGAATACAGTAGATGTAAGGCAGCTACTTTTAAGTTGACACATTAAGAGCTGAAGTGGTTCTTTGAGATAGTTGAGGGAGTGTGCTGACATTTATGCTGTACTTCAGGTTTCTGCTATCATTATTCTACATGCCATGGAAGGTACACACAGACACCCTAGTATGTGACAGCGCATATAAATTCTTACCTAAAGCCTTATGGAAAAAATTACAAAAAATGTATTCTTAACATTAATATACTAGCATGAAATTCCCTGTGGTGTGATGAAAGGTATTTCCCAGTGAATACATCTCAGCACAGATCACATGGTCTTGAAAAAGGATTTTGGAATTCTCTGTAATGCTCTCACTGTGAAAGGATCAATTTCTTCCAAGCCTGATGTAATAGGTCTTAGATGTATTAGAAGCTGCTAATTAAAATGGTCTGCACTTCTGAAAGCCACTCTTAGGAAGAAAAGGAATGAGAAATGAGATTCATTTCTGGTGTATATGTTTCCAATAAAAAGGTATGAGTAGAATGAACAAGACAGTTATGAGGATGTTAGTGAGGATGGCAATATATTGCTTTTCTTTATTTTTTACAAAACTTCAAGCTGTTCAGCATTCCCCTTCTCTCTCCAAAACTGTGTCAGTGAATTTGGTGTGCATCCAGAGCTGGATGAGGAGACTGACAATTAGTAGAGAACATAACAGTGACACAGTTCCCCTCTCTTGCTCATTGCTTTACTTGCAGTAGTAAGGACACAGCACTCATGGCTACACAGCAGCCTGGAGACCATAGTTTCACATTTCAACCAGATCTCATGTTCTAAAGGAGAAGTCTAGCATTTCAGATAGTTCTTCCTTACAAATTACCACAAAAGCAAGATTTTTGAAATTATCAGTTAAAAGAGCACTTCCTTCAGTCGCCCAGAAGACTGAACTTGGACTTCTGAAAACCCTGCATGTCGACAAAAACAATTTTCTAATGTTAAATGTCATGTACATGAAATATTATTTCATTTATAGACTATGAAACAAAATAATTAAAATATAAAATAAAATTCAGAACTGCCTGAATGTAAACAAGGACTAGATAGCAAAATATCTTTCAAACATTTCCACTATAGGAAAGTCGAGGTAATCAGGTAATTTGTTTTCCCCCAAATAAATATTATCCTATTATATTCATACAGGTTATTCCAAGTGTAATGAAACTGTAATTTCTAGTAGGATATCATTGTGTAAGTTGTTAAAATCAGGACCTTTCCCATGACAATTCATCAATGAAGTATCAGCTAGTGGTGCTATTGCCTGAGAATGCTAAATGTTAAGGATTTATGAAGTGCATAAGTCTTTCCTTATTTTCTGGTTTTGGATAAACTGAGAAGTGTCCTGAGTTTTTAACAAAAATTTCAAAGGCTTAGACCCTTATTAACACATGGAACAGCAAACTTAACAGCAAAGCGAACTTTTTTTTTTTTCTCAAAATATCTCCTGTGTTAAAGGCAAGTGGACATTTCTATCTCTAGTTACTAACTGGTAAATTCTGAATGAATCTGGAATCACTGGAAAGATAATTGTGCTTGATTCACATTCAGTAATTTTTGAAATATGAGCATCTAGTATCATCAAAATGTAAACTATCAGACATGTTCATGTACAGCTGACAGTTATGACACAGGAGACCCAAGTCCATATAAAATAGCAGCAAATGCTAGGCAGGAGAGCCCAGGACATTTCAAATGATTCTAGGAGTCTGTATTGGCACCTGAAGTAGGCCCAGAGGCTGGAATTTATCTCCGTATTAAATATAGGTTGTGTCTGCATGTACATGTGACTAAGCTTCACATGGCTCTCCCTAGGCAACAGGAACGTTTTCAATATGTGTCTACAGGTGTCCTGTGACTCCTGCATTGGACTGTGTCACCCATAAAGCAATGCCTAAGTTTAGTTTCCTGCTGCCCAGTGTAATTTTTCTAATATACAGTCTGACCTCTAACTAGCTCTAGAGAAGAGAGGGCATGCCTATCTTCTCTAGAGCTAGTTAGAGGTCAGGCTAAATACTCTTAGACATAAGACTACTCCTATGAGATGGTTTGGACAGCTGACACAATTAGGATTGGACTCTTTATAAAATTTAGCATATATGTTAAAATTTATTAGTGAGCAACGACCAGGAGAAAACATGTAAAACATATTCTAGGCTATAAATGTTAAAATGGCTTTTGTTCTTAATCCCATGTGCTTAATTAAATAAATAAAATAAAGAAAATTCCATTAAGGCTGTAGTTTTATTATTGTCACATTATGGAGGTCTCTTGCCCTTTCCTGTGCTTAGATAATTAAAACAGTCATAACAACAGCTGTTCCCAGCTACAAAATGTGCCTGCATGTTTAAAACCAAGCATATGTTTCTAATTGTATTGTCTCACCTGTGTCCAGTTCTCTTATGACAGTTTGAGTTTATGTGCACATGTATTGCTGAAACAGCCTCTGAATTCTCTGCTGAATATACTTTAGCGTGGTCTAAAGTCTCTGGAGCTCAAGGATTCTGCCTCCCTCCTTAATATCTGTGAGATGCTCTCAGAAATGAGAAAGAAATTTACCTCCTTCCCTTCTGCCTAGTCTCATCCATGCCAAATCACTCAAATCTGGGCAAGAATCATTTTGCACCATTCGGTTCTTTGCTATTATAAAGCACAATGGTTGAAGATTCTCCCTGACAACAGATTCCCACACATTTTCATATCTGACTATTCAATAGAGCCAATTTGCCTGATGCAATGAAGATACAAATTATTTCTGGTGTTGCCGGTATAAAAAGACTGTTGTACAGTGAAGCTAGCATCTGGCTAGCTTATTTTTTGATACATTCAGTAGAGATTTTTTAAAAGAGAATAGCTCTTTTCAGAACTTTAAACACTAGATTATATTCAACAGTAAGCTCTTTATCTCCTCTTTATCCTCTTTTTTCTCTGTCTTTTCAAAGGTCTGCTGAAATGCTCCTGTTCCTCCACATTTTAATACTGAGTGGATGAGTGGACAGCATTTTCTTGAGTTTCTGTATGTTTCTCCAGCTTATGATTTCTCTAATATAAAAGTTATAAAAGATCCTATATATTTTCAGTGGATCAACGCATTTTCTGTCTTAACAGTTATGTCCTTGTTACATTAACCACCACAGAGAACAAACATAGAACACTTACCAACCTCACTGGCCTCCTGCCCCTTTGTGCACTCAGCCCTTTCTCTCATCAGAGAATGATAACAACAGTAGAGGTATCAGGTTATCTTCTGTAATGAGGGGCTAGGCTCCTTTTGGTCAGTAATTATTGAATTCTGTAGTAGGTCAGCAAAAGCATTTTATATAACAGGTGGGAAAACTTATTTAATGAAATCCCCTTTTGCTTTAATGTGAGGACCAGCCTATTTATTATCCCCTTTAATCTCAAGTGTGCACAGAGAACTCAAAACAGAGCAAAAATATTTTACAGAAAATTAGGTTTCATTTATGGTATTTCCAGACATTTTTGTTCCAGACTGCAACAGTCATCCCTTAAGTGCCATAGTCCTGTGGGCATTCCTCAGCTAAGCTAAAAAGGTTATCCTGGAACTGGCTCAGATAGTGTATGGCTGGGAATGTTCTCCATTCTGTATCATAGTGTATACAGCTCTTGTTACAGGTCATGGCAAAGTACAGTTATGCATCAACAAACACCTTACACGGCATTCATCTCTACTTCAAATAGAAAAATCCTTATTATTCCATCCAGCAGAAATACCTAATTTTCTGTTTGTTGAAGGAACTGTTCTAGAAAACCTGTTCTCTCCCAATTGCCCTGTATTTTTCTCTTCTGGAGTCAAGGCCAGGTGAGATTGGTGACTTCTAGTAGGGGAAGAATATGGCACAGTAATTATTCCTCTTCTTTGTAAAGATCATTTAAGTAACACTTGATCTTTTTTTTAGTCTTTTTTCCATGTGAACTAGATTTATACTTAAATGTGTTTGTCTTATCTGGAACTACCAGCCATTACAACTGTTGTAGAAGCTGCTCACAAAAACAATGATTGATCTTTGTCAAGATAATTCTGAGAATATTTTATACCTTTTCTGATTTTATAAAGTAAGACATTTAATAACCTTTTTTTCTCCTTTATTCATTTTTCTTTACCTTTTTCCCCTTTAGTTTTGTTCTATTTCTTTATTGAAGATTACTATTTTCAATAGTTTTTGGCTCTGAAGAATTCACATTTTAAAATACCACAGCCGGGGATTAATTCATTTAACATCAGCATGCATATTAGTCTAAGCTAGGGAAAGACAGGTATTTCTGAGATTTCTGAGCCAACCCTTGCATGGAGTGAATCATATGCGTACTTTCACTGCACTGATTCCACAATGAACCAAAGACAACTGTGTTTTTATTACAGACACCTCAGGTAGGTCCCTGAAGTTAAATGAGGTAAATCTAGATTCAAGTCACTGCAAGAAATACCAGTGAAAATATAATTCTACATTCTTAAGAGAAAGTATCATTTTTGAAAGTCAGAACTGATGGCAGATGCACTGGAAAGACCTGTATTTTTCATTATATAGTACAGAAAAGCAGATGGCATTTATTAAAATGCTGTAATAAGTTTGAGAAGCCCCAGGCAAATTGACAAAGCAGCAAACAAGATGCAAAGTTACAAGCAATAAACCAGTTCAGCTCAGAGGGAGAAAGGTGCTGCAGGGGATATACACTGATTAAAAAAAAGAGAGGGTTAAGCTTTGTCAGTGATGGGGAACAAATAAAAAAAAAAAAAAAGTAGAATTTAGGAATTAATGTAACAAGAGAAGTAAATTTATTGCATCTTAGGACAGATTTGCAATCAAAGTCAGTGAATCTGCTGGTCAGGCATACAAGGGAGGTATACAAGGAATAAAGTAATGATATTAACAGAAGGGTTTACTACCCTACCATTTAATTTCTCTGATGGAAATCTGAAGAAATACAAAAAACTTATGTAGGA
The DNA here is from genome assembly GCF_901933205.1 of Camarhynchus parvulus. Lineage (NCBI taxonomy): Eukaryota > Metazoa > Chordata > Aves > Passeriformes > Thraupidae > Camarhynchus > Camarhynchus parvulus. Next base: position 39,565,742 of record NC_044586.1, on the reverse strand, counting down.
AAACTATCCTGCCAGCTCATGTACCCTGAGGGACACCAAACTTGTTCCTGTTGTTTAGGGAAGAGATTTTGGAGTAACTATGGATTGTTCATCTTCTAATTGTTCAAGAACTTACAAACACGTATCTGGTGCTGAAATGGTGGTGAGATATCTAGAGAATTAGACAAAAATTACAATCCAATTTTGAGAAAGTCCACATCTTGGATGCTATGTGGATTATTTTGATTACATCTGTGTCAATGAAAAGTAGCAGAACCAAGAACACAGAGGAGGAAGAAAAGGATGACTGGAGGTATAAAACTAATTTTATACAATAACTGAATACATTAGGACTTATGGGCTGGAGATAAAAGAGGACTGTTATGAAAAAAGATATAAAAGAACAGTAATGTCTTTCTAAAAGAGGAAGAACTGAGAAATCCTCAGTATTAAACTCAATATTATTAAATTCACAAGATACAGTGATGCCCAATTGTAAAAGGCTTTTTAAAAGTGAAATGCATTAAAAATTATTAGATTACAAGTACTTACAGTACTACTGAAGATGACTGTAGCCCTTATCACCACCTAATATTCAAATTATCACTTAATGTGCAGGGACGAGCATTTTTCCTACTCTTCTTCTGTTCCCAAGCACCCACTGCTGGATGCTCTCATGTGATATCCAAGAGTGGTGAGAGCTACAGTCTGACTAAAGAGGAGTGTGGAGAGAGAGAAAGAAGCTTTACAACCAGAAAGACACACGTAGTATGTGATGTCATAATTCAAAGCCAATAAGGAACACAAGAGTTATGGGAACTCAGCTTTGTGATTTCTGTGTACATCCAAAGCATAGAAACAAAATTTAATCTTGTCTTTATTCTTGAGAAAGGCTTTCTAAAGTCACTCAACAAATCTCTGTGATGTTAAAACTGGTGGCCTTTCCAAAGCATCCTCAAATCCACTCATATGAGCAAAGTACTGCAAGGCAGTATCTAAAACAATTAAGGCCAATACAAACTTGAACATAGATGCCAGTGAGCGTATAAGAGCAATCAAGAGTACCCAAAGAGAAAAGGTAGAAAACCTAATGAGATTTTTCTCTAATACACTGCACTGGTGTATGTCTACTTGGGAGCAAGGTAGTTGGCTGTTAACAACTGGTCCTGTCATTGTTTCCCCTGAGAAATTTTAGTCGTATTACAAAGACATAAAGAGGAGGTTGTGGTGAGGCAGGGGTCAGTCTCTTTTGTGGTGTGAAGTGAAAGCACAAGAGGAAATGGCCTTAAGTTGCACCAGGGAACATTCAGATTAGATAGTAAAAAATTTCTTTTTTCACTGAGACTTTAGGCATTGGAATAAATTACCCAGGGAGGTGGTGGAGTCACCATCTCTGGCAATGTTCAGGAGGCGTCTGGAGGTGGATATGGTTTAGGGGTGATTGTGGTGGTGCTGGGTTGATGATTGGGCTATGTGATTGAAGGTCACTTCCAATCTTGATGATTATGTGATATTGTGATTCTGTGAGTACGGAAACAGGAAAGGCAGGCAAATGCCATGAAGAGAAGATATATGAAATCTTGTCGTAAGACATAAAAAGTGTCTTGTCATAAGATCCAGTCTTACAGCAGGTCACACACAGACTGACCATCCCTGTCCAGCCAAACTACCTTCACTTATTTACAAAATCTAGGCTTAACGTGTTATCATCTCCATCACACACCACACCTAGTTGCAGAAAGCCTTGTTTGTCTTAAAGACAACAACAAAATATGGATATTTTATTCTCAGTTCTGCTCTCTTTAATGATAAAACCACTAAATATGGTAGCTTGTTTTTGCTACCATAACAATAGAAATCTATGGGCATTTAAAGCACTGTGATAAACATTGATTTATTTCAGACCTATGGTCTGGAGTTTCTTTCCAGCAAAACAATACCAAGTAAGCCAGGACACAATTTCTCGAAATTGTTTAAAGAATATGTTTCCTGCTTCTATGTGCATGTAGTACATTCTTATCTAGTGAACTATCTAAATTAAAAACAAAACAAAATGAGGGCAGCCTTCATTTAAAAATGCTAACAACAAAACCATTTAATAACAGAATATAGGTCTTCTTTTGGGTAGTGTCCTTTGGGCAAAGCCTCAGACAAAACTTTCAAAGGCATTGTTCTCTAAAGCTAATCGAGTTAGTTGTGAAACATGATCCAATTGAAATTCACTTTTGCCTAAAGAAATACAACTAATAGATTATTTCTAAACTCTACGTCTGATGGAGAACGTTATCTGAAATAGGGAGATAGGGTCAAATCACTTCAATAAAGGATGCATAGAACTATGAGGCATTTTATCACACTCCTACCTCTAAGCAGTTTTTATTACCTTTCTCTTAAAACCCCTGTTAAAATATATTAATCATCTGCTATGTACAATTCACACAGGAAAACTAAATATGAATTTAAAAATACAAGTATTAAATAGAAATAAATGTCAGTTCTGAATTATTAGAATTGTTCTGTCAAATCTAAAATTCTAATAATCTTTTCAGTAAAATAATCAAAACAACTCAAGAATTCTAAATATTTCAGAGTGGAATCATAATAATAAAGAGTAATTTTATAAAATGCTGCATTCCAGTTTAAAAATCAGCTTTCTGGATTTAGTCAAAGACCTCTTTTTGTACTTTTAGTGTACCCACTTTTGCAATTCATGTCGCTTCAGAGTCAACATAATTGCTGAAGAGCAAATTTTTTCAGTTCCTATGTGATCAGTAAATTGTTTCTTAAGATACTGATATTTACATAAAATAAGAGCAGATAGAGAGATTTAATTATCCATATAGCACCATAAAGTGTTCTGAATTCATATCCACTCATAGAATCAAAGCTGCAGAGTGAAAAAGTAGAGCTAGGACACTTTATTTTAGCTTGTACTGGCTGTGGGGGGAATGGGGGGAGCTTTGCCTGGAAATAAGTGAGGCTGTTAAGTCAAAAGGTCTCCACATTTTGGACCTTTGTGAATTCCCGTTCCCCTCTTTCAGGATACCCCAGAGAAGCTGATGCTAAGCAGAATACTAATTTTGTGTAGTTCCTGCAGAAGACAAATTGTGGCAGGACTGTAATGCCAGCAGCTCTTATGTTTGAAGGAAGGAGATAAGGGACACCTGGGTACAAGGGCTTTGTTTCTGTCTTGCCTTCTGGATTCAAATCACCCATGGAGGAATAATCCTTGCTCCTCTAACAATGACTTTTCTGTAATCACACCAGTTTTAAAGCCCCAGAAATTGTCTGTCATGTGGACCATTTGAAATGCAGCTCTAAATTCTGTCTGTATGTTCTTCTCTATGCAATCTACGCAATCAGAAGAAAACTTTATTTTTGAATCCCAAATTAAGTGTGAAGACAGGGAGTTCCAAAGAAACCTGCACTATATTTAACATTTCTTCTGCATTCCCTGAAGGGCATTAAAAAAAATCTTATTGCTGATTCATTTATAGGTGCTTTTTAAAATTAAAAATGTATTTTTAAAAGCGTTTATTTATACATTAAGAGTTTTTATTATTTTGAAAACACTCTCTACTGTTGGTTGGTCAAACTCACAGGAAGATATGGTTGCAAATAATTTGGTGTTAATTGAAATAATTTGTAAATATGAAATAAAGTTACCAAAGTAGTAATCAGGCATGATTCCACTTCATGTAGAGACCTTGAAATAATCCATTTGATAGAAAGAAATCCAAAAGTAGTGACATAAATTATTCACCGCAAGTAATTCAGCCAGACCTAACGAATACAGTAAAGCAAAGAGGAGTTTGCATATTGCACAAAGGGATCATTTAAAATCCTTTATCACTTTGTTCACCTCTCCTGCTCTTCTTCATCTTCTTTGCAATTCCAATAAGGCTGCAACATCACTGCCACACAAAAAGCATTAGTGATTCTATTTAAAAGGTGCCAACCCTGTTGATTGTCTGCCTACACCATTGTCAGTATAGAAACATGCTTTGTTTATATTCTGAAAGGGATATGGGAATTATTTTGGCAATTTAGTGCTTTTTCCCCAAGTCTGTACTTCTGAACAAGACCAAATTATTACTGAGGTCATATGAGTATCATAATAATTTTCATTTTTTGAATAAGAATATTATTAATTTGGACTTCCATGAAAGTTTCCAATTTGGAGTCATCATCACAACTTACTATGGAGCAGTAAAAATAAACAACCAATCAACCAAATTACCAGAGCAAAATAACCCCTAAACTTGTTTGGTTTGAAGCATAATGTTTCATTCCTCACTCTTAGGATGAGACTGAGAGACACACATGTCTTTTACCTCCATTTCATTTCTTTGGTTTCTTTTATAAGCAGACACCACCTCTGTGCCATGACCATGCCCTACATCTGGTTCCAGTGCTTCAGCCCAATGCTTCCCTGCTCACATCCATTCTGTCCTGACAGGACTGGATGTCTGCAAGATTCCTGGGTAAAATTTGACTTCTAAGAAGAGGGAATACTTGGAGTTGCAGCTGAGTCTCTATTGCTAATCCTGCCCCAGCCTGTTCTGTTCACTTACAGTATGATTTCTATCACCAAATACCTTAATATTTTATGTATTATCTTGAGGGGAAGTGCCTTAATTTTTCAGAAAGTAAACTCAAATCCTTTCAGCTCATTATAATTTGTGAAAATAAGCAGGTGATAGATTAGCTGTATGCTCTTGTTTCTGTTTTACCACTCTGAAAAAAGCAGTTAAGTCTCTGTTTTGTCAACAGAAATACAATTTGTCAAGGGTTATATAACCCAGATCTCATAATTTCCAGTGCTGGGCTAAAATCTGTTTCTTACCTTTCCAGATGATTAATGTCTTCAGTTTGCTGTACTTGGTCTCTTTAGCACATGAGAAGAAGAAACATCGCACAAGAGTGGTTATTTGTGAGCTTTTTCACCGTCCAATAAATCCTGGAAGGTATTAAAAATCAGGTAGAATTACACAGAATGATGTCTGAAAAGTTTCTGAGATGTTCAAGTGATTGAACCATATCATCAGGTTACAAAATGCTCTCACAAAGCATACAGCAGGTCACCATCTCATGAAGAACTTGGTATAATCCTTATTTAAAAAAAATGAAAGGAGAGGACACCAAAAGATTTCCAGTGTGGACTGAATCTGAGAAAATGTCTTGAAATATCTGTATCTGCGCTCATAATTCAACAAAGGTCTTCTTGGGTCTATCTTCCAGTTATAGTGCATACTAAATGAGGATTTGAGAAATTAAATGAAAATTCCCCTCAGTGACACCTTCTTGCTCTTTCAGTAAACTCAGTTGTTATCTGAAAATGTAAAGACTCCTCTGTTACAGAGCAGGGCTGCTCATGCCTTATGGGGCACCTCTTCACTTCTGTGCTGCAGAACACAGCAATCCCATCAGTCTTTGGGCTTCACTGCACCTCTAACATTAACAGCTGCACGTTTGTACATTTGCTAATAGTACCTTTTTGTGTTGCCAGCATCCCCTTGCTGACACTCTATTTTCTTTTCTTGACACTTGCTCTTGACTCTTGTGAGAGGGAAAGAAATAAAAGCCTTGGCATTTCAGTGTGTGCAACAAGGCAATAGCTGATGAAGTATAATTACTCATACTGTGAGAAATTACCAGTTATATTGCTGTGAGGAACACTTTCAGGAGCCTCACTCACAGTACTGTCTTAGTGCTTTCTGAACTGAGGCTGGAGCCTGAGAAGATATCCATGTATAACTATGCTGTGAGTGCTTATGGGGCCTTACTGAAGAACAAGCCTACAAAAGCTACAGACTCACAGGCAAGTGATAGAGACAACTCTGGTAATTAAAATAAATGACATTGTGTCTAAGATTAGAAAGGCATACATACTAGCTTTTGCTTTCAGTGGTACATGGAATTCTTGACAGACTTAAGGAAACAAAGTTGTTACAGACTGCAATAATAAAAAAAAAAATCAGCAAAGAAGTAAATACAATTTCATTTTCATTAAATTATATTTAATTCTGTTAAATATGCTATTTTGGAAGAAAAAGTTTTCATAATTATTTCCAAGTCAACTTCATGTAAAATCCACTTTCTTTTTTTTCTGCTAATTAAAAATGTATTACTACAATTTTACATTAAACTTCATACACGATGAAAGAGGATGAAGACAATGTTCAAGATGAAGCTGGACATCTGCAGGGTAAAATCCTGGCAAGGTGGAAAGTAAATCCATCTGTAAATGACATTATCTTGGTCTTCTTGTGTCACAGCATACAGCTAAATACCATGCAGCTGTTCACTCATTGGGCCAGGGGAAAGAATCAGTAAAACAATAAAACTTTTAGGTTGAGTCAGTCTCGAAGCAGTGAGATGCCCATCCCCCACCCCTCCACTACCACTCAATTCCACCCAGTTTTGTTTTTCAGCATGATGCTGTCATGGTTTGACAATGGCACAATGCCAGTGCCCCATGAAAATATACTTCCCTGGTGTTTGCTGTGAGATGTGACCAGGAAATAAGCAAAGCAGGCCTCTACCTTAGAAAAAAAGTTTATTAACTAAACTACAAAAGGAAAACAAACCACACACACACACACACACACACACACACACCTGGAAAATGAAAACTCCACAAAAAGCATTTCCTCCTCCCCCCCACCACATTTCCAATACATCTTCCAAATTTCAACTCTCCATCCATCACCCTGTAAATACTCAATTCCAGTCCATCAAGAGGAGAGGAGTCCTTCTTGGGGCCATGGTGACCTCTTCCTTGCATGCCCAGCCCTCTCACCACTGGACAAGGAACAGAGCTGCTTCAAGGGTTATCCTTTTAAGGGTGCTTTGACCAGTTCCAAAAAACACAGTTTCCTCTCACTCTTGGGACCTCTTGTCCCCCCCATACTTGTCTACCCCCTGGGGCCGGGGGGTCTCCAAAACTGAACCCTCTCAGTTCTGAGCCATCGCCTCCCCCCTGCATGCAGCCTCTGTGTCGCGAGGAAGCACGGTTCTGTCCATGGCTGTACCAAAAAGAGTCCAGCAACCAGCTACTCCATCATCTCTTTCCGGCCTCTTCTTTACTCTCCCAGCCTCACTCACTGCTCCAACTGTCATTCATTTGCTCATTTCTTCTTTATCATCCACTCCATCTCCCCTCCGGGAAAGGTCCAAATGCTCTGTGAGGTCTTCATTGTCCAGAAAGGGGTTAACAAACTCCTGCACTCGGCCAGGCTCCCTCCCTGCTGCACTCCCCCCTTCCCCCTCCTTCTTCACAGGCCGATATCACTTCAAGGCCACAGGCCTGTACCAGCTTTCTCCCTCTCGTCTTCTGGCTGGGGGTGGGGGGGGCTGCCCAAAATCTTCTCGGGGCCTCTCTCCCTCTGTCTCTCCTGGGGGGCTGCCCAACGCCTCCTGGTGCCCCCACCACCCTTCCATCCTGAGGGGTCAGGCCTACCTCTGCCGGGCGCAGGTTTTCCCCTCCCCCGCCCAGCTCGAAGCCGGGCAGGGGAGGCCTTGGCTCTTTGCTGGCCGGAAATCAAAGAGAGAGCCCAAGGGAGTGCTCTGCTTCTAACCCCTGTGTTCTCAGAGGCGCATCCACCCTCAGTGGCCAAGCCTGGTGTCAATTTAAAATCTGAACACCTATTGGCCTCTGGCCACTCCATTCCCAGAAAACCTGCTTCCTGTAAACCCACAACAGATGCCATATGAATATCCCTTTGGGCATTTGGGGTCAGCTATCCCAGCAGTGCCCCCTCCCAGCTTCTTATGCTCCCCAGTCTACTCGTGGGCAGGGCAGCATGAGACGCTGAAAGTCCCTCAATTTAGTTAAAAACTGCTCAGTAACTAAAGCATTGGAGTGTTATCAATATTATTCTCACCCGAAATCCAAAACATGGCACTATAGCAGCTGCTGGGAAGAAAACTAACTAAACCCCATCATGAACACAAGAACATTTAATTTATCTTTGTCTTCACACCTATCGTGAAAACACACAGATTAAATGTCCAGCCTCTGCAATGCCATAGTTTGTTAGTGAATCTGCCGCATCGCAGTAGGCAAGTAAGGCTTCCATCAAACTCAAGGTCCACATGGCATCTTTTTGCCTGGGTGTCAGTCAACTCTATGACTATGTAATTCTGAGTTTGCTTCTTAGACAACATTTCTCTCTGGTTTTCTCTGGTGCATAAATGAAGATATTCATTCAGGTAGGTAAAAAGTAAATGGCCAACAATAAAAGTCTGCTGCACCAAATGTACCTTTTAAAGTCAGAATGCACAGGGTATTTTGATATTTTTCTGAGAAATAATATTTCTTGTAGTATTTTCTCACAAATAGTGGGAGTTTCTATTTTTCCTGTAGCCAAACATACATTTATATTTCTGTGCTTACATTGAATGACATGAAATTTATTCAACATCAACACAGAAATAGCTATGTGTGTTAACTGCCACCTTGTTTAGCACCATTTTTCAGTTCTGTGCTAACAAGTACTCTGTATTTCCTATAACTGCTTAATATAGAACTCACAGCAAGACCTTGAGGTCAATCTAGTTCAACTGCTTGCCAAGAAAAGGAGCATTTTTTTTTGTGTTCAAACCACTCTTGAAAGAACCTTGCATAACCTATTTTTAGAAAACAAGATGAGAAAACCCTCCACAGAAATGTGCTCCCCATGGATATTTACTATGCTTCTCCCTGAGCACCCTATTCCAGTTTTCAATTATTGTCATAGCATAGCCTGTCCTTTTTCCTAATATCCAACACAAATCTAACCCATAATGACTTCTGATTATTAATTTTCTTTTTGAAACAACATTTTGCATTCTGAAAACTTATTCTGAACACCTCTTAGTGTTCTATGGCTTGAACAAACATTGTGTATTTTGTTATTGTCTCAGTTTTGAGAGACATGAGGTCATACCCACAACATGCAGAATCTGAATCTTGCAGAACTTCCAGCATCTCCATCTTTTCTTTTCTTTTCCTTGCAAGCATTTTGGAAATAGACTTATGTCTATTACTCAGTAGTAAAGGCATGGCAAAAAAAAAATTCTGCTGCATTGCACTGCTGTTCAATGATTAAATGTTGCTTTCATGGATTTCTGTTTCTCAGATACTTTACTGAAAGGAACAATATTACTGTATCTCAATATTCATCATTCCATCTGGAAATTCAGACACTAAAAAGAATCTAAATTAGGTTAGATGACTCATGTAGAATTTTTTATATTGTAAACTAGATTTTGATTTTATTTTTCATTGATTTTTTCCTACTTCATGTACCTCAATGCAAAATATATCAGTCACTCCAAAATCCTACTTCTTTGCACTTTTAAGTGAGCACCTGCTGACTGGTGAATCTTTACAATCAAAGAATAAATGGAAATAAATGCATAAGGAAACACTAGGTATTATGTTATGGGTGTCTCGTGGCAAAAATGTACCATGCTTTAAAAGTAACTCAAGAATCTTTTATAATTAAATTATATTTTTAAAAATACTTTCCTTTTTCTCCATGTGTAGTCTTTCATCCCAGTTCTTTTATCTTACTTTCCTGCTGCTAGTAGATATTCTTCAGCCCTGCATGAGGAGTCTGGTTGCATTTAACCTACCAAGCAATATATGATCTTATCCTAATGAAAAACTACAACTACCCATCTTCAAAAAAGCAACTACTGTGTAAACTACAGCTACCCATCTTCAAAAAAGCAACTGATTACATATGCAGAGGGTGTAGTGTATAGCTCCTTTTTCAGGGTTTGGAGTTTTTTTACTATTTGACATTTTGCCATCTAAAAATGATGTATTTTTTCAATTCCTTCATCTAGAGTCTTTGGTCCACAGTGATGGGCAGATGCAATAGTAACTAAATCCCTCATACAAGCATTTAAGATGAGTCGATTGAATCATTCTTTAGAAAAAGAGTATCTCTGTCTTCATCAAATATAAAGATACCACCATATTTCTGCTCTTCAATGTCTGTGTTCCTCTATTGCCTTTTTTTCCCAGCTCTGAGATTTACTCTGCCATATTCAAAAGAGGTACCTCCACCAATGATTGAAGCAGACTGGTATACTCCTTAAGTGTATTTCAGTGGATATTTTTATTGTAATATAACTTCTATTATGACTTCTATAACTTCTTGGATCTTTCACTTCTGTTCTTGACACTTAGTATGTAACTCCAGAATCATAGAAATTTCCACATTACTTCCTACTGACTCTCATCTTTGCATTTTTCAGGGAGATCTTGATTCTTACAGTTAGATTTCCAAGGAAGTATTCTCCCACTGTTCCCTGCTATTTTTTGTGATTTGGGACTGAAACTTTTGATTCAACAGACATCTCACACCATGCTATTGCTGCCTTATTTCGATGACACACAAATGTAAACTCCAAAACTCCAGTTTCAAATTAATTACTTGTGCAATGAAAATGGATGATTCTGCTTCATGACTAAACACTGTAGATCCCCTTCATACTCTTGAAAGTCCTTAAACTCTTTAGACTAAGCTCTGTAACATTAAATGCTCAGTAAGGAAAACGAAATTTTTTTGATGCTGGTTGATAATTTCTGTGTCACTCATAATTCAATAATGTTCCTGTTCAGATTATAACACAAAATGAAAATGTATGTGGCAGAATATTTAGTTGCTAAGAAGGCAGAGGACATAAATAAGAAAGGAAACTAAGTGGACAAAAGACTTCTTTCTAGCGCACAAAAGCTCAGGTAATTGTGCTATTACTGTGAGACAAACTTTTGACTGAATCTGAATGCGAAGGTTAGTGTCTAAGGAAGCTTTAAGACCTACCACAGCCCAAACCCTCAGTATTTTCCATCATGCACTTCTGAAGAAAAATGGTTGTTTCTTCTGCAGGGACACAGCCTATGGGTTTCCTTTGAGCAGCTCAAGGACTTTTTTAAAATTTGCTGTTTGCTTTATTTTTTCCCATCCCTTTTCCATCCTAAAAAAGTTGCAACTCCACCAAGAAATTTGAAGCAGAGTATGTTCCTTAACTGTGTCTCATATTCTTTATTACAATTTAAAGAACATGTCAATGATGCAAACATAAATTACATCAAACTGAGCGTGTTTTCAAAGTGTGCAGAAAAGATACTGGATATGGACACTCAGCAGCTGAAGGTGAGTAGTTGGGGTTGATTGACTGAAGGATCTCAAGTATGGTAACTTTGCTTTGTTGCAAGGGAAAGATCCAGGCTTTCTAAGCGAGGACCTGTAAAGCTAAACCTGCTGCTTGACTTACCTTCCTCAGTCTTATCTAGCACTTGAAAAAGAGCAGATAGAAGTTCTTGCAGGCTAAGTGAGAAAATTAACTTAGTTCTTGCACTCACAAGTGAATTCAATTGCAGATCGCTAAAAATTAGGATGTTCATATTAAAATGTGCAGTTATGAGACTTTGGGGGAGAAGCATCTCTTCTGAATTCTAACTGAGCATAGGTAGGACTAGAAAGTGAGCCACCAAGCACTGAGAAACCCTGGACATGGCACAATCATGGCTCAGAGATCAAGAAACTTTCACAGTCAAACAGCAAGACATACTGGGTGAGATCTTTGACTTTAGTACAGGTTGTTCTTGTCATTTTATTCCCCATAAAGCACCTCAGCTGTTTGCTAGGTGCTATTCCAGAAGTCTTAAGGTGGATTATTGTTATTATATCTGTTTCCTTTGTGCACACACCCTGGATATCACAAGTTATATAAGATGACATAATAAATCTCTTCTGAATCATGCCTAGCAAATATAGCTCATCTTGCGCTAAGGACAGCAGTTGATTTGGATGATAGTTTTGGTCATGGATGTTCACTGACAGACGTGTTATTCCACTAAGGCTTTAAAAGGTGTAGCCTTGTTCCAAAATGGCTTGTTTCTGTTGTGGTATCAGCCTCAGTATTCTACTCCTGAAATGAAAACACAAATTCTATAAAAATGAAACATTCACATATAACACAACTCCCAGGACTAATCACTTTCACTCTTTTCTAGGAGTTAGTTCTCACATAAACACCACCTGTGGAAGTGCCTTTCCATGATCTTTCTGAATAACCCAGTAAGCCAGCTTGATGCTTTCTCAGCATTAAGCTGAAATTTTTGTTGGCTGCAGCTGAACATTTTCCAATTCTTTCCATAACTAAATAAAATTACCATTGCAGTTGCAGGAGTTTTTGCCTCAGGAAGAGCTCTGAAGTACCACAGTCATGGCACCTGCCTCATAAAGCTAAATGATAAGCTTTCAAGCAAGGGAATGATTATTCTGTTTTCAGAAGTTATGTCTTTTAATATGACTCTTGCTGACACTATTCTTTACTTTAAGTAAGGTACTTAATGACTGCTGACAAGCTGTATGGACCAGACTAAAAACTATTACTATTTTTAGTAAACAAACTAGCAGCAATAAACCTACAGAGACCATCTAAACAATGTCTGTTGACTGGCAGAGAGACTGAGTCCTAAACTCACTTTTGTTTGCCAGCGATCACTTTGGCTTCTTTGGCCATTTTCTCTGTAGCCTCAAGTGCAAACTGAACTTTGAAAAGAACAAAATGCTAGACAAAGTTAGAAAGATTGTCCAGGACTCCTTGAGTTTTTTGAAACAATTTTCATGCAGTAGTCTGAAACTAAGCTTCTGTCTGACAACAGTTTTGAGTCATATCAAGAGGGACAACAAAAATTTCCTCTTCTCACCCCAGCAAGCCCAGGGTGACTTTGTGACTGTTATTACAATTTTAATCTCCAGATCAGGAGCTCAAAACCTACAGAAAAACTGTAACATAAAAATATAAATATATATATATGTAACCTAAAATAATAGATTAGAAAATTAAAATGTAGTGAGGTGGAGCTGAAGGAATTGAAAGGGAGTCTTCGCTGTTGCACTCTTTCTTGGCAAACAATTGCATAAAATAATGATGAAAAATGCATGAGGTGCGTCAAGGAGTTTCTCACCACCCACTGCACTAGTTCATTTAAAATGCTTCCCCTCACTTGGGAAGAGCTGAAGCTGCAGCCATGGTTATTAATAGCTACAAAGGGGATCTGAAGTAATTTGTCACTGGCAGGTGTTTGAAGTCCATAGCAACTTTTTTTTCCTTCTTCTATGCTTTGAGTAAATGAGATGAAATGCACGTGACATCCTCCATTTCAAGAACTGAAGAACTGCCACTCGTCCACCTCCAAGGACAGAAGACATAGAAGATAATTAAGCACAAGAAAGCAGTATGGAATGCAAAGATCACAGTAAAAATCTTCTAAAACACAGCAGAAAAATGCATAGTGCCACTTTTGGAAGCATCTGCTTGGTGAATCACACAGCACGTGGGGTCTCAGTGGTGCAATATATTTTAGGTTTTATTTATTTTTAATACAACCCCTCATATTATAACATTGCTATAATATCCATGTTAAGTAGCTTTGTGTCAAAAAAAGGCTAACTGGTAATTCATAAGTACAGTAGAGACCATATTTAGCAGTTGGGTGTAAATCAGAACATAGGAGGATAGATGGGTAAGAATTATAATGGTAATTGATATGAAGAGACAAACCAAACAGAAGAACTAGGAAGTCTGTCATCTTCTGCTAGCTTTTATGACCAGATTCCATGTATTTTCCTGCTGTGTTATCCATAAGCACTAACATTCATAACCATTATGTACTATCAAAGCTGCTCTTAGTATTAGAGTGAATGATTTTCTTCTGTAACATTGTCCCATTAAAAATGAGCAACAAACAGCTACAAACCAAATGCAACATATTTCCTGCAAAACATATGCCACCTTCCAAGTCATGCAAAGATTTAGCCATGTAAGTCTGATTGCTGTGGACTGAATAAAGTTTCCCAGGACTTAGTTCATGAATATGTGAGAGATGACCCTGTATTTATTACTTTAATACATTTTTTGCCTTGTGATGAGAGGCTTTTCACTATTCAGAATCCTTTTATGAAATAGTGATGCTTTGTTTCATTAAACATGTCTTATTGCTCATTCAGAGCTATCAAATAAGTATCAACATAGCTCATATTAATTGGTGCCCATGAAACAACTTGGATTGTATTTTATGTCTGCAATTTTATAAGGAAACATCCCAGATTCACTGCAATAAAATGAAGTATAATTCTGGCTCAAGAAGTCAGAGTTTATGAAAGCTCTACTTCAATCTACAGACATTTCATCTGCCTTTAAACCTTCTTGGGTCACAATATTGTTGTTTATTTCTATTAATAAGTGTCTTACCCAACAGACACTACTTTAGAGGTATAACAGAACTCTGGTAGTGGGTTTGAGCTATTATAACAATTCTATACCCTAAAAGATTCTGATTGATTGCATGAATGTTATCTCTATTTTTTCTTGCTATTGGTGCTGTTTAATTGTTTTATTTTGTATTGTTCTTGTAGACTAATATTGTTTAAAATTAGCATTGATTACTTTAAAGTGCCAATTTACTTAATGAGAGCAAGAGAGTACAAAAACTACTAAGCAAGAAATTAAGAAATGTACATTAATTACTAACACATGTTAGCAGTGACAGCTTTTTTTCAGTGAAGGCTTAGGTCAGTGTCCTGAGAGGAAGGAACCCTGTGACCATACAATGCACGATTGACATTACTGGAAATTAATAAGAAGGAAATCTGTTGAGACCACTGGGTCTGTATAAAAGCATGAATCCCTACCACAGAGATGCATCTATGGACTTTAAAGATGAGAAGTCTAAGTTAATTAACATAGTTAAGTACTGCAGTTGCGTTTCTTTATTTTTCATTTGGTATTGGCAGACAAACCAAACCAAATAAATTTTCGTACTACATCTTGACTTCTTGTCAAACATTACGATAGTAAATTGTGATGTTGATGTTTCTACTTCCCCAATACATTCTTTCCTAAAAAGAAACAAGAAGGGGAAAAGTTCTGATACTTTCAAAGCCTTCTATTTTCACACTTTCATGGTAAACAATTGTATTTTTTTTTATTTTAAATTTATTTAAATCTTTTATTTTAAAAATATTTATTTTTATTTTAAAATTATTTAAAAAATTTCTTTTTTCACTGTTTCAGTGGATCCAAAATATTTTAAAATATTTTTTACAAAAATATTTTAGATTTTCTACACATACCACACACACACACGTACACACACACACACCCCATTAGATCTCATACAAAAGTCATAAGAATGATTTGAAGCCCCGAAGTCTTTCTGAAATGCAGCTTTTTGCTTCTGGTTTTGTCTGTGTACCATATGACAGATGCACATAATATTTCATATATACTAGAATGGTTCTGTCACAAGATGGAATATTTGAGGCTCAAGCCTGCTCTGCTTGCAGCTAATCGAATCTGACTGTGCTCTAGTATTGTCATGACAAGGTTACAGTAATAAAAGGGATGTATTAATCTAATTTTTTATCCCAAAGGTATGTGATTGTGAGGTGGGACTACTGTACTTTCAGTTAGGTTTTATTTGTAAGGGATCTCAGACAGGCTTCTCTATCGAGAGCCTCTGCTTGAGCATACTTGAGTGTTTCTGAGCAGATGTTCATAATTCAGGATATATGTGCTGCTAGACAGGCCAGAGTGTCCCTTGCAATGAAAAGAAAGCCACAGCCCAAACCCAGTCATGGGCTTTCCCACTTGCTGACAGGAGAGGCAACTCAACACTCCATGAATTTAATTCCTACTAAGACTTAAGGGAATTGTCACATTTTCCTTTGTGAGTATACTCAGTTCCCATTAGCCATTGGAAACTGGCATTACTCATTTTTAAGGAGCTATTCATCATCTGAAACCAGGATTATTTGGTTGGTTTCAAACTTCAGAGAGTATCTCTCCTTTCAGACTTCCTTTTGCTCACTATGGTATGCACACTTCTGCTGTCCTGTTTCTAATGACTACCCAGTGAAAAGGAAAGTTAAACCCTCTGGTGAAACTGAAGTGCTTTTAAGAACTTTGCATTTTGGATTAAACTGTCCTAATTCTGCTATCAGAAGCTTTAATCTGCTCTCTTCCCAAATTCTTGCTGAATTGTGAGGTGATTTACATTTTTATGTCTCATGGTCATACCTGTAAGTGCACGAACGTCTCTTCGCTCAGTCCAGTGCTCTTTGCTTTACCATTACATCCGTAATGACTGTGTCATGTGGAAAGGGGAGGCTTCCCTAATCCTTAGTGTGGGAGGTTTTACTTTGGTCCTAGTGTTTAATTTGTCTGTAAGTGTCCCAGGAAGGTCAAGACCCTTGTGCCCAGCTAGACTGTCAACATCTTGTTTGGGGGGTCCTTCACAAAGAAGTCCTGCTGGATAGGAGGGTTGTTCCACTGACTCAGGGAAACACACCACCAGTGTAAGGGAGACCCCTCTTTATTATTGTGTTACCTGCTGCTAGTGACTGTCAGGGTCTGCAAAGGACTCTAACAAGTTAAGGAATAAAAGTCTTACTAATATAACATTATGACAGGTTAAGGTTCAAAGGTTGTCAGTGATAGTGTCTGACTGCAAAAATATACTTGAAGGAATACACAAACAAACTGTAATCTTCAGGAAAATATTCAGAGTGTACAGAGTATGATTGTTACACAATTCCTGACCCTATGGGGGAGAAGACAGCCTCGCCCATCAACTGATTCCAGCAGTTACAATGGAGTCTTCCCCAGCTTTTCATCATTCTTGGTTTACTTTATACTATTTCTTTGTGTTTAGGTGGAGCTTGAGTGACTCTAGTCATGCATACCTTTGTTACTGATGTGTGTAAAATTCTCTCACTTCACTTTTAAAGTCAAAATGAATGTAGGGCACATATTCATGTCAGTGAGGGGTGGTCGTACCTTGCAGGTGGATAACTTTGGACAGAGGTATGCATTCATATCATTATTATTAGGTTTAATGAAGCAGGTTCATCTAAGAGGGATTTCACCACAGTTGCTGGCTCAGCAGTAGGACATATTCCTTTATCTTCCTGGTATGTGGTTTATCACCTGCAAAGTACTGAGTTGCCTCCCCTGCAAGGATTTCTGCAGACCCTGGCTGCAGTGTCTCCCCACTGCTCCACCCTCCATTCCATCCCACTTGGGAGGTGTGTGTGAGTGTGTGTGTGTGTGTGTGGAGCACCATCATGGGCCAGGTTTCAAGTCATGCCAACAGCATTCCATCCAGGAGGCACCAACTGTGATTTACCCAAAAATTTCTATACTAACTTCTGTTAAAATGCTAATATAACTCTTCAGTCTTCTCTAATTGTATCCCAATTACCTGTCCACAGGATCCCCAGTCATTTTGCCACAGGCTGAGATAAGGACTCTGACTCTCATCTAGTTCCATTGTCAGGTACACCTTCCACTAGCCCAGGTTGCTCAAAGTGCCACCCAACATGGCCTTCAACCCTTCCAGGGATGGGGCATCTGCACCATTTCTGGGCAAACTCTACCACCTGTCAGCCCCCTTTAGGCATTGGAAGGTGCTGTAAGGTCTCCCTGAAATCTACTCTTCTCCAGGTTGAACAACCCCAACTCTCTCAGCCTGTCTTCATTGGGAGGTGCTCCAGCCCTCTGATCATCTTTGTGGCTCTGTTCTGAACTTATCCCCACAAGTCCATGTCCTTCCTATGATGGGGAATGTCTTCTCTCTAAGTCAGGTACGTAGCAGCCAATCTGGATTTGCTGCAGCATGACCATCACTGTCTTATCTTCTAAAATTAAGGAGATGAAAAAAAAAAGGAGGCTTTACAGACTTTACCTCAGATCAGTTTGCCAAGTATAAACAGATAAATAAAACATAGAAAAGAATTTTCATTTCTAAAACAGTTCTTTTATGAAAATCTAATGCATAAAGGGAAGAGGGGGCTCAAGACAAATACAAATAAGGCATCTGGGAGACAAAGCCCCAAAAAAATACAGTGTTTGCCCACTCTGACCTATCCTTTATAGTGTCCTTGTTCCTTCCTGAGTAGGCAGATAAGTCCTTCAGAATCAGGCTGAATGTGAGAGGTTAGTCTATAAGAGTTTATGGGCTCCCAATTCGAAGCACCTTAAGTATATTTAACAGTCAGAAAATATTTCTTTTATATCTGTGAATTTCTTAAGAAAACACAAAGTTTTACACATTATTTCTTAAATTTAAATTTACCACTTAAGCAGTACTCTAACATGTTTATCAATAGAAAGTATTACCTGAAAAATTCTACAAATTAGTAATAAATTATTTCAATTCATTATTCTTATTTCAAACTCTTTCCTCAATGAGACATTTAGGCTCCAAATCAAGCTAAAAACTCAGAACAATTTTCAGTAGAAACAATAGTACAGAAATTATAGAAAGATTTAATCTAATCTAATCTAATTCAATCCAAAATCTAGGAAAATAACCCAATGAATATGGATTTTAAATGGATTTTTGGATTTTTTGAGGTGAAGTTTATAAACTCAGAAAAACCTCTTAATTTTTTTCTTCTTATAATTTTCCAGCAGGGCAGTTACTGCATAACTTGGTGTTACTCAGTATCTTTTTACTTTAAGAGAATATATATACTTTTTTTTTAAGTTTAGATTGAATGAAAAGATTGAAAATGTGACCAGATTATAATGATTTAAATATTTTATTATTTAGATAGAGGATATACAGGTGTGCTTGGAGTCCTCTGAGATGCTTTAAAAGATGCAAAAGAGTATTAATGTGCCAGGATGAGATTTCAGAAGTTTGGATTAGTGTATTGATGGTTGCAACACCTTTTGGCACCTTCCTTTGAATGAGGAAAATCTTGCACCATATGATGGGGTTATTGAAGAATGCCTAAAGGAACTATTTCTTCTTCCCAGATTGATCTTGCTGATTATGATGGGACTTCGTTGCCCATTCAGATATAACAAGGGAGAAAGAAAGAAGCCGGTTGAGGAAGTTTTTCCATTTCTGCCCACAAATACATTTTGAGAACAGAAAACTACTAACCAAAATTTCAATAAAAAATAAATCTGATAAATAAATGCATGAAGATTAACCTTTTTATCTGCTTTCCTTCTACCTCTTTTAACAACTGTGTTGTCACTATTATTCTGCTTAATGCTGCGAATTTGCAGTTTCCCCAGTATAAGAAATTAAAAGATTTTAGAAGGCTGTTCCTGGATTGAAACATGTGCTGCTTCATCTGCTTACTCATCCTCTTTCATTGTAAATTATCTCCCTCCACACACACACTCTCAGAACCCCCTGTCTAAGTTTGATAATGTTATCATTAGCAGGGAGGGGAACAAGATGGGGAAAACTGAGTAATTAGCATCCTTTATTAAATTATGCTGAATTAATTAGTTGACTGGGTGGTTCAGAGATTGCGTCTGCTCATATCAGAATGGTGATTTTCAGTTCAAAATAGCATCTGTTCCACAGCTTTGGAGCAGCAACAACAAAAATTAATAGTGTATGGATTATGTCACAAAAAGAGAGGTGCTGCATTCATCTGCCTCCCTGCCACTTGCATGTCAGACATAAACAGCAGACATCACCTTCCACAATTTCTGCAGGACCACAGAGGTTGAAATAAATTTTTCAATTGAGTTTGGTAGCAAATGTAATATTTCTCATACATTTTAAGGACAGGGGAGATTAATTTGGTTTCTAAAGATGGTTTGTTTCACTTTTTGTGATATCCAAGCTTATTTTCCTTGTTCTAATAGAGAAAAAGATGGCTTTGACTGATCCTAGTATCAATTTGCAATCCATCAAAACACAGACCACTTTTATTTCTGGTGGAAATAAATTGAAGTATAGTCCTTCTTGTCCTAAGAAGCATAGAATTCTTGTATATGAAAAATACCACCATGGGCTTCCTTTTGGTCTTTTAGTTTCTAGGTCTGAATCTACAATTGGACATAATTGGTTCAAATGTGGCAAAGGTCTGGAAATGAATCTTTTTGCTTTGGTTTCACAATTTCAATAATTACCCAATAAAACAGTGTGTGAGAAAGCTCCTGCTGCATTAAAAACAGAAGGATTTTTTCTTCTCTTTTTCTTTATTCTTCAAATGACAAAATGGGAAAATGCCTTTAAGTCTCAAAGAGATTCTTAAAACCATATTTTATTTAAAGAACAAAGGAAAACTGAAGTACTTTCAGCAATATTGTATCACTATTTCAGTCAAGAAACAGAATCTCATTGACTGTTACTACATGATTTGCTGGTCACATAAACTGTAATGTATACATATAATTATGCATATATATATATATATATATATAAAAGAGAGGCTAAATAGTAGGAGATACTAATCTGTTTATTGCAGAATAATATAATGTAAATTAATAAGGAAGAGAGTCAAGAAACCAGAAGCAGAATGTACATCTTCCCCACAGCTGACCTAAAGAACGTGGTACCTCCTTCTCAGTCACCAAATTTTCCAGGAATGGCTCCTGCCCTCCAGGCAGCAGAGGTGACAAGACTATCTGGCTACCTAAGGAAAACATATGTGAGTTTTCCTGATTTATTTTGACTCCTTTAAAAAGGTAGTCTATGACCTGGTAGCTGCTCGAAATCACTTTCTAGGAGGATCTTATTAAAAAAATTGCAAATGAGTGTCACTTCAAATCCTGGTTTTCTAATGTTGGCATCAGGATGCACAGTGGACAAAATATTGAACACAGTTTCCCCTCTAAACAGCTAGGCAAGGAAATGGCTCAAGCAATTAAGAAAGTAAAACAGGTTTTGCTGTGCTTTGGAAGGTTTTTTCTTGTAAACAGTTGAAAATTAACTCATAACTTCCTTTCTTTCTATATATTTTGAATATTTTAGATCAACAAGCTACTTTGATATTTTCTCAGCCTCCTCCTTGCCCATTCTCTGCCTCTAAAGAGAAATTTTAAATATAGAATACAGCGTATAGGTAGTGTTAGTCCAGCTTGAGCTTGTTTCTCTGTTTCTTTCACAGAAACAAAACCTCTGAGGAAACCTCCCAGAACTGCAGCTTCAAGGCACACACAAGTCCTCGTTATTGTTGGAGGCCCCATCACCCCTCACACAACCCCTATTAAGGAATTTGAATGCTGCCTCTGGCTCTTCCTTTCACACGCTAGTCAGCTTTCCATTTAGCCAGGAAAAAAAAAAAGAGTGAGAAATATGCAGAAATTCTGTAAGTTGTTTGCATTCCCCTGGAATATTTCTTTAGCTGAAGGGGATTAAACCAATGAAATATAATGAAACCATATGCTCATTATTTCAAAATAGAGCAGCTGCTTCAGGGAGTATTGAGAAGATTTATTAATTCTACTGGCACTGCTCATTAAATCTAGGTATCTACATACCTGTCTTCCTCAACAAAACTCCTCAACAGAAAAATCACCCCTGTGGAGTTCAAACTGATGTTCATCTTGGCATTCTTCCCTGTATCCTTCCAGGGCAGAGAAGACAATATGCTGAGCTGATGTTGCTGGAGAAGTGGAAAAAATCACCTATGTGGAAAAACCTATCTTGTGTGGGTACAGTTTGGAAGTCCTGTAAGAGGAATGTGTGTTGGCAAAGACTGATTTTACCTGCTATGGACCATATGTGCATTTAATTGAGTTTGCAAGTTCCCAGGCAGAATGCCAAATGGACAGTCTGCCATCTGATAAGTGTCATGAAGTTTTTCCCCTCTTGTTCTCTCACAAGCTTTGGGCTCATACAGACTTCAAAAAGTAAAAAAAAATCTGTTCTTATCTGAGATTGATACTGGGCTATGTAAAAGCCATCAAAAAATATTACAGAAACTCAAAATATTGGATTAACTTAGAGGTTTTAACTTCAACTGTAATACCGAATCTTGAATAAAAATATAAATTGACATTGCGCCCCTCCAGAAGTATTATCTTAGTCAAAATTGCCCCCATGGTTTTCTCTTCTAAGGACAGGGAAGTAATTGAAGTGACTCATCTCCAGTTATAACATCCAGGAGCTGGAATAGGTTCAGGGAAAGAGAGTTGAGTAAGAGACACTGCAAAACCAAAGCAGTCTGAGGGGCTGTGTTTGTACAGATGCTGCCAGCTGATTCCCAAATCGTGATATGGCCTGGGAACACCTCTTTCCAGGCACTACATCATGTCTGCACTGTTGAACACAGAGGTCAGCAGTCAGTGACAGAGCTGGATTGTCTCTCTTTGCAGTTATTACCTTGATGCTTGGCTTCTCATGGAGGTGGCCAGAGCCTGTCTGCATGAATTATCCTGGTGGCATTTCCCCTTCTGGTCAGTGCACACCTGCTGAACCTCATGAAAAGATCTGCAGGAGCTAATCAGTCTCATGAAGACTACTCAAAATTCTTCATGACTAAAACAATAAGTTCCCCATAAGGGAATTGGCATAGTGTCTTCCAGGAAACAGACCATACAATTCTGCAACAAACTTGACCGAGGGTTTAATTATTCAAAATAAAGCTAATATGAGGACTGACGTTCTTTGTACAGTGATAGTCACATTCTCAACATTTAGGTGGTTGTCCAAAACACTTTTCCAGGAGGTCCTTAGAGTAGGCTAACTCAAGAATTCTCAAATGAAGTAGGATGTGATCACCATGCTAGGCATTTCAGTGTTGCATTCAGTCTCCAAGGAGTGCTCTCTTTTATTCATAAGGTGTAAATTTGGCTATCTGGATGGCTATAAAGTCTGAAGTTTGCTGAAAGTAATCTTTCTCATTGACAGATAGAATTTAAACCATAATCAAAATTTCCTGACAATGCTAGAATTGAAGCAGTAGTAAGGGATGTTAGGCTCAGACTATGAAGTAGTCTGAAGAAACTGGTGAACAGCAAGCCATGAACAATGACCAGAGCATACATATTGCAAAATCCATATTTCACATCTCAGAGAACAGAGAAAATAAAGAGCCAATGAACCATACCAAGTGTCAAAGGTAACCATAACACTGCATTATCCTGAAGTTAAGTTGCCACAATCCTGAAGTTAAGTTGCGTGTCCCTGCAAACCTCTTCTAATATTTAATTATGTCACCCAGCAAAAGAATTGTACAAGAGAATTTTGAGTTTGAGAATTTTCTCTTTGACTGCTTTCATACTACCCCCAGTGCTATGTGAAACAGTCCCTCAAAGCATCTTCGCTGTCTGTTATAAAAATAATAACCACCATTGCAATAAATAACCTTGCTACTTGCAGCTACAAGGATAATTTCTGGAACACAAAAAAATCCAAAATAGTCTAAAATTTTTTACCTTCTTGTCTTTTTATTAGGTCATCATTAGATATTTTTTTCTGGGATCACAAGGGGGTCATAACTTTAAAAAAAGGATCAGAATTGTGTTTGTAGTGAACATGAGTAAATTTAATGTGGTTATGAAAAGAAAAATGCAGTTCTGAGGAGAAATAGTGTGGCTACATTTCATTAAGCTCTCTCACCAGGCATTAATTAGTCTCTGGCAGCTATATGGAGGGGATGCACAAATGCAGTCACACTTTCTTACTTCTTAAATAAAAGAAGTATATTCACAATAATTTTTTTTCACAGACATTTCTACTAGGTTTGATTTCTATAGCACTATCTGAGATTGTTGAAAAGCTTATGAACATTTATATAGCCATGATTAAATGTAATTTTTACTATAAATGGTGTTCAAATAGATTTATACTCTAAAAGAAGAAAAATATAACTTTTTCTCCTCTAATTTTTATGACAGAAATAAACTGCAGTACAATTTAATTTGAGGTCAGTCTTTGACATGGACTCGTCACAGTTTTTCCTAATAATTAAGATAGTAACTGGGAAATTGTAATGAGTACCCCAACTAGTATTTAAAGACCAAAGGAATAAACAAAAAGGCCAACAACATATTTTTTGCATAATCTGCTCAAAAAAAAAAAAAAAAAGGACATGAAATGGGGTGCTTAGTTATCTGGTCTGAGCCACATTATTTATAATTTCAATGAAATACGGAAAAACAGTGCCCTTTGTTCCAAAAAGAGGACACAAAATGCTTCATGTGGCTGGGTTAATTATAGATGAGCTCAAAAGTTCAGTCTGTCATGAACCCTCTTAGAAATTGTCATTGGGAAAGAGACAACAAAAAAGCAAACAGAATGCAAAGTTCATCTTTGTTTTCTCTCCCGTGGACTACACTTGTGTGGGTGTTTCTCCGAGGTTTTTGATTGATAGTAGGAGCAGCTGTCAGCCAGAAGCTATGCATGAAGGAAAAGGGGGTTTGAGAATACATCAGGAGATTTCAAGAACCTCAGCTATATATCATACTGATTATTCAACACAGTGAAAATTTAGGTGGTTTTTGGTGACCATCTATCCATACTTGAAATGCCTTCAATGAAGGTAAAAGGTGCATTACTCAGTGCAGCTGAGTGATTTTATCCCGTTTAGCTCAGAATGCAAAGGTACCACAGAAATATAAAGACATCACTCTGCAATAAAAGGCATATTGGAACTCATTTTAGCCATGCTTATGTTTAAGGAAATCATTGGCCATGTTGTCATTCTGTAGTTAATTTCAAGCACACACTGTGAATACCTAAACATCAAAAGTTTCTAATTAGTTTTTCTAAGTAAATATTCTTCATTGGTTTATTCTTGGAGAGAATTTATTTTTAGCAGGCTTTAATTTCTTAGTTGATCTTTTATTTCTATAGAACATCTTTTCTGTGTTTTGAAGAAAAATACAAGCTTGAATCCCTACAAAAGTTATAATTTCTAGAAAAGATTCAGCCATTGAAAACAGCCAAAATTAAGAGATTAGTATGGATTGCAGTTAAAAAAAAAGTCCTGATGATAGAAGTCTAATATTAAAACTCCATGACTTTATGCTGAAATTTGACTTCTAGAGAGACACCTTCAGAGGTTTCCTCCCAAAATTTGCCCTAAACCAGGACACAGTTATAAATTATGGTCGTTTAAAATCACATTACCTTTGCATGTAAATGTCTAGAAGCACCACAGAAAACTAAGATTATTGAGAAAAAATAGAACTGTGAAAAAGTGAAAGAACAGTGAAAAGAAGGTATTGGTAAGTGATGGTGTTCACAGGGGTCCCAGGATGAAGGAAGAGACAAGAATGTTGACTCCATGTTTCAGAAGGCTGGCTTATTATTTTATGATATATGTTATATTAAAAGTAAATTATATATTAAAACTATACTAAAAGAATAGAAGAAAGGATTTCATCAGAAGGCTTGAACGGAAAGGAAAATATTGATAACAAAAGCTCGTGACTCTCACAGAGTCTGAGACAGCTGGACTTTGATTGGCCATTAATTAAAAAAATCAGCGTGGACCAATCAAAGATCCACCTGTTGCATTCCACAGCAGCAGGTAATTATTATTTGTATTTTGTTCCTGAGGCCTCTCAGCTTCTCACAAAAAAAAAATCCTAACAAAAGGGTTTTTCATAAAATGTGTCTGTGACGTTGTTAGTTGAAAATATTTCCTTTTCTTCCTTCTACTATATCATAACACTCCTTCTGGGATCATCCAGTTTGCTCTAATTTATCTTGGAAATATTGTATAATTATTAAAAACAACTTCCCCCACCCCTCTGTCCTTCCCAGGATGTACCTCCTCCTCCCAGAGACACAGAGGATGGGGGTTGTCTCAGTCAACTTAGTATGAAAGACCTTTCCAACACCATACGTCATTGCTACATGGGTTACTTTGAGAAAAATATACATGGAAAAGAAACAGAATCTCAGAAAATACAGATGATGTAAGCTAGAATGTGTTCTGAACAATTCTTTCATTATATATATAGACATGTATAAATCAGCATTATCTTTCAAAGCTTTAAGTGCTTTGGACATTGAATTTATGAAATGAACATGTCAGTGGCATAGAACATTGTACCAGGGAATGGATCAATAAAGAAGAAAAATAAGAAAGCTTCAATTATTATCAAACCTCTTACTGCTTTTAGATTTTAGTAGTTGATTCCTTTTGAAGACCTGATTAAGTTTTAGGCTATTTATTTTATGAAATATTATATAATCCTAGTGCCTTATGATGTGAAAATGGGGAAAATTAGCGGTACATAAGTGAAGGAATGTAGATTTCTCTTTTCTTCACTTCTGCTATTTCACTGCTTTTTCTCTATTGCTATGAAAATATTAGACAGCTTTATCAATGTTTTCATGGCCTATTCATAACTTAGCAACAACATTTGTTTAGGAGTCTATAGATATTTTTAAAATGTATACTTTGAATTTTATACTAAAAGTTGAAGAGAGAGGGAGCATATGGTCAGGAGTTTTATGAGTCTTTAGGCTGCTAACTCTTAAAATTGCATACAGAATTAAATTGTACACAGAAAAACTTACTAAACAGTTAAAATGTGCAGGCAATGAGTATGTGTAATGTCCCTTGATATATAACAGAATTGTAAAAGAGAAACTATAAACCAGCCTTTAAGTTGCTTATAGATTTTAGAGGCAGAGTTATTTGTAATCTTGATTCAAATGGAATTGAAAAATCAACTAGCTACTAGTGATCCTACCCCCGCTGCATAAGCTTTAGGATTCTTTGGTATTGTTTCAATTTTTGTTTTTTTCTTTTTTGACTCGGGAAAAGTCACAGCAGCGTATTACATCAGGAATCCAAGAATTCTGGGTAGTGCTGCAGACTGTCTGTGTGATCTTGGCCAAATAGTTTAAATTTTTTCCCTATAAAACAAGACAACAGTACTTTCTTACTGTAGATGATGCTGTGAGCTGATTTTACTGTACAGTAATGAGGGATAACATTGATTCTTTACTGGTGAAAAATGTTTCCCTGGAGTATCTTAATTCTGTAAGACACACATTTCTTCATAAGCAGATATTAAATACTTCAAGAATGTTAAGTAGAAAAAATTTATAGATTTTTTTTCTTGTAGAGGCTGCATTTGCCACAATGTTATTGCCTTTTTATTCTGATTATTACTTCTGTCAACTCAGTTTCTACTGTGAACAATTGTCAATTTTAAGAGAAAATTATCCCATTAATTGACTGCACAATTTGTATCCAATACTTCTGTTTAAAAGGTGTTGTGACCTTTCATTGGTCTACAGTAAATGCATTGTTTGTTTCTGTGCTGTGGTTTGTTGCTGAAGAAGAGAATTGTTCATAGTAGCTATCATTTAAACTGCTTAATTGAATGAAAACCAAACTAATTTTCATCCTAAGGGCTAAAGTAGTTATAGCCTTTGGTTTCCTTTTGCGTCTTTTTAGGGCAAGAAGGAAAATGGAGAAGACTGAGGTTTGCTAATGAATACTTACAAAGCTAGGAAAATGGTCTGTATTGAAGGGAACCAGAAGCTGCAAAACAACAATTCTGTAGCTCTGTAGTAACAAATGCTGCTGACTTAGAACAGCTGCAGTCACTTTGAAACAGTAAAACTAATAATAAACAGGGTATCTTGGCCTTCAAATCCACATTTCATTTCAGCTCATAAGTGTTTCTTCTTAGACCAGTTATTTCCTTTTGTACAACTGACACAAGCAGTGCCATAATCAAATTCTTTCCCTTGATTGTTTTTATTTTTTTCCATTATCTGTTCTTCCTTCCATGTCTTTGTATCATCATCACTCACATCAGCTAGCTGCTTCCCTGGCACAACTCCTGGAACACATCCTTTAGAAGTCAGCATCTTTCATCAGCTTTATGAAAAAATAAACTGGCTGAGTATTTTTTCACATTTTTTTTCTAATTTCACTATGGTATGCAGTGGAGCAAAAAGATAAAGAGACATTTATATACACTTTTCATATATAGAATTTTAAGGATCATCTTTTACATTGAGAAAAATCTTGCTAAGGCAAAAAAATGGTGTGTATTTTATTAGAAAATTTCCAAACAAGTGTTCAAGGCAGATCACAGCGGAGGACTTATTAGGAATTATCTTTTACTGTTGTTTAAATGGATATTACAGTTTACATAAAACAACTGTGGCGCAACACACAATCATTATCCTCTTATAGAAGGGAATCATGTGAGATATGAGGTTATACTAAAAAAAAATTAAGTGCAATAGTAGATCTGCCCAATATATTAACTTTTAAAGTATCGCTGAATATAGCTGACTAAAAACTATTCCACTTAGTTAATTGAATTGACAAACTTTTCTTGCATGGATTGAGAATCAGTGAATCAAACACTGCATGAATGGAACAGTCAGGCCATATACCAATGGATGATCACAGAATAAAAGACCAAATAAGACCTTGCTTTAAAAAATACTAACTTGAGAGAAAAGTTCAAGAACATTTCTATTTCCATATTGTTCAAACTCAAGAATGATCTGGTCCAGGTACAACAACCTAATCAGCCAAATTGTAATTAGGCCGATGAAGGCATGGATGTCATGCCCACTTCCATGCTTATTTTCACATGGGTTCTACACCACAGGAAAGAAATCACAATGTGTGTACAGTGTGGAGAACAGACGGCAGCAGGAGCAAAGGCTGTATTGAATGCATCTGATCAATGAAAGGTGGTGGCAACACTTGCACAGACAGCGATGCCTCACAGTACGTTGCCCTGTCCTGGTCTTTTGATCACTCCAGTCGGGGAACATTTTGGCAGGCACAGAAACTGTCTTCCAGCCCTTCTATCTAGAATTCCTTCCCAAGCAGAGTGTGAGGAAGAAAGGCAAGAGTGGGGAGCAATTGTGAAGGTCATGTTCAGTCCTGGAGCCACAATTTAGGTATATTTTTGTATCTGATGGTAAGATATTTCTAGATCTAAAATTAAGGTAAAAGATGCTAAAGTATTTTATGGAAAGGGGAAAAAAAAGCCATTCTGAGAAGGGAAAGTCAAATGACTTCGTTTCACTTTCTGTCATGAATCATTTGCATGAATTCATGCAGAAAATATACTTCTGATTTTATAAACCTAGCACCATTTCCTGTGATTCAGTTAGCTTTGTATCATGAGAGAAAAGAGGGAAAAGGGACTAACCTTTGCTGCATTTTATCTGTTTCTCTATCTGTTATGCATATCGAAAGAACTACACAAACACCAGAGCTATCTGCAATTGCAAAAGTTGCCTGAGAGCTGGAGCTGTTGAAGGAGTGCCAAAGGATGGTACAAAAAACCAAAAGAGTTGAAGAGGAGAATGAAACAGGTTGCTTAGCACAGTCCTTTCTTCTGTCTTTTTCAGGAAGAAAATTGTCAACATAAATCACACTCTTGGGCTTCTTATTTATTTCCTTGAGTTGTCTACATCATTCAAATGTATTATGCAAGAAAAAAAGGAAAGATAGTAAATTACAATGTGGGAATATATTCTAGCTTAATTTTCTCCAGAAAAAAAATCTAGATTTTTCCAACTAAAACCAGCTTGGAAATTAAAGCAACACATGGTAAAGAGATAAATACAAGATTTGGAGATTAATTTGAAAGGTGCACTGGTATTTTGAAACAAAATTTTACTGGAGATCCAACAACGGACTCTTGCCATCACCTTTCCAAAAGCAAATGCTACATACTCTATGTTGTGCTAACAATTAAAGCAAAAAAAAAATTAAAATTATCATTTTTTAGGGTAAGGCAAAAAGATGAGCTTTAAACTGATTAGGAACATTTAATTTCAAAATTCTGAAGGCTGGAAAAGGCCTAGAAAAAGGAAATTAGGATTTTAAAACAATGACCATGACTAATAAATAAAATGGATCTTTGTGGCCTATTTGAAACCCTTCAAAAACTGGCATTTTTTAAAAATAATTTCCTGTTCAATAAATTATGAACCCTGGTATTAATTTTCCACATTAAGGAGAATTCATCAAAAAAGGGTTTACATATAACTGACTGGTTATATGGCTTACCCTAGAACTTCTACAGGTCTTCTGTGAACTTTATCCCTGAAGCTGTGAAATAGATTCATTCACAAAACTAGATATACAGCCTGTATTTCATCTATTCTGCAACTGATAAGGAGAAGAAGCACACTTGGTACTTTCTGGGCTGGCAACGGGAAGCTGGAAGAGGACTGAGTCTGATCATAATCAGCCAGTGTGCCAGCAAAGTAGGAGCATTGCAGAAGCAGCATCTGCTTCTGTTTTATTATGCTGAACCTTATTGTCTCACCATTAGGCTTGATAAATTCTTGTTGGTTACCTTAGCTATGAGGTGGATTTATCCAAAAAACAGGAGAAAACAAATGGCCAATAGCTCAAATAAGGTACCCAGAAAATCAAATTATAATTGCATCAAAGGAACATATTTCCATGTATCTGGAGTGGAGCCCAGTTGAAAGCAAACAGAAGCAGACTAATTCTGCAGTGAATGACTCATTGGCACAGAAGGGACCGACCAAACATTTGTCAAACTGATGCTGAGAAGAGGAAATTAAAAGAGAAAGGCAAGCAGAAGGGATACACTGGTAGAGACATTGAAATAATTTGTGGGAATATTCTAACTTGATACAAGTGACAGTGAAAGCTATATCTGACGAGTTAAATGACCTGTGATTTTCTTTCTGGGTTGCTGCTTTTAGGTACCAGCTTGTTAGGGCCATATGCATGGATGGACTTGTCTGGTGGATAGGGCCCACAGTAGCACCAAGGGTGACTTGTTTTCAAGGGCAAGAATTTGTGCCATATTTCCAGGTGGGAGCCAAGAGCCAAGCCAGCTGATGAAAAACATGGCAGGTGTGCCTTTCTGTATTCATTGTTGCACAGCTGCTAAAGTTTGATGGAAAACATGTTTGATAGTATTTGCCATTTTAAAACTGACCAGATGAAGACAGCAGGAAAGCCTATAACTTTTGCTTCACCACCCATACAGTACCTGCCACATTTACCACTTTCTTTCTCTATGAGAAATGCTCTCACAAACTCATTTGAAGGATGATGATGCCTTTGTAAAAGTAAAGTTTATATTTCTCAGAAACTATTAAATAGAATTTGTTGGTTTTGTAGTACTAATTTTGTAAGGAGAACTTAAAAACATGTGGATTACATTTTTACATGCTTTGGGACTACATCAAAGATCATACAAGGAGATTAAGAAAAGCTGCAGTCAAAGGAAGGATCTCTGTCAGTATGGAGAATACTACTGTCAGACGCAAGCTATCAAAAATGAATAAAGGAACACAGGCTTTGGTGGATCTAAAAAGTCTGAGTGGATATAATTCTGTAACTATGCTGTGAAATAGCTCTCTGTGGACACAATGATAAAATTAAAAATTTATTTTCCCTTTTCAGACTAAATAAGATGGTTTTCTCTCTTTTTGTTTTCTCTGTTTTGCCAACTGGTTACAACTGTCTTCACCATCATCCCCTCTTTGTGTGCCTGTTTGAAGGGTAATTAAGACTTTGATTCTGAAGTATTTACATTACCAATATCCTTAATATGGATATACAGTCATCTTTCATAGTTTATCTCTTTTTAATGCAAGAAATACTTAGAATAAGTTAACTATTGCTTAGGATGACTGTAATGGTGACAAATGAACCAACCTTCCTGCTATACCTTGCAAATTAAGTATAATATGTAGAATTATACTATAATAGAAATAAGATCTATATTCACATGCAAAAGTAAAAATGGCTTTATGCTCTATTAAATGTACTCACTGTTGACATACTAATAATAAATAACTTAACTTGAACAGTTGGAATAATTGAGAGTATGAACATCCCCCACTGGGATGTGAAAAACATACTTGTAACAAAGTATTAATTTCCAGCGAAATAAACTATATGAAATACACCTGAGTTAAGATCCAAGTCTGAGCAGTTTCAAATGTTGGAGCTCGCTTCCAACTATAAAGTCTTACATAGAAGACACTCAGCTAGGAAGTCAATACAGGTTTCAAGTGGAGAGAAATAAAAAGTAGAATGTGTTGCTATTTACTTCAGAAATCAACATTCTGTGACTTGACATATGTATATATATGTATATTTCACAGAGAACCACATTTAGAAGGCTAGAAGTGTCATTATCCAAAATTAGAAAACAAGACCCATATTCTAAATCTGAACTTTTAATGTTTTTTAAAGACCCAAAATTAAGTATGACATGTGTATATTTTTTTATTTGGACACTAATTAATTTTATATATTTTTAGCTGTCTTACAGGTTCAGCATTAAGTACAATATGTGTATTTTTTTTTCCTTTGGACACTAAGTTATTTCATATTATTCTTTAGCTGTCTGAAAGTCATACACTGAAAAACAACACCCAAAAATATTTGTGTGTAGAGAACAGACAGATAAAAGCTAGACCACCTTTATTATTTTGCTTTATTGTAATTTTAACAAGTCACATACATTGTTTCTACTAGTTAAAAGGAAACAAAAAAGAGAAAAGGAAAGTCAGGGCATTGCAGGGCATTGTGTCAGTTTGTTAACATCCCTTATGAGAAAAATACTCAAAGGAAAAATGCCAGATTGAAGATGTGATTTGGAATCCCACATTAGGCATTTATTCCCCCCGGCAGATCCCAAAGGGACTCCTGGTGCCTTAGGAAAAAGTTTAAAACAGACATGCAGTGAGAGGAGACCCAGCAACATGCAATCACCAGCAGCTGTCACTGAGCTCTGCTCAACAAGAAAGCCAAAGACAAGTCATTGACCCTCATTCTCTCCCTCAAATACATGGAAAAAATTCTCATTATCCTGGGGGTAAAAGCATAGCCTTTCATCAAGGCCAGTGGGGGTCTCACACTTGCAGCCTGGTTTTTAGTTGGTGAGAGTTAGATTTCTACCTGCTGTGGCTTTTGCACCAACACTCGTTGTCTTGTGGTTGTTTTGTGGTGTTCATTCCCTCCTCCACCTTCTGCCAGGGTGTGCTGCCTTGGAAAAACAGGAACATAGGGAAAAGAGCAAAAGGAAGAAGATCATGATTTTTAGCCTTGTGTTTCCTCTTCTGGGATATGGTGATATTTTTCAGTATTTTGCTTTCAACAAAAGCCCCTCTTTCACAGGTAGTTTCCTGTGAAACAGGGCAATTCACAATGAGGTCAAAAAAGGAATGTGAATTCGGATAGTCTGGCCAAATGCATATCCCTCCATCTGTGCAGCATCCTCTCATGCCATTTTACAAGGGCAGATTGTGATAGGAAAAGAGGAAATAATTTTAAGCTAAAAAAGGAGAGATTTGGATTAAATATTAGGAAAAGATCTTTATTGTAAGGGCGGTGAGGCAATGGAAGAGGTTAAACACAGAAGTTCAGCATGATATTTAAGGTCCTTTCCAACTCAAATGATTCTATGATTCCATCTCGAAGTGCATAAGACAAGCCCTGGGAAGAGCTACTAGATTAAAGCCCACTAGGTAAAACTGTGGAAAACCCTAAATGGCTGGATAATTTGCTGATAATTTCCTGAATACTTCAAAGTCCTGCATGTGAAAAGAAAATCTTTCATGGACCTGTGACACCTCCAAGGCTAAGCAGAAGTTGACCACCATTTTTCATTTCTGTGTTTTTTATTTTAGGGACCTGGTCTTAGTTAAGTCTGCTTTAGCTACAAAATCCTATCCAAAAGTTTATTACAAGCTACTAGAACTGTCAGAAAACAAGGACAAAATCAAAAGTATTGGTCCAACAACAGACATATTTACAGTTTGCACTGACCTTATATGTATGTAGGTTTAAAAATATTCAAGTTACTATAGCAGAATATAAAGCTGTACTCAAGCAGGTTGACCTCACTGTAGTTCTCAAGGTGAAACAAAAAATGAAATTGCCAACAAACATATTAGAGCTAGTGATTAAGTGGCTCTTTATACACACTTGGGAACACTGGGAGAGACAGTTCTGATGGGAAAGACATGATTACTTCTGATTACTCTGCACTGTCCCATTACAGAAGTCTGATACCAGATTTCAGTGGAAAAATAATCACCATAAATATGTGAAGTGTATATCATGCAACTGCCATAAGTATCCAAAGTTACAATGAAACTGAATTACATATAAAAAAAAAAATACACGTGGAATGTCCCTTTGAAACTTCCTTCATTTATGTTATAGATGCAAGAGTCTTCAGACCTCAGGAATTTAAAAGGAAGATCTACTGAAAGGGAGAATAATATCCTTGCGTGAGGCTTCTAAAAATTAAATCAATTGCATTTTATCATGTTTTGAAATACCAAAACATGCTGCACACTGTTTATCACAATGGCTTAAAAAATTTGACATCAGGGCCGTTATGGAGAAGGTCTCTTTTCTTACTATCTTTACTGTTGGGATTGTGAAAAGATGGGCTTCTTCAAATTATATGTGAAACAGGGGAACCCTACATGGGAACGTGTTATATTTCTGCATTCACTGCCTGCATTATTTGAAAATGCATGGGTATGTACATGCAGTCAGTTCATAGAGTCAGGGAGTAATATTTTGTAAAGCACTATGATATGTTAGGACATTAGAAGGGATCATTAGGAGAAATAAATATTTGAGAATTGAAAAGTATGTCCAGAGTTCTGGCACTCATAAGACAAATAAGGAAAGGACAAGAATGTGTGGCCATGAATTTTACAACTACAGTCTGTGCAACTATCATTTAGCAAACATTCATTACCATTATTAATAACGTGACATAAATGGGAAACAGCAGACTTAATCCATATACTTGGCAGATATCTGAAACAGCAGATGGCACTTTAAGTGAGATGGGGGGAATACCCAGCAGACACCAACACTGCCTGGCCATAGATCTGGCATTTATATAAATAACTGAGACAAAATCTGGACCTAGTAAAGGCCTCACATGTATACACTTGTGTACAATTATTTTTGTGTCTGCTAGGCAGATCATAATTCTGGCTATGACATTCTTTTCCTCTCATCTGGGAAATGTTCCAGCCATGTTCAAACTGGGGCTGTGGCAACATAGCCACATAAAATCCTGCTTGGGAACAGATTACTGTAGAAGATTGCCACAAGTCCTGCCTAAATGTGTGCTCCCTGTGACACCAGGGGACAATGTAGTCCTTGCTTGTGTCTTGAGTAAACAATATATACCTGCAATATATTACATTAAACCAATATGAATTCCTATGTGGTATAAGTTTTATATTGTCCCTAAATAAACATTTTTTTCACAGCATTTTGCTAATGGATACAGGTGTACTCTGTGGTCATCTGCAAAATATCATCCACATAATGCAACTCATATAACTGTAAATTTATTCTACCTCACATAAGATCTTATTTTACTCTGTGTCTTTTAAAGAGAAAGAAGAAAATTAAGAAACTTGTGTGATCCTTCCTACTGGTTGTATGATCTCATAAATTGCTGAAGACCAGAAGACATGATGATAAGCCATTCTTTTTTCTTAGTAAGTCACATTCAGATGAACATGCCTAAGTAATTTGTATGAATGATGTTCCACTTTGGAGAAAAGGCTATACTAATACTAACTTTCCAAAATTCAGACAGTTCTGAATCCCCAGGACCCCTTTTTCATTTCTTGGGAAAGAGCTATTTCTTGACTTACTTTGATTTTCTGCTCTGAAAAAACCTTCTACAATATGAAAATTTCATAGACATATAACATAAATAGATACAATTATATCATAACATATAATTTTGATGACATGCTGCTTGGGATAGAAAAAAATATGTCAAAGCATGCATGAAGTAATTCCCCTATATAATCGAATTTCACATAATTTTGCATGCATACAGCTGTGAAATTTCTAGCTGATTTTATAGGCACATTAAAAAAAAACAACTTCAGAACTAATGCTAACTTTGTACAAGACAGCGATGCCTATTCCAGGGTATTAAGAAATAGAGGTCATTTTAAAGTAGACTTGGTGATATTCTCATACTGGAAAACAATTGTTTCTTTCTTTTTTTCCCCACTGTGATCCAGGATCAAAATACCGTAAATATACAACCAACTGTTCTTTGTTTTTTAAGGCTAAAGATATCAGCATTTTAGAAATTATATTAATGATAACTATTTTTGAATTCATAGGATTCTCCTGACATTCAGTTCCAGGTCTACAAATTCTTAAATATTTTGTAGCCTGATCATGCTTAACTTTCATCTTTTTGGCCACAAGAACAAAGATATCTTTGAAAACTTATGTAGCATTTTGAAAATAAGTTTTCTTTGGGGGGCTGCTATTAGACCTGCAGTATGAAGTTACTTCACATTAGGACAAATTTGGGTAGCAAATTCTGGTGTAGAATTTTCCCTCGTCACTAAGAAGACAGTGAAAAAAAAATCCATAGGCTTTATTCTTCAGTAGAAGAAGAACTTATTTTCTTCAAGGAACCGTTTTATAAGCTAACCTCCTGGACAATAGCATGACTTTTGGTGATAGAAAAGCACTCATTTCTGTCTTTCACTTTGCTGAAGGATGTTCCTCTCTGTTAATTCTTCTTCATCATTACAGTGCCCTAAGGAAGGTCAGCAAATAACCAAATATATTTTTTATTTTAAAACCCTCTATGAATAGCTTAACTAATTGCCTCTACTTTTCTGAATGTGATCCATTATAAGTAGAAGCACAGTGAAAGGAGTTGAATTCAGTGACAGCTACAGATCCTTTCTTGGCACTCAAGTCATGGTGTGTGTAAACACTGCCAAATGACCAGTGTTCAGAAGGAAGAGAAGACAAACCTGAATAACGGCCCCAATTATTTCATCTTTATAGGCAAGAAATAGGCATGTACAGTTCTCATCTTCCTCTAGCACTGTTAGGCTTTCGGGAAAATGTCTGTGAGAACAATCCATGATTCTTAACATTTTCATGGCTCAGTGTGAAATAATATTACAAAGAAAAGAGAAGCTGAAGGACAATGAGACGAGCTTAAGCTTGGGAATTATACAACTAATTCACAGACTTTCTCAATGGAAATCTGTGTAATGCAGTATTTAATATTCAAGTTAATTTACCACATAAAATAATTTTAGTGTTGTATATGAAACAGGTTCTTTTTTTTCCTATTTTGCTTAATGCTACACAAGAAAAAGATACCTCTCCACCCACTTCTTCTGGCAGCTTTTAGGGCACGTCGTGGTGAGGAGATGAAATACTCTTAGCCAGGATAGAAATCAATTTCCACTTCTTACTCATTGGAAGAGTACGCTGAATACTGAATGGTTCAGAAAGAGAATTCTAGTGAAATAGAACAAGCTAAAATATTAGTTGCTGAACAGTCACAATATATACTGGACTGGAATTCAACTTCAGAAGAGATTGAGTCTTAATAACTAACCCTCAGAAGTGGATCCCCCTTGCAGGGCTCTGGATTGCAAGCCCTCTTCAGGGCATATACCCATCTTTCTTTGGATGGAAGGTCTCATTCCAGTACCTCAGAGGTCAGAGCTACCATGCAGCACAGAAGAGATGCATTGACAAATCTCTGCCTGAATGGCAGGGCCAGGGGCAGCAAACCTACCACATAACTCAGGAAGGACCAAGAAGGGCAAGAGCCTGAGATTGATGCAGCCCCAAAGGCAGAGAGCAGAGGCTGAATGGGTAAAGGCCTCAGGGGAGACTTGCCAGGGCGCTGTCAGTACCTTGGTGCACTCAGGACCCTGACACAGAAATTTCTGGTACCTAATATGGAGATCAAATAACCAAAAATGCCAGTTAGGCTAAGATCCTTCATTAATCTCAAGTGTTTTGGAAAGATACTGCATATTGCAAGATATTTAAATTTATTTTAAAATAATCAGCCTTGTAAAAAGATATAGCTTGAATGACCCAATCATTATGTAGAATTAAAACAACAGTTAATGGCACTGAAGGCACGTAAAGTGTGTCAGGTTTCAATTACTGAACAGAAAAGGAAAATGAGCAAGTTTGGGCATTAGAACACACACCTTTATCAAGGGGAGTTATAATGTTTTGGCCAGCAGGCATGGGCAGAGCTGAATTAGTCTGATTAATAGATCCTTCATGAAAGAAGTGCTGTATTGAAAGGACTGTGACAGATAAACCATAAATTCTGTATTAACATCTAATATCCACCACAAAAGTTCATGTGTGTGTGTGCATCAGAAGAATCATTATTTACTTTGGGAATTTGAGAAAAATACCTTATTGAGCAGTCAGGAAAGATCTGTCAATTATGAAGCTACATTCCTCAAAATGTATGCAACAGCAGTGTGCAATAGGCAAGATACAGAACAAGCCAATGTTTTATTTTTTAAGCTTATTTAAGATTCAGCCACAAAACTGCAAAATGTCCTGATGTAAAACCTAGCATAGTGTAAGTGATGTCTGACAAATATTTCCTCAAATACACCAATATGACCAAGTACACCTAGAATTATTAAGATCAAAAAGCTATAGAAACACTCTTGGAAACCTTTCCATTATCTTCCTCAGTTATTAGCATTGAGAATCATCTTGAGAAGCTTCTTCTTCTTCAAATTCCTCCATAATTACCCTTTTACAAGGACTCCAGTATAGCATAACACCTACTGCAAGAAAGTGCATACCTTCATTTTGAATGTCACAAAAAAACCCCCAAATCCTAAACTGGAATCAGAAAAGTAAGGGCAACACTTTACCACTTTTTTCCATCCAAATAGTCTTCTTTCAAATTACAGTTTATCTGCCACTGCTCTAAGTTCTTAAAAAAACTAAAGCCTATTTTTTTCTGCCTTTCTGAGATTAAAGTGGAAATACATATTAAGAGCAACCCCATATAGGAATTAATGGTTTTCAAGATTAAATTTACACTGAGGTGACCAAACAGGCAAAAAATGTTTTCACAGATTGAAATGGTTGATGCATTTTAAGGTCTTCTGGAACTTTACCAAGTATCAATAATGTATTACTATCTATTGTCTGGAGGTGTTTGGATACATGAAAACAAGTAGGTAATTCCTTAAATCATTTGGGAGAAATAAATTGACATTTACCTTTTTACCTGCTTCCCAAAAACTAAACTAGTGAAAATAGCAATATTTGAATGTACCTAGCTTAGAAAACATAGACCTATTCTTTTTGTTTAATGGCTGATTCAGTTTTACAGTGGAAACACCCTGAAATCTCGTCCTTTATTTTACATTGGTATATTGAAGATACTGCATCTCCCTAGATTTTTGTCAGCCCTAAAGTCCAATGGATTTAAATACCTTGGTCAGTGAGATTAAGTCCAAGATTATGCCCCTTCTGAAATGGAAAAGGGTCAAAAGAAGTATTGGAGACAATAAATGGCCTTCTCTCTTCTCATTCTGTGTAGGGTGTTTATTTGCATAAATTCAGCAAAAGACTGCAATTACCTAGACTGCTCTAATAAGGCTTATTTGTACCACATACTATGTAATACAGCGTCTCTTATAGAAATGAGTGCTCCAGCTTTATAGATGAAAAATGGTTATGCATGTTATATATTTTCACTAAATTTAATAAGGAAAGAGATACTGCTAACATGAAAACAAGACTAAATGAAAATTATTTCTCCATAGTCATAGGCATGTGGTATAAAACAAACAATAGGAGTACAATTTCATTATATCCTTCAAACACCACAAATATTCAAATCATCGGTATTGGAACTTTGAATATTAAAATTATTCCCTATGCATCATCCAGATTTCTGGGATTAAACCTTACTCAGGTCCCTCAATTAAGACTCAGCCTGCATCAAATTTTACTTCTATACTATAGTTACTTGGTATCTGATGTCTGCATTAGAGACAGAAATTCAACAACCTCCTTTTGAAATGACTGCCTAAGTGAAGGTCACAACATTCCCACTTTCTGCAGTGGATTCCTGATCTTATCTATCATGGAAGAAACATTTTATCTGTTTCAAACAGTACTGGAAGGGATAAAGCATTATCAGAAAATGTGTTTCTGGGTAATAAAAATTATTAACGTCATTGCTACACTTTTACTCATTATTTTAAAATGCATAGAATATACAAGCATCTTACAAAAAAGTCTTGGAAAGTGAAAAATTTATATTTGATCATTTCAATGGAATTACTTAATGAGCATTTTGAGGCTGCAATTTAATCAGAAATAAAAAGAAAAAAACTGGACGCCTGAAAATAGGGCAACAAATGCCATTATAGGTAAGTCATTTTTTCCAATGCAAAGTTGCAGACTGGCATAACTGTATCTTTCACATTTGTGTACAAGGTCAGGCATACTTCAATACTAATCACACCTCTGGAAATCATCTCATGAGTATGTGAAACAGCTCTGTAGAACACCATGGGGAATGGGAGTGGACAAGTTAAGCTTTTAAACTTTTAAAAAATTATTTTAGGGACTGCAGACAACTGAAACAAGAAATATTTAATATTGATTTAACCTAATGTTTAGCCTCTAAGTTAAAGAGGTCCCATCCTCTTTGAGACCTCTATCTGGAAGAAACCTCTTGACTTCACCATTGCTGATCATTAAAGGCTTGTTTGTTTAACCTTAGCATATTATTCATGTGTAGTTTGTACATGGATTATATAATTTGGAAAAGGACTATGAAAAGATGCTGTAATACTGCTCTGTGTTTATTTTGATTATCACTGTAGCTAATATCCATTACTCAATTATGGTAATCAAATGTCTTTTCAGCCTCAAACAATTCATCATGAAATGACAAATGTTTTCTATTTGTAAAATTTTGACTTGGTTGATTAAATAATTACAAAGCATATGTGTAAATATAAAATAAATCTTCCTTAATTTTACAAGACATTGCAAAATTTGGAAAGAGTCAAGCTGTACTTCACTAATCATCACAGCTTTCACAGTAAAAGCTCCATCACTGGCTCCGGGATAAAAGACTGATTCCCAAACATGTAATTGTGGATCTATTTAGGTAGAGGAATTAGTGTACAAGGGATTGAATTTTCAACTAAAAAAGAACAGTAATTATCTTTTTGCTATAATTATATTAAGAAAAGATATTTTCTTTTCAATTATTTGATAAAAATCTGAATATGTAGCAGTGTGCGCATTTCTTTCACCTTTACAGTGAAATAAGGTTCTGATTTACAATATTAGAAGGGGTTTTTTCAATTGAAAATATTAAAAATATTAGTGATTTTAAGGATAGTAACAAAAAAAATGGAAATAATTACTAATATCAGAAAAAGATAGAACTGTAAAATGTTTACTCGATTAAAAAAGGTGGGTGCATGCATTTCTCCTATACTCACTGCATTCAAATAACCTTGAAGTGACAGTAGAGAAGGTGAGGGAAAGGCACCCCATCTCACCTAACCTCAACTGATAGGCAAGCACAAATAGAGACTGGCAAACAGGTACTTCCAGGTGTCAGTTCACTCAAACTCTGGCTGAACTGCTCTCTACATGAGCACAGAATGGTGAGAACCATTGAGAAGTTTAGATGAGATATTTGACTTTAAGGCAGCTAAAATTTAGTTACATGCAGTTGGTCTTATGCAATGATACTGCTATTTGTCTTGAAGATGTTTGCTCTGGGTTTCTTTGAATTAATGACAGGACAATGTTAGCGTGTATATGGAAAACACCGAAGAACATTGAAAATATAATGCATGTATTCAGGTAGAAACCACATTTGTGCTTAATACATATTTATTTCTTTTCCTTTCACTGACTTTTCATGTCCTTTTCAGCTGCTAAATCAATATGTCAAGATACATTTCAAAAAAAGTCCCAAGAAGAGTATATTTCCATCAACAAGGCACGGCTTGTGAGAATTCTCACAGGTAATCTGTGTCACAGAAATTAATAAAATTAACATTATCCTTTTTCTGTCCAGAATCAGGCCTAAAAGTCAAGTCCCATAAGAATATCATCACAGCAGAAATGATGCTGGAAATTAATTGACTAATCCAGCTGCCAATCTAAGTTGCTCTAAAGGTTTAGGGATTTTTCACTTGAGAACAGTAAGTATTATTAATCTTTCATGGAAAAACATGCTACTATTAAAATAACCAAAAAATTCCTACTTTAAAGACTTGTGGTCACATCAAATGGAACATTATCCTAGTGACACTATGAGGTACAAACACTAAGCAACCTGATGCTTCAGCAATAACAGGAAGTCTAGTTGGTACTCAGAAGACTGAGAAGGCTTTTTAAACAAGAATTAAAGGAACTGTACCATTCTTAGAATGCATCATCAGATTGGATCCACTCAGCCTGGAATCTTGTGTATTTTGAAATTCTACAGCATAAATCTGCAGAAAAAAATAGAAGCGACACAGCTGTGGAACATAAAAATCAAGCTGTCCGGAAACAGTTGTGCATTTGAATTTCTTCCTAACATAATTTTAAAATTGTAGTAAACATTTCTTAGATACCATGAAACTTTGTTATTAGTTGTTTTATGAAAGATAACTAAGATTCTTCTTTTTCACATCTCTTTTCAGGATGCAATTAACAAAGCAACAACATCCCATTAAGGGTATCCAGGGAACATAATTCTGGACTACAATGTCTTAGGCTAAAACAAATATATTATTTGACTTGTCAACAAAGAGTTTGCTTTCAGCTGGCTTAAAACAGAAACAACGTTTTAACATTTTCACCTAAACCCCATAATTTAGTTATTTTTTAAAATGAAAAAGAACTAAAATAAGCCTCTCAAGATAAGTCCAGTCTGCTTTTTATGCACTTTCCAGTTTCTGGAGACTTGAAATTCCAACTCATCTCTTATAAAACATTCAGGAACCAATACAAAAATAATTTTCTCTAATTAATAAAGATAGGCTGTTTATTAATGGCATCCATGGCAAGGGGGCTGTAACTGAATAAACTTTAAAGTCCTTTCCAACCCAGGCCATTCAGCGACATTCTATGATTCTATGACATTGTTCTGGATACAGAACAAGTACCTGACTCAGAATCATAGTTTTTGTAAAGGAGGCACAACTGAGACCTAAAATGCATGGGATCATAAGAGTCATACAAGGTTATTCCATAGATATGAATCTTCAACAATATAAACCCACACTTTTATTTTTTTCCCTTATGACATTCCACTGCAGTTGAGCCTAATTTTTTAGCAATAATCTTTGTGAATAACTGCAGGAAAAACAAAGAATTAACAGTTTGGTGTGTATAAAAGAGTCATACTCAATTTTCATTATTTTATATCCAAACAGCACACTGGTTGTTTGAGAGATCTTTAACAAAGAGTGAACTGTACCTACATACTTTGTAGTGAGACAAAACCCAGAACCACTTTGTTTGGACAGTCTTAATGACAGCAAATTAGTGCTGAAGTTATACTGCTACTGTGCTCTCAGGGGACTGACTGTACTAAACATTTTTTGTAGAAATTTTAAAAAAACACAGTTGGGACCTATGTCTTTGACATGAACATAGTTAATAACATATGGAAATAATTTATTATTAACTCCATAATGCTTGAACAAGTATCATGACCCAAGAAATATCATGACCCCTGTATCTCAAGTATCATGACCCCTGTTAAAATAAAGGGCTTTTTTTTGAGTGACAATTTAATTCTGCAGTGTATTAAAGTGTATTTAATTGTGCAGTCTCAACTGTCATCAGTTGAGATTAATCATAGTAATGACAGGTTTTTCACTTAGAAAATCATTAAAAATTATTTCAATATGGGACAGGAGGAACGATTTTCTAAGTCAAACGATATAAACATTCAAAAATTCTAAAGAACCCACCTGAAAAGTAAGTTTTACATGATTTGTATCCATTTGGAAAAGGCAAGTACCAAAGTGAGAATGATGCCATAGGCTACTCTCAAAAAAATTTATTCACAGATATATATGTGCTTGAAAATTTAATATGAAAAATTGTACTGTTTTGGAAATTAGAGACCAGTTAAGTTAAATAAAATAATCTATTAAGAATCAAAACATTAATGAAAAAAGCTATGTAGGTTGCATGGCTTTTTTTCTGTTAAAAATAGCATTCTAAGTCCACATTTGGTTTTATCCAGAGGACTAGTTAAAATGTAAATTTTGTTTGGATATGACAGTACGAAAATCTGGTGACTCATGTAAAGCTTCTAACACCAGAAGTATTGAAAGTCAGCTTCCATACTTATTTTTCTAGTCCTCACATTTGGCAAGATTAGATGTTCTCGCATGATTTTGCCCCCACCAGGAAATAATCTTGTACAGCTAAGGGCCATCCCTGGTTCAGCCTATAGAGTATCAGGTTTGGAAATGGGAATTAAATTACCAGTGTAGTAAGCTGGGATTCAGAGGAGCACTGAGTCAGACATTTTCTTCCATCATTAAATAATTATTGCACTTTTCTATTCTTCCCTCACCAATGGATATAGTTCAGCACTGGAGTTCATGTTATTTTCACCCATATTACCCTGAAAATACCAACTGCTCCTATTCTGGGGTTTTTCTGCTTTGGCTGAGGATTTGTTGTCATTCGTTAAAACCTAATTTATTTCAAATCCCATGGGGCAGATTATTTTTTCTTTTTTCAAATGTGTTTCAGGCCTTGAGTCATTTTGTTGACTCAGCCTCTGTCATGGCTTCTGAGTCTGTGGCCAAAAGTTCACAGCCTTCAGGCTGCTTAGCTGCATTTCAGTGCCAAAAAAGGGCAGTCTGATTCAGAGAGGGCATAAGGAGAAGCAAAAAATTAATGCCAGGAGTAGAAAAGACTTGAAAGGACAGATTAAATCAATGCCAAAATGTTGACAATGTCAGTGCACTATGAGGACAGGAATGGTGGAGGCTGCCCATGGGCCAGACTGGTGAACCTCAGCAGCCAGGGCCAGTGCCATGATCTGTGGGACCTCAGCCAGAAAGGTCCTCCCCTGCCTGCCCCCAGCTGGGGACATTATCCCAAGATTATTTTTGTAACCTAGACCTGACAATTTGTGGGGCTTTTTTCTAAAATACTGAGACAATTGGAAATGCTCACAAAGGAC
Organism: Camarhynchus parvulus; assembly: GCF_901933205.1. NCBI lineage: Eukaryota > Metazoa > Chordata > Aves > Passeriformes > Thraupidae > Camarhynchus > Camarhynchus parvulus. The sequence continues at coordinate 39,521,000 of NC_044586.1, read as the reverse complement.
CTGTTCACAGTTAAAAGGTTTGACAGAAAGGGTAAGATTAATTTCAAAATGTCAGCCTCCTAGAAAGTTGTAGTGTTAGATTTATGGTCACCTGCATTCCCTGCAGAGTCCCTGATATGGGACAGGCACTTTGTAAAAATACTTTACTGTTTGGGTTCATTGTCCTATAACAAGGATTTCTCTCCAAGCTGCCAACCTGGAGAGGTTGTCTTAGACTACAGAAGGAACTTAAAGGCTCACCTTAAGTAGGCTGTAAACTCTCAGGCAGATAAATTCCTTCTCCCAGGACAAAACTGGCCATTGCCAGTTTGCAGTGGTTAGACCCTCTGGCCACAGGTGTAACTCTGCTCTTTTCCCAAGCAGCTGATCTAAAATATCTAGGTTATCAAAGAGATAAGCTGACTCTCTTTAAACAAGTTTCAGCAAATATGAACAAAGAGCTGTATGGGATGCTAAGTCTGACACAGGGCACTATGACCAAGACCAATTTTCAAAGCAATTCAGTTCTTTGAAATTATGAGCCAAAATTTCATCCTTTTACTCTGACATAATTTATCCAAGAGGCAAACAAAACCCCTCAGAATACTGAGGAAAAAAGTATAAATCATACTTAAAGGTGGAATTCCTGGAACCAAGATATAGTTAAAATCTTCAATTATCATTTTTTTTCCAAGAAATATCAAGCTTCATAACGATGCATGTAACAAATAAACCTACTTTGGATGAACACAGCCTCTGGATAGCTTACCTGAAATCCTAAACTCAACTCAATAGGAGAGTTAAGAAACATGCACATTTTAAAAATTATTAAATATATAAACCTCAGTCATGAAAAATAGTAAACTTTGCTCCAGAAAACTAATGAGATTGCTTTTAACCATGTGTGTAATTCCAGTTGAATGGTATTCCTCATGTTCCTGATAAAATTATGAATGTGGCAAGTTAAGGACATGCCTAAATGCTGAGAGATGCCACACAACTCAGCATATTCCTGAAATGGAATCTGAGATGCAGTGAAGAGTACCTTTGGCTTGAAGTTTTATAGAAAAGTTAATTGTGGCAATAGTGATTAGATGATATGTTCAGACAAATAAAGCTCCATTTGCAGGCTAAAAATGAAAATTTTGATCTATTCCTGACCTCTTCTTATGTCTCCCACTGCCATACTTATTCTCTAAATGCTTTAGAAGTTTGACACCACCATAATATGTCTGAAGCATCCCACAAGATATGTTGTTTACTAAAAAGAAAAGAAAAGTGGTAAGACTAAATTCTTGGAGATGAAATAATGTCTTCAAATATGATTATAGATTCTGATGTTGATTTTACCTTCAGTACAAATGAGAAATATTGCTATAAGTAGCCCTACCACACTTTGTCCACAATTATGAAGCTGATACTCATTTGAAAAAAATTATCAGCCAATAGGTGGCACTGAAAGTATTTAACATTTATCAAAATCTTCTATTTTCTTTTAGGAAAATTCAAGTTTCCCTCAAGTAAATGGTATGCTCACAATTTAAAAGCTGAGTCACATATTGAATTTTCTTATTAAAGATATTAAGTACTTTTAAATCGTTGGAGGACTGTTGAGAATTTAAACAGTTTCCTGGAAATACGAACAAGTGAATCATAGTACTTGTATCTTGGTAAAACCCAATCTAAAGCAGGAGCTCCTTTTGAGATTGTGGGACCATTGACATTCCAGGGAGTACCCTACAATTAAGTTTAAACTGTAAATATCTGGGAAAACTGTTGTGTTCCAGAAACTAGTTTATATTGCAGTTTTTTGTATGCTGTGTGTCAATTTATTTTCTTTTCCCAGCTGCTTTCAGTTTTGTAAATCTGTGAGGAAAGTAGGAGGATTTTGTAGTAAATATAATTCAATTTTTCATCACTTGCATTCATTTAAATTAGGACAAATTTTACAAGAAACCTCTTCATTCTCTGTGGTAAACTATTTCATAAACTATTCTATGAATAGAGATAATGAGATATTTTAGATCAGATTTCTGAGTGCCAATAAGATATTCATAAAGAAATAACCTTGCCATGTTAAGTTTTTGCTCATTTTAATATATTTGTTTGAGCAAATGTGATTCAGAAGATGTTAAGTATCAGTGTTTTGGTTTATACTGAGTGTAATTGAGTCCCATGTAATTGAGTCCCATGCATTGTTTCATACCTGCACATTACAGTTCCTCTAAGGTTTTTACTGAAAGTTATGCCAAGATGGTGAAGTAGGAGTGACTTGTTCTGAAAAATATAATATTGTGTGTGATACAATACACAACCTTACTATTCCATTTTCAGACTGCTTCTCTACCACCTTTGTATAGAAATCTGTCTTAAGAACAAATGTAGGCCACATAGGTTTCAGCTATACCAAATAAAAATGTGCAAGGATTCATTGTACTGTCATCAACCACAGTGTTGCAGGGGACAAGTGAATAGCAGTGTAATAGAAATACGTCCAGAACCAGATAGTGTATAGAGAGATTTGCTCAGCAGTACCAATACATCTTAATTACAAGGAACTAAAAGCTTTGAGTGCATTCCTGCCTTCATCATTTCCTGCCAGCAGAAAAATTAAAGTGTCTTCAGATTGCAAAGCAGTAGAAAACAATTATTTAATGCTATAGCACCAGACCTCAGCAAGGTATGACTCTCTAGCTTCACCTGAATCAGTTCTGAAGACTTATGATGCCGCAGATGGTGATGAGAATTAATGTATCATATCAGAAAGTAATTCAAATTAAAACTCGAACCATTAATTTAAAGTTAGGTATCCTTTTCTCTGTTGAGAAAGCAAAGCAAGGAACTACATAAATCAAAGAAGACCAAGAAAAGACATAGCCTTTATTAGCAATACAACTGAAAATGTCATCCTTCTTAGGTTACTGGGAATATGAGTGGGTATGACAAAAAGAAAGACCAATATTCTGGCTGTAGATACCTTGGCCAGTTAATTCCTCTTAAACAATTTCTATGACCTAACAGTAAACAGAGGGTCATTATGGTGTAAGCAAAGGGAGAAGTAGAAATGAATGAATTCTTAAATATTCTGGGAAAGAAAAGCATTGAATTTTATTGCCATACATATTTATGAATATCTGCATATCCATAGCCTGGTCACAAAAAATGAAAATAAGTTTAAAACTTGAATGTCTTTAAAATACCATATTTTTTATAAACAATTGGTCACGAATTTCTAGATGCACATGCAAAAAATCTAAAAAATAAATTAAAAATTTTGGACAGCCTTCAGATAAATGGTCTGCTACTGTTTTTTTATTCTTTGCAAAAAGTTTGTGGATTGAATATTATGAGAAGCTTATGAATTTCCAGTTACTTTAGCATCTAGGAATTTGCAAATAGATATTTGAATAGAATTTGAATAGAACATTAAAAAGTGAAAAAAGGCTAATGCCACACAGTCAGTCTCAAGACTAGGAAAAAAGTGGGATACAGTATTTCACAGGAGTGTGTTCACAAGAGTATCCAAACTCCTGAGCCCTCCATGAAAATCCACAAATGAAAAAGCAAGTCCTGTATTTGAATTAGTTGAAGGGGCATTTTGTTTGTTTGGAGGGGGGATTTTTGGTGGCATTTTTTGCTGTTGGTTTTTTTTTTGGGGGGGGGAGGATTGTTTGTTTGGGGATTTTAAAAAAAATCTTCTTTATTTAAGTAATCTAATCAATTCTACTTGGGCTTGAAAGCCAGTTTAGAAAGTCTGAAGTTATTGCCTGTTCTTGCATATTTGAATGAAGGAAATCAGGTCTTGCTATAATGAGAGAACCAGCAAGATGCTGCCTAACAGTGAGACTTGTTCAGACTCTCTTGGAAATGTCACCTGCTGCTGAGTGAACAGGCTTGGCAGGCATAAATAAGAGGCAGTAGCTATTGTAACCTGCCAGGGCTCTTCATAATGGGATGATCATGCTTATATAGTGAGCAACTAAGGACAACTATTGAAAGTGTCCAAGTAACTGCCAAAGATGAGATTTCACCTTATGCTTCAGTGCGTACACTTTCTAACTAGTAATGGAAAAATTTAAAGCAAGTTGAGAATCAGTTGAAATGCAGATAAATAGCAAGCAACAAAACAGCTGTTCACACAAAGGGAGACAAGGTCAGCAGGAAGGAAGGCCAGTGCACCTTAAGATAAATCTTCATTTTTACAGACTCAACAATCTTTAGGGAAATGGGGGTACTGCCCAAGACTACAGTTCCTCACTGCCTGTCACTCTTCCATTAGTTTCCAGGCACACTGAGAAGGCCCCAGTCTGTGGCAGACTCCAGTTGCCTCATCTTCCTGTCTCCACTATTTTCACCTTCTCTTCACTGGCCTTCTCTTGGCATTCTTCTGCAATGACATTGTTTAACACTGCAGAGCAGAGGCTGTGACCTCTCAATCGGAAAATGAATACTACAAGTTTTTGGAAGGAGAAAGGATCAGAATGACCAAATGTGAATGGCACCAAACAAATGAAAAAAGGAGATCCCACATGGTATCCAGACTTAAATGAGAAAACGAGTACAGGGTGAAAAATAGAAGGTAATAATTCTCCTACTTTGGAAAAAAAAAAACCCCAACAAACCTGCAAAAAAACCTAGGAAAATAGTGTTGTTCTATAAAATGTAATCTATTATAAAATTATTCACTTGAGTATATTTTACCTTTGGACTATAAAGCTCCACGCTACTTCTGGGTTTCACAATGCTCATAAAATTCAAGAGTTTTAGAATTAAGGCCTGCCGAGTTGGGAAATGCCAGAGTCAGTCTCCTACTGGAAGTACATTCCAATACACTTATCCATGTAATGATCCTACTCAAGACAAGACACCTCTGAGGGATTCCATTTCTCAGTGTATTGTTTCCTACTCTTGGCTCAAAGTGGACAAGCAACTAGACAAAGAGCTAATGAGTAAGTCAAGACTTAATCTCAAGTTCATTGTTTACAGTTTCGTCTGTGAAATTTTCAGGAAGTCAGAAGGGTGCTTTGAAGAAGATCTCATGGATCTCTGTGAGCCTCGGTGCACGTCCAGACTTGTTCTTGATTAAGTCTAGATACTTGCAGGGATCACAGCTAAAAAAACATGGTTTCATTGACTTGCCTAAAACCACACTATAGTTCCAAGGCAATCACCATGAAATACTTTTCCTGTGCCCTGTCTTGCCACTACATATCTTCTAAGTTTAGTAGTGATTCTGTGTGTTAGGGTTCTGAATCATCCTGATGATTCACCAGGCTTACCAAGAACACTGAATGAAAGAAATGTCCCACAAAAACAAAACACTGTAAGCACACAAAACAAAATACACTCCTAATTTATATGTATTTTGTTAAGGCTGTAAATAAACATAAAACCTATTATTTCCTAACTTTTCGGCACTTGACTTTGCTATCTTTGTGATGGATGTGTCTTCTGATTTAAAAAAGTAAACCAAACAAAAATCAAAGAATCATTACACATACTCCTGATGTTCAAGAGCATTGAAGAAGTGATTGGCAACTCATCCATGACACAGCCTCTGCTCTTGGACATAATACACACTTCATAGAACTTATCACGGACTTTTCATCCAGCATATTGATCTGCCCTACAGATTCAATTGATGCCAGTAGGTTTCACAGATGCTTGCTGGTAAATGGTACACTCAAAATGCAGCCCTGCTCTGGTGCCAAATGTCAAGTCACTTTTTCCATATTGAGTTACTAAAGCTGACAGCAACACCATTGTAATCCTTTTACTTGTTTTTAACTTGAAAGGAAAATGCATTTTTTGCAGCCTTGTACTAGAAAATGACCATGTGCTGTGTACTGATGATTTCCAGTGAAATTTAGGCTAGGACAAGGCTCTCAGATGAAAAGTTTCATTCCAAATGCTTAGAAACTGGCAAAGTTGTGAGAAATTGAAGACAAACTATTGAAATGTCGTGTTGGTATGTTGTTTGAAACTTAAATCCATAAACTATTTCAAGACTATTTTGTGTCCCAATTAAAAATTGTATGCACAAAAATGATTTAGATCCAGGATTTGCATTTCATTCATTTATGAGCAGCTTTTTTTACAGTGGGAAAGTGTGTTCTTCATGAGCATCTGTAGCAAAATCCAGAATTCTCACACTGCTGTTGGTCCACAGAAACAAGTAAACCTCCTTCTAGCCAGTCCATAAAGAAACTGACGCATAGCAACATCCATTATAAATAATGAATAGACCAATTTCAAAGTGTAATATTACATCAATATTCACACTTTTTGAATATTGATGTAAATTGGTTTAAATTGACCAGATGCTCTGAAGATGGCATTGACAGGTGCAAATTATTTTTCTCCTGTTGGCAAATCCCATTAGTCTTTAGGAGTCATGCACTATAAGGGAAAGCAGCTGTTTGTTTCCCTTAGGGACTGCAAAGACACCTCTAAAGCCCCCATGGAATTTCATAGGAGTGCTAAAAACGCAGAATAAGCTTGGAATCAGATCTTTAATCAACACTTTACTGTGAATGACTACACTTTACTATCCATTTCTCAGTATAACAATGCTGTCATGGGATTATCCATGTTCTGTTCCCTCTCTGAGGCCTGTGATTACATCTACAAAAGAAAGTAAAAGAGGATGGGGCAAATTTTTAACCCTGAAGTCAACATGTGCCATTATGCTCTAGTTAATACTCACCTGCTTAAACATTCTCCTTTCAAAAGGAAGGAGAAGCAAAGCTACCAAATTTCTGAAATATTTCTATTTCATTCAAAATCTTGCCAGTTAGTCATTGTGCTAACAAAGAAATTATGCATGCAGCCACACACTAGTGCTTGATTCCACAAGGTAATTCTGTTTTATTCAGCAGTGTGAGCAAAGCCTCTAAGCATAGTGAAGACTTCCTCTTGAAGTCTTGACTACTTACCTTTTCTGACTTACATCTGCATGTCACTTGGAAGGGCTTATCCCATTTCTTTGTGGATCAGTGAGTAGCTTTCCAAAACACGCTTCTCCTTTCCTTTTTCCTTGATTCTACAGATGACCCTTCTTAGAATGCAGTATTTTTTCTAGGTGCACTTTAGTCTTCACTATAAACCCAGAATAAAAATATAGTTGCAGTATGAGTAGTGACGCACTGTAGTTATGCTTTTATGCTAATTTTACAATATTTTGACAACAAAGTAAAGATTGTGCTGTATGTAGTGTATGTGGATAGCTGGAGTTTTAAACAGTTATAGGTAAGGCATTACATGGGTCAGGGAAAAGAATAACAGTATGGGGTCTGCTAGACCAAGAAGCAAGATTAGGATCAATCAAAGGAATCTCTGGGTTTTTATACAGCTCCTGCTGTTGCCTGGTCACCTGGTCAGGCCACAGGCCACAGGTCCCTCTTTTATGCAGAGGCTCAGGTGTTCATGGCCTCTTGTCTCAGGCCCCAGAGCTCAGCCTGCAGCTCACAATGGAGCTGCTCCCTGAGACACCTGCACTGACAGCATCCATCACCACAGAGAGCAATAAGGTCTGCTCTGAGCCTTCTCCAGAATAAAGAACCCTGGTTCCCTCAGCAACATAAAATGTATTTTGAACACTAATTTCTAGGCCATTGTGCTGGTTTTAGCTGTGAGAGAACTACTTTTTTTTCACAGTAGCTGGGTATGGGGCTGTCTTGGATTTGTGCTGGAAAATGTGGATAACACAGATGCCTTTGTATTGCCGAGCAGTGCTTACGCAGAGTCAAGGCCTTTCCTGCTTCTCGCTGCACTCCACCACAGGGTGGGCTGGGAGTCCTGAGAAGCTGACACAGACAGGACAGCTGATGCCAGCTGACCCCAGGGATATCCCACAACATGTGGTTTCATGCTCAGCCTATGAGGCTGGGGAAAGAAGGAAGAAGAGGACAATGTTCAGAGTGATGGCCTTTGTTTATCCAGCTAACTGTTATACGTGATGGACTCCTGTTTTCCTGATGAACACTTGCCTGCTCATGGGAAGTGGTGGAAAAATTCCTTGTTTTGCTCTGCTTGTGTTCATGTCTTTTGCTTTACCTATTAAATTGCCTTTATCTCAACCCATGAGTTTTCTCACTTTTACTGCTCTAATTCTCTCTCCCTTCTGAGCAGCTGTCGGTGTTTAGTTGCTGGCTGGGGTTAAATCACGACAGTCAGTTTGAATCCTATTTTGTATTCAGGGTTTGTTAGATATGTTCTTTTGATTTTTTTATGAAAATCTATGAATACATCATACAGTAAATGATCAATTAGTCTTTTCTTCTTTTTACCTCCACTCTTGCCAATTTGTGGCAAAAATATTTCTTTACTTTCTCTTTGAAAACAAGGCTGTCCTTAGTCATTAGTAAATGCACGCAACTTCTTTTTCTTGTAGAGATCTGTACATTGTCTGAAGGCATGCATACAACATACACACATGGAAATCAGCTTCCAATAATAATCTTACTATTTGCATCAGATTGCTAAGTCTTTTGAAGCTTTCCAATTTGCATGACTTAGTAGAAATCAGATATAAATAAGTTCTTTGAGTTTGTATTGCTGCTCCAGAGTGTTATGGGAACAGCAGCTTCTCTTCTGCATCCCATTAAAAAAAAAAAAAAAAGCCAGCTCAGTAAATGAAAAAGAATATGACTGTATTTGCAAACCATTACAAATACACAGGGTAGATTCACCCTCCCACCTTGCTCAGTATGAGCTTGCTCTGATATTCAGACAAAATCAAATATGAACAGCTACTACCACAGTAGACATTCAGCTTCGTAAATGCTCTATTTACATGGCAAAGAAATGGGCTTTACAGGAGTTTTACAGGGAAACAGAAATTGCCAGAACTGGCAGTGTAAATTGAAATAGCAGGAGGTAATGCTATGAGAATAAATATTGGAAAAACAATTAGGAAACTGGATGCAGGCAACTGATTTTAAATCCTTTCCCCTCTGCAAATATAAAAGCCTGGAGTCACCCATCTCTAATGTACATAGGTTAAACCTTCCCAGTTACTCGATACAGGCGCTGTTGGAAATGCACTGTGAAAAACCAAGTGATTCAGAAAGTAAATGTGAGAAATGATGAAAAATATTTCGATGAAAAATATTTTGAGATAGACATGTTTTTAGCAGGTCAAATGTCAATGCTAGTAACTGGCTTTATCCCAGTAATCTAGTGAAGTTTGAAGTTCCCAATCTCTCTAAAAGCTACCATCCCTAGGATCTGCTGAGGTTCTTTGAGGCACCACTACCACATAATTTCCTAGGCTGTGTGATCTGTTGCAGTGGGCTGAATGGAATTAACAGGGAAGAAGGGTGAATAACATGTTTTACACCTTGCTACCTGCCATACTAAAGATGCCACAGTGATGAAAGCGCATTTTAGTTTCATACCCAACAGATTGCAAAGATTCATGTAACTATTTTGTCTTCAGATGTATTCAACATCCCTATCCCAAAAAATTAGGTACTCTGAATTTATAGATAGCAAGAATGTCGAGTAGGACTCCACTCACATGGGAAGAATCCTTTATGAATTGGTGGAATTTCTAACTGTAATGGCTTAATGGCTCTTCTATCATTCTTGTAAGTAAAACTGATTGTAAATAAAATAAAATGCAAAAAAAAAAAAAAAGACACTCAACAATATCTGTAGCTCCCCCTTCCCAAATTGATAAGCTTTCTGCTGCCCTGGAATCCAGTGTGATCATTCATAAGCAATCATAACAAAGATGTATCTTACTGTCTGAAAGTATTTCACAGACATCTGCTAATACCACTTGCTCCTAATACATATCAGGTATGTTTTATACTGGGTGAGATCTCCATTGGTGAAATCTTTCACCTGAGATCATTCCAACTGAGATGAAAACCCACATTAAAAATTGAAATTCAGGTATAAATACTGAATGTTCGAACCAACTTTAATTATAAAGAGAAAAAAAGTGTGAAAAGAGAAGTTATGCTTCAACAGCTGATGCTATTTCTGCTTGAAAGCTTGGGGGGAAAATTGCAAGGCAAAGGGGAAAAGAAAACCAAACCAATTTTTAAGTCAAAGTCTTATTATTATACTAGATGACAACTAAACGTTGCATACTACCATTCTTGTGTTCAAGGAGAAAAGGATCCCAGCTTTGTAAACTAATCCAGTCATATGATCAGACATGCAGTAGAATCATATGATTGGAAAGATAGATGATACAAATAGCAAATTAGGTAAACCGTAGCAGAAATGGAAGAAAAAATCCAAAATATCTCTCCTTTGAAAATTCATCATTTATAAGTAATGAACTAATAGCCTCCAACCCATAATAAGCAGGCAAAACAATGATGAAGGAAGAGAGGAAGATAAGAATCAGAAACAGTAGGAAGTGTGCTGAATGAAAGTTTTGCAACTGGAAGGAAGAAAAGTGTCTTTAGCTATGACATCACCCAACCCCTCAGACCATCCATAGCTACCCAGTGTATAAGCTTTTGTACAAATCTGTAGTGTGCACATTCCTAGACAGAGAGAGGTGCCTATACCAGTATGCCATAAGTGCTGCTAGACACAGCATGAATGGGAGCACTTCAGCAGTGACACTCAGGGGCTGCATTCATGAGCTGGGAAAAGCTACAGCTGAAGGCAAATTACAATTTGAAGGCAAGCCCATTGCTCCCTTGGCTCCAGCTCCATGATCCAAGCTGTGAGGGAGGATTGAAATTGAATAAAAGGCCCACAAGCCAAAGGTACAAATGCTTCATTAGTTTTTCAGGCAAACTCAAGTCTCATACTAATCTCAAACACTTTCTGCAAGAGAAAGGATCTTGAACTGGCTAGGGAATTAAGAATTACAATGATGTGGGTTTTTTTGAAGCCTGCACTTGTCACCCACAAAAAGGGTGTATAATCAAGGTCAGTAAAGTAAAGTGCAGGGCTGAAAGAGTGAGTGCACTGCAGGAAGTAGTACAACATTAAACAGAAACCTGCCATGAAGACAAACACCTACCAGAGATATCTAGCACACAGAGAAGCTGTATAAGCAGCCAGCTTTTCGAACGGATGGAATTTTCTTTTTCCCACCTACAGTGCCTTCTGTAAATAACTTCCTCGTGATGTTAAAGCTGCCATGAAGCTGCACACTTGGAAGCTCTGCCAGAAGAAAGGATAACTTGAGATGATTCTGTACACTTTTAGTATCATTGCTCTGTGTTAACACTGGCATTTGACATATGTCTTTTCCTTTTGACCTTCTGACTAGGCAAATGGGTGTCAGGGCTCAGCAAGAGATGGCTGCTCCCTCAGGGCTGAGAAGCCAAAGTCACATCACTCCCAGTGGTTGCTCTGCTCTGTGTTAGGGTTGCTAATAGAGCCTTCAGACAGTCACAGGCAAAGCAAGTGATGAGCTAGGAAACTCTAGGGCTGGAGCCTGTATAGGGGATCCAGCCGGGAGACAAGGCCAGAAGAAGGTCATAACGCAGGCACAGCTATGTCATACCTTAAATCAGGATTGCCAGCCTGAGCTGAAATGGGAGTCCTGGGCAGGGTGTGGGGGAAAGGCCCTAGCTGAGGGTGGGTAGGGCATTTCAGTGCTCTCAGGGCCCTGGCAGTACCTATAGAATGCTATAACCTATAGTGGAGTTAATAATAACTTTCCAGAGGAAACAAAGATTCCTAGCACATTTGAATTTATCACAGATTCAGACCAGCCACTGAAGGCACCAGATCTGTGGGGCAGCTTACTGTGCTCAGTCCCTTCATACCTTCAGAACGCTTCTAGACCATATGTTCTTTCATAGCCTCTGCAGTGAGTCATGGGCTCAGCAATGGGCTCATATAACCTAAATGTAAACTAAAGTGATGGGATTACTAAATGAAAAGTCAGATTTTCCATTTAGCAAATTTCACCATCAGGAAAGTAGGAGTAGGATTGCACAGATGCTAGAACTAGAAAAAATAAAAGGGAATCTGTCTCTTCTGAGGCTGTGGTACACCCTGCTTCTCCAGCCTGCAAGAAATAGGGAGGAGGATGTCTAAACATTGATCTAAAGATCCAAGTCTAGGCTTATAGAGGAAAATTGGGAACAAATAAATGGATGATGGAGCAGATTGTGGTACAGATCTTTTAGAGACTGAAAAATATCCAAAGTGAAATAAAGAAAACAAGGAGAAAATGACTGGCAATTAAAAGGGCTTCAGGGAACGGAGCTGCTGAGCAGAGAAGAGTACATTTGGTAATGAAACAGAAGAAATCATACAGGTGCTGTCAGATTAGGTTCATTAGAACTGAACCAAAAATTAAGGATTAGACTAAGCAGTCAGAGGGCAGCCTCCAGGGGAAAGTAATGTTGTTAAATGTTAATGTCTCTAACTTTGTTAATGTCTCTGACAAAGCACTGGCCCTGAAGGGATGGTGTGCCCCATTGCTCACTCCAAGTTCTCATTTTCCCCAGTACATATCCAAGACAAGACCTTGTGACACAGCAGACACATCTTGGTTCCCCTGACAGAAGCACCATCCACCTCACCAGGGCAGGAGCTGCAGTGGACACAACAGCTTTCAGTGGCCTTCACAGATACAGGAACCAACCCTGAACATGCAGCTTTTCTGTAAGTAGCAAAATTTCTGGACTAATTTCTAAGGCAAATCTCTGTTATTTATCAAGCAAGCTACAAATATTTTTCTAAGATCTGAAAAGGAAGAGGAAAGGTCTGCAGCTGTCCTTGTATCCAAATTGGCTCTCCTTGTGTACAGACGCCAAACCAGTTTTACAAGAATGTTCCAGAGGTGTTGCCTTGCAACACTAAGTTACACATTACTTGCCCTTCAACAACCCTTTACAAATAGACAATGCACACTACTACATATTTGCTCTGTGTCTTGTACCTTGGCACCTCCTTTGATCCTTCTCACTCTCTAGCTTTTTCTTTTCTAGAAGACAGGCATACAGGGTCCACCTCTTTCCTGTCTTCTCCTGATGAAGGCTCTGAAAATATTTTCCAATCTTTATACAGCTGCTGTTGCTTATCTACCACCTCCCCAGAATAAGGCAAAGTTCCTCAAAACTCCCTATTTTTTTGCCCCTATTCTTATGTTTTATTTGTATTTCAATAACATTCAATAAACTCAGTTCTATGGTGTTAACAGAATTTGTATATTGGGCCTAACTATCTCTGCCTATCTTTATCCCCCATCCCTATATATGCTTATATATCTATACAGCATTCCCCACCCAATCTTCTATAGTATTTGCAATACCATATAGTAGTGTTACTTTTGGCTAAAGAGTTTAAGGTCTGATTTCTGGTTTGACTTGAACACTGGAACAGGTGAAAGGATCAGATTGAAGGATACTACTCTGTAATTTATCCACAAACTTAGCTGACCCAAGTCTGTGTTTTACATTTGTGTTTCTGGCACTACCATATGTAGAAAATTACAACCAGAAATCAACACAGAATAAAGTCTGTTTCTCTTAAACACAGTATAATCTGTGTCAGAAATATCTGCTTCAAAGCTGTTATAAGGACAACATATTAATAACCATCACTATCTTCGGCAGCTTGATTTTATGTTGTGGCTTCTGCAGTGACACACCATATCCTCTGAGACAGGACTTGTCACACCTTTTTTCTGAACAGGCTCACCCAGCTCCAGTATCACATCTTTATGTCTTTTTACCTCATTTCTATCCCATGCTTTAAACAAGCTTCCTCTTCCCACAAAGCCTTTTCCTCTTCCATCTCTGTTTGTAAATCGTGTCACTGAAACTGAAAGCTTCTAAAATTCAGAAGTAATTTTTAAATTCTTCTTTGCATCATCTTTCAAAACTCATGAACCTTTTCTATTGAAACTGGTCTCCCTCAGGAAAAAGAAGCAACATATATCCTTCCTTGCATGCAGTAAAATTAGAGATCCTTTTTCTGTTTTGGCATACCACTGCTCAGTCAGTCCAAACCTGCTCAAGTCTCAAGTGGTCGTTCTGCCTTTGTGCAAGTCGCCCTGAGTCCCCATTTACAAGCATCAGGTGACAGCTTTGTCTGGCACTTACTGTGCCTGAATGTCAGGGCAGCTGTCTTCTGCAGGAATTGTGTAAGAACGGCAAGCTCCTTGTTTTGGTAAAATCTCTTCCCTCTTCTGAACTTTTACTTATTAAGAAAGCTCCTTAATAAAGCAACTGAATAGGTAAAAACTGTTCCCAAAACATATTTTCCAGAAATTTTTGGACACAATTTTCTTTCTATAGAAGGAATCAATTCTACTCTATTGACACATCCCACCTGACACTTCTTCCTAATTATATGTCTTATTTAGTCTTTGTTGTTGTGTTTTAAATCTGTTACATAAACTAATTTCAGAATTTACCAGAGTGTTTAGTTATGTTCCCATATTGTTTCATCTTATACTATCCTCTGTTTTATACCTTAATAATCTGAACAGCTTCAACTATATTATTTGGAACTGTACTTCAGGTACAAAGCTAAGTCCAAATGTAAGCCAGCAAAGCCACAGTTCTCAAAGCAAAACATTTTCTTTTCAAATAAAAAATTCTCAATCAACACAGAATATTGCACATATATTTCTTTGACACAAAATCTCTTCTTCAATAGCTAGGGTGTGATATTTTTTACCATAGTTGGACAAATTCTATGCAACCATCTCCTCCCCGTGAAATCTAGCTACTGAACGTCCTAGAATATGGGTAATTTAGGTAGATGCCACAGATCTACCTAAATTATCATTGAGAGATTTCTTTTGAGAATAGCACTATTTTTATTACATGTATTCCAGGAAAATTACATTCTCTCCTCTGTTTCATAATCTGCTGATACACTACCTCTTCCATTAATGGTGTATTGGAAAGATATTTTTGTCTCTCTAAGGATTTTTTTGTCCTACAGTATAGCAGCTTTTTAAAAGAAACACAAAATCCAAACCAAAACACACCCCCCCCCCACAAAAATCACCTAAAACCAGAACCAAAACACATGTGCCTGATCCGTTGGCATCAGTATTTCATGTTCCCAAACAATTATCAAATCTTATCTATATCAGATTTATCTTCACATCTAGCTAAAATCACTTAGTCACTAAAATCACTTATAAAGTCATTAATAAATAATTTTCCTAACCATTAGCAAGTAGGAGCAGAAGGAAGTGGGTTTTGGCATCATGCATTTTATGAAATATTTCTGTCATGGGTTCTAAATTATGTAAACAGCTGCTTAAAAATATGCATTTTTCCCATTAAGATCTTTGTTTATACTGTATCTATGTTACAATAGCACCTAAGGAATAAGAACATAATATTAAAACTAGGGAGTATAGTACATTTTATTACTTAAAATAAAACCAAAACCAAAATAAAAAACAAAAAACAAAAGAAAACACTGGACAATTAAACAGTTATTTGTTGGAATTTAAAAATCTTTTAACAATGACAAGTACTATTTATTATTCATTTCAAAGAAAGAATCCTAAAGATCTTAAATCATGGAAGAAAAAGCAGAAACTAAAACGCAGGCACCTACTGATCTTAGATTACTTTTCACAATTACCCACAGAGTAGCAGTTTTCAGAATTGAGTGTATCTTCATGGACAATAGGGTGATAACAGCTGCTAAAATAAAATGGATTATGGTTGTATAGGGATTTGTAAATAATCAACAGTACTATAAAGAGAGTTAGTCTCAGCAAACTGAGACTCATTGCTGGCACCTCCAGGGAAAGCATGAATGCCAAGAGAATGTGCAAGTTGCTCCTTTAAATTAGCTTTTCCCTGTGTAGTGCGGGAGTTATCTCTAGAGGTTATCAAAGATTAGGTGATCCATTTGGTCTGGTTGTGCCTCATGTGTGATCAGAATCAAATAACCAAAATAAAATGGAACCAGCAGTGCATTAAAGAGGGGAATAGAAAGCCCAGCCTATGTGGTGAATCTCATTTATCTGTTTTGAACAATGAAGGCTTTCTTCTGAAAAGCCCTTTCAGGAAATGAAGGACTTGACAAAGTCAGGGATCTATGTTTTAGCACTTCTCTACATTAGAGCAAACTCTTAATCAAGATGCGCTACACCATTATGAAACTGAGCTTGCATGCACTGTAGACTGTAGTTCAGTCAGTCTCTTCATACTGAGGAGCTCAGCCTGTTCAGGCAACAGATGTATAAAAGGCAAAAGTCTTTTGGAAATATCACCTTGTCAGTAATCACTCATTGTCAGAATATTAACTATAATGAATATGAACTGGTCACACCCCTTTTCAAAGCAATACATACGTTTTAAAATGTAATATATCTCAGCATCCCCCTCTCTTACCCACTCTTTCCTCATATATGACAGCAACTATTTATCCTTTGGGCAAGGAGCTGTAAGAAGAGAGAAGCATGGACTCTACTGACTTTTCTTGCACACTGCTTTTTGTGCCCTGAACGAAAATAAACCAAACATGTCCTAGATTCTAATTCCTTATCTACATAGCAGTTTATGCATGTATATTAATTTAGGCAAATTTTCTAGCTGTTTCCAGCTATTCTAGCCTGGTGGGCGGTGCTATGGGTAAGTCATTCATAGAATCATGGAATAGCTATGGAATACCCAGTAGTATTATTAAATTTGAACCCCTGGCTCTGCAGAGGACCACCCTAACATTCACACCATGTGCTTGAGACTGTTGTCCATATGTTTCTTGAACTCTGGCAGCCTTCATGCTGTAACCTCTTCCCTGGGGAGCCTGTTTGAGTGCCCAACCATCCTCTGAGTAAAGAGCCTTTTTCTAATGTCTGATCTAACTGCCCCTCCCATCGCCACCCCTCTACCTAGTGCAAATTCAAGTCATTCCCTTGGGTCCTATCCTGATCAGCAGAGAGAAGTTTAGCAGTGCCTAATGCATTAGCAGTGCCTAATCCTCCTTGAGAGGGGTGTTTATGACTACAGTGTAAATTAATCTCCAGGGGTCTGCTGAAGCAAATGTGGAACGCCAGAAGTGAAGGATGTCAGAAACAGAAGTGGAAGTCGAACAAAAACCAATACTTTGGCATGAAAATGAAAATAATTAGATAAATAGGTTTTATCCAAAATTAACAATTAACTTGTAAAGCTTTTAGATTCAATCTCTCTGCCCACTCACGGCAGTTTACTGTGCTTCTTTTCTCTGCAGTGCTCTTCAAGGTAACTTTACTTGTATTTTAACTAAATCAAATAAGTAACAGGCATCTTAAACATCTAAGACAGCCCACAATAATTTTATTTAGATTTTAGTGTTTTAAATAACTTTTTTTTTAATTCCTTGAAAGATTCCAGGTATGTCTACTCATTTATTACAGACTGACAATTACTGAAGAGAATGTTTTAAATATTGTAAAACCGGCCACTCAAAAATTTGATGAATGTCATTTCTGTTTATCTGTTTAACCTTATTTGGATTATATGTGGATTTTGAGATAGTGTTTACGATAAAATGGCTGTCTAGTTTTCTCCCAATGAAAACAGCATGCTGTGCAAAGGCTGCACTACATACTGATAAAGCAATAATACTGATAAAGTGATAAATAGTGATAAAGCAATAATTTAAATTCCTTATTAAATAAAGGGAGGGAGAACTACATCTGCAGAAAAGGTCTAGTTTACTGAGGGTGGGGTCTGATATTTTAGATAAGTTTATCTAACTCCTATTTCCTGATCTTAGACTGTATATCCCATCTGCATCATGGTGCTGGCTTGTTGGCTTTTTTCTTTGTTTTATTGATTGTTTATAGTAAGTCATATCTGTTTTATACTCTAATGTAGCTTAAGCACTGGCTAAACTTTCTAAATGGAACAATAACTAAAGATAATATGAGCAGTAATATGAGCATTAATTCAAAGATTATTTTTCTTATAGGAAGCTTTGAACGTGTCCCCGTTATCTAAAAATAAATGGAACAGAATTTTTCTTTATTGTCAACACTGAAAAATGCCATTTAGGAGTTATCTCAGATATAAAGAAAGTAAAGAACAAATAAAACTTCAAGCTTGACATGCAACACAAAGCATAAGCACAAAGTATCCATTCACATTACCAATGGATATTGTAAAATCAGCAGTTTTTAGAGGGTGCATATTTTTCTGAGTGTGTTTTTGCTTCATTGAGAATTTAAATGAGAGATAATGTTGCAAACAAGAAAAGTAGAATTGTTTTTAGTATTTTGGGTAAAGAGCATTTGATGAGTAGCCATTCCTTAAGATAAGAAAGATCCCAGGATTAATCTGACATCCTTTTCTTGTGAGTGAGGAAGGTGTAATTTAAATACGGATGATAATGACCTACTAAAAATGAATTAGAATATGGGAAGGATAGTTTACATGAGAAAGGATAAACACATAGACTATGTAGTGAAAACTTTATTTCAAAGACAGAAGTTGTTGAGGATGCAACTTTCATGAGTTCACCTGAGGCAGAGGTCTTCATACTGTGGGACGCAGCATTATCCAGCTCAGAAATTACGTCACAATCCAGAAATCCTGAGTATCCCCAGGCACCAGAAGTTAGTAATAGTTTTTCTGTGTAGCACCACTATTCCAATCACACAGTTAAACACCCACAACACCAATCTAGCTCTACAGTCAGCTCTCTAACCACAGATGTGGAAATACTCTATTCACATGCAGTCTCTGTGTTACAGTAAAAAAGACAGCATTAAAACATCTGATATTGGTGAATTTTATTACTTTTTCAGAGTCACATTATTAGTCACCATGCAATTCTAAAACTCTGTGGAGACAAAATGTTATTTAGAGGGGTATTGGGTGAGATCTAGAACTCTGAAGATTTTGTCTGAAGTCAAATTAATGTTTAAACATCTGTGAGTTTTGTTTTCCCTTTTTATTTTCCCTTTCTTCTCTCTTTCTTACAGCCAAAAGTTTTATCAGCCAGAGCCATTCTCAACTATTTATCTTTATAATTTATTACTTATTGTTAATTATAGTTGTGTAATTTCAGTAGCTGTCTCTGTAGATAAAAACTGAAGATTTATTTGTAATTATCCTGCAGCATGAAAATACCTACCTTGTATCTTATGATCCAAACTATGTGGCAATCTGCCATTTCATTTCCATAATGTTATAAAGTTTTAAAACTTAAGCATATTCACAGTTGGATTTTTTAAAAAAACAGCTTAGTTTTGGGTTTTTTCAGGTTTTTTTTTTTACTATGGAGTCTCCTTCCAAGGTAAAAATCAGAGCATGATTTTGTTAAGAGAAAGGAACAAGGAACTGATTTGATTTCATGCTTAGAAATTTTTTCCTAAAGGAAACCTCGCATAACAGTTTGAACACTGAAATGTTTCTAAAGATACTCCTTTTTGATGAATCATGTGTTTGTGACTTTCCTTGGATATATTTATTCATGGCTTCCTACTGCCTTTTATCACCTCATCAGTAATCATCTCTTGTGCAATGTCATTGCATGAGTGTAGCTGCTCCAGAGATGAATGATGCATTTTCTCTAACAATTATTCTGGTTTTGCTTCCATGGGCCCTACTGGATCCTTGATGAGTTATCACAGCCTCTTTTCATATTTTGCTGTGTGGTTGGTGGTTTGGCAGTATTTTTTCTCTCCTAAGTCCCAGATTTCTAGGACAAACAGAGAACAAAGCTGTTCATTTTTCCTATACAAAACAATGCCACAGACATCCCCTAGTTCAAAAGAAGTCCATTGAACAATATTTTACTTTTGGGCTAAACTGTCTGCTGAAATTCTTGCAGATTCTGTTCTTGATCCTGTTCCCTCTGGTATTCACAATTTCTCTGTTTCCTACTGCTTAGTCCCAGGAGACCTATAATCACTGCCAGCAGCAAGCACTACAGAGAAACCCTTTTTGTCTGTTATCTACTTCAGATCCCAACTCCAGGGCTTTAAATCAAGAAAATATCTTCTGACCTTACCTTATTTTTCTTACTGAATCCCGTGCATTCTTTTTACTTTGCTGTATTCCACAAACTTTTTTTCATGACCTCAAGAATTTACAGCAGCTCCTAACAGCTACATAATCCCTCCTCCCTATTTTTCCACACTCTCTGTAAAACATTTCTTGGCAACTTACCTTGGCATGCAGTAAAATCGTGTTTGTTTGGATCTCAAGCGTGTGGTACATAACAAATGTCTGACAAAAATGTCTTCTACTGGGATCTAAAATATCAGTACAGTCGTGTTCCTTCCCAGAATGTTTAATCCAGTGACTTTCAGCTATATGAAAGCCAGGAATCAAGGAGTTGATGCACATGCAACTTAAATTTGTGACTATCTAGAAACAGAATGCTAAAATATGAGAGTGAAATACTGATTGTATTCTTCTTCCCTCGCTGGCAAAAATCCACATGAATTTCAACTGGATTCACTGTGCTAAGTGCAGGGATATTGAATAGTGAAGGGATTAGTTGGAGAAGCTTGGCAGTGTAAGGAGATCTGGGTCTGAGCCTGTACTGCCTTTATTCAAGGAAAGAGATATGTATGTGTGTCTTAATCCAGTATCAGCTCAAAAAATCAAGCCATCTCTTGACATAGATCTTTCAGTGCTGTGAGAGTAAAAAATGCAGCAGAAAATCAACTTAATTTATGGAAATATATAAAGGCATTGTAAAGCACTGCCTGTTTGGGGTTACTTCCTAGTTGTAGCCCACTGTTACAGCTGCTGGGGATAGCTTCAACCCACTGTGGTTCATTTAGCCACACCTGTGAAAAGGTAAGAAAAAAATTGTTAGATATCATTCTGCTTCTTCTCAAATCAACCTTGCTGGCTAAGACTAGGTGTGAGTCTGTATAACTGTGCACTTCCAAAGACATTGCTCAAAGGTGGCAGATTAACAACTCCATGTCCTACGATTCGGAATTTTTCAATTTTAAAATGTTACATTTCACTGACCTTAATTCTTAGGTAGGGCACAAATACATGTGCACCCTTAACTCAAATTTAATGAAAAACTCCTTTTGTCAGAGAATGTCTGCATTGAACTGAGTGTCCTTTTAAAAGACAAACATGGCACCTGTTTAATAAAGTTGCACCATCCTGTAAATCCATCTCCAACAGAAATTGGTTAGGTAACCACTGCCATTCTTTCCACCATTCAGAAAAATCTTTCTGTTGGGAAATCTCACCACAAATTTGCCTAAGAGCAGAACTGTGAGTAGATTTCAGTCATTACCCAATACTGCTATTGCAAAATTTCATAACTATTTATGCTCACCTTATTATTGCATCTGCATTCTTAAAAGATCCAGATGTACAGTAATGGGAAGTGAATATCAGATGGAAAAGCCATGAGATTTCACAGCTTGTCCAAAAGAAAAGGTCCCATTTGTGGAATGTTCTTTTTTCTTGAATTCTCGGGGTCTCTGATACAGACATTAGAGTAGAACCCTTGGAAGTATTTTACAGTCTTGTCTAGATCATCTGTCTCACAATCAGCTCTTAACAGTTTGTTTCAGGGGTCAGCTTTTAATTTTTAAAGCATTGCAAGCATGTTTTTTGCATAAGCTGAAACTTGCAAAAGTAGTCAGAAAAATACTACCTGAAATCCCTGTAAAGCAGTATTTTCTTAAATTGTGGACCTCAGTGCTAAAATGCCCCCACCTGAATTTTTTGGTCAAAATACAACCGAATATAACATGTGAAACCTTGTACTTTGATGTGCAAAGCAGGAGAAAGTCCAAGGGTCTAAGTAACAAGATATTTTGGTATGGGTTAAACAATGGTCAGATAAGGAAGTACCAAACTGGGTCTCTCAAAATACATTTGGTTATTCCTGCATGACATTGCATCATGCACATGAATCTATCAAAATGTCTTCAGGGGAGAAAGTCTCTTTATGCTCTGTGGCATATTTCCCATGGTCCTAGAAAATGGATCGTCGGCCATGTGTAACCACATTTAGATGTAAAAACAGAAAAATGAAAAAAAGGAGCAAATTATTAGACAAAATTTCTCTTAAAATATCAGATGAATTATGACTCTAGTCATTAAACTATGCAAAGAACCCAGGGAAAAATATAAAAATAAACTTGTCAAATATCCTTGCTTTATTCATAATGCTTCTATTTATCCATCGTGGTTTTTGGCTTTTTTCAGAGGGGTGTATGAAAAGTACTGATGTGCAGGAGCTGTAAGTGATTAAGAAGCCGCAGCTAGTGCAAGACTGAAGGGATAAGTAGCCTTCATGCTGCCAAAGGTTCTGACCTGACAAAATGCTGAAACTTCTATTACTCTTGTCACTCAAATCCACATGCAACCTTTGGCCAGTCTCTCTTTCTTTCCTATCTTGTCAGCTTAGCCTCTTGTACTATGTTGAGGATTTTTAAAATCTTTTTAATAACAACTGTGTTATCAAGTAAAAAAGAGATTAATTTTCAAAACCTTGGGCCAAAATTTATCCATCATTATTTTTTGTTATGATGAAATTCAACTTGGACCAAGCCATAGTTTGTAAATGATGCAAACTGTGCTCATACAAACTGACCATTGCAACAACTTTCACACTATTTCTGGAAATTAATTGCACTTTTCCCTGTTTAACACAGAAATCTCTATAAAGAAGCCCCAAGCAACATGATGTAATGTTTTTAGAGGCATTTCAAAAGCTTGCAAGTTTAGCTTTTTTATTCCCCAGATTTTCTTAAAGCAGAGTATTCAACTGTGAATTAGAAACTGCCAAGTCATAAACTTTAATGACACTTCCCCTCAGTTTATAAAGCTGGATTATAATGGCAGAGATGCCATCGATATTGGACTACTATTAATCCAAGTTCTACTACTCAGGATCAAGGAACATATTTCAGTTGAAAGTAGTTCAAAAAGTTCAAAAAATCAAAACCATTGGTCATGTCCTTCAATTACTGTGATACCCACATTTTGGACAGCCTTGTTTTCTGATTTACTCCCTTGTCTCAGATTAGGCTGTTGATTGTAAATGTTGATTCATGAATGACTTACTGCAATACTTTGAGTTTCTTGAAAGAATTCTTCAATTCAAAAAACCCAGCAAACCACATTTCTCTTTGTACCCCTGTTATCCTGCTAATCCTGATGGCCTGGATGGTTGCGTAACTCAGACCTTTCCCTGTTGAGCCATTCCTCTAGATACCATCTCTAAACATGCCTGTTTTTCTACAGATACTGTATCCAAAGAAGTCCTGGTAGTCTCCAGTACTGTCAGCAGGAGACTCACACTTCACCTCACAGACAGCCTCGAAATTCTCGGTCAAAACACAGGGAAATTTGTTATTCTGAATCTGGTTACCCAAACTGGAATTTAAATAAGCTGATATATCAAAATACGTTACACTATGATATCTACATATAAAAGTTTCATGGCGCCTTTCTGAGCTCTAACATCTTTCTTGTACTTTAAAAGGATACTGCAATAATCCAGTGGGAAACTCAGTGGGAAATAATACAGTATTATTTACTTTTGCCTGAGGACAGAAATTAAGAAAAAAAAAGGAATTAAAAAATTTATTCTAGGTAAAACTCTTGATATAATTCTTAATTTTAAATTATACCATTAAAATGCATAGAATGTGAGATGGTATACAATACTTTGCTGCTTGAAAGATGGCCTAGTCTTCACTTATGAGAGACAATAATAATAACAGTAACAATATTTTGATAAAAATTATTTCAACAACAAAATCCCCTGTGCATTTGGCTTTCATATCTCCTATGGAAATCAGTGATATTGCCAAGAGATGAGGCTGCTTTTATTGAAAAGGGAATTTTAGGGGAGCCTGCTATGCAGTGGCCGTGGCTGCTAACTAGGTTAATTTCATGCTGGTCCCCTAGGAAACTCATGATGGAAACAGACACGGACTCCACTATATTTTCTGTTGCCAGTATAGAAAAACTCATTAGCATCAGAGTTACTCTTCCTATTGCTAAGGAATTTCTGTGAGGGAAAAAACCCAACAAACAACCCCAAACAATCAAAAAAACAAACAATAAAAACACAAAAGAAAACTTCATATGCTAAAACAATGCTTCTCTGGAGTGACTTTTTTCTCTGTACTTATGCTCTTAATAGAACATATGGACTTCTGTCAAAGAATAGAGCTTTATCAGCAGTAAATTGACACTCTTACAACCCCTCCCACTCACTAAGAGGGAGGATGCTATGCAAATGCAAATGTCTTACAACTATTCCAGACCATCTCGATGGAAAACTTATTTAAAATTTCCCCTGTAAAATATTTATTCACCTGTATAAACATGTAAAGTTTATTCTGTTAAATGCAATATTTTCCTATGAAAGAAAAAGCCACCAAACCTTTTTAGAGGAATGGATGTATTTCTGTATAAGAGCATGTAGACACAAAACCCAATTGCTTAGAAATTTTGCAGTTCCATGTAATCTCTATAAGAATATGGTCACTCCACCATCCAGAACTGGAGAACAGAAGAATAACTTTCATGATGGCAAAAGGCTAAATATTCTGTGAGGCACAGTTTTTCCTCTGTGATTATACTTGCCTGCTCAAAATGCTTGCCTGTCTTGTTGGTTTACAGAAATTCTGTTCATCTGCAGTAGCTGCTCTAAAATAACATTGATGTCTAATCACTGCAGCATGATTTTTCTTACTCATTCAAGCATATGCTTCCTAGAGTCTCATATTTGGAAGGAACATAAGGATTTCCTTTCTCTTTTACTTCTGTATCTCTCCTTTGGTCTGCTTCTGAGTTCTACAAATAGTGATTCCAGGGTTACCTAAAAATTTACTGCATTCATTTCATAGAATGGTGAGATGATGAAAGATTAAAGTATATAAAGCTACACTGCAAAGGGGACCTTGTCACTGCAACTTAATATTTCAAATAGTAATCTTTTGACTGTAAAGAAATGTTCTTAGAATCATCATAAGTTTGTATATTGAGGTTTTTTTTGATGCAACAATAATTGCTTGCTCTGTTTGCAGCAGTTACATGATTTCATAATTCAAACTGGCAGATTCAAAACTGTAGAAAAGTATATATGAATATATGTATGCTTATATATGTATGAATGTGTGTATGTAAATATATAACAGAATAAAAGACCCTGCAACATAAAAACTAGGTAATACTTGTAAATCATGTTCTGGTTGAATATTTCTAGGGAAAAAATGAAAAAGTATCACTTGTAATGGAAATAGATCTTCTTATAATATGAACTCTTTATTCATAGAAATGTCATAATAGACATAACAGTAATACCAGCATGCTAAGAGCAAATTATATTTAGGAGCAAGTCTGACCTTATTTGTCTCAGACTCATTTTTCGCTTTCAGTTTTGCTAATAATAATTTTCAGAAAAACAGAGGAAAAATTGATGTTGTAGTTTATCAAAAGCTAGGGAACTGAATATTTTAAAGACAGCCGTTATTTCTTATTGAAACTGTGTGCCCAGTTTAGGAAATATATGACAGAATGAAAGGTTTTTAAAGCAGGCACTGTTCTTTTGTAACAGGCACACACATCCCCACACCCACAGCCCAAGACAGCAGGCAGACTCCATGTGTCAGCTGTTTAACTAGCTCTTTAATTCAAGACTAGGTCTGGAAACTTCCTTCTGAAGAGAGGCATTGCAAATTGTGCTCCTCCCTTGCCTGTCCTTTTCCTTGGATGGAGAAGAAAACACCTACCAACCAATTTTGTTCATGGCCATGCTGTGAAGCACTTGTATTTCAGTGTGTTGTGGAGGTGGAACAATCTGTCAAGGACAGAAGGAAGTTATTAGAATTCAATTAAGGGCAGGTTAATTCAAGTAAGGGTTATTGTCTCTTTAACGTAGGACCTGGGAGAAAACTGATTTGGATCAGTCTATTGTTTCAATGGGTATTTTAGGCTCATTTGCATGATAGGAAGTTGAAGAATGGTGGCCATACATAGGTTATATGGGTATGAAAAAAAAAATGCTTGAAAAATAAGTGGGACTGTCAGGACATTTCTTTAATTAAGAAAATAAAGATCCCAGGAAAGTTTTAAGTATCCTGAACTTAGAAGACGAGGAAACTCAGCATAAGCTATGCCACCCAGCCATGTGGTAGACTCTTGACAAAGTACTGAACATTGGGAGGTTGTGGATAATCAGCCTGAAAAGGGACCCTTAGATTTATGAACCTGTCTGATATTTACTGAAAATGTGGAGACTTTTCTGAACTCACCTGCCCTTTGTACATGGCAGGTGATTGTCCAAAACATCAATATCTCCATGTAGTTGCTTCTCTTCATCTAAATGACATAAATTCTTGCTAGAGAGAAGGAAATAAAGTGCTCTGCAACTAAAATTCACCCCCGTGAAGAACAACAGCGAAGGTGAATTCTCTTCTTCAGCTATTATCTATATCTATGTGGAAAATTAATTGCAACTGGAGATGGGAAGACAGACCTTTTCTGCTTGTACAGTTTTCTCATATTTTGGGTATTAATTTGAGAGAAGAGCCAATAAGATTAAAAACATATTAGTAAATAGAGCATGAAAAGGTCTCACCTTGGAAAAGAAAAACATTTCCATAAGGAAAAATCTGGAATGTATGTTATTTCAAATTATTTTGATTGATTTGAACTTGGTAATAAACTGTTTCCTCAGAATGATCTTCTTCTGTTCTGCTGAGTACCCAAATTTTAGTTCTGAATTCATGACAATGCTTTAGCTTCTTGGAAGAGAAAAAAAAAATTTTTCTTTTTTTGCTTTCTCTAACTCCAGTGTTGATGTCATATGTACTGACACAGTACTAATAATGTCACAAATCTCCCCCCCACCCAAAACTATAGCATTCTGTAATAACCTCATGACAGAGAAGTTCCAGAAAGAGCAATGTTAAATAGGACAGGATTCTACTGACAAAACTTACAACCCAATTTGCTGTGGAAGGCATTTTGTCTCATTAGAAAGTAAAGTGCAAGACATTTGTTAAGATGAAAGATAGTCTTTCCTACTTAATAAAAACCAAATATAATAGTTGCCATATCAACAGGGACACTCCAAGAGTGAAATTATTACATATTTCATATTTCCAATTCTTACACAAACATAACTTTTATAAAATGCAAATTACTGTACATTTTACACAGTCCATGCTGGACACAGACAATAATAATGGCCTGGAATCAAATAACTCTTACATTCAGTGCTTAAGAATAAAAGGATAATATTCATTAACTCTACTGAATAGTCTTCTGTATCTAAATCTGCACTTAATCCTGATACATTTATTTTTCTCCTTTAATATATGAGTATACTTTCACTGAATCACATCAAACCGTATTTTTAAGTTGGACTTGTGCTACTAAACATAGAAGGTTCAAGTTTGCCACCTTACTGTCTTATGCAAAAACATACAAGAAAAGGCCTATTTATGCACCTCATTTTACATCAGCCTCAATGCTAAGCAAAAAATAGCAAGAAAAAACCCCATATAATAAGGGCACATGGAAAAAAAAAAACTTTTCTGTCCAAATGTTGCAAGGTGATATTTCTGACTGGCAAACAGCTGACAGTGAAATACCTCACAGTGTTTTCATTAGGAATATGCAAATTGTTAATACAAAAGTTTTCCAGATCATTAAGCATGCTAAAGTCAACAATGATTTTATTAAATCATCCCAAAAACTGACAGGAATGTTATGCAGTGTCTGAAGGACAAATCTTATGAGCTTACAATGGGTGAGCACTATCATGAGCAAACTATACTGGAAATGGATTTCTCAGGTAACAATAAAACTGGAAATACTACAGCCTTATCTGATAAAATCATGCAGAAAATTCCTATAAACCTGTAAACTGCAATATTTTGGCTACAACTGGCTTTGAACCTTAATTACATCTTTAAAAGCAATTCCTTGTCATCAGATTTAAGCATTCTGATTTTTTCAAGGGTAGGAAAAGCAGCATAATCTGCAAGGAAACTTAAAAACTATTTCACTAACCCATGACCAGTTATTAGATATTAGCTGTTAGATATTATTAGTATTTCATGTGTTCCCATTCCATTCAATCATCACGCTCTAACAAAAATTTATTTTCTTCTGTAATTACTAGCTACTCTTGGAACAGCAGGAGCTTTGCAATAAGTGTACTTTGCAGAGAGGCAGGCAGTGATACAGCATGCCAACTCTCCTCCCTCCTTGCTAGTGCTCACACTAGAAGAGGTTTGTTCAATCAGTAGCCCCAACTGATTGTTATGGGGCTTTTTCAGGCTTTTCTTTTATAAACTGCTAACTAGTTGATTACTCCTCAGTTAAAGACTTGCATGATAAAATAATGGCCAACAGACTGGGACAAGTTAGCTATAGCAGAAGTGAAGTGAAAGCAGATCAACCTTCCATCTTTATAGAGGATTTCTTCAGGACAGTGCTGTAGGCCAAAGAGGTGGCGGAAACAGGTATGGCAGAAATACCAGTAGCACATTACTGTAGCTGAGTTAGACACTGCAAACCATCTTTAGAACTGATGGATGAAACTAGACACCTCAAGGACAACTCACTGGAGCAATTTTGGATCACCACATTAAGGTGAGCTGAATCTTTTCTGCAGCGTCTATTTTTCCCTGTTGATTAGATGGCATAGCTAAGGTGGATAGCTAAGACTAAATTTAGTGTCTCATTTTCAAACAATTTTTTAGGAAAAATACATACAGTCCTAAAAAGCATCCTAGAATGTAGTAAATTATTTGTCCTTTTGATAAAAACATGCCAAGCACATGCCCTGGAAACAACATATCTGAAGGGAAAGCAATCAGAATTTGAAACACGAAAAATCTCTAATTTGATTTTCCACTTGTCCTAAGCAGTTTATCTTATTATGCCATACACCCTTCTCCATGCTTTTTACAGTTTTGGAGATTTTATGTGTTTGTATTGTATTTATGTGTTTGTATTTTCAGAAATTAACAAAATAGTTGCTATCTGCACATACCACTTTTATACATTAGTATATTTATGTTCCCTGCTTTGCTCCATACCAAACTCAGATTGTTGGGAACTGACCACAAAAACCTCCCTAGATCTCTTTTCATGTGGAAACAGTTACACTGATGCATGTGATTGTATCTATATCTAAGATTGGGTTTTCTTTCTATGTGCATTTCTGTGCTATTATCAGTCTTGAATTTCATCTGCAGTTTTTCAACATTCATTCACCTACAAGTGTGAGCTTTTATTGTGTGGAAATACTTCACAAACAAAAATTTTAAAAAATGGTTTTGAATTGTTTATTCAAATTCAATACTATGTAAACATTTATTTCATAGATGTTTCTATCCAAGCACCTGTCCCTTGATTTGATTTTTGTTTGTTTGGTTGGTTTGTTTTTTTCTTTTTGTTTGGTTTTGTTTGTTTGTTTCTTTAATTACCCATCTGGCATAATGCTATTTTTGTGATTACCAAACTCCATTACCATATTACAAAGTATACTGACAAAAAGCTATACCATAAAATATAGAGCTTAATATGAAGCTTTACATATTTTTTCACCAATTTTACAATATATAACTATTTCATTAATATGGTTTCTAATGATAGAAATTACAATCTTGCAAATTGATATTGTTACCTGTTAATCAGAAAAATCAGGCACTTCTTGGATATAAATTAATGTTTTTATAGTTTTCAAAATTTATTCAAAAATGTGGGTTCATCTGTAACTGATCCTGCGCACTTTTTCCTTAAAAATGAAATTCAAATTTAAATTACAAAATAAGAAAGATCTAGAAGATAATGGTAAATTTATCCTCTCTGAAATGAAAATCAAGGCTATTTGTAGAATGTAGTTATCTTACTGAAGAAACAAACAAAAGCTTTGCTTTACATTTCTGAAGCCAAGATGGCCACTCCTTTTTTTACTGAGAGACGTCCATTAAAATGCTTTCCTTGGGTATGACCATAAACTATGAAAAAACCTGTGATGTGTGATGGATTGTTCAGCTGATTTACCAGCTAACAAAAGAATGCTACAAGAATCCAGCCACATCAGCAGGAAAAATGCCAGTTATTTTACCACAACTACTTGAAAATTAGGCATGAAACATTTATGTCATCATGGAAAATATCTGCATTCAGATATTCATCCCCAGTAACTTGGAAATATGGCAGTTACTTAAAATATAGCTACTGCATAACCAGGCTTATTTACACAATTATACATAATACCAATTTCACTTCATTGTTGTTTCTCAAAATGGGATTTCTGCTCTTTAATGCAGAATGAGACCAGCATTTTAATTTCTGCTCTAAATAACACAGAGGAGGACAACATCGAATGTGGCTCTCTGAGCATTAATGCAAAGCAAATGTTGTCACCAAAGCTTACAGCAGCTCCTTCCAGTCCTTGTCAGTGTATTTTGCTTCATCCACAATCATATTT
Source organism: Camarhynchus parvulus (assembly GCF_901933205.1). Lineage (NCBI taxonomy): Eukaryota > Metazoa > Chordata > Aves > Passeriformes > Thraupidae > Camarhynchus > Camarhynchus parvulus. The sequence continues at coordinate 39,490,670 of NC_044586.1, read as the reverse complement.
GTATACTTCATCTGAACATGTTCCCTGCCTTTAAGATACAAGGACAGAGAAAGATTTTCTCAGTTTCACTGTCAAATAATCCCACCTGTAGAGAGTGCCTGATTACAGTACAGGGCAGCCTCTCTTCCTATCTGAAAATATCACATAAGCCCAACAAAAAAAACCAACAACAACAACAAAAAAAAAAAAAAAAAAAAAAAAAAAAAAAAAAAAAAACAAAAACAAAAAAAACCCAAAAAAAACCTAAGTTTGGCAGCAAGCTGTTTAGTTCCAAGATGGATTTCTTTCATATAAAAAAAATAAATTAAAAAAACCCTGGTTTTATAGCACATAGGGTCAATATTTGTCACTGTTGAATGAGGTAGAGAACTGTAGACAGTTGAGAAAATTAATTTAGTTTCCCCAGGATTTAGAGTCTCCAGGACAGCAACTCACAAAACAGTAGCAAGCAGAATCTGGACAAAATTCATACTCTTAATAAATTACTTGACTGCAGGTCTAAGGCTGATCATCATCATCTCATCTATGCAGATCAGAGATGTTTTTAGGCAAGACATTTTAAAAACCTCTTATTACAGTATATGCACAGTCTACTTAAGTCCAGTTTATTGGGATTTGTGCTTGTTACTGGCCATTGGAAGGTGCAATAGAGCATCTTTTCTCCTAGTCATGAAGGAGATGTGGATTTCTCAGGCTCATCAGGACATGATTGCAACCCTTTGGGCTTTGCTCTGAAAGAGAAGTCCTTATGGTACAAAGCCCTTATGACAGATTTGTTCTCAGATCTTCATCTTTAGGTGGTAATGCAAAGCATAGAGCTGTCATTCAAGCTTTTCCCACTGTCATCTTTGCTAGTAAATAATGTACTTGATTCAGTACCTTTGCTGCTTTATATGGCTGTCAAGGCACTAAAAAATAATAGGTTAGTGCTCCTGCCAGAAGTAAGAGTTATAGTGGGGGATCATCAAAGGAATCAAGTGTGTTACAGTTATATCTTATCACTCTCTCCCAACCTGGGATCTTGATTTCTCTGCAAACATTTCTTACAGATTTGCTTATCCCCTTGAAAAATTAGAGCTAATATTTCTCAGAGAGACACTATAAAGCCATGTCCCTGAGATTCTAAAACCAGCAGGCTGATGATTTACTTTGCAATGACAAAAGGCTTGATCAGCTCTTCTTCGCTTGAGGCCGTTATTCTATGAAGTACCTCTCATTCTAAGTCTCAAAAATCATACTGAAACTGAAAGGTAAAAGCATTGTGTGGAGAATGCCAGTTCAGTCCTTTACAGATCCACATTTCTACTGCAGTCCATGCATTTGGCTGAGGATGTAGTCACAGCATTAAATTTGTCTTACTGAAATAAATAGTGTAAGTGTGCAACGCCATGATCACCTACAATGTTTTAAAAAGTGATTTAACATTCCTTAAAATAAATGCATCACAAAACCATCAGCATGGAGTGTTGTGAGGAAAATTAAAATAAAAGAGATTTTTTCAAGAAGCAACAACAGTGTTCTGTATTTTAAAAACACTATTACAACTAAATTGTAATATAATTACAATTAATTGAAATTAATATAATTAGATTTTTTTATTTATGTATCATATTTTTAGTATCAGAAACCTGCCAACTGCAAAATCTCTTGTTGTTTCTGTTGTTATTAAAAAATTGACTACAGTAATTTTCAGCCAGACTCACAAATTATACTAATGTAGGAATTTGAGTAAATTTGAAAACTACAAAAGTCTTACTTAGAATTAAGTGATAAAATAAAAAATCTATAAAGAATTAAGTAAAGGGGAATATTTCCATGCTTATATTTTGAATGTGTCTGTGTATTTCTCATCTCATTTTATTTTACTTTATATATGTGTCTCAAAATGTTTCAAAAGATGATGTCCACTTCAATAATTTTTAAGAGAAATAGATTTGGATACGAGAGTTGTCCAAAGATGTATCAGTTCCTCTTTAAAATTCAAGAAGCTGTTCTGTTTTACTGACATATCTCTAGACTAATTTATTACTTGGAACTGCTATTTAAAACAAATACATGAAAAAAATATGATACCATAGGAGTGACATCAATAGTCCTTCCAAAGATCTATTGTGGGCCTAGGATGAAGATGTCATTGCAACCTGTTGTGTTTATGAAATTCCTGTTTAAATCTTCTCTTTACTCACTTCTGTAGTTCTGGGTTTATAATACATTCATAGTTCTTTCTTGCACCTCCACTATCTGGTTTCCTCTTCTAATTTCCATTTCTGCTCTGGTGTTCCTGCAGCATTCCAATTCTAAAAAAATCTGCTAAACACATATGTGTAGTAGGGGGTAAAAGTATAGTTTACTTCAGCTGTGAAGGGGAAAAACAAGCCTTTTGTGCAAACTTTGCCCAGTTCTTATTATTGAAGCCAGCCTGACGTTATCTGTTTCTATCTCCTTGCCTACTCATGTTTGAACATTTTTTGGATTAGGGAAAAATGACCCCAGCAGTAAAACCTTATCTCATTTGTTTATGTTTACACTGCTGAATAAAGTAGGACTGGAGAGCAAGCTAAAACCCCAAACTCAACCATTCATTCTGCTTAATAATTTACATACTCTCTGGCATGGTTTTCACATGTATCCTCCTACTTTTCTGGAAAATGTTTGGCATTGCAAGAACCAAGGGCCATTCCCCCACCCAAAGCTCTTTCCACCCTGCAATCCCCTGCTAACCTACTATCACCTCCAGCACTATTCCAGCAAGTCTTCCACCTTGAATACACCCACAAGTCCTGTCTATGACTCCTCAGAACCTGTAACAGATGCCCTTAGTAACAAGCTCTGAGAACAACATTCTGAGCTTCAACATTCTTTCATTATTTCAAACATATTAACTGAAAAATAAAGAAAATGAAAATTCATTACTATATCTTTGGATCCAAGGATACTGTCCCAGGCACAGCCCAAGGCTAAGAATATTCCATGGCTGTGGCCAGTCTGTGTCAGTAGTCTTTAGAGCTGAAGAGAGTTCCCTGGCTGCTGTTACAAGTAGGAGGTGTCACCAGTTGTCGCAGGGGTGAAGATGCAGGTCAACATTACTGCTGATACAGAAAGTCACTAAACTTGTCAAGGCTTAACTATTTATGGGTCATACATTCTTAGTATGAGGGCCTGGAGGGAAATAGAGTTTATATGAAGTTTTCTTTTTTTTTTAATCTAAAGAGACTTCACTAAGCATTTTGGATTCAGGTGCTAAATTCTTTCCTTAGGCTAAACACATAAACAACCAAGAAGGGCTTGACTTTTTTGAGGCACATCTGATGCTACCCTTTGAATGAAGCTCACTACACAGATATCTTGCAGAACATTATGTCTTTCCCTTCAACTCCCACAGGCTTAAATCAGCAGCTTTCATATCACAAGCAAACTGCCTCCCAGTAAAACTGTAGCTTAGCTGGGGCTCACAGTGATATCCAAAGCACCCAGCTAAAAATGTTAGTTTTGGATAGGCTTCATAGTGGGTGAATAATGTTGCTGACATTATTATTTTGTTTTAATCCTACACTAAGTGAGATGTGTATAAATTATCTAGGGAGAGTTTAAACCTATGTATAATGCCTTCCAGCAGGAAGCTCCAACCTCTAAGCAGTGTGACAAGTGAATGCACCCCAGTAATCACATTTTTTTCACACAACAGATTCTGAAGGAAGCACTTGTGTCTTGTCATAGATTGAACTCTCTCTTGCCAGTTCATGAGACTGTCCAGCAAGCAGTTTCTGTATTGGATCTTTTGGGAAATGGTCTTTAGGTTTCTAAAACATAATGGAGTTCAAATTTTTCAAGACAAAATACTTTTGCAATCATATACATTAACCTCTAGACAGAAAAACATGGGCTCATCACATAGAGACATCTCCAGATTCAGAATAGCAGAAGAGTATGTGTCTTCTGAAACTTTTTGATCAGTTTCAGGTATGGAAAGGATAGAACTGAAAATTCAATATATGTGCATCACAGAAAATCACTTTTAAAGGTCATAGCAAAAGACACTGTTCCATAAAAATAATATAAAGGCTACTATCTGAATTAGAATACCTGTAGGGAGTGGGGAACTTGGTGCTGAAGGAGTTAAGAATTATACTCTTTTTTTGAGTAGGAAGTTGAAGGGGAAAAAAGCAGGAAGAGAATCTGCCCAGCCTCTGCAAATGATGTAAAAAATTATCAGCATTGGAGAGGATAACTACTTGTCTCTTGCAAAATTATTATGGTGTGTTTCAAAAATTGTTCTCTGCATGAGACATCCCAAGATTATTGTTAAATCAATGGTTGCCTACTGTTGTAAATGGCATCAATTAAGAACCAGGGTAAACTTCATAGATTGATGAAAATACTTGTGTTAATACACTTCTTAATGGACAGCTTTAGCTAACTACACAGTGCAGTTAAAGAAAATATTTCACTCATAAATTTACATAATGAGTTCTTTGAATGAATAAGTTTTATCCTCTCTTGAGTCAATACATAGCTAATAGGTCAATAACTACAGGGAGCAACTCAAAGCTTGAATAAAATAAAGAAGACATATATTCAAAAAGTTAATTCAGAGCTTAATTTTAAAGCAATGTCAAAATAAGTTAAAGATAAATATATGAGTAAGGAGAGTAAACAGAAATCTTGGATGTGGCTAATGCTGTATCCCATTTCAGTAGAAAGAGATCATAACACTTATCGGATAAGAGAAGCTCTAAAATGCATCCATTTGGAGTGAGGAGCTTTGGGAAGAAAATATTGATGGACTCCGGGAAGAAAAGTTCATTTTAATGTAGATGTCCAAATCTTAAAAATGATTGGAACAACATAGTCATAAATAGCAGAAAATTGAACTTGATTGCCAAAAATGCCCTTTGAAATCCTCTTTCTGAGACTTAGAGAAAGAAGCCTCTGATAGCACTGTGCATGCACACTTCCTCTTCAAGAAATTTTAGATTCTCCGTAAGACACTTTCATTACTTCCTTAGAAACTTCAAAACTGCATAATCAAGAGTAACTTTAGTTTAAAGAAATAGAGTTCACATCATTCACGCTCCTTCTTTAAAAAAAAACTTTATATAGCACTAATAGGTTTAAATGGACTCTTGTTTCCTCTTACTAATTTGTATTTAATTTAGCTCTAATCTCATCCACAAACTGAAGCCATCAGATTATAAAAACTCATTTATTCCTAATTTTCTGTGTGTAAGTGTATATGTGAAGGTGGGACAGAGAGAAAGAAGACTTTTGTATTAAGGAGGTAAAGTACTAATATGACAGGAAATAGGATCAGATGTAATTCTGATGGATGTTCCTTCAGTCTACAAAACACTGAGATACATGACAAAGAAAAGAAAATCTGTCCACATAGGGTTAAGGAAGTCACTACGCCCCATAAGCATAGGAATAGAGGGAGCTGCTGCTGTGCATCAGTATCTTCTTTTTTTTTTTTTCCTGAATCTGCATTTAAGCTTTTCAATTCTTAAAGTCAAATGTATTTATTCTGTAAGTCCAACACTTGATGCATTTGACAAACCAGAAATAGTTCTTCCCCCTTTCCTGTAGCTGCAGTAATTTAGTAACATGATGCAAAATGAAACATACACCATAGCAAACACCCTTATTGTGCCAAGTGTTCCCAGTGGTATCTTTTATTTCTGCTTTGTCTTCATCCATTGAAGGACTGCAGCTAAGGCTGGTTTCAGATATGGAGACATAAGTAGAGATGATGGTGGTGATGATGATGATAATTTTACAAAATATAAATTCTTCCACAAAATGAATTTTCAGTCCCTTCAAAATTATGTGAGCGCAAGCCAAATGTGCTCATTACCAAAATTTTCAAAATTTCATTACATACACACAAATGCAGAACTATCATTATGCCTGTTTAATCCATTGCTCCTGACATTCATACAAAATATGGCAGTACATGAGTCAGTTCCCAGTTTTCTCACAGATCCTAGGTTAGCATCTTAACTTCAGGGTACAAAGCAGAAATGGAAGAGCATTTTTAGTTTTAACTCTGTTGTATTTTATTAGTGCTTTTAAATCCAGTGGTGATGGAAAGTTTTCTGAACCACATATTATCAAACTATTGCTCCCTCTGACTCAGTGATGTCTCATATAAAATGGAGTATCCCCAACATGTGGATATCCTATCCGTAAATTTCCCAGCCTTCACACACTCCACATCCCATCTCTTATGGTTCTTTCCTGAACTCAGGTTTGTTCTCTTTCTGACTGAGGATAGGAATGTGAAACAGTTTATTTCATAGTTTAAGTTATTAATTTCTCCTGGGGCTATAGATATTTTGACAATAATGCAGAGAAGACAGGAAATGAGGCCTCTCTTAATTCTGGTAGAATTGTCCTCTTTTCAAAACCATTCACAGCTTGGCATTTAGGATCAGAGAAGTTTAATTCCTGTAAGCTGAACTGAAAACTAAATCTAAGTTGCACAGTGCAAATGAATAACACTCAAACAGAAAGAAAGATTTGGCTTTCTCCAGCAGCTTTGTCTGGACCTGGTCCTTCTTCTTTGTTTTTTCTTACCTGTGCTTCAAGAAAATTGTTAATACAAGGCCACATGACATTTTAGTCTGCAAACTAAGTGATTTTTTTTCATTACTCTCAGAACTAAAGTAGATAATTAAAACCCCAACTGCAAAACACTTGTTTTTCAGAATAAAAATTATTTCTATTGCTTAATTTGGAAGCTAAATTAAAAAATCAATTCTTTGCACAGCCATAACATATAATCAGTCTCATTGACGGACATAAGTGCCCTGAAGTACAAAAATTAATTGAAAACTATATCCTTTTGTTATTGCTGAGATCTGTCACAAGTAATTTTAGAATCACTTATTGATCTTTCATTATTAAGATTTAGAAAAGCACTCATTTACTAATCTGAACAATTCTGAGTTCATTCACAATAAAAATAATTACCATACCCATAGCAAAATGAAATACTCAGAAAAAACACCAATAAATTACCCCAAATATTACTCCAATATAGAAAGAGATTTCCTCCATCACAATTTTTGGATTTTTTTTTGAAGGGTGAGCTGTTTGTTTGGGTGGCCTTTTCAAAATGTTTTTAAGCCACAATATCTTCATCGCTTTTGTTGAAGATAATGACAAAAATGTATGGCAAAAGTACTAAATAACACACTTCTCTAAGACACAAAATTAACTGTATAGTCATATATGCATAACAAAACATGAGTGTTGGTTTATAAACAAGAAATCAGTCTCATTGTGTTTACTCAAAACATGACTATAATTTTCCAACTTTCTCTCCTTTAAAAATTCTCGCTGAGAAATGAATGGAAATTGAATTCATTATATATCCATCCAATCTGCCTTATACATCCTTTGGGTGTCATTGCCTTATTTTATCTGACAATTTTAATGATCCATATCACTACAAAAAGACTGGTAGGTAGGGTTTTTAAATGAATATTACTTCTTTTACTGTATTTTTGTAACTCTGGTTAGCTAATTTTTCATGAAGTTTATAAGAAACTGAGAACTTAGCTGTCGTATGTGGGAGAAAAAACTCACTGAACACCAGTATTTCCTATCAAAGCAAAAAATAGTTGAATATTGAGTATTTCTACCTGTGCCATATCTGAACACACTCAACAAAGAGATGTTACACACATAAAAAAAAATATCTTCTCCATGAATATCGCAGCTCAGCTGCCAGCTGAGGCTGGTCTGCAGTAGCTGTGTTGCTGGCCTGGGTTCATTAGCTTTAGCTTTGGGCTTGTCAATGAATTAAACACTCCTGCTCCTGCAAAGCTTTATGGGGGTTCATACCACCTGTAAGAAGAGTCTTTATAACTTACACAAAATACAAGTACAGGAAAATTGTGCCATTTTTTAGCTTCTACTGGGTATTATATTCACCCTACAGGATTCTTTCAAAGCACACTTTTCAAACGGAGCACGTTAGCAACTTTGGAGTATTTTAGCAACCTGCAGTTAAGTGAAGTGACCAACAAAGTTTTGTCTTTATGTTTAGGTGCATACATTGGTGGGCACGCAGGACCAGGCTGAAATTTCTTTCATTGCATCTAAAAGAAAATCAGGAAAGATATTGCAAACCTCATCTTTTCCATTTTGTCACTGTTCAATGTTGAAGATTGTAGAAGAAAGTCTATGACGCTGGAAGTCCATAAGTTAGCATGCATTACATGGCTTTTGGTTTCATTTTCTTCATTTTAATGAAAAATGTGCTCATCTAATGCAGAAGTATCATCCAAAATTTGAAGTCTGTGATAAGTTATTGTACTATAGGACATAGGGTGGATATAACAGTCAAAAATCAGCTAAAGGCATTGAGATAAATCTGGTTTGAGTCCACTGATTCCTTTTCACATGAAAAAGGATGGCAATATGCAAATGAGGGAAAAGTCAGAAGTAAAGAAATTTCATTTACCTTTCGATTTTTAAACTGCTGCTGATTATACTTGTACCAACACACTGGCTCATCTTTATAGTCAACAGAGACAAATGGGTAGTTCCAGAAGACAATTCCATTGACCCATTTTAGACCTTTTTGATTAAATCAGCTGTGGCCTTCAGATACCTATTTCTAATCACTGAGAATAAGCCAAGATGCTTAGCTCCAATGTAGCTACTACTTTGCAAGTTTCATTAGGTTTTATGAATCAAACCTAGAGAAACTGAAATTCCAAATGCCACTGGCAAAGACTCCTCCCCATGATTAAACTCTTTAATGTGGAATGTTTGTGACCTTGCTGAACTTTCTTATGACCTTGCTGCACACACAGAACACTATAAGCCCTTTGGAAGGGGCTGCTATATTTCACTGTGTCTGTCACCACAACTCATCACTGTTTGAAAGATAAAGGATAGGAAGAGTAGCTTGCAACCAGAGAGGACAGGTCCTCTTAGCCATTCCTTTGTCCTCAGCCAAGAGCAGGTATATTTTCTATCAGATTTGTCAAATTGTACTTTTCTATGAAAGTAGTTAAATGATTTTATGAGCTATTACTGAAAAAATAAAACCAAACCATATCAGGGAACCTAACTCTCTGATATTTAGCTACTCCAGATTTGTGAATAGGTGGGCTCTTGAGAATAAAAATCCTGACAAAGCTGTATTCAAATGTATGGTTATTTTTGGCCATTCCTACTGCAGTAGTGGTAAAATGTTCTTACATTCCATTTTATGGCCATGATGATTTTGTATAAAACCTATGCCCATTATTCCAGTGATTTGTATTGGTCAGAAATATCTGTAGATCTAGATGGTTAATGTGCAGGCTAATGGGAGCCACGGGGTAATAGTCTGTCCTTAATTCACTGACTTCTTTCAGAGATCCAGCTCTCTGTGCAACCTATTAATCTACTAATGACTCAAACCATTTCTAAAGTATACAGGCATCAATTCCAGCCTTGCAAGAATTTGTTTGCATCTCACTGGTTTTCTTCAATGTCAAAGCACTATCCACAGCATCAAGCTAGTCTATTTTAAGAAGTGCTTTCAGAAAAGATGTCCTTATCAGGCAAGACTTTTTTATTTAATAGGAAAAAAAATATACACAGTATACAGCAGAGATGAACTAAAATTTAAGGAAAAACATTCTATTGACATTTAAAAAAATCCCAAACAATTTTTTTCACATCCAATAACACACCACAGTTCTACAGGATATTTTCATATTGGAAAGTTGAAAAGGTTTAAAGGACTGGTTCTGACATCATTTGTTTCCATAGCTAATCCTGAGTACTACCTACACAGAGTAATGGGGAGGGTTGCAGACAACTATGCGTTCTCTGCATAGATATTTTTGAATTGCATTTCTTTTCTTCCTTTTTGAGCTATTTAATGGCCTAGTTTTCAACTGGCATATCTTTGTTTCAGGGTCTGCAACTATCCTGTAAAGCAATAATGTCTTTCATAAATAGAATGGGAAAAATATGTGATATTTCTATAATAATTTATATTTGAAGAGATGCACAAGGAACTTCAAGTACTTTGTTCCCAACTAGCTGTTCTAGTTCTTTTCTGGGTATGTAAGGTTCTTATATAGCTTGTTCATTCTATATTAGAGCAACTAATATCAGAGATTTAAGTCCTCCCTCTCTTGGCCTCATCTTCATCTGTTCAGGCATGCTGGCTGGCTGCCACTGCTCTGCAGCTGTCTAGGCTCTGTCTCTGTAGCTGAGGCAATAGCCACACTCTGTAACCTTAGTTTGACCATAACTTGGACTGTGTCTTTTGCTATTGCTTTATCTTATTTTATGGTTGGATTCCAACCTACTCCATAGTATATCAGCTGGAGATCTTCAGATTAACCCAATGCTCTAAAAAACCCTGTGGTGTCAAAGTTATGAAAAGCAAAAATGTCTAGGATAGGGGATGAATGACTCCACAGTAGTCAGAATCACTCCAAAGGAAACAAAAAACTATGTTTAAAGCAAATAATTTTATTCACATGGAACTGTAAGGTAAGTAAGATATTTGGACACAAAATTCAGAATAATCTTGGGCATCAATAAATGCAGTGTCAGATTTTTTCAGGTTTCCAACTCAAATAAACCTGTTACTATCTTAAATGCATTGAATAAGCCTGAGAGATCCAAGATGTACATTGATACACATTTTCAGAACAAAACCACATGAAGATACCCAAGATTGCTTTAACTGGCCAATAGCTTTGGGTATTGTTGTACAATGTGCATGAGTCACAGCAAACGACAAGTGAAGATCCAACAATTTTACAGAATCCTGATCTGTCTTCGGGAGAAACCCAGGAAAGTTCTTTTCACTATTTTTTGTCAGGAACTTAGGGATATAAAAATATATTTTTAAATGTATTTTTCCAGTTTCTGGGAATTTCATCCTGTAGAGAACTGCAAGACAGAAACTGACAGTACATTTCACATGATGCCATAATTTTTGTCTGCATTCAGATGGAGCTTAGATAACAACTCAGTTCCCTCTGAAACATCTGCAAAGCAGTTCATCAGCAGACAAGCCACCAGGAAGGGTCCACAGATTGCATTGACTCTGGTCTAGAACAAAGTTTACACATACAGTTTATACCTGAGCCTTTCTATATAGATGCCTAAGATGTCTCAATCTGCATCTAAGTCTCACCCTAGGCCACAATAAATTGTTGCAGAATTCAAGCTATTTGATAAGAAGTAAATATTTGAATACCAATTCAGTATCAGACTTGTGCATCCAAAGACATTACTGACAATGAGACAATGACTGACAAAAAAATGTAAATGGAAAAAAAGAAACTATTATTACTGATTTTATGGAATAAACAAAACAAAACAGTGTGATCCTGGGGCACCAGCAGAAGTTACATCAGGCCTTATTGTTAAAGAACAAGAAAGTCACCAAAAAGTAAGAGGACGTATGCGAATACCTGCAAACATTGCCATTGCCATTTGTTGGGAAAACATGGTTTGGATTAGCAATCTGAGACCTTCCCCAAATAGAAAGTTGACTTCTGCTTCCTTATAGTGCACCTTAGAACCACACACATAAATATTGTGTGTCTTCTTCAAAAGTCTCCTGATGTTGATTGTGTGGTGGGAGAAGAACTTGTTTGGTATGTGTCCCCTAAAATGTCGACACATATTTTTGACCTAATCAGTAAAGAAAGTAAATACCTTATATACAGATGATTTTTACAATTTTGAAGCATACCAAGCACTAGCATTCCAACCATACTTCTCTTTCTAAAGTTCTACCCATTCTGTAAAAATGTGATTATCCCAGAAGTGAGTTTCAAAGTAAACCAAGATTATAATAATAAGACATAATGACATAAAGTGAAAGCTCTTCATGTATGATTTTGATCATATACTCCAGTGCTTTCATCACAATGAATAACAAGTTGAAATACTGAAGATTAGTTTGATGTACTCATGGTATTCAAGAAATTCATTATGTTCTGTGAACCTGCTCAGGAGTTGGACTGTCATGTTTCCTTGAGTGCAGAATATGATCCCATCAGAGTATGCTCACTGATGCTTAACATTTCTGCAAACCTATCTACGGTCAAGGGCTTTATGCAGGAGAGTTCACATGTATTTCCTCAGGCAGCCAGCTCTCAAACTAGCAGGGGTTTAAGTGCCTCCATGATGAAATTCAGAACCCTTTAGGGGGAAGCCTTTTCTTTTTTCCTGATGGTAGAGCAAAGAGCTTTGGAAACAGTCAGGCATGATGTTTGTCTGAACAGTTAATCTAAGTCATGTGCCTATATAAAACAGACACCTTCATCCCCCAAGTTTTAGAGCACTGACTTAATATTTGAGCACAGCCAAATAATGAAGGATCTCTCCCTTCAAGCACAATTAGCAAACTTGACTACAAATAGTTCCTCTGTTCAGACCTCCTACAGTAGAGCCTAAATCTCAGTTATATAGTGTGAGCCTGAGCTGAACTATTTATTCTTCACTTTTCCTGTTGAATCTGGGTCACAGCACAGAAAAAGACTGAAATACTCACAGGATTCATAAGAGAGAGAAAAAAGTAAAATAGATCTGTTTCTATCCTGATTAAAAGGATGCTTTCCTCTGAGCGATGTTTTCTTACTTCTGACTCTGCATATTATTCTAAGTATTATTTGCAGTGTTTACAACAGCATGTTGCCAACATCTTTTTTGATTATAATTATTGCTATATTGCATTCTTATATAATAAATCCTTAGGCAGATTCCGGAATTTTATACAAAAAGCAATTTTTTGGGCTTTTTCATTTCATCTTCTTTTAAAGGGAAATAAAAATAAGTAAGTCAAAATGAAAATTCTCCTGCTTCCTAAGAAGTTTTGTAATCTAATGAAGTTAGGCATATCTTACAACACAATGGTAATTTACAATTGTACACTTGCATCTAAACTGAGAAACTGATATAAAAAGGGCTCTAGACTGACCAAAGTCTATCACTAGGATTATAATGGAAATATGAATCAGGCCTCAAAACAGCAAATGGTAATTTAAAATTTTTCATGCATTTTTAAGCTTTAAAGCTTTTTTTTTTTTTTTGGTTTTAGCAGTCATAAAATGAGATAGGAAAGGAAAACATCCTCAACAGTCAATACATAGAAGCAGAATTTACATATGCACACAACTAATTCATGTCCAGTACCATAGTAAAACAGATATTAGAACAACACCTAAAAAATAAAAACATCAGTTACTTTTTAAGATTTACAGAGACTGTTCAAATGAATCACATTATTTCTGCAGCCAGCAACATGGACACATGCAAATTTTTGTTAAAGGATTTTGGGAATTTAATATGTTTCTTTCCTAGCTACTGTACTGTAACAACTGATACAGTAACTGCCACTGTAATTGTAGCAAATAATACAGTAAAAAACTTTGATGCATGTGTTTTGCTCTGTGCTCTTTCAGTGCAAATTTTTTAGACTGAATTTTTGGAGGCAGATTTTTAAAAGCATCTTTCAAAGTAAATTGAGCAGCAAAAGTCTTCCCCCTTTTTTTTTTTTTTTGGTTGTTTGGGGTTTTTGTTTGTTTGTTTGTTTTGTTCACCTCCACAAGAATTAATATTACACTGGCAGCAGTTATTTCCTGTGATCCACCTGAGTGGTTTAACAAAATAGACAGATGTCAGTGTATCAATTCAAGCACTTCTCTGGTGGAAAGATGCCACTTTTCTTTTTTGAAAAGGCCAAGAACTTATTTTCTGTGCTCACTCTCACAAAAATATCTCATGTTCTTTCCCTACAATCAATATAGTTCTATAAGAGATCAGAAACTAGCAAGAGGAGCTATCAAATGGTATCAGTTTCCTTGCATGCTCATGCAAGGTTTCATACTTTCTGTAGACAGAAATTTGAGAATCATAAGAATAACTTGAACAGAAAGACTCTTTAGGACTCTTTTAAAATGCAGCTACTAAGATCAATACATTCTTTCACTCATAGACATTGGCCTTTCCCCTCCATCCTCTGTGCTCATGGTAAATAAAACAAAAATAGTTCCATTATCTTAATATAAATATAAATTTCACAAAAAAAGAAGTAACTTGGCCCACCGTGACAACCGTGGTCAGCGTGGCAGGAATACTACCGGTGGCACGGCAGTATAAACAAAGTAGCATGGAGGGTAAAAAGTGTGTGCAACTAGTTTTCTATTTTGGCAACTGTAATTTAACAAAGGGCCTTGTCGCTCCCGGGGTTTTGGCCACGTGGCTTACAGCCCTACAATCCTTTTTCACTCTACTGCAATAATTTGTATAACTGAATATGCCAAACTGCCTTTCCAACAACAACTTCAATACTACTTCAGAACTGACAGGCATGAACTGCTGCTGTATTTTCAGTGTTATTAGGCAAAGCACTGATCGGGGAGTTGAGTTCATCTGTGACCTACCTGAGTTGTTACCTCACTTCTAGAAGAGAGGCTTATTATCTCTCCCAGGTTTCCAGATGGCTTTTCAATTATCTATTTATCTTGTACAGTTCTAGTGACTAACTGCTTCAGCTGATAACTGCCAGCTGCCTCAAATTCTCTGTGATGCCTGATAGAGATCTTTCACAGTCGAGTCTGTTCCTGTAGTTACAATGTGCTGTGTTCTGTGTCACCGTGAGCTGCAAAAGAAAACAATTTGATTGGGCCATGGTTGATGGCTACAGAGAAACCTATCCTCAATGGAAAGACATGCTCTGGCTGTATATTATCATAGAATTTTATATTCTAGTTATATTTATATGAATTTTATCACAAAACTTGAAGTGCATGTATCTCTTTCACTAACAGGACCAGGATTAAACGTTATGCTAGTGACATGAATGTTATGCTGTGTGTATGAATGAAGGTGGAGTGAGACACAGGCTGACAATTACTAGCAGTTGATATAAAACTTACAGAAGGTGGCCTGGATGATTTGCCAATATAATACTCATGTTATTATCCTGTGTATCACTTGGAGATTACAAGAATACACACCACACCAGCCTGCTTATGGACATGAGAGGAGTTTGAGATGTGTATTTATGGAACCAAAATCAGTGCAGAAAAAATAGAACATAATCAGAATGCAATCTGACATAGGCCAGAGCAACACGTGATAGTAAACATGCATCCTTTAGATTCAGACTCTGGGACAAGAAGACATAACCTGTAATGAAGCAGAGAAGTTCTAAGCTTAGAAGAGGACCTGTAAAATTCTGGATTCAGCTAAAACTGTTTGACAAGTGGCATGTGGGGAAAAGGGACTATTCCAGTAGGGGACTTACCCAAACAGTTAGTGGAGAGACTTACAAAAAGTACCATCAGGTATTCAACATTTGTAGCATTTTCTTTTTCTCTAGTGAAAAAATAATATTTAAAAGTCTTTTATGTTAATATCACTAAAATACCTCAACCTGTTACAACCAAAACAGGATAGTGTTTAACATACAACCTCATAAAAATCTATCTATCAACTGGACACAAAATTAACAACCAGAGAGGTGGATCTTGTCATACACTTATTAGTTGATTTAACTTCTTCTTAACAGTTGATTTAATTTCTTCTTAACAATTATTTCACTGAAAAATACAGAATGCCACACTCCCACACACAGACACACACACACATGGACAGAGAGCTCTGAACCTTTAGTAGCTTCTTAAAATTCACTCAGAAATTATTAATTGATATCACTCATTAAACATTTTTAATTTGATTAACAGACTTCCTGCAGCAAAGGTGCACCGAGACTGGAAAGATGCAGAATGCCAACAGGGTTTTTCAATCTACAGCTGAGAACCAAATCACTTCAGTGCCTTCACTCTACAGACACTCACAGAGGAATGTATTCACTTAAAAACATGATATCACTGCAATCAAAGTCCAAGTAAAAAATTAATTAATGCATCAACTTCTAGTCTGAAGGCTCATGGTAATTTTTGTGCCTTTAAGCAGGCTGGAGGCACTTAGCATGCTGTATCTGAACTTGTGCCAACTGTAGGCCAGAATCCCACACTGTTACACCTGCAGCCAACTTATGTTCTGACTCTGCCTTGCACTAGAAAACACCAAATGCAATGAAGCACACAGCGAGTCAATTAAAATCACCTTTCCTACAGAGAGTGGTCTGGAAAGAGGTATTGAAAGAAGCTGCATGAGGCACATAGGTATATACAGAACATATTTATGCCTGTAATGGTTAACATATGATAATACAATATGCTATTTCTATATAGTTGTTAATATATGCAGTATAATATAAATACAAATTTATTTACAAGCACAGAATACATCAACTTGCACTGTGTAGCACTGTGTTACATACAGCATGCAGCATGTACTATGTAGTACAGCAAATACTGTCTGTGTGATATACCTTATGACATATAAGTGTAAAATTATAACTTGTACACTGTGTAAATTTATTGTGTATAATATTTAGCATACATTTATAAATTAAAAATAAATATTTATATCTATATAAATATATATTTATTTTAGTTGGGCATATCAGTGGAGGAAATAGAAGTATGCAATGAAAACCAAGATATTTATTTTTCAGTTCTCTTTGAAAATTACTTTCCTAAAATTGTAAAAAATAGTATGTAAACTCTACTATTTCACTGTAAAGGGCATTGTAGACATGCTTTGCATTTTACAGGAACTGTCTGAGGTCCTATATGGCCTACAGTTTTCTTCAGGGCATAAAAAGTGTTTGAATATGGAAGACAGCTTTAGACTGCTGTAATGCCAAGAATACAACTTTGATTTCATCACTGGAAGCTTTTTTAACAAAAGATTTTACATCCAATTTCATCCTAATTTCAACATATTTACCCTGTAGTTGTGGGCCTGTCTGGAAGAGTTTGACCATGGCCATCAGTACCCAAGCTTTCTTTGCTTGCGTGCCCAAGAGTCATGGCTTAGTGTCTGTTCTCCCCTCCAACAGGCTTAGCGGGCCCCTCAGGGGTCCTTGGTCTTCCAAAGCCTGTAGTGCAGCCTGCTGCCAGGACAGACACTGTGACTGCGGCATGCTGGGCATAGGCTCCTTTGACACACTTGCACAAGAGATGGCTGATATTGCTACCTAAATAATGCAACTGTGACTTCCACTTGCTGCCCTGGCAGTCACCATGTTAGCTCCTAAAAATGCCCCTGGGCTCAGATACATAAATCAAGTACTACTTAGCTTATGCAATGTCACAAATTGACTCCATGCTGCTCAGTTTGTGTCAGGAAGAACAGCGTTTGCCCTCTCTACCAGTGAACTACTTACTGTTCCTTATGAGTACAGTGCCAGAATCTGCCCAGAGACTGTAGAGAGCTGGCTGCTTTACAGACATGTGACAAAGTATTCCCTCCTGAATCTGAAAAACTTGGCCTGGAAATGGACGATACATAAATAATAACAATAACATCCTAAAGAATGAAGGAATGCTTAAATGTTACATTACTTATATTTCCAGGTCTGTGTCTTCTGATTTAATGGTTACAGTTTAAAACATAGAAAAGTTCCTAACACTTCTCACATAAAAGCAAATCAATTATTAAGAAAAGGAGACAAAGAAACCTGATTTTTATTAATTTGTGCTTCAGACGGAAGTTGTCTGTGGATGGATTCTTTCATGTAATTGCCATTCATGATGCTGGTTTTTTGAAGGGTGATATGCTCCTTTCCAGATTATTTTTCAAAACTTTTTGTTAATTGTGGCTAATTCTAGCTAAGAGATTCAAATGTTATTAATGGAAAATAAACAGACAAAAATAAACTGCACAAGTTCAAGTCTTTCTTTCCTTTACTAACAGCTCAGGAAACTACATTACTCCTAACTACAGCCCAAGTTCTCCTCCTGTCCATGCACAGGCAGTGTCAGTTCCTAACATGCTTGAAATCAAGCACTTTGTTAGAGCTTTGGTGGTTTTTTTTTGTTTGTTTGTTTTTTTAATATGATATTAGCATTTTTTTTTGCACGTTTCATAAAACAACGTCAACAACTATAATAAATGTCAACAACAAATAAACTCTAGTCTCCTCACACTACTTAAGTACTGCACTTAATGTGCAACCTTTAGATGAGAATAGGCATTGTGGTAAAGGTTTTAATTATGCAATTATGTGATTATGTTTGTCTATTTCCTGACAGGATTTTAGCCTTAAGGACAGGATTTCTGGATAATTTAGCGGTCACTTTCATAAATATGCTTATCATACGTACAAAACACTTCTCATAACTTTTTTTTTTCTTAAGGAGACAAAAAGACGGGAAATGCTGAGGTGTTCAAGATTTTCATCAGCAACTCGATGCTGACGAGCCAAATTTCAGTTCCCGTTTCAGAAGGCGAAGGTCCTGCGTTGAGTACAAAACGAATTCGGTTAATTTACTTTTTATTTTTCCCCTAACACGAGGAAACTGATACAGAGTGTTTTAGACTTTCGGTGGACCAGAGAGCGCAAACTGCCTTTAATGTGAAATACTTGGCACCCTCAGTGCTGAAGAGGAGGAGATCGGGGTGGGACGGGGGGGATGGACACGTTTCTCGCTGCCAGAAGCGAGGTGCCCTCCCGTCCCCCGGCCGCGGCTCCGCGCGAGGGGGCTCCGGGTGCGGCGGGGCGGGCAGGAGGGCGGGGAGCGCTCACGGCTGCCCCAGGGACTCGGAGCCCGGCGCTGCCCGCCCGCGCCAGCCCAGTACATCCCGTCCTGTCCCACCTCCCGCGCTGGCGCTGGCTCCATCCCCTTCTCCCCGGGCCGGGCGCCGCGCCCTCTCCAGCCCCGCGGAGCCGGGTTGGGCAGCCCGGGAGGCGTCTCCTCCGCAGCCCCCGCCCCCCCGCGCCGGTGCTGAACGCCTCGGCCGCTCCCCGGCAGCACCCCCGGGACAGCAGCACCCGGGCCTCCCTCCCTGCCGCCCGGCCCGGGCTCTCCCGCCGCTACGCCGCTGCAGAGGACACCTCATGGAAAATAAATAAATTAATTCCCCCACTCACCCCCGCGGCCGGGAGACGAGCCGGCGGCGGCCGCGGGATTAGATCCAGTCCGAGCTAGAGACCAGGTAACGTAACTTACCCGCCAGGAGGGAGGAGGAGGAGGACGAGCAGCGAGGCCGCTGAGGTTGTCCCCACCGGGGAGGGCTCCGGGGGACGGAGAAGCGGCTGCCGCAGCCGGGGCGCGCCGGCGTGGCCCCGTGTGAGCGGCTGCCCCCGCGCTGTGCGCGCCTCACTGTCAGTCACACACACACACGAGCCGCCGCCCACTCAGGGATGGATGGATGGATGGATGGATGGATGGATGGATGGATGGATGGATGGATGGATGGACGGACGGAAGGACACTGCGTGGGACGCAGCTGTACCCCCAGTACCAAAGCAGGCACCGCAGGGAGACGCCGCACGCCCCGCCGTGCCCCGCTGCCACGCGGGCGGGCGGCTCTGACAGCGGGGCAGGGAGGGAGGCGGGCGGCGGGGCCGGGCTGAGGCCGCAGCTCTGGGGGGAGCGAGGCGCGATCCCGCCCCCGCGCCGCTGCGCGCATCCCCGCGGGCCGGCGAGCCTGCCAGCGCGCCCACCCGAGCGGAGCCGCCGTCCGCGGCCCCCGCCCCGGCCAGCTCCGCCGGGAAATGTGGGCGGAGAGCGGCGGAGCACAGACCGTGCCGCCGCGCTCGCCGTCATCAGACACGGGCCTGCGAGGAGCTCAGAGCGAGGTGACCTTGGAGAAGGTGGATCTGGATGGAGCCACTATTGCTCCGTGCCAGCTGCTGTTCTGTGCTCTGGGCTGCTCTGAGTTCCGTGACTCTTGCGTTATTATCTCGAAACGCTGTTGGCTTTAGTTAATGGTTGTGTACAGAGGTCCTGGTATAAGTAGCACCAGGGCCACGAAAATATATTCTCCATAATTCTCTTTACTTGACCTCTGCTAGCACACAGTCCTTGAAGGGAGTGGTCTGAAGAGTCTCCCTGGCAGGGGGCAATCGTTCAGCGTTCATCGTTGTTGAAGTGGCCCCTAAAAGGCAGTAAGTCTTAGAAGCGTCGGAGAAGTTGCCCTGTTCACGTGTCACAGACCAGTGTCCCCTTCTACTTCTGGGAAAGCACGTTACCTTTCAGTCCTGCGGGGTCACAGAACTGACACAAATTCTCCGCTGCTTTTCCAGTGAGATTGATAGGAAAACAAAACAAAGCAGAAAAACGTTTACAATACCTGGATTTTCCAGTGCCAGTCTGAGCTTTCAGTAAAGGGGTCTTACAGAAATTGCTGTTGAAAGGTGTTTTGGTAAAAAGAGAGAAGCTAAAGAAAGGTGGTACCTCATGAAAATGTCCATTCTGGTTTTGTTGGTCTCCATAATAATTGCTCATGTTTCCATAGTGGTTCCCATCTGTGGTTCTGAAGTTACTGATCAAATAGTAATGAAAAGGTGTTTGTGGCTTCCAGTGCAGGAATGGGGCCATAAACTTCATCACACACCAACTGAGCCAACAACTCGAGAGCTTTAGCTCTGTCTAGATGGATCATGACAGAAAAGTTAGTCATTGAGACAGAGAGATGTACACTTATATTATAAAGAAGGAGGAAACTGACAAATAATTCAATAAAAGTGAGATATACTTATGTACAAGTAGTAAATATGGGAATAATGCATTTGTGATTCCCTTTTTATTTTTAAATCAGCTCTCTCCTCTCTCCTTGTGTTATTGTCTACTAACTTTGAATAGTGTACTTGAGCCTGAGTGCTGAACTCCTTCTACATGATGGAATCCATTCAGAGAAGAGATTATACTTGAGATGTTTGTTATTATTTGTGCAATTCATTACAGAACTGTAACTCCATGTGTCTGCAAGGTCCCAGCTAGCTTAGTTTGCAGAATAGTGGTTACAATGTAAGTGGCTTCAAAGCAAAACATCTGATCATTTTGAATAGGCAGAGGGGTGGCTGGATGTTATGGTTTTTATTTTATTGTGGCTTTTAATAATTTTGATAGTGAAGAAAACCTGATTTATTTATATTATGGAGATGTAGAATGGCCTAAATATGAACTGTGGTCTTTATGGAACATCTTTATGCATGGTGGAAAACCAAATTCACATGTTTTATAGATAGGAAAACTCTTTGGATTGTGTTGTGATACACTGATCTGAACAGGTATTTTACGTGTAAAGGGGGGGACTTTGAAATATTACAAAAGGAAATATCAAAAAGAAACCAGAGTGTAGTTAAATATTGTGACTGTGCAGCTGCAGTAAGGAGTGAAGGAATTCTTTTTCAGCAATTTTCATTGTAAATAAATGCATTGTTATAGTATATTTAAAAAGCTTTCTTCCAACTCTTTAACCTAATTTCATCTGTCATTTCTCTGTAGTGTATATTGTATTTAAACTCACTCAGCTCTTGCTATGGCAGAATTATTATTCTAGAATCCAAGTTTTATCAGGGCAGGAGATCTTTGGGCAGCCTAAATTTATGGACAGGCAAGTTAAGGGAGAGAAAAGAAACATTTCTTGAATCATGAGCTATTGTTTTTTAAAAATGTTTTTCTTTCACTACTCTTCTTTCTTGGATGTGCTTTGCTACATCATACTTCTATTTCTTGATTTTTTTTCCCCTGGCACTTAGTGCTTTTCTTTTTTTTTAATTTAAAAAAGAAGTCCTCTCTTGTATCCTTTGTTTCTTAAGTAAATTATCTTGTCCTCTTTTTGCAATGAGGAGGTGGCTTTATTTCCAGTAAATGTGGTTATTATTGGACCCATTTTATTTCAAGAAAAGAAGCTATGACTTACCTGATTTTATTTCCCACTGCAGAATCACATGATGCTTTTGAAGAGTTGCATTTTTCTTGAGGACAAGTTTGCTTTAGCAAGGATAGTGCCTGAATATAATTCTCAATTAAATTGTATCCCTTAACACCATTTGCCAGAAGTTAAGCTGTCAATTTTCTTGCGTGAGAATCAAGAAGAAGGTTCTTGGGCCATGTTAATAATCTGTGTTGTTAAATGAATTTTATGTTTCAAGGTCGGTATAATTGCAAAAAATGTAATTATCTTTTGAGTTTTATTAACATTTTTAGGTCATAGCTATAAATCATTGATAAGAAGGTTACCAGTTTCTGTGTCTGTTTGTGTAATATATATGTAGCATAATGTTTGCACAGCACCAAGGAGGAGGTTAGATAGGAAAATATGATGTCATTGACCAACTGTTTTATGTGTCAAAGGAACACGAGGAACTGGCAGAGTCCCACATACGCATCTCAGTCCAGACCTGCATTCCTTGACTTGCATGTATTTGTGATCTGTTGGGCCAACTTCTCTAATTTTATTGTGCATCTTGGAACATTTGGAAAAAAGTTTGCAGTATTCAAACAAAAGGAATTTGTCTACAGGAGTAAGAGGATAATATTCCATGGCTTAAAGAGTAGATGATGTTGGAGAAACTGACTGTGCAGCTCTATTTGGCTTTACAGTCTATCCAATATCTTTTTATTCTTCTTGGTCTTATGATCAAGCAATCAAAATCCTGTTAAACTCTTATTGAAGAGCAAAGGGTTATCTAACTAGGTTACAGTGGCTGATGAACTAGAAAGAGTCACAGTCTTTATAGTTTGATTTTTATCTTTGCAATCTTAAGATTTTTAATTCACAGTATTTTTTGGGGGTTGGGGGGTGGTGATGGTGAGGAGGCAGATTCATCATCATTAGCTCCTTTTGTAGATCTTAGTTTTGGTTTATGTGTTGTCTTCAAGTAGTTCCTTTATTTGTACATTTTCAAGGTCAAGCTTCCAGTTCCATGATAATAGTTTTTATTTTTGGGACACAGTGCTCTTCTGTCTATATGAAGAACTTGATATAAATGAAGAGGTTTCCATGAAGAGCTGATAAAAATGAATTAGCATTTCCAAAAGTATATGAACATGACTAGGCCACTTTAGAAGGTTTCCAAAAGTGAAGGAAGAAATTAATGGAAAAGAATTGAACCTTATCACAATATACTCTTTTCCTTTGTAGTTGTAAGACTTAAGATCTTAAGAAATGGAATTAATTTTAATTCATAAAGGCAGGGAGCACTAGAGAACAAACTTAAGCCAGGTTTTTGGTTTTGGTTTGGTTTTTTTTTTTTAATTAGTGCTTATGCATTTTCTTTCAACTTGGTGTCATGATTACTGAATGTTAGCTATTGAATGTATTTCAGTTCCACCCAACAAAAAAGCAGTGCTTTGAATAATAGTGTAAATCATATAAAATTTGCCATGAATTTTATACTGTAGGAAACTTGTACTTTTTAAGTCACCTGTCAACAAACTACAGGGGTGGTCCAAATATTGTAGAAGTTGGAATATTTGAGAATATGTGGATTTGACATTATTTTCATATGGTTACTATGAAAAATAAAGACAGTATCAAACTCTGCAAAAAACAGTCAAAGCATAAAGCTGTGCAGACTGGAGTTGCCCAAACATACAAGATTGTTTAAAAAGTGTTCCTTTTCTTTCAGCATGAATTTTTGTATCCCCCAAAAAACACTTTCCAGCTGTTTTGACCACAAGCTTGGTAGTTATTTCACTTTTATCTTTCTTTAGGGTTTTCCAGTGGAAGACTCATGTAGGTGATAATCAAGGTTCAGAAAGCATGTTGCACAGAAGACGACTCAGAATGACTGTATTTCATAGCTTTTTTTATTTATATATTTTTAAAGTCCTGGTCCTTCAGAGTAGCTCATCTTCCCATAGCTGCAAGCAGACTCCTGCTGCAGCTTCAGGCGTGACCATTGTGTAGTGTCCTTCCATCATGTGGCCTCAGGATTAGCAAACCATTGGCAACATTCCCAAGTTTGGCACCCAGGGATAGCACATACCACAAAAGGTTGTAATGATGTTCAGGATGTGCTTGGCATCGAAGAACTTCAGCATTTCTGTCACTGCAGTGGTGGTAATGACAGTGCAATGGGGTACATTTACTTCTTCTATATGGTCTACAGTTTTAATCAAAATTAGTAAAATTAGTCACAAAACACCAGTACATCATCCCAAAAGATAGAAATTTTTTTTCCCCATAGAAATAGGTTAATTTAGGTTTTAACATTCATGCTTGCCATTCAGCACTTCAACACTCTTGGAGTCTATGGTACAAGCAAAAAAGAGACAAAAAAAGATGAAATCTCAATTTATCCATGTGTGAGTTTAAACTTCATAGTATCACCTGTGGAGCTTTACTTCTCAGTTTGTGTGTTCTGAAATCAAGAAATACAGAGAACAAGTATTTCTTTTAAAGTACTAAAAACATGTGAAGAAAGAAACCAAAATGAAATCCCCATTTTTTGTGCTGACAAAATGGCGAAAGTATATATCTAAAATGCATATTTGATTTTTTTTTAACATATCTAGTTCCTACTGCAACGTATTTGATTAGTATTTCAGACAGAGAAATGAGCATATGCTTACTTCCAGCATATGCTTTTGTAATTAATTGTATTAAAGTGGTTTTTTAAACATTAGAAATTAGGTTGTATGTGGTATTCTTTTCAAATCTCTGGAATAACAATATAAATACTTGGTGGTGAAGATGAAAAGTTTTGAAGTGATACAAGACTGTATTCAAACTACCAGCTTTAACAATCTGGCCTCTGAGAGACATAGCGGATTTTCTTTGCTGATCTTATTGAGAGATAGAAATTGGATAAAAATATGGGACATTTCAACAGTTACCTGTGCTATTGAATTAAAATGCCATAGGAGTTGTCATTACTAGATTGAGCTCCTATGGTTTGCATTTTTGATATGGCCCTCAGGGCAAGTTCGCAAAGGAAGCCAAGAAAAGAACAACTTAATGATGCAAATCAACTCCCCTTGGTAATGTAAGTGTCTGATTTCTTAACAATTGGAATTTTATGTGCTAAATTCCTTGATAATTCAGCCTTTGCTGAGTATACTTTCCACTGAACAGATCTTTTCTAGAATTTAATTGCTTTTGCATGCTCTGCTGGGGATGGCTTTGGGTCTGAATCTGGGTTGTGGACCCTGCGTTCCCAGCAGTTCCTCCTGCTGATGGTAGAAATGAAAGTTTTTGAGATATATACTGCAAAATAGAACTGAAGACTGGTTTCAAAGACAGAAGAAAGTGTGCCTAGGACAAAGATTCAAGGAGGCTAAGCACGGGGTTGCATCTGAGAGCAGGTGGAGAGAGCTGAATAGACTATGTAAGGAAATTGCTGCTGGAAGCCGAAGGCAGCAATGGGCCTATCTTCTCATTACCAGCCCCTTTTTAGAATGTACATCTTTAAAATAATTTGTACATAGTACTAAATTAAAGGATTCCTTTCTCCCCTGAGGAATTTGTAAGAGTTCTACTCACACAGGGATCCTAACTCCTTATCTTCCATTAGGCAGCCTCTTTCCCTTCTTCTCACCAGCACTTCAAAAGTTGAATCAGGGGACTCAATAACACATGATTAGAAACCACAACAACATATTTTAGCAAGGAATGAAAAAAGCTTTTGTATTTTTTGACCTCTAGGTTGTAAATATAAAGAATATACGTAGAAAAGAATATGCCATAATAGCCTGTATTTACAGAGCATGAAGTATGCTTTATATTTGTGAAGAATAGGAAAAAAGGGAACCTGTTTTCTTTTTCTTGTGCAGATACAATTATGTTGGCTAGAGGCATAAGGTAGGGGTTTTTTCTCATGTTTTTCTCATGTAGTTATTCAAAAAGAGATGTTTTATTGTAGTTATGCTGGAAATAGGGGTGCATTATTTCAATTTAGTTCATTTCCTCATTCATACAAAATAACACTAGAACATTATGAGTGCCTTGCATGGCCTGTGATGTGTTTCAGTTTTAGCTTCATGAAAATAATGAAAGTGATTTTTAAGCTAATGAATATAAAGGCCAAGATGAGGCAGAGATATCCAGGAAGGGCATTTTAAAGTGACACCTAAAAGCACCATGGTGATTGCTCTCAATCAATTAATATGTCAGTGTTGCTTGATTGATATTTCCTCTTTTTCTGTGACTCCAGGTCCTTGCTTGAGCTCCCTTCCTGTGGTGTACTTCTACTGGGTTATAAGGAATTACTCATGGTTTACGCCCTGTAATGGCCGAAGAGACTCTTTGACTGCTTCTAAAGACTCCATTATGTACTGTTTTTGATTGCTTGCTTTGACTTGCCTGATTAGGTTAAATGGAAATTATTTCTCATAACGATTACCAAAATGATGTCTCTATTTCCAAATAAGTTCTTTAATGTGTCCATCTTCTCTACCATTCCCGTTTTGAATTTGGTCAGAACTTTGTCCTTCTCCCCATTTATTAGAATGAAAACCAAGATACAGTAGCAAGTGAGTGTTCTACTCTTTTCATCCTACTGGGTTTTCCACACTAAAACTGCCAGCGGCAGTTGTCACTTGCAGGACACCTTTCATAGGATACAGATGATGCTCCTCCATAGTTACCAGTACTGATGTTTTACCATGCTATTTTTATATGTAGAGTTACATATGTTTGCATTCTTTATCCTTATGGCTTTTAATTTTGCCTTTCCAGTAACACTATTAGGGTACAGAAAAAATGTAGCCTTAGAAGAATGATACATTACAAGGTGAAAACAGAGTAGATGGGAGAACACGTTAACCTGAGGAAATAGTGTTTTGAGGAGTTTCACAGAGGCAGATATCTTCAACCTAGCAGAAGTGGAATGACATGTCATGTTTTCAGTCAGAGCAGGTTTTAGTTGTATTCTGATTTTTTTTTTTTGAGAAAAGAATAGAGAGTATATTAACCTTTGCTTTTATGATTTCTTTATGCTAATTGTAGGCCATAGGAAGGTTTTTGTTGTGGATGAATAGTATAATAATAGGATACAGAAGCCTGTCCTTTCCACAGTTAAAATAGATTCTTCTTTTGAGTGTAAGAGCATAGACAGGTGTTAATGAAATGTTGTTGCTTAATTGGGTAATGAGCATGCAGTTCTGGATACACTTCAGCATTGGAGAAATATTGTATACGTAAAATGGTGACTTAAATTGTATTGTTCTCAATGAAAATGTATTTTAGCTATGAGGCCATGATTTTTTTCTTGTATGCATTTCCTAAAAAATTAGCAAAGCTATAGTAGTTGTCATATCCAAGCTTACTTTGCAATTATTATACTTAAATTTATAGTTTAATTGCACTGAATTATATGTTTTATTAAGTACCCAGGATATGTTTTTAACTTTAATAAGGTAGTTGCAAATTTCTTCCTTATTTTTTTTTTCTTGTCCCCCATTTACCAGTTTTTCCCAGATGTCTAAATACAACAATTTTTTAATGCAGGACTATACTCTTGTGATACCTAAATTAGCCACCTAAATTAGGCTCTCTAATTTTTGTGTTAGTGGATCCTGGGTAAGTAGGTTGTTATCTCTTAATAACTGAAGCTTAAATCCTACTTTTAAATCAATTCCCTGTACTAATGAACTTGTACTGGATGAAAACAGAAGTTATAACTGTATGTTGAACACCCTGTCCTATAAGTACTTTGAACAGCAGTTATAGCTGTTTTATATGCAGAGAATCATGCATTCTGGTGTAGTCTGAAGGAAGCATTTACTTCTCAATATGGCAGCTGAATATACATGAGTGAGCAGATAGTTTTCCAATAGTAAAAATTATACATACATATACAAATACACAAGGTGATGTGAAAACAGGAAGAACTATGCAACATGTTGCACACTAGGAGGTGAAGTGGGGAAATGAAGAAAGCCCTGGAAGGCTGCAATTATATTGCTTTGATGTTTTGGGAAGTCTTAGTGTTTCAGTATGGTATTTACAGCCTGTAGTAAGCAGCTATAAACACCATATATACATGTGTATGTATTTTCCACATGATGCTTTTGACCCGTTTGGAACCTCTGTGAGCAGGTGCATAGAAGGAGCAGTGGGTACTATGGATGATGTTGGCAGTACAGGAGTGTGAGGAGATGCAGAATTTGGACCAGCTACGAAAACAGCAGAATCAAGTGCCTGGAGGAGACATTTCAGTGCCAATACTTTGACTTGGCATGTGAACTGTCAGACCTGAATGGATGAATCTTTAGTCAGCTTTGAATAGTAAATTTAGCTCCTCATTTTAGAATAGAGGACTTCTGTAATCAAGGAATTTTTTAGTCATCCAACCAAAGCAGAGCATGTTCTGTTTTCCTGTGCCAAGAGGCTAAGGCTGCTTGCTTCTTAGCTGTTTGCACTGTTCCAAAGGGGAGTTTGAACTGTTTGGTCAATCCCTGCTGCGTTCATTAACTTGGTGTGTTTGTTTCTGTTACCCCATTGAGAAGGGAATGGTTTGTGTTTGCGTTCCTAAAGTTTGGACCTGATTTATTTAACCAAGCCCCACTGAGCACAGAACCTTTTATATTTGGTTGAACTCATGCTCCCAGGCACATTTTATTCTGCTTCTGTGATTTTGACAGAGGGAATCCCTCTTTGTTTCTTCATTTGGTAGAGCTGCTTATCTGGGCCCTGCTGAGGATAAAAATGGGCTGTCTACTTTCTGCTGCAAACGTGAACCAAGAGAGACTCTTGTCCTAAAGAGAGAAAAGCATATTCAAGATGGTTTCTAATTAATTTTTTTATCTGTCAGAGAGCTGATAATATCCAGAGGGTGTTGCAGTGATTCCTTAAGCAGGAGTAGGAAAGCTTTTCACAGCAGGGAAAAGACACAAGGTCTTGAAGGTAGAGGAAGAAGGAGGGAATGATATAAACTATCAGGTTACTGGGCTTTAATTCTCGGGCAGTCCAGCAATGCAATATTCTGCTTTTGAGGAAAGCCATGACAGCATGAGCTACCTAAAATGCAGACTGTGCCTCAGAGTAGAGGCTGACAAAGCACTGCCTTTAATTTGAATCCTAAAATGCTGCAGCATAAGTAGAATAGATGGAGCTGTGGACACTGGGCTGGCCTTTGGGAGGTGGTTTGTGTTACTGCTAAGGTTACCAGGACACCATCTCTAAAATAACCTGTTGTTATAGAGCTACAGTGAAACTGTACAATCATCTGCACTTTTCGCCTGTGGCAGTTAAGAATGTTGTATTTATCTCAAATAGACTTACTTGGGGTGGTTTGGAAGATACTGGTTAGTCCAGAGCGCAAAAAAGAAAAGCGAACTGTAAGGGAAAGGTGCTCTTGTTGCAGTGTTCAGGCTTGCTGGGAGTTGCATAAAATGTTTCTGTCTTCTGAGTACCCTCAGTTGTCAGGATTTATGTGGATTTTTACC
Source organism: Camarhynchus parvulus (assembly GCF_901933205.1). Taxonomy (NCBI): domain Eukaryota; kingdom Metazoa; phylum Chordata; class Aves; order Passeriformes; family Thraupidae; genus Camarhynchus; species Camarhynchus parvulus. Next base: position 39,461,436 of record NC_044586.1, on the reverse strand, counting down.
TATTAAAAAAACCTGTTTTAGCTTTGTAGATGCTAAAGTCAAGAGCTGATCCTGCAGAAGTGAAAACTTCTGCCAGCATAGCTGCCCTTTAAGGCAAAGTAGAAATACATTATATTGCACCCTTTAATCAGTTTGAGTTGTATCTCACTCTTATCTATAAGCAAAACTACTTTTTCAATTGCTGAATATTTTTATTTCCATGCTTGTCTGTTTTAGTTCATACCTAAGTACAACTGTAATTTTCCCACTATAGCATATACCTACACTTACTGCTTACTTGTTCTAAATGCCTGTCTTAATCAGGGTCCAAATCCAGATGAAAATCTGAGTGAACCTCCAACAAATACAGTACATATTTAGCAACTTATATATCTGTACATAAATCATAAACTTTCAAGCTGGAGAACATCTTGCATTTTCTTACAGGTGAGAAACAAGTATTTTTTGCTTAACATTATAATTGTGCAATGACAAAGATTGCTAAGTTAAAAGTAAGAGGTACCGGCTTTCAAAAGATGCATACCATTAAAAATTACGATGCTAGTAAAGGCAATAGTACTATTGCATTCAAGCTCATTATTCTTTTCACTTTTATTTTGCAATGTTCTCACAGCATCTCTCCCCTCTAAAAACCCTTTAGTTTCTAATACTCAGTCTCATGTACACACTCAGTTCCGCTGAATTAGGCTCACATACATTATCTGATCTGAATAGAAAAAAGATTTTGTACTCTAAAAAGTACACTCTCCCACAAATAATTTGTAAAAGACAAAGAAATGGAATTCCTAGAAGCATCTAAAGTGATCTGATCAAAAGAGGAAAATTACCATCATATATTAATGAGTTGAACATATTTGGTCTTCATGAGCTACTGCAGCATTTAAAAAAAGTAAGACTGTTAGTGGCTAAGTTTATACCTCTTTATTTAAGGCAGAAAGTGATATTCAAATAATCACACCAAACCTTGGCCCTGACAGAGTAGCATTAGAAGTTACTTCTAAGGTATTGCATTCTCTTATTTTGTGTATGATTATCTGTGCATTCATACAGATGCATTTAAATGCAAGATAGTGAGGACAAGTGAAGGAAAATCAAGGAACCAGGGGAAACTTAAAGTACCAGTTTTGTGATGAAGAAGCTGTAAGCCATTTGTGGAGTAGTTTTTCCTTACCTTGGACTTTGTATGCTGGCATGTTTTTGAGCTACTAGAGCTGTTAGAGCAAGGAGGGGTGAGACAGCTGGGTGAAGCTGGGGGATTAGGGAGGAAGAGTGGAGGGAGGGCAGTGGGCAATCTGTGGAGCAGTCTGAAGCAGTGTCTGTGGGTGGAGAGGGCTGGCAGGCTGGACAGGGCTTGCAGGTTAAGGGGCTGGTGGGGGAGTGTGTTTTCATTGCAGTGCCATTGCAGTGAGCATTAATGTACTGGTGGGTGAGAAGGAAACCACTGATATTTCTCTTTAACCTCTGTGTTTGTGACTTGTGCACAGGTGGTTTTTAACCCATCAGTCTGACTCATTTGAAAGGGTGCTGTGAAGCAACCAAAAAGCTGGGATATTGGGCAATATGATGTGCAACATACCTTTCAGATTTGTATTTCCTTCATACCTAACACACTCAAACTTGTGTACTGGCACACCCTATGGCATGTCTAATTACTCAAGATCTTGTTAATCTGCAGTTATCTAAGCCAACAAAAATTCAGGCTGCATTATAATGTTTTCCAAATAATTCACAGAGAGTACTCTTTTTTTTTTTTTCTGCAAAGGGGTATTTTATGGAATTCTTGGACTTATTCAAAAAGATTTGGTAGTCAAACAGTTAGTTTTTTTTTGTTAACTTTTGAGCGGTCCCTGATGCATATTTGATATCTACATCATCAGAGACAGCCTGTTTTGTTGCCTCAAAGTTTGTGAATCAAATCTATTCTGCTGCCTCTATTTCATATTTGGAAGAAATTGTATTTAATACTAGGTACTTTTATAGAACTGTAGAATGCCACATATTCAGATATTATGAAATACAATCTAACAAAATGTCACAAAAATATGAGACAAAATGTGTTTGCATTATAAAAATTGATGTCTTGTTAGCAATTTAATCCCTGCAGTCACAAATTGGCTCTAAAAATGATCCCTCTAATTCTGTGGATCTGGGCAAGTGTCCAGCCTTTACATGAGGTAAGCTGTCCTCTGTGTTGTTCTGTAAAGCGTTGAACACTCTTTCAAGTTTTAATTTCGTGTTTTATCCAGTGACTTAATCGAGTAAATTGTCATTTAAAACTGCACATATGAAATTTGTCATTATGTTGCTTAATATGGCAGTGATTTTCTTTCTTATGCTTTTTTGCATAAGACTTGACTTGAAGATTTACTTTCAAAAAGATAGTTGTCTGTGGTATGCAAAGCACAAGATAGTTTGTCTGCACCTTCCATAAATTGTCTTCTATGAAGCCATGACAACCACAAAAATATTTGTGATCCAACAGTCCTGAGTTGCACATTTTACAAACACAGAGACAAAATTTGTGTCTTGCAGCACATGCTTTTCAGAGTTGCAATACTCAGCTAAACTGGACATATTTTTCTCAACAGTACAGAAAAGATTGCAGAATTTCAGATTTCAACATCATGCTATTAAGCTGTGGATCAGTTTCAAAGAAGATGGAAAGAACATTTTTAGAATCTAGAGCAAACATTTTTCGCTTTCTTATTTTGTAAGAGCTAAATAAACAAACAGGATAACCCTTATCCTACCTCCCCCAACATACTTATGATTTAGAAATACTGGAATGGAAGAGGGGACAGGGTAATTTTTTTTCAGTCCACTGCAATTAAAAAAAATAATATTACAACTTTATATATAGGGCTGGATTCATCCAAGCACAGACTTCAGTAGGATATGCATCTATAATTGAACACTTTTCCAGATGTACTTTAAATAATAGAGAGATATAGGCACTTGTAGGCCACATTTTGTTTTGTTATAGCTTACATGTCTAAACAGGTCAGGGAGAGATATCCCAGAACTTTGTTTCTGCCGACTGATTTTAAGTGAAACCTACATATCCAGATCACATGCAGATGTCAGCACTCTTAATGTCAAAATATTGTTGCGATGGATTGCTCCCTTAAATGAGAAAACATCAAATTATGTGTAAGTCAAAAAATACGTTGCAGATCTGTATCACAAGCTTAAATCTTCTCTAAAATGTGTAAATCTTGAGTATGTACTAGTAGGAGAAAAGAAGATTATCACCCAGTACTTTAGGTTTTGCAGGGAGTTATAAAAAAAAAAAAGTAAAAATTCACACCAAAAGAAAACAATTTGTGACCAGACATCCATTATTAGAACAAGCTGCTTTATAGCTTTAGGCTTTACTGCCCCTGGTAATTTAGGGCATTCTTTCAAGAAGGCTTGGATTGGGACAGAAGGAAAAATTGTGCTGCAGTATGAATGGTAGCACTCAACCATATGCAGCAAGGATTATTTCTTTTCATGTGTCTGTTACTAAAAAGAAGTAGTAAAGCAGATGTTAGTGTGTAGAATAACTGAGCTGAGGTTCACATCAGCAGCCAGACTAAATGGTTATGATGAGTTTACTTCAATTTTAACAGTTTAATCTGAACATCCCAAAAGAAATTCTCCTTTTTGTGTCTGGCTCTCTTCCAGGGAGGAATAGTTACATTTAATATGTGCCTATGAGTGCAAAAACTGAACCAGCTCTAGGCACCCTTCTCAGAGGAGCTCTCGAGTAGATGGATTTGTATTAGATGTAAAATTCCACTGGCATTATTCTTCACAAAATACGCTGCTGGATACAGTCTCATATGAGAGTTGAGTAATAGCCCTCTTGATATTGATATGTTTTTATACAGACAATGGTCCAAGACTGTATTAACTTTTGTTTTTGTCAAGTTCAAGCTGACAGTGGACTGCAGGTCAGCTGTCTGCCACTGGCATGCCCATGCCAATTAGCTCTGTCACTTAGAAGTACACTTTAGTTATAGTTCTCACCATCTACCTCATGCTCAGTTCCCTGAATTTAAAAAGCTCAACCGCAGGATTGGCACAGATTTCAGTCCTTATTGCTGTCTGAAGTCAATGGACAAAAAGCAGCTGTGGTCCCCCAGCGTGATGCCAAGTTGGTGCTGTGCTGTGCTTGCTCGTGTGGCCTTTGTGGCCAGCATCCCTGGAGACATTGCAGTGGTGCCTGCTGTTAATCCATCCTTCTGTGGCTGGTTCTCATGGGTGCAGAAATCTTGGGGCCAGCGGTGATTTTCTCTTCCCCTGCCTGGGGAGGGATGAGGATCCTGTGGAAGGAAGGGCCTGTGGGCACAGTGGGGGAGAGCAGCTTTGCTGACACAAGTGAGAAGCTGTACCCGGGACTAAACACAAGCTGTCAAAATGTAACAGAAGGTGTCCAGCAGTAACAATGCCTCCCTTCCTACTTCACTACAATTATAGGAAATGTGGTATTGTTGTCACTGCAGGGTCTTTGTCAGAGTTCAGCAACCCATGTTTACTTCCTTTGTTGTCCCCTTCTTGTGTGCTTGTGTCAGCAAACACATTCCCTTCCTGCTGTTGTCCTCAGTGATGAGATGAACAACCCTTGCAAGTATCCTCCTCGCAGTTTGGCATTAGAGGCTCACCTATCGCTGCCATGTGTTATCTCCAGTATGTTTCATTCTTCCCAAAAGAACTGTTTCAGATTCAAATTAAAGTTTTGACAGTACAGAGATCAATTAAATGATAATATTTTCTTGTGATTAGGCTGGTCTTTTTCTTTAAGCAAGTCTCCTATTGGGTTAGCTTTCAGTAATTCTAGACCTTGTTTCACTTTTCATATGAGATTGCCACACGTCCTAGAAATGCAGATCGTCATTAGTGTCATTATTTTCATATAGATTAAGAAATTTATTCTGACAATTGCTTTCTTGCCTATGAACATTTGAAGTGGTGGCTAGTGAAAGTAACAGCAGTTTGCCCATAAAATCTGTCCCAGAGGCGGCCAGAAATTCCCAAACAAAGCACTTCTAAGAGCTTTGAGGTTTTAATATCTGTTGCTTAGTGAATATCTAGGACAAGAAAAAGCTTTAATTTTTTTCCAGCCTGAGTCATCACATTGTTTTTCTGTTTCTTTTGGCCAGGCAGTTTCATCCTTTCCAGCAGTTTTTGGGTCAAGGCAAGTATGGTGTGTGAGACTGATAAAAAATAACAGTTGTGAGGACATGCACACCTTGTTGCCTGGTTTTCCAGCAATATAGTTAACAACATTTTTGCATTTACAAAGAAAGGGCTTTTGATGTGAACTTTGAAAAGCATTTTGCTCAGAGTTTTTAAGTGAAGGTAGGATCTGGTCTTAGGTACAACCTGCCTTGTAATATATTTATTGTATCATCAGTTCTACATATGATTCCATTTTTTTCCTATACAAAAATAGTGAGGTTTTTTTAAAATTTAAGAAATAATGGAAAATAATTTTTGGAGCTCTACAGCAAATTCTGCATTATCTCCAGCAAAACACAGCTTTTTAAATATTGTCATGGCTAATACTGCTTATTAATACAAAGTTTCTAATTACTGTATAAAGCCTTATGCAGTATTTTATACTTTCACTGTTAATTGAGCAGTCTAAAAACATCTAAGTTAATTGCACACTTACTGTTAATTGCTGGACAATTTTGTCCAAATGAGAAAAAATTGGATTTTTGCAACATGATAGTTGCATTAAGTGCCTATAATTTTCCTTTTAAGCTTTTACTGATGATCTTTAGAGCATTTTTATTACACTTTTTATTCATTAAACAAAATAATATTAATGTTGATCTTAGTGTATGTTATAAAAGGCAGTTTCCCAACCAGCCTCACTATATATTGCTGAACTCCTAGAGCATTAGACACAAACTATGTTAAGGTGTCCCCAGACATTAGCACTCATTTAAAAGGCTACATATAACACCTAAATAGAATTTTGAAACTGAACAGAGGTTGTTAAGGAAAAATCGTTCATGTCAGACAAAGAAGCTGTGAAAGAAACCCTAAACAGGTGATGGAATGTTAATAAACCAAGGGTATCCTTCTGAGGGATTGTGTTCTGATTGTTGAGCTTCACCATAACCTCCTGCACTTCAGTAATTTGAGATGCTTGTTGGTTTGGCCATTGGTCACACAAAATAAACGGTCCAAACACCATGTGTGATAATCAGCCAATCAGGTCTCCAAAGAGTCTTTAAATGTTCAAACTGAACAAAGGCTCTGTATCTCAAGTTCCGATTATTGTCTTGGACAGCAGCTCTCTGCCAGGTAATGTGCTGTTTTTCTATTTCCTTTTAGCTTTATTTAGTAGCAATAGGTAGTTTCAGATTACTGTGGTAATCCATGCAAAACTAATTGACTAATTAAATGCAAGACAAGTCACTGCACTAGCACATGTTGCACAGTATTTGCTGTTGGCTTTTTAATCATTATCTAACATGTATTGACAAAACAGTGTGAAGCACTTCAAAGAAAAAATATTCTTATACTCTGTCCACTCCTGGAAGGTTATAGCAAGGATTAATGACTGAATGCTGACAATTCCCAGTATAACCAAACTCTATGGATTTGATGGACATATTTGTTCATATAGGTTGCCAAAATTTCTGAGAAAATAAAGACTTCAAAGATGAGTTTCTAAAGAGAAAATTAAAAGAAGGGGAATCATCAGTGTAGCTTAGGTCAGATAGGGATAATTAATGCCATGTGTTTTGAAGTAACACCTAATTTATCAATGCAACATCAGTTTTACTTACAAGACAAGTCTTCGTGATAAACATCTTATTTTCATAAGAATTTGGGAGGGAAGCAATAACATAACCCCCCTGCATGAAACCAAGTATTGGAATGAAGGTTATTCATCCTCGCTGAGCACTCAGACAGTTCTCCAATACCAGAGATTTTTATAATAAATGTTGAGGGGTTGCTTTAAAGCAAACAATGTGGGGGTGTATTTTACTGACACAAGTAACTCCTTTCAGTCTTTTGCAATGTCAGAACTCAGTGTTGTATGCCTCATTTCATATATAGGTGCTTAAAAATTATTAGATTCCTTAGGATCAAGTGCAGAAGTAATTTCCATTTTTTTTTTATTATACCAACCCCTTTAAAATCTCCCACCAACCTAAACAGTTCTGCAAATAGTCCACGAGCTTTAGAATGGCTGATTATACACAATTTTGAAGAAAAATTTGCTGAGTTTATTTCATGGAGATAACCTGGTGATTTTTGGGGCTGTTTTTTGTCATCCCTGTTATCAAAGCTTAAAGTCTAAATCTTTGTTTACTGAGCTCAAAACTGAGTTTAAAGCTGTCTTTGATTTCACCAGGGTAGGCTGGTGGCTTAGAGGCTAGAGTTTTGGCTGTCACCTTCACAACTCTTCTGATGTCAGAAGCATTGTAGGGGCTTATCACGCACTAAGGCTGTGGACTTAAATGGGTCAAATTCTAAAAAAGAAAAAAGATAAAACTCCTCAATGGAGTCCTCAAACACTTCCAATGGATATTTTATACCTTGCTTTATATTTTTTCATTTGTGTTTGCTTATGATATAATTCTCAATAAATCTACATGAAATATTATTCATAAAATGTTTCTAAAAATTAGTTGGGAGATCGAAAAAGAAGTAATATTTTGTTTTTACCAGTGGTTGAGATTTCAGTGTATATTCTCAAAGTCCCACTCTCATGCAGAACTGATGTACTGTAGCTCTCCAAAACTAAAAATATTGCCTAGACTGTTAGCAAAACCAGGAGATAACAAGAAAGGTATTGCTACAGGGTAATAGTAGAGAGGTCCCCAAGTCCTTGTGTAAAGGAGTCATGCTTGAACAAATGACTTTTCATGATGCTGCATGCAACCTTGGTGAAGTTTCAGTATGAAGAAAATTCCTTTTGCTTTAACTTTCCTCCTAAAAACCTGGGGGTTTTTTTCAGATTTTCACACAAAATTTATTTACAACTCTCTGTCCCGTTAAACAGCTACAAGAAGGAAAGAAATTGAGTGGGGGGAAAAAATCCAAATCAGGCTGTCTCTTCTCCCCAGAGTCCCAGAGAAAAGGAAGCGCTGTGCTTGACCCATGTACCAGAGGAAAGCAGGAGAGTGAAAGATGTGCGTGCAGTGTAGTTACAGGCATAAAACAATCACTGCCTGATGTTTAAACATTGCTTTATGGTGTTTCCACCGAGATATCCCATTAGTATGTGATGATACTGAATCATCGTTGTACTTCACTGAGAGCTCTTGCCATAACTGCATACTTTTCTGATTTTTTTCTTCCTGTGGAATGCACGTGGAAACAAGGGAGAGAAATTATTTGAAGAACATAGCCAGAATAGAAGCAGTGAAATTACGATGCTGCTTAGAAATGGACAAACTTTTCAGTACATTTTTATTTTGTTTTGTCAATATTATTTTATTCAGGCTAGAAGTGCAGCTTTAAATATAGTCTTGTGGAGAATGTGAAAGAATTCATTTAAAAATGTCTCTGGTCAGGGCAGTACATATGTGTTGACAAAAGTATGTGGGGGGGTTTATTACTTTTTTTTTTCCACTTCTGTAGGCATAGCTTGTCTACAGCAACTAATTTAAGAAAGAATATTTTCAGTTAAAGAGAGGGATTGAAACAAGACAAGTGCTTCTTTACTGGTAAGGATCTCAAAATCTAAACAGCATCTCAGTTCAGCTGGAAATGTTTGTCCCAGATCTAACTCCTACATGCTCAGAGGGTAACTCTTAAGAGTAGGGAGAAGTGCCATCTGGTGATTCACAGCAAAAACTGATGGAATCAATTTCTAGGAGACGACAAATGGAAGTGGTCATCAACCACAGATAAATTTGCCATCTGTGATGTTTGGTTCTTAAGAGTCTTAAAACTGACAAAACACTCCACTAGCTCCATCTTCAGATATCCATTTAAATTTTTTTTCTTTTATTATAGTGCAGCAAATTAATATTATATATTTAGCAAGAGTAGATCATAACTAATGCATTGCAGTAATCACAAAAATGTCAGTGTATATGATGTCTGCTGATGCAAAAGCTATATATACTATATGCACCAATTATATGAATTATGGAAATTATGGAAATTATGCATGTATACTTTTATTTGTCCTTTAACATTAAATTTTGAATTCTGATACATGATTTGTCATTTGCATTAATATTGTAGCTCATGGGTGTAAAAAAACAACAATAATATCTGATGTGTGAAGAAATTAGAGAGAATAATAGGTTAGAATTATTCTAATTATTTTAATAATAATTTAAAAATATTTGACAGTTGATAAGCTGTCTGCTGCTCTGTGATCTCAAATGTAAGAGCGGAGAGACCATAAAAAAGGAAAAGGGTTGGCTCTGAGGTTGCAGAAAAAGAGAAAACATTAAACTAGCAGTATTTAATTCAGCACGTTCAACTTATTTTTCTGAGTAGAACTATATCAATGTTCTGGTTTGTGCTGTTCAAATTAGTGGCTTAGAGAGTGAGTTAAACTCAATTCTAGCTTGCTGCATTTGTTTGAGCTTCATATTTGTAAACATTTAGACTGAATATTAATTTTATTAGTGTGAGTACTCAGAGTATCCAGGTGTTTTTTTTTTTGTAGAGCATACTATGTAAAGTTATGTCTGTTTTTCATCAGAACCCTCTTTAAAGCTCAGCACAGTGAAATATATCACTGTGGGGTCTAGTAAGAATATGCTCAAGTACTAAAATGCTGTGTATAAGTATTCACAAGAACTGCTCCCTTAGTTTGAATAGTGAAATACTTGTTGAGAATGAGGAAGAAACTGTAAAACATTGATGGTTGTTCTTAGGCACGTATTCTTTGAAGTCAGGAGGCATTTCAAAATGTCAGACTATATATGTGTTTCTGTGAACTGATGTTTTAGTTTAAAAGAAGGGAAATACATAATACAGAAATGGTATTTAATGAATATTAGACCATACCCATTTTTCTAATTTGTAATTTATGTACTTAAAAAGCATTTACTACAGAGTTTAGTTTATACATCACTGTTAATACAATTTTTACTTGAAAGCATTTGAAAAGAGAAAAGGAAAAATTATGCTATTGAACACTCATGTATGTATAGAATTGTACAGGCACTGTTTGCGTAGAAATTCTGATCATCTGCGAAGTGTGAAATCAAGGTGTCTTGTTGTACCCTGCGAACTTGTATCACTTTGTACACAGTGTCACAGTTGATAATGCAAAAAAGCAATATTTCTCAACCACATCCTATTTTTTAATCCCCTTTAACCTGCTTTTCCATTAATTTATATTAGTGTCTCATAAGTTAATCCCTGGTTTGAATGTAGCACTACAAATGAATACTGTCTTTTATGGTATAGATAACCTTATCCACAACAATGGCTCTATTTTTAGAAGGTGATATGATAATTCTTTACATTAACACCCAATGACTAGTTGGGTCAGGGTGAGTTTGCATAATGGAATGAGCTCCCTACAGTTGTTTCCAGACACCTTGATAATGAGAAGTGTCATGAATGTTTAATTTATTAATTTCTTTCCACTCAGAAGGACAGAATGAGCTGGTTTCTTAATTTGTGTTTCTCTAAGTTTTCAGATGCATTTAACTTTTTTGTTTTCAAGTAATATTTAATTTGAAATATCAAAAAAAAAATTCTTGGTGTTAAGAGAATGAATGAAAGATAAATTAATTGCCTTATAAATTGCAGTAACAACAGTCTGATTTTAATGCAGCTTAACTATTTTAGAAGTCAATTGGTGGTCAAAACTAATGTTACCATAAAGCAGAATGAGCAAAAGCAATAATCCTCGTAGTGACTGCAACTGATGATGACCTTTTTGCATCTATCATGTTATTAGAAAATTAAATAATTTTCTTCTTCAAGGGCAAATAATTTTAAGCTGTCAGCAGTTACATCAAGTTTTGCTCATAAAAACTTTCACCTTAAAGCAAACACACAAAAAGAATTAAAAGGACTGACTAATTAATTCTCAACACAAATTAATTCTCAACAGATCTGAACTATAAATGACTGAACTGTTTAAGGAGTTGATAGACAATTTAAGAAGTTCTTTGAATTCTAGGACTTGACTGTGGCTTAAAGCCAGGCCTCCTTTGGAAGACCGGTGCTGCATTAGAATTAGAATTCCTTCTGGACAGCATGTGCTGCAACAGGAAGTCTACCAACCTGTGAGATGGAACAGCATATTCCCATCTGTTGCTGGCCAGCTGTCCTGTACATACCCCTCCTTTTCATGAGATCAGCCTGACAGCAGTAGTTATGCTCTTGAGCCATCATGCAGCTGAGCTGCAAACATGAATCACAAGGGGTAGGTGCACTTCACAGTCACTTTCCTGTCTAAAATTCAGTCCTTGGGTGTGTTGGGCTTTCTAGCTTTGACCCAGAAAAATATTTAGTGTGTGTGTCACTGAATCATTGAGAAGTCTTTTCCTAGAGAGAAGAATAAAGGCCTTGTTAGGACTTGATAATGAAATTGTGTTTTGAGGTTTGTTATGGGGGAATATTGTTGGAAGAAATCAGCACTTTCTTGGTAGCGATTCATTTACAATGCTTGGTAGTTAACCAACTGTTTTATATTTCATCAAATATACTATTGCCTTGTGTCAAGAGACATCACTGTCTCTAAGGACTTACTCCCATTTTTGCAAATAATAATTACTCTTCCTCTTTCAAAATGGTTAATTTTGCGATATAATCAGGAAATGCTCTGACAGTGACTGCAAAAGGGCAATTCACAGTAACTTCTGAAAGGTAGACCTGTGGGAGCAGGATAAAATACCATGAAAACACCCTTTTAATGTTTGTTTTGAGAGAAAGGAATGTTGATGTGGTTGTTAGGATTATTTGAGGAGTTGGATTTCTAAGGAAAGGGTAATAGTTTTTTGTTTGGTTCCCCCCCTCTCCCCACTCCACATTAGGTTTTAGGCAAGGTTCAAAGTTTATTTAGGGAAGTATAATGAAATATAATTCAATCTTCATAGTTTTGCCTAAAACCACGCATCATTAAAGAATTTGCCTTATCATTTATTTGAGTAGGTCATCATGCTTGTATTGTGAGAAATAGCACATAGTTGTCACCTACTATCCTTCTCTGCATCCTTGTGTTTTTACTATGTCACAGACACTGAGCAGCAAGAGTATGTGACTGATCTCATTACATCATCTTTTGATTGAGTGCGAGGAGTTTTTTCATGTATTTCACTTTATTCTTGGTATCTATTTGTGGTGGCTGTATCAAGTGTTAATTTATTTTTCCACCCTCCCTCACTGCTGTCAGATTCATTGAAGCTGAAGCGCTTTCCCTGGTTGACGGTAAATGCCAGCTATTTGTGAAAGAAGAGTGTGATAGAAATTTGATTGTAATATGTGATATTGCAAAAGAACCTGATACTCATTAGATAACATAGTGGTTTTGGCTTGTGTGCCTGCTTTGCAGCGTGCACTTCCTTCAGAAGGCAGAGGTGGAGATCTGCTGGTGCAGCCTGGGTGCCTGGGTTTGTGGTAGAAGGGAAGCCCCTGGCAGGCTGTGCACTGCAGGCAGCACTTCTAGAACTTAGGAGGTAACTCATGTCTCTGCTGCTGGCTAGGCCTTGAATGAAAGTATCTGAATTTGGGGACCAGAAAAAGAGAAACTTAATCTAAACTGTAAATGCCAGATTCATATAACTTCAGTCTGAGGTCATTGTAACTTCAGCTGAGTGTCTGATGGTGGTGTGCCCCTCAAGCAGTATGTGCTGAGTGCGTTAGGTCAAGAGAAGGAGGCAGAAAAGCAAAACTAGGACATTTGATCTGGGAAAGAAAGTCTTTTCGAGACCATTAGGATTGGCTCTTTTGCTTAAAGGGAGTGATGGCAGACACGAAGTCAGGTGGAATCTTGAAACATGCAGTTGAAAGGCAAAAGAACTGAGGAGATAATTGGTATGATTTATGTGATGTATATCATGAAGAAGGCTCCATGAGAAGCAGCCAAAAATCCCTTCCTATTGGTGTTTTCTGGATTAGGACAAAAGGATGGGACTATAAGATAAAAAAAAAGCTTTTTTTGGTGCATGGTTAGCCTAGTTTAGCTATTTCAATGCAGAAATCCTTCAGCTGCAAGAGGGGAAGCCATCATCCTTCTCCCTGTTGCTAAAAACAGTCATCTTAAGGCTAAAAGTCAAGTTGAAAATTTTTATTTTTTCAGGACAAAATTGCACCTTATGCAAATCAGAAGAATAAGCATAGTGTGTGGAAGAAGCAATTTTTCATTTCATTCACTTTCATGCCCACCGAAGTCATACTTGAGATATTGAGTAGAGAAATTAAAAAAAATGGAAAAGAGAAATTCCCATCTGATGGAATTGGGAATCTTTAAAGAGTATTTTAACCAAACATGGCATTACAGACACTTGAAATCACTACTGACAAGTAGACCATTGCTTTACTAAAATAGGGATATAAAAACAACCATTTTGGGCTGTCTGGGATTTTGGGTGTCTCCTTCTGTAAGTTAAATGGCTTGAAATCTTTGTTTAATATTTTATCTCTGACTTATGAGGAAAACTTTCCGTAATGTATGAAAATATTTAAGTTAATTACAGTCTATAAAAAAAAAGTGTTGTGGGATGCATTGCAAACTTCACATAAAACAGGTTGTTTTCTGTCCCTTGGTAAGTATTTTATTTGTTCAAAACTATCCCATGATATTAATTTTTAAGTTGGCAAGAATGATGTAGATCAACAGTGTGTACTAACATCTGGCCACATAGTGCAGCTGAATTAGTTGTGTGATAGAAGTAAAAGAAAATGGCATGCAGATATACATAATTTTAGGCTCAAGTGCCCAGTATTCTCATGTAATGCTGATTAAACAGACTGACAAAGCAGAAATGTTTTATATATGGGAGAATACCATTAGTTCCAAAATAAAATTACTGTAATTTAAGCAGTTGATGCAAACGGAGGAAAAATGTGCTGCTAGCTCTGTGTGCAATCAAATCATGCTGTAAGGCTCATATTTGGCAGGTATTGTAGGATTGAAAGAGAAGTTTTGAAGAGAAATTACAAGTCCTTCCCAAATAGAAGCATTATACATACCACAGTGAAACAGAACAATGACAGAAATGCAGCTTCATTAGTTATTGCATCTATATCTGATGAGGCACCAAGTTACTTCTAAAACCTGAGGTAACAGTTGATATCTATTCTTGGGGAACATCTAATTTCTAGCAGGTTGCTGAAGGGCAATTCAGGCTTAAGTTCACAGAAAAGCAGGTATGCATTAATTTCGTTATGTTACGTGGGAAATGTAGTTTTTTAGCTACATATAAAGTCCTCATTCTTCTTTCCCTGCTACCCATAACATTTAAGAAGTCGAAAATATTTTTCTGTATGAATAACTGTCCTTATGTCTGTATCCTGATGGCCACATATAATAGGGCATCACACAAAAAACATTGCTGATGAATCTGAGGGTAATTTTAAACTAGTGAGCTAGATCTTGGTTTGTGAGATACCTCATTGTGGTATCTCAAAATACCAGGCAAGAGAGAGCTGTTCTTTCACATGAAGGCTTACTTCTAATACTTCCTCATTTCTTATGAGGACAGTGTCTGAACTTGCTTTAAAAGCACTGCTTTCTTTTTTCATGTTGAGTACTATTATTTGAAGTATGAAGTATGAAGTATGTTTGAAGTATGAAGTATGTTTGACTCTGTAATGAACTGGAAAGAGGATTTTTCTTAACCTGTAGCCTAATTTAGAAGTGCCTAGGTACTGGCATTTAGCCACTTGTTAATCTTTTCTTTTGTTGTACAGTATGAGCAGTACAAACATGATTCTACCTGTTCAGAACTGAAAAGGTATGTCCAGCATTAGAAGTGCTAGATTTCTATAGACAGTATTTTTGGGAGATGTCAGGAAGAAATGTTGAAAGCATTACAAGTTATAAAAGTTATTTGCATTACATTAATATTGCCACAAAGCTACCTGTTGTTACATCAGCACATTTCCTCAAAATTTTTTTGCCTCCTGTTCTTTATTGATTTATTTTCACCTTGATTTCTCTTGCATCAAATTTCCAAATCACTGTGTTAAAAATCAGAAATACCTTACCTGTTTAAACAGTTACTAGGATAAAATTTGTTTTGGAAATCTCAAGGGCATATATAACTTTTTTCAGTTTTGAACATCTCAGCATATTTATGAATAGAGAACCAACTTTTTTTCTTACCTATGCTCTGTAAGTGAGGATGAAGTCTATTAAGGAAAATGAACTGATGCTATAATGATATAGTAATCAAATGTCACTACATTCTTTGAGCCTCAAGCTTGCTTTACAAATTTCTCATTTCAGCATTTAACATGATGTACATACCTGTTAATAAAAATAATTTCATTGTAGAATTATTGTAATCGATAGAATAACAAGCAGTCATGAATGTAATTAAAAGAATAGCAGTAAGCTCACATTCAGGGAAGCAATTATTTACTGTGACTTTCAACTTTTGTCACATGTGGTTTTCACAAGGTTTCTTTTATTACCCTGTGCAGCTGCCACAATAACAACATGTCTGTTGTTGGAAACCTCAGGCTGTGTTTGTCCCAGGCATACCATGCAAGTAGGAAAATTCTTTTTAAGCCATGCTGTAGTACAGCATGCCTTGGTTCATTTGTCTGGATTCAGGCAACTGAGGGTGGTTCAGCATGTTTCCTGTTAGTATAAAATTTACTTCCACACCATTTTTGATGGATCATTAATTATTCTTGACAGGTAGCAGCAAACAGTTTTGTACTTGAAGTCCTGCATCAGGTTTTGCAGGATGTAGAGTTATTGCTGGGCTTATATGGAACTGAACTAAGATAAGTTTGGTTTTGATTTGTTTTTATACCTTTTAACATAATTTTCAATGTTTCTCACTGTGCTTTATTTTCCTTGTTGCTCATGTTTCAAAAATACTACACACTGTGTTTAAATTACTTCATGACATGCTTAAATTGGTTTTGGTACATATAAAACAATGTGTTGGATGGTAAATACTCTGATCCTATTCTTCATTTGCATCATCAAGATTAAGTTTCATATATATACTTAAAATGAAAAAATCTGTTTTGAAATTGGAAGGTGAAATAAGCATCATTGCTATTTAATGATTTCTGATTTAAGAGATAATTTTGAAATACTTGTTCAGTGTCTTGCATACATGGAATCATGTTTCTATTGCCTAACATTCTAATTATACCATGTTACTTTGCAGAATGTGTTTTCTACAGTTTCTGAAAATAAGTATTTTCTTTGGCATGACATGAGTTGAACACTGAGAAACTGGGCTTCATTAAATAACTGTTTGATTTAAAAAATAATTTCTGAGTCCTCACTGAAACCTAAACAGTTATAAGATATTATTTTTTCTAGAGAAGTCCATTTAACATTTGCATGCACAGTTAAGACAGACATGCATCAAACAGAGAATGAAACTGGAGAATTCATTCAACAGGTTTTAAAATAATATTGATTTTTTTGTTTACCTATGTAATTCAATTTTTATTTTCAACTGCTTTGTCGTCAACATTAATGTTTCATATAACTTTTGTTTCAGACATAGTGGCGAAAAAATAAATCCACAGCCCAAGTTTCATATAGGTTTAATTGTTGGACACTGCTATTAAAAGAATCTGAAGAAAAGCATGTGAAAAGTTTTACATAAATTTTTTTGGTTGGTTTACTACCCTCTTTGTCCCCCTGCCCTATATTTAAGACTTCTGAAATTAAGA
The DNA here is from genome assembly GCF_901933205.1 of Camarhynchus parvulus. Lineage (NCBI taxonomy): Eukaryota > Metazoa > Chordata > Aves > Passeriformes > Thraupidae > Camarhynchus > Camarhynchus parvulus. The sequence goes on along the minus strand of NC_044586.1, from coordinate 39,444,636 downwards.
GAAGGAAAAAAGATTTATGGTAGATATTTCCCTGCTCTGGCCCTAGTTATTAACTCCTTTTGATATTCCTCCCTAATTTGGTTCAGGATCTGATTGTTCAAGGTAAAAAGCAACTTTGCTGCTGTGCTTTCTTCATTATAGCTGTGGCTGTGCTCATACTGCTCTGTTGGCCAGCAGTGTTTCGGAGAGGCCCATGCGTCTGTATTTCTAGCAAGAAATAACAAATCTGATAGCTGTAAAGAACTGGGTGTATGCTGGATGCCAGGAAACAAATTTAAAGAGTAAGAAAACTGCTACAGAGAATAAAAATTACCTAAATCTAGCGTTTATTTGCACCACTAGATGAAGAAAGTATCAACTAATAAATATCCCTGAAATTCTGTGTTTATAAAGTTTTTCAAATAAAACCCAGCAGTTTTGCCCAGTTGGCTATATTGTTTCCTATATCTGTTGAATGATTTCACAGTTGAAAGCTTTCTGGCATGGCAGTTCTTCTCCAGAAATGGCATGTTGTTCTGTGCTGGTCAGCTGAGGTGAGAATGGCTGTTGGAAAAAGTGCTTCAGGGTGTCAGCAAGGCACAAATAGTTCTCTAAAATACCTGTGGCTCTGCCATAGAGTAGAAAAGAAAGGTGCCTTTAATTTTGTGTGAAAGCGCAGGATTTGTATCTGGCTTGACTAGAAAAGGGCAGAAAGAAAATGACAACTGAACACCACGGAGATATGCAAACCATGCTGAGAGGGGAGAGTCGAGTGCTTCTTTTCTAAGAAGTGCATAAGGTTATACATGTTGCTGAGCCTGCCCACATTTTCTTGCATAATCCTTTCCACCTCCTTGCATGACTTAACTCAGAATATAGTACAGGCAGGGTCAATGAGGGTGAGCCAAAAGCTCTGGTCATGAGACTAAAAGGTGACCTTGTTATGCTGTGGTGCCAAAACTCAGCTGAGGCCTCCTGAGAGATCCTTGAGTTGTGAGCACAAATATTAAAATATTGGAGAAATAGGAGACTGTTTAAATAAGATCAATGTGATGAAGAAACCAAGTCTTCAAAAAATGTTATGTATGCAATGCTAATCTCTCAGAATACTTTCCTGTTTTTTCATGGTAATTTTTTTTCTTTTTTATGAGTAAATTCTACTTTGGCGCAGAAAAATACTAATCTGCTCCTCTTTCTCTGTGTGTGTCTTTTAAGGAAGGACTTGCTCATGCTGCAAGATACAAACAGGCAATAGCTTGATTAGTGCTCGATAGGTGGACTTTGTGTGTATAGTTTCAGATAAGTGATGTGTAACACCAAAGCCAGCATTGATTTCAATTTTTCCAGTAAATCAGGAGATTTCAGGATGAATACTTGACTTTTTTACAGATTGCTTTTTTCATTTGCAAAATATAAAAAGAAAGGATTCTTGCTACATTTTTATTCCCAATTTTCAAAATCAAGATGTCATATTTTTCCAGTAGAATGACTTGAATATTGGATTTCCACTTCGCCCGCTGAAGATGGAATCTGTTGTATTCAGAATAATCAAGAATATGTATTTCTTTGCCTAGGAAAAATAATGTGGGATGAGGAGCAGAGGGACTGTTGCTAGCATGCAGTCAACAAATTAACGCTACTCCGAGGCTTCATTTGCTTACAATTGAAAATATGATTGGTATTAATGTTGCCAAGATTGTACTGAAGACAAAGGGGAATATTTTTAAAAAAACTGGTGTATTAGCTTTAATCTGCAATGGTTTCACATATCACTGGAACTTCTCATCTGAAATGTTTGCTTTAAAGATTTTTTTTGTCTCTTTTTCAGCTAAAACAGACTTGTTCAGCTTGCAAAATATATGCATTTATAAATCTTAAATGAGTGCACTAAATGGAAAGAAAAATTTGCATTAAAAATGGGAGTTTAATGATTTTTGGGGGGGGAGAGGAAGTTTGCATGTTTTTTGTAGATTTGATTTTATTTTAATGTTCTTTTTATCTCTCTTCATTTTGTAAGAGAGAAGTTTCTGAAATAACCTTTTCTCCATTGAGGTAGGTTATTTGTATAAACAAAGCACTGATGTTTTTTTCATTAATAAGGGAAAATAAATACATTACAAAAAGTGTGAAATTTGGGATTCTCCTCTACCACTCTCATTTTAGAAAGTTTTATGCAGAACCTTTTTTTTATGTTGCCCTTGCTTGTTCAAGAGAAACTTCATGGTCTTACAGTATTCTGAACACATAGATTCCCCTGCCTACCTGCAGACAGCCTGCCTGCTGTTTTTTAATTGTTGACACCAGTCTGGTGGCAGTGCCACAGTGATAAACGCTTTAAAAATGCAGATAGGTTAAGTAAGTTGTGACAGTGATCTGTGCAAAAGGCAGCTTCAAAGGGCAAAAATAATACAGTGTTAGGGACCTTTCATTAAATAGAATACATAGGCTCTCGCTGAAAACTGAATGAGGAAAGGAGAAGCTGCTAGACAATATATTAATGGCCAGAACAAAGATAACAGCACCAATAATATATATATAAATATATATATATATATATACACTCCCACACACACACATATACAGAGAGGGAGAAGAACTTAAACTGTGAGGTTTTCATAGTTGGAGAATGGTCTTGTTTGCTATTTGCATTGGAGATGTGTTTGACCAGATCTCATCATCCTTTAATTTACTATAGTAAAGTTTGATACAGAAAGGAGTATGTTTCATATGTAAGCTTGGTATATGGTAATAAAAATAAGCATATATATAAACTCTAGTAACCAGAACCTCAAAGAACTGCTGTATAATAGTGAAGGCTCTTAAATTTCTTTTCCTAGTTGGCTTATAGGGCTAAAGTTCTGCTTCTAGCATGGTCAGAAATGCCCCAGCTTTTATTATGCTGGATGTTTTGCTCTCATTGGATATATGAAATAAACAACATGAGGTAATTTTTTCAGTCTGGACTGTTCTACATTTTAGAGATTACGTGTTAAATAGTGTGCCACGCTTGGTTTTGTTAAGTGACACGGGTAGTTCCTTTTTTAGGAACTTGGACAATAATTAGGACATTTCATAATGTTTAAGTTCTCTTTCTATGCAAGAAGATTCTAGCCAACATTTGTTCCCTTTCAGGAGAGAATTTTAATTCTGAGACTATTCAGGAGGATGTTGTCAGTTGATCTTGATAAAATTGTTCTATTTTGAAGAAAATGCTCTCATGTTCCTTGGCTGCTAAAAATACAAGTACTAACAAAATGTACTCTAAGCAGGAGAAATTGCCACTTTGGAGGTGGATATGTAGACTTTAGGTTTTCCTGAAGTGACTGTCTTTCCTCTACAGGTGTTAGACAACTGTAACAATAACCAGCTTGCAAAGGTCTTGAGCCTAAATGTTTTGTTTGTAATACAAATGGATATATGCACATTATTAAGCTCTTTGTGGAATTGAGAGATGAAAGTCTTGCCTAAAAATACAAGAAAATCTTGATGCAGAATGAGAGAATGAGTCCAGGTCACTAGAAACCCATGTCATTGCCTTGATTGCCTATAAAAAAAGCAAGAATTTTCAAAAAAGGAGGAATTAAATGTGTCAATCAACTTGGTACAAACCAATCAACTCATACTGGAGTGGAAATATGTTACAAAAAGAAAGACCTGACATACACTTTCAAAGACTTAGTACATCTCTCTGCTCTGTGTGTCCTGTGCTGGGTACATTAAGCTATTTATAAAATAAACATTGTAATTCAGAAAGACTGCATATTTTTCACTTTCAGCTCCTCAGCATTGATATCCAGATAAAACAAAAATCTATGACTAATTATTATATTAAATTATATTATATTTACCTGTATGCACATTCCTCTATGAAGTGTAATATCCTGGAATGGAGATAATAATTCTATTTTGGATAATGCTTTTTTAAATAAAATACATCTTTTCTTTGTGATTGATAGGGATAAAGACTCCATCTGGAATTGTTAGGGAGGTATTTTAAGTCAGTCCCATGATGCAAATACGCCCTAGAGCCATCTTTGCTGTGCTTAAATAAGCACTTTATTTCAAATGCTTTATTGGCAATTACCAATGATTTTGTAGTTATTTGGCAGCACATGGCAGGGTGATAGTACATTATTTCACATCAGAGCAGGTATGTAGGATATATTAAAGTTAATAAACCATCACTTTACTCAGTTAACAGACAAAAAAATTATTGAAGTAAGGTATAACTGTGCATAGGTTAATCATAAAGACTTTTACATATATTGGGAATGTGAACTCTGTAATGGTAAGTTATTTTTTCCTTATGTGATTATGAGGGAAGCCTAAGTACAACCTTTTTTTTTTTAGCCTATGTCAACATCATTACTATGGCTAAGTAATTTTCACAATTTTGAGTGGTTTTTTGATATTATATAACCATTATTGACAGAGGATATTGTCCTGTTTCGCTTTCTTAGGTTTTTAGAGGAACATACAGTTTGTAAAGATTTTCTTTCAAACTGTGTTAATTTGTAAATATGGTTTTTATTATAATCACCAAATAAATAAGCCACTAAATAATTCCACAGTGTCTGCATTAAGATATTTTCCAAATGAACTTTGGACACATTCCTCGTGCAGAAGCCAAAATACAGTGAATTTCAGTGAATGATATAGAAGCGTTGCAGAGGGTGAACATGAGTGACTCAAGGCTCAGAAAATTGGCATTTCCAAAACTTACTTAGAAGCAACCCATAGCAATGAAAATGCTATGGAGATTCCTGGATCTCTTCCTGGAGATTTTTTTTCTTGATATTTTAAGAAATCAGGATGAACCAGAGCATTCATAAAAGAAAAATTTATGTTAGATGATTTCTGTCTGAAATATGTCTGCTTAGCACTAAGTAATGAGTAATCACTCAGTCTTAACCTTAAATCTACTAAAGTATTGCTTTAGCTTTACACGTGTTTTTGTCCTATGTGCCTCAAAGGAGGTGCTTTGTTTTGTGTATTTTTTCCTGAATCAGAGAAGGCATTCAACTTTATATGATAAGAGTGCTTGTTTGTTTGGTTTTGTATTTATGTTTTCTTATAGTGCTTCTAGTCACAGTTTTGGTCAAGTATTCTTATTAAGAACTATATTGTAGCTCTGTGTTTGACTTTTCTAATAGTACAAATTCAGAATAGCAGTATAAATATTCTAAGTGAAAAATTTCAATCTATTAATTTTATATCTAAGAACAATTCAATTATTAGAGTACCTGTTCTGTTTTAAAAAGGTTTTATCTTTGTTTATGTGGGACAGCCTTCCGGATCAGAATTAATTGTCAAATCCAAATGAAGTTCAAGGGAGCTTTTTGTTTTTAAACTTAAGTGAGCACTTATGCTTTATTTTGCAGGAGGTAGATACATAAACATCCACTTGTTAGAAACCACCACTTACCTGCATGTTCAAACGTGGGGTGTGAAAAGTATCAAAAGTACTTAAAAGTTTTCCATCATTCAAAATGAGATTTTTGCATTACATGTTATTGCTTTTCTGCTCTGTTATTGTACTGATGTGTAAGGTATAGAATCCCCACTCTGTCTTTTCTAGAAACGTGAATGAAGAAGTCTTTATTAGAAAACATTTTATTCACTTACATTCAGAATTTGTACATAATCTTTGCATTTCTATTTTTTTCCTTTTAATGAAACTTAACTGGCATATGAAACATATGAACTGGCCTATGAAAAAGATAGCCTTATTTAGGGATGCTGCTAGAAAAAGGGTGTGCTTTTCTTTTGATTGGTGGAAATGAAATAGTACTTTGTGTTAATGTACCATTTAATATTCTCAGCTCTCATGCATATTAATAATAGCTATTTTGTTAATGTATATGAACTGGAAATGTATTCAAGACTTCAGCTAACCCTACACAGCAGGTTTGGGTCTGATGCAGAACAGATAGAAGGCAGAGCCAATTGAAATACTCAAATATCCAGAGCCAGATAACGTCTCATGTGCTCCCACCTCAAAATCCTGTTTTGCTTTGCAGAGGACTTATAGCTTTATTCACATTTTGAAGGTGAAAACAACACTCTTTACTTCATCTTTTTGTCTCTGATACTTGCTCTGAAAATCTGTACATTCTTTTATCTTCCTAAAAATTCAAGATTTATCAGTTCTACATCTTTTAACAGTCGTCTTTATTATGCAGGGGTCAGTCACACTTTTTCCTACAAAGGCCAAATAAAAAACTTTGTGCATTGAAATGTCATTCCATAGGTACCATCATCTACATACTTTGTAGCATTTCCTGATGTAGACAGGCACAAACCCCCAACTTAAATGTTTTTCCATCATATGCTTCTGTCATCATGTAAAGGGTGCAATAAATGCATGTGGCATTTAAAAGACATGTTTTTTTCAATCAGTAAGTTATACTAGGGAAAAAGGAAAGAAACAACCCATCCTTTTTCTATACGTAAAAACCATACAGACTTATTTGGAGTTCATTAGGGCAGAGTTTGTTTTAACCAACGTTTCTTTTTCATATTAACATTTTGTTGACTGCTGAATCTCTCAATGCTTAGCTTCAAGGGAAGAAAAGAAAAAGGACAAACCCAAAATCCATGTTTAATATTCAAATTGCAAAATATAATAAAAATTAAATAATAATGCTAGGATTGAATAGAAAATAGATTTTATGCTTGAATCAGATTACAAGAACAACCTCCCCTCAGGAACACCTCACAGTGTATCTAGTAATATTTTGAGAAGTAAGAGAAATATTGAAAAGTGTGTTTGGAGAAGAATCTGCAGAGGAATAAAACCATAATTAAACCCAGTCGTCCCAGGAGGTGGTGGCTGTTTCATCTGCAGCTATTGACTGGGGAAGGATCTAGCTAAATAAAACTTGAATGGAGTTCAAATCTATTTACTCCTCTTTGAAGTCAGTTAGGCTGTATGTGAAAGGTTATGTATATGAAGTGTATGCATACTCTATGCATACCTATGCATAGGTAGATAACAGTTTAAGACCAGTGAAAATAATTAAAAGAGATGTCTTTAAAGACTTTAGAAATACACACAAACTCCAGAGTTGTTTTGTACACAAAGAAGAATATTACTGTCTGGAAGACTGCAAATGGCCTTCAGGGGACTATAATGCTTAGGCTCTGAATCCCAGCATTTTATTGCTTTTCAAGGAAAAACCTTGAGATTTACACAACTCCACTACCACTTCTTTGTCGTGTTATCAAGACAAAATGAATAGGTATGTGGAGTGTGCTGTACATGTTTCTATGTGTCGCAAACAATTTTGCATATAGAAAATTTGTCTAAACTCATAAGTACATGGGCCTTCAGGAGAGTTCATGAACAACCAAATATGTGTATATATCTACTTTTTACAAGGAAAAATACAGCTCAGTGTTTTGCCTCTGAACTGATTAAATGTCTGTCCTGAAAGGGACAACAGACTCATTTCTTAGATTGATATGCTTGTTGCCCTACACTGGATATGGTTTATTCTTTATTTATTAAGTTTCCTGGTGGATATGACTTAACTAGTCCCTTCTGTGAATATTTTTCTTGTGCCCTTTTGCTAATTGCAAGGATGCAAATGCCACAGAGATCTTTATATTTCTTGTCTCATTTGCTATATATTTTTGTAAATTCTACTACTGTTTCCATGTAGCTGTTATAGTTAAATTTTGAGGCTCTGAATTCTATTGTTCTAGATTCTCAATAATAAGGAGTATTACATTATCTCAGTTTGCAGAAAAATAATCTGAAGAGCAAAACTTTCCTTGTGTTGATGCAGAAATTTAAGAGCTTATGCTTGTGAGTCTGTTTACGTAGGTATGGCTTTTGTGAAGAGGGGTTATGTAGAGCAAAGCACTTTGGTATGTGGGAAAAGTTTCACAGTTAAGAGTACAGCATAACTCAACAAAAATGAATCTTGTACTGGATTTATCAGGTTGCTTTTGCGCAATGAAGCAGTGCTACCCCATATGCTCTGTCAAGCAAAATGAGACATTTGCCAGCTAAAATACAGCTAATGCATGAGCATGTTCATATCCCATAACTAACAGGCTGTGGTACTTCAGGGCTTCAGCTTTCAGGTCTACCTTTTGGGTCTGCAACCCAGGCAGTGACCTATGGATTGTCCTTAGTAAGAAAAAGAGTTCCTCTTGCCTTAATGTTTGAAAGGAGCACTTTCATACCAGGCTGAGATAGCTGCTAAGTTCTGATAAAAAGACTTATGTTCCAGAAGGCTTTTTTTTTTCTCATCATAAACAAAATGGAAAATAGATGGTATTAACTTAAATCCATAGTGCTGGGATTAAATAGAGATTCAAAAATGAAAATATGACCAAAAAATGGGAAAAATTTGGTTTCTAGATTCTTCAGAAATTCTTGATGTCAGAAGGGGGGATTTTCAGAAAGGTCTAGCAGTTCTCACAAATCCTTCACTGGTTGGTCATCTCCTTGAACGTATTGACAAAGCACCAGACAACATTTCTGCCACTGTGCCAGAGCAGAACCATGGGCTTCATGTGTATGTTCTGGGTATTCTACGAGGACTTAGTAAGTGGCAGAGTAAAAAAGTTAAAAGTGATAATGTATAAACAATAAGATTTACATAAAACCTTTGATAAGTTCTAAAGCTTGCTGGAAATTGATTGAAGATTATTTTTGCTGTCGCATTGTAGAACTGTTCTCTAAGAGGTACAGTGATATGTTGTACTCTTTGGATGTTGTGTACTTTCTGTGTTAGGAAAAAGTGTCCTCTGTAATAATCAAGAGAGGTTTTTTGATCTCCCCATGCTCAATTTCTTACAATGGATGGAGGAGTACGTGTCAGAATTTGATTAAACCATCTTGGCCTTTAAAGTTGTTTTGTATATACACCAGCAGGTCATCTCATTAACACTTGGACAAAGTACATAGTAAGTTTGTAATTAAACATCCTCTTCCTTCCCATGGAAATCAAATACAATCACAAATTCTTCCTTCACTGTATTTGTTTATGTTAGAGCATTGCCACTGCCTAAATTATGTTCGTTTTGGTGCATACTTCAAATGAATTTTTTATCATTATGTTCCAGACTGGACAAATAAACATCATACGTGTACTTATTTTATATAGCACCATGCCATGATACTCAAACAGAGCTAAGTTCCCTCAATGGGATTCTGAGCTAACAAAGCTCTTCTGTTCCTACTAGCCATGTTTAGTCATCAAGAGATGGCAACTGTGTCTGTGTAGTACTACACTGTCCCATGTACATGTATGCCTCCCCATTTGTTTAGCTGTTTGCTCAAAGTTGTGGGTTATAAATAGGAATAGACTTTCTTTTATGATCTCTTACCAGCATAAATATCAGCATAAGAAAGACAGAAAGTTGAGTGGGCTGGACATAGCTATAATGATAGGTGGTTAGAGAAGTTAAATTCCCCTGCACAGTCCTCAAGGTGCTATTAGCATCTGATTTCTGCACTTAAGAAATGGCAAGTGCATCTTCAGGGATGGCCCCTGGTTGGTCCCAAGCATAAGCACCATGTCAGTATACCTGACATGATACTGTGTGATTATGTGTTTGCCAGGAACTGGAAACTGTTGGAGAGGGGATCATAACTTGCTGTCAAATTTTGCTTTTTCAGAGCCATGGCTATCACTGGTCATGAGATGAAATTTAATGAAAATTAGTGCCTCTGACTTGGAAAAAACTTTCACTTAGTTGTCTCTGTGAGGATTATGTTGATATTCTGAAATTCTTCCACTTTGTTTTGCAAAGTCACATTGATTTAGTTCTAAAACTGCTTTTTTATAAATGCATGAAAAATTTAATCTCTTCTCAATTCTGTAAGTGGGAAAAATCTTTCTTTCTTTCTGTCTTTCTTTCTTTCATTCTTTCTTTCGTTCTTTCTTTCTCTCTCTCTTCCATTCTTCCTCTCTTTCTCTCTCTGTCTATCTCTTTCTTGTTTCTTCTCGTTTCTTCTTTCCCTCTCTCTCTTTCTTTTTTCCAACCTAATATGTAACCTAATATGTTTTAGTAATTCCAGAATGACTTTTGGATTAATTTACGTTTTGGCTATAGTGTGTTTAGAATCAGTGGCTCACATTTTAACTCTTGCTGGCAGAAAGAGCTCGCACATCAAGCTTTTAAAGGCAGAGTTGACTCAATTGGATTTTGCAGTTTCAGTTATCTATATATTTTTAATTTTATTTAAGACAAATAGATAGCTTACTTCCTCTACGCACACACAACTTTTAAAATCTATATTAACTAAATGGCTTCTTGCTTATTACCTGAGCTCTGGGGAGGTTTTCATACTGGATCCCCAGAATTGCAGAAGTTTTGCTGGTTTTTTCAACATGCATTGGTCCCCAAGTAATTTCTTTTCAAAGGTCTTTTCTTTTTTCCTCATTGTAAGTTTTGATAGCTCTGGCCTTTTCCTTCTTGCCTTATTTACTTATTTCTCTATAAACTATGTAAGGGAACTGCAGCTTTGCTAAAAAGTGATTTATGATTCATTAGCTTTCCTAGTTCACATTTCTGAAAGACTATGTCATCAGAAGCATTCCTAAATTTGTCCATTTTATTAGTAATAGAGAAAAATATCTTAAACTGGTAACAGTTTCCACATTGGCAGGAATAAATGAAATGTGAATCCTGAATAAACTTCTACAGTCTGGAGTTGTTTTCCAGCCTTGGCCTGCTATATATTCCCTGTCATATGCTCTTAGGAACAGAATCCAGATCAGTTTACTTCCTATTACATAATCTAAGTAGCTGTCGCTGAGACTTAAACATTAGTAACTATTTCCACCCATGGGAGTCATGTGTTGCCCGAGGATAGAAGAAAAACATTTTCCCAGTATGTGAGAGATGATTCTTTTGGGCTGGAATTTAAACGAGTGGTAGGACATACACAAAAAATATGCTGGGCCATAATATTGGAGCAGAGAAGACAGCCAAGGGTTGGATTCTGATTGCAAGACCCCAGAGTAACTTTTATAAAGTTTACAAAATTTAATATCAGCAGAATTTCAATTGGAATCTATTGCATCTTCCTAATGCCAAATATTCAGCTCATAGATGAATGTGAACATTATCTTCAGCAATACATGAATTAAATATTGCCACTTCCAAATAACATGCTTATGTAAAAAGATAAAAATTTAGATTTTGAAAATATTAACTAGTGGTGCAGCCTAAGAATAGGCTAGCTTTTCCTATGATTGATATTTTTTACTGCAGCTTAAAATTGAAAGAATGGTGTTAAAATGAATATCCATTATTATTGATAATGGAAAATCTGCTGCTTTAGAAAGATTATGCTATTTATTTCTCAAGCAAAGTTCAACAGCTGTGCAGATAATTCCATTAACACTGACTTAAAACCTTAGTTCTTCCATTTATAAAATATTACAATTGCATGAATCTATAACTCCCTCCTTCCAAACATCAGAATTCTTCAAATACATATCAAACAAAACAGCTCCAAATTTACACGACTTCTGTTATTCTGGGAAGTCTTATTTTTAAAACATTTATTCAGTGTGAGTTTTAGAGAAAATGAGTGTGCTGATGTAGTTGAAAGGCTAATGTTACCAATATTGTTCAATATTGGTCTAAAAAGAGTTAAAATATCAAGCATCTGTAAGTTGTCAAGCTGGTAACCACCAAACTTAAATATGAGGGAGTAGTGCTAGAGTTTAAGAGTGGTTAGAGATTAATTAATAAGTTTATCAGTACTCTTGCAGTGCAGGGAGCTAAGACATTGGCTTATAAAGGGTTTAGCTGAGCTTGTTAAAACTAGTTATTTAATGGCAGAAGAAAGTTTTGATTTGGGTTTTTTTTTAAAGTTGATTAGTTTGGTGGTTTGTTTTTTTTCAGGTCTGCAGAATTTTTCATCAACTTCAATCAACTTATTGTTAAATCTGAGTAATTCTTCAGACTGGATCACTGGCATTTTCAATTTAGCCATCAACAGTTCATTTCAGTGCACTTCAATTTGGGCGGAGTGACAACCTCTTTACGTTAGATATCCTATTGACTGTCTTTTTGAAGTAATTAAAACAGAATTGCAATGACTTTGGTTGGAATTAATTTCACTTAACTCTAGCTATGTAGATGTTTAGTCATCCAGAGTAAGCCAGTCATATAGATTTCCCTTAAAAACAGTGGAAAAATGTAGTAACAGAAGAGATGATGAATGGAAGTCCAACTCATGACTGACTGTGAATGCAGATAATGGATTCCCAGGAGAATGTGGTAGTACAAAATATGAAGTTTAAAATAAAAAAAAAACCTAAAAAACCAAACCCAGCCACAAAAATCAAATTATTTATAAATACTGCATTAATATTAGTTTTGAAAGATTATGTTAGTCATCTCACTACTGACTTAGCAATGCTCCAAATCTGATTTCAATGATGTAATAAGTCCAATATATTTACAATATGATTTTTCCAGATGGAGGTTCCAGTACTGTAAAAAAACTCACTTTAGTTACTGACCTAGTAATAACTTTTGGCTGTAGTGCAAATGGAATTTTAATTACACTAACAGCGTAATTTATATGTTTTTGCTTTTTATAGGGTAGTATCTTTCAGGACTCACTTCTGTGTCAGTAATCCGATTTTGAGTCTTCTAAGAGGAAGAAAGGAATTCTTCTTGGTCAAACTGAATTAGACCTTCAAATACACTCTGCACTGGTGCGGCTTCAGCTTGATTATTGTGTGCAGTTTTAGTCCCCACAATATAAAAGAGACATTAAACTATTAGAGAGTGTCCAGAGGAAGGTAACAAAGATGGTGAAGGGCTTTGAGGGGATGATGTGTGAGGAGTGGCCAAGGTCACCTGGTCTCTGTCCAGCCTGGAGAAGAGGAGACCTTTGTGCTCTACAACTTCCTCGTGAGGAAGAGGAGGGGCAGACACTGATCTCTTCTCTGTGGTAACCAGTGACAGAGGGAAGGGCCTGAAGTTGTGTCAGGGGAAGTTTAGGTTGAATATTAGGAAATGGTTCCTCACCTGGAGGGTGGCTGGGTCCTGGAACAGGCTCCCCAGGGAAGTGGTCACAGCACCAGCCTGACAGACTTCAAGTAGTATTTGCACAAAAATCTCAGGTGCATGGTGTGATTCTTGGGCTGTCTGTGCAGAGGTAAGAGTTGGACTTGGTGATCCTTACCAACTCAGCATATTCTGTGAATATTCTCACAGCCATTGGCAACTCAGATCTGCAATTATCCTGGTATAGCTCAGCAAACAGTTTTTGCTGTAACATCCAATTATCAGCCCAGTTGATGCTGTTCCTAAGAATCAGTGAATTGAAATGCTAGACCCAAAGAAGAAAGAAAGTTATGGGGATTTCTCATTTAATTTTATCTTACAGCATGAGCTTTTTCCTTCTTTTCTGCTTCCCTCCATGGAGCCTGCCTCTGCCAACCTCCTAGACAGTTGGAACAATGATTTGCATATGTCTGCCTTGGATGTGTGAGGGGCTCTCACATTCCCATACTGCTTCAAGCACTTGTTTTGTTACTGCTTCAGTGGGATGATAAGTACACAACAACACTGATTCTGAACTGCAGATAATTACATATTTGTTTCATAGATACCAATATTTAGAACTAGTTTCTTCATCTGCTCTTCAAGATAAAACAAAATGTTTTGTTTCTCAATAGGTGATTGATTTAGACTTAAAATACCTGCAGATATGTTTTTAAGAATGAAGTGAAATAGGCTTAAGTAACAATGGTGGTTTTTTACTTAGACTTTTAGCAAGAGTAGCAAACTCTAACGTTAGGCCTGTAAGCACAATTTAATGTAATATATATAAATTATTTTATTGTCACATAGAAGTCTTGAAAGCCTTTACAGACATGACCTTAGATTCAAGCCTGTAGGAGAAACTTTACAAAACCCAACATCTTTCTAAGATGCTGTCTAGGCTGGGCACATTTTTAGTAGTCTTGGTCTCACACAGGGCGTATTTGTCCTGAAGATTAAACCCTAGTGGAAAAAAGGCAGTGAGTTCCGACTATGAGTGCATCTTTCATCTACCTGGGTTTTATTTATCACATACCCCTTAAGTCTCTGAACACAGACAAAAAGGAGACTATTTTCCCATTTCAGAATAATTAGCCTGTTCTTTAAGGCTAGGTACCAGAGCTCCTTAGGAAATACTTTGCTTCCAGATCTGAGTAGTTAGAGCTAAAAGCAGAGAACAGACTTTGTTGCTACCTTACAGTCTTTGCACATCTTCCCTTTCTTCAGAAAAAAAAAACCAAAAAACACCAATGCAAGTAGGAGCAAAGCCTTCTCACAAAACTTACAAGATACGTTTTTCTTCAAAGGCTCAAAATTGTTCCCAAGATTATGACAGTAATGTACAGAGATTGGTGAGGCAATGCCATTTGATGATATGGTACCTGCTATTCTGCCATCCTGCTTAGAACTCATTAAAGAGGGGTTAATGAAAATGGAAAAACTTACAGCATTTAAGCAAGGATCTTTGATAAGAGGATAATTCTTAACTCACTATGTTCTAATGCTTCTACATAATGCATCTATGCTTCTAAGTAATTTATTTCAAATACAGCAGTGTAATTAACATGTGTTAAGGGTAAGGTGGAGCAACAGACTTTTCAAACCTATAAAGCAAACATTGTACCCCACCTGAGCTCCTTGCTCTAGTATTAAGCAGTACAAATAATCTGCATTGGCTACTTAATGAGATTCTAAAATACACACATGTTTAAAAATCTCAGTCATAACTCACATCTTATTTGGGCATTAGTCTTTTTGCCAGCTCTGACACTGATCTTAGATCACTCAGTCTGTTATCACATTTGTTTCCCATGTCTAAAAGTGGATTATATTTCTCAGTCACCTCACAGGGATGTTATAAGACTGATTTTGCTCAAGTTTGCAAAGGTTTTTGCAATTCTTGGCTTACTGTCTGGAACTGGAGGGCAGTACACAAATGTGAAGTATTTCTACTAGCCTAACAGCAGCTGGGGACAGATTTTTCACATGCCAGTTCTTATAGTCTGGGACATGTGGCTGCTGAGTCAAGTGGTGATGGGGCACATTAAGGACAAGGCAGACAAAATGCAAGCAGGAAAACAAACAGTTACTCTAACTTTGCAGAAAAACAAAACTAAAACTCCCAGTAAAATCAGAGTCTTAGTAAACAAGAGAACAATATAAACTCTTCTCAGAAGTGTCTTTGACAAGCTGTTGTATTGATAGCTGATTCTGGCAGCTGGCAACTGCAAAATATTAATGAAGCATTGGTAGGCACATGAGCACTTTGAACAGGTTGATTGTAACTGACTGAAGTCTATAATGCATAGTATCAAGATACATTATTTGTTTGCAGCATTTGCTCTTAGTTTGACCTTCTTGCTTGCTTGCTACTTTTTTCCTTTTATTTCTTTCTCCCCTTTTTCCTTCCTTTCACATCTATCCTTTTCCCCTTCCTCCTCCTTCCTTTTTTTCCTTTCTCTCTTTTATTCACTAGTTCTCATATGCCTAATTAAGTTCAAATGTGATGAAAATTGCAATAAAAATGTTGCTTATCATATGTTATAAAAGTGTCCTCTTGTTTCTCTCCTATAATTTGGTAGCAGACACATGCAGCTCCTATACAGTAAACTGCATTCTTGTTCAGTGCTTACATGAATGGGATTTATACAAGGGAATTAGAAAGAGCTTAGGAGAAAATCCTTGTGCACATCTGACTCAGGGTATGTAAAGGCTGAGGAATCTCTGTGTATTTGACAGTGAGAAGTGAGATTGATGGCTTCACTCAGGACCCACTCCAGACACTATTCCCCTGCTGTTTCCCTGGGAGGGGGCAGGCCGTGTTCCTCGCCCACTGCTTGCCTATAAAGGCATAGGTACCAGCAATGCTCTCTTGCTAGCTTTAAGCACATGACAGAATTCATATGACCGACTAAGAACACTGGTGGTGATCTTTATTTACTCAAGTGCTGTTTCTTTTTGTTCTTATTTTGGTCTGGTACTGTGTCCTGCGCGTGAACATCATCACACATGCTTGTTTTTAGGATTTCTGCCATATTTCTTTTTATTCTTCACAGCCCATAATAACCTATAAGAGTTTCTGAAAAGGCATTTTGACTATCACTGCTTCATTCTCCATCTTTGGCTTCTTCCTTTATCAACATTTGTGTCTACTAATGTAAAATCCTGGGGTTTTTTGGTTGCTGATGGATTTTGTTGTTGGATTGTAGCAGGACATTAAATGCAGATTTTACAGGAGAATACTACTTTAGGTCCTGAGCATGTGTGGGATGTTGGATTTAATGTTTGTGAGAAAATGAACACTTATTTTCACCTTGGTACAAACATGTATTTGTTATTTTTTTCCTTTTCCCCTTTCATTGACTGGAGCTAATATTGGCCATGATGATCATAAAGGAATATCAGGGAAGCTATTCTTAGCTCTACTTTGTGGAATAAACAGGAGGTGTGAGATACTATGATCCAGGCTAGGCTCTTCTTTGTGACAGCATGATGCCCACTGTAGGTTGGCAGACAGGACTATGCAGTGGCCTTTACACCAATTTGCCTCTAGGCTAAGGCACAGGAGCAGCCAATGCCCCTTTGCTTGTCTCCTTAATGCTGCTGTAATTTACTGTGAAGTTTTTAAAGGGAGGAAAGCACTGAACTGTCAGAGCCTGTTCTTCTACCCTAAAGGGGTGGATATAGTGGGATCTCTCCAAACTATTAGTGGCATTCAGGAAGCTTCAGCTTTCTTTTAACTAATGTGGTGGCTGTGATTTTTCAAAGTGCTTTTGTATTATTTTTAGGAAAAGGAGTGCTTCCTCAGTAAATTGATAAGCCCTTTCCATTTTTATGAAGAGCAATGTGTTGATGTTGTTTGCCATCACAAAAATTCATAATAGCGATAGAAGTGTTGTCATGTGAATATTAAATATGAAAACAAATATACTCAAGCCTTTGAAGTGTAAGAAAACAATAGTTACCCTTTTTTCATTAAACAACCAAAAGTTTTCTCAGATGAGCAGAACAACAGTTTTTCTGGGATAGATGGCAAACTCTTGTTCTTTACTTCCACTCAACTCACAGAAATAGAATTCTGCTTTTTATAGCAAATTTGAGTTTTTCTGCTCTTGAACAGGCAGTTGATAATTTTTATTTGTGCTCTAAGTTACAGTGGGCTTTCTGAGATACTCTTCCTTCTAATGGATCTTTATTAGCAAAAAGAAATTAGTGTTTAACAGTGTTCAAAAAGTTAAGTCTCAGCAACCAGAATTGTTTCTCTTTGTCCAGCTTGTTCTAGTGATAGGCCCAGGTTTTCCTCTCTGAGTTTTCTCAGTGAACTAACATTAAACTGAGACTGGGATAAGCAGAAACAAAGTACATACCAGTGGTTCTTTCTAGACATGCATATAAAAAGATTTATATGCTCTGTGTACAGAGCAATAGATACCTACTGTTGCCAGCAGAAAATCTCAGTTATATGGTGCAGAAGTCAAACTACCTGGGCTTTTAAAATTTTGCCTAAAAGCCTGATGTTTTAGTCATTGATTTAGCTTTCCCCAGTGGTGTGCCAGCTGTATGAGATTGTAGCTGATGTCTACAGTCAGCTTCAGTGAACTGGAGAATCAAAAGTACACTGGGTTTCTATCACAGGGCTGGCCTAGTAATAGCTAATCTTAAAAACAATATTTTGCTTGTTTTGTGGCATATATTGCATGCAGTGCTACATGGCATTTACCCTAAAAGTACTCCAGGCACTATCCCAAGAGATAAGTATAAGCTGACACAGTTGGGTTTTTTTTCGTTTTTGTTAAGGTAATCACCTGACTCCCACTGCTAATGCAGTTTACTGTGAGAAATTGGAATATGCTGTAAGTGGCACAGAAGAAATCATGGAGAGGCTTGCTGGTAATCATAAGCATAACAGCAACCTACTCACTGTTATCATCAACAGTTTTGAATACTAGTATGGCAGGAGACCAATCAAGAGTAATAAGTTGCCTAAATGCCCAAGAAAGAAACGGGGAGGAAAGAAGAATTTGCAGTTCATACTGTATGTGTAGGCTGGAAAAAACACAGTGGACTCCAGTTCAGTGTTTAATAATAACTGGATTTGTTAGTGGAAAAAATCTCAGAAATAACAAATAGATTTTCACTGCTACATATTTTCTAAAAAAGTTAATGCAGAATGTAAAAAAGTAAAGTTTTAGATATCAGGATGATATTGGCAATATGAAATTTATTTCAGGCCTCAGAAGTTTTGTGTGGATTTGAGCTGTCTGAATGTGTTGGCTACACCTCTTAGAACCTCTGTAAAGTATCATTGTGGTGGCAGCTCCTAAGATCAATTCTAAATTATAGAAGCACTGTGGAAAGCTTCCTGATGTCTTCTAATATGTGGAAACAGCAAAATTAATACCATCAAGCTCTACCTTGTTCCTGCAAATAATATCAACATCAAAATATCAAAATCTTAAGAGTAACATATGGAATTTTAATATTATGTATTTATTTTATGGATACAGAGGGAATTTTAAATCTCTGCTTAGATCTCTGCTTTTCAGATGTTTGCAATTTGTTCCTCTCTGTTGTTGATGATGACTTTGGTGCGGTACCAATAAATCTCACTAACACTTATTTATAGCATTTAGTTATAATTTAGGTGTAACTTTTTTCAAATTGTTTCTTCTCCACACTGTAGATTGTAGAGCTACATAAATTAACCCACACAAGTCACTTTGCAATAAGTGACTAATTGCAAATACAAACTTCAGTGACTCAGATGAGTGATTTTTAACAGTTGCCACATATTGACTAGGCTATTGGAAAAATTCTTGCCACAACTTTTTTTGCAAAACAGCTTTTGCTTCTAAAATCATGTACTCTTGTTCTGTGGTCCCATGAAAGATGGAAATTGATCTTTCCTCCAAGGGTTTTTTATGTTCCCTGCAGATGACTATTGAATAATGTAGTTTGATATGAAAAAAATGAAAAAAAAATTGACAATCTGTTTCTTTCCTTGTTTTTCAGTCTAATTGGAGGAGAGACAGAGACCAAAAATGCCACCTGCAACAGGAGCGCCAGATTACCCACCTCCTGACGGAGGCTGGGGATGGGTTGTGGTCTTTGGGGCTTTTATCTCTATTGGATTTTCCTATGCCTTCCCCAAAGCCATCACAGTGTTCTTCAAAGAAATACAAGAGATCTTCCACACATCATATAGTGAGATAGCTTGGATATCATCAATAATGCTTGCTGTCATGTATGCAGGAGGTAAGACATTCCTGAAATTAGTAAATAACTTTGCTTGGTTGTTTATTTCATATGGTCTTAAAGCATTTTTTCCCTTTGGGCCTTTTCTTTGTTCCTCTACCTAAGATTCAGGTAATTTGAATAAAAAAAGATCTCACAATCTTTCCCTAAATTCACAATTTTTAAGAGTATAATTTCCCAACAAATCAATGCCCAAATAATTTCTTCTGGGTCTAGGGGTGAATTTGGTCAGTTTCCACTGACTTGGTGAGATTTCTCAGTATATCCAAGGATGAAGCTTAATCACAGAAAATTATTACGGCAATGAGTGTTCATTCATGAGGCACAGGTATTCCTCTGTAGACAAGGGTTTATATCTGGTCCTTAGTTGTCCTAAGAGTGATTCTTCAAACATGCCATCTGTATGACAACTAAGATGCAGACAATCTTATTCTTGGGATTGAACAGGGAACATAAATTCTCTGATACCTTTCTTCTTGCAGGCAAGCAAGTAGAGAACAAGACAGATGTAAAAGGATTTTTAAAGTATAAAGCTATGTTTAAGAACTAAGTGTCAGATCTGCTTTGACAGGCTTTGTGTCTATCAACCTCAAAGACTAACTTGTTAAATTCTGCATGGTTTCTTCATTTTATCAGAATTTTTTTCTCCTTTAAGTATTGGTGAGAGTTAGCTGCTGCTTAGGCAAAACACTTAGACAGTTCAGAGGTGCGAATTATGTTAATTCAGGCAACACATCTGGTATTTCCCTTTCCCTTTAATGTTAAGAGATAACCACCTGGAGCATCTGACTATTTGCACTGATGAAGCAATTAAATGCATACATCTGCAAATGTGTGTTTATGTATATGTACATATGTGTGAATGTATAGACATAGAGACTGAAAACACTGTGCTGATAGCATACTGATACTGAAACTCTTTAATCGCCGAAGAGTATTTTTCAGAATACTCTTACTGGTATCTGTGTAATAGTAAAGTACAGTGTTGTCGGGTACAGCAAATGATCTATTGAAAGGTGAATAAAGTGTTATTCCCAGCATGGTAGTTTTTTTTTTTTATCTCTTATTTCATTCTCCCTAAACTCTGGCACACAAATGGCCCTACCTTACTTAGTAGTCAGGAAAAGTAAGGAGCATACCTAGAAAGAGGATCAAGCTATCTGGATTGCTCTCTCCAAATACCTCATTTTCCCTGTCTGACTACAATCATGAAGCTGGAGCCATCATAGCGTTAGCTTTTGCACCTCAGTTGATGGGATGGAAAAATGGATCCTTTTTCAAATTCTGTAAATCACAGAGACCTTATGAAGATGTCTTGACAAATAGTATCTGTTTCAACAAAAATATGCTATTGACATATTTTGATACTATTTTTATTCATGTACTAATAGAAAATTGTGAGTTACTCACAAGCTGGTGGAGAAATTTAGAGGGTTTTATAGGACCAGTGACAATAGTCAAGTGAATTCACCAAAATTCACCAGGTGAAGAAATAGCTTGAAGTATTCAAGAATGGAGTGAAAGAGGGTATATCTCCTCATATTCAAGTTCCCCCTAATGGAGCATTTTCTTAAGGGTGCATCAGTCCTTGCACTGTGGAGTGTACCTGAGTAACTGTGGAAACCCCTGAACGAGTGTTGAACCCATCTTCCTGTCTGTATGGGAAGAGCATCGGTGTTGAAAAGCTGGATATATTTTCTGCTTTCTGTATGCTGTGACTTGCTGACCCTGAGCTCCTTTAACAATGTGAAGCAGGTTTGCTGTATATTGAAGGTGCTGCTATGTTGTGTTCTCTGCGTAGCATTTCATTTATGCCGTTTCTGACAGGTCAAAGTTCACCCAGGTTACATTACCAGTGCACGTGCAAATCTTAGACATTTCGCTGTGGTCATTTTTATCTGTGAGGTTCAATGTGCACAACTTTTCCTATTAAATGCAAAAGATTCAGTATTTCTGCCTTTTCTCTAGTACTTCTTTGACTGTTTTGATTACCAGTTACTAACTGCGCTTCTATATTGACACTAAAAACTGCAAAATTGTTTGCTATTCATTCTGCTGACACCTATCCCATTTACTACAGAGATTATCAGCACAGGAACAGTAAGCAGAGTTGTTTGGATATCTTGTTACAGACTCTTGGTTTTAAAATGCTGATAGTGACGACCCTGCCTGATATAAACACTCTTTGAAGCCAAAGCTTCTCTAGGACCACTTCCTAAAAACTGGGCCATTTAGACAATCACTGGCAGAATATGAAATAGCAATCCGGAAAAACATTTCTGAAGGAAATCACATCATTGTTTTTACTGTCTGAAGGTGGTTTGATTCTTCCTTCACATTTGATGTGCTGTAATGTGAAGTACACATTCAGGCCACAAGTACAAGGTGTGTTGTTTACTATGGAGTGTGATACGTGCACCTGCAATGAACACTGTTCATCATGCTACTAATGAAGGTAACCTGAAAACATCTAAGATCTGTCATCCTCATTACAGCTTAGCATTCAACCTATTAATCATCACAGTGGGGTCAGTGAATAAGTTAGACTCTGTGCAGACACTTTTTGCTTTGGAGGCTGCAGCCTCTTGCAGTAATTAGCTGGCATCTGTGTTTCTGCAACAAGGTATTAACTTACCTTTCAATGCCTCTGAAAAAAGCTCCAGTAAGGAGCTAAAAGAATGTTAATTATATTTATCACTTACTTCATACTTAGAATAAATGGCATTAAATTATAGCAGACCATCTGGCAATCCATATGGTCTCCTGCAGTCCTGGTTAGTTCCAGCAAATAGGTCAAGCACAGCATTCACCCTGTTAGGAAAGCACCAGGCAGAGGTGACAAATCTGATAAATCAAATCAATATGAAACTAATTTTCTCTCTCAGTCTGGCACAATATGCAGTTTCATACTGCTTTCTGTTGTGTTTTAGGAGGTTGGTTTGTTTGCTTTCTTAAGGTCTCTCTTCCTTCTTCCCCCACCCCCCAACCTTTTGATGTTTGTTAGAGTTTACTAAAAAGGCATCCCAAAAAGCAAGATCCAGTGATGTGATTAAGGTTACAAGTATTGCACAGCCTCTACTGTTCAGGCCATGCTTGATAAAAGCATCCTCTGGAGAAGAGCAGTCGTTCAGTCTCCATGGTAACTCCTTCTGCCTCTCTTGAGGAGAGACTGTCAATTGCATTAAATTAAGGGTGATGGGTTTGTGATGGATTCCTACACCCAAAGGACTGAGATTGGGACCACCAGACTTTTGTTACTAGAGGACAGAAGCTGGGATAAAATGGAATTAGTTGAGTTATCCTGTCAGCACAATCTGTGTTCCTACACGTGTATGAACAGATATGTGTATAAAATGCATGTGCATGTATGTATTCTTATGTATATAAAATATATATGTATCCATATACTTACAGAGTAATATTTCTGGTCCAACACACAGAGAAATTAAGGAATTAAAGAAAAAGGTCGAATACATTTGACCTCAAGTTCTCTTAGTTCATTCTTCTCTTTTTCAAAACTTTACCTCTCACTTTGTGCAGTGTTATCAGCCAAAGGTGATTAAGGAGCTTCTTATCACAGCTCGATCTGTTTCCAGTAAAAATGTTTTCATTGCTTTCAGTGTGGGTTTGATAGGAGCCACAGGGGCAACTATGAAAGCCATGTGACAGGTCTGGTGATTTCAGACAGAACTGACCTTGAGTTTTAGATTTCCTCAGGGAAAAAGCAGTTTGTTCACTCGCTGGTACTTAACTCTTTTTCTATCATTTTTCCAAGGACAGTTTCAGTTTGCGGTTTTTGTTTCTTTTGTTTGTTTGTTTGTTTGTTTGTTTGTTTTCTCAAAAAGCACTTTTTGGGTGTAACATTGGGTTATGAAGATTAGCTTGAGAGCTGATAAATCCTTTAAGTCATACCCAGCTGTGAAAGGTGGGACAGTCTTGCTGGTCTGAAGTTCAGAAAAGATAAAAGTTTCATTTAAATTCTGGATAATGTTTCTGAGTAAATAGTTGAAAATACATTTTTAGACTGCTTTGGAATAAAGATGCTATATAAGTGTATGGAGTGGACATTATAATTTTTCAAAACACACTTATTCTTTAAAAATGTAGCACTTAATATCTTCCTTTCTCTTCAGTATTGCATAAGTTATTCAAGTCCGAAGTTAAGTGTTTCCAAACAATAGAAAACCCTTGAAGGATTTTTCATATGACAGCACAAAAGTAACCTATAGACAAGTCCTCATTTTGACTTTGTCTAATATTAATTTGGAAAATAACATATCATATGGAATGTTCAAAATATTTGTGATTTTATCTCAGTGGGTGTTTTGGTGATATTGCTGTGAAGATGAAATGGCGTGCACGGTGGAGATGACAGTTGTGAAATCCATGTAACACAAACAACAGATGGTTATGGATTTTTACTTTTGGGCAGAACCTGGGTTCCTACACTTTTCTTCCTTCCTGATAACATTTTATAATTTCGGTTTTACGAATGCTGGCACAAGGAATTCAGTGGCCATCAATATGGAGATTGAGAAGCTTTCTTGAATTGACCTATCTCCTTTGTTGTCAGGGGCAAGTGTTTTTCCCCATCAGAATATGCAAAGTGTTGCATTTTAATAACCTCATTTAGAGTGCCCTTGAAAGCAGAACTTACTAACTTTCTGAGTTCCTCATGGGCATAAGGGAATACTTCACATTTAGCCTGAGATATATGAAAAGCATCTGTGTCAAGTTAATTTGAGACTCACAGATAAAAGGAAAAGGAGTCGTAATGAGGTTTCACAAGAACAGAGCATTTTGACTCTTACTACCAAATGGAGATAAGAGTAACAAAATATTATAAATATGCATTAGTTCAGTTCTTAAAAAACAAGACTTGGATGCTAAAGCCGGTGAAGGGTAATACAGCCAAGTCTTGTATTTCTTGCAAGGCTTTGAGTTTTCGTAAAACTGGACATTGTAGGGTAGCGTTCTGCAGAAGCAATGCATGTTTTAAACAGAGATGTTTTAAACAGAGATGTCTTCGTAGATATTTAGAAAACACTCTAAAATGGTCAAGGGAAGAAAGGTGAAAAAAAACCAAAACCATATCTGTTTTAGACGGTTTTATAAATTTTCTTTTCAAACAGGCTTGTCACCTTATGTACAGGAACAAGATGGGTTTTTACTCTGCAACTTGTTACATTTTGCTGAACAGAGAAGACCTAATTGCTAAACAGTCATTGCCTTTTGTGGATGCAATTTTGTCAAGTTTTCATGAAAAAAGGGTTTTGCTCAGGTCTGGATACACTTAGGAAGCCAGTCTCAAAGCTAAGTACATGCTTCCGTTGAGAGAAATGAGGAGTTTTTTGTCTTTTATTGTGTACTTGTGTTAATTTTCAGTAATTGTTTGCGCCGGCTAGCTATATACAGACATGAACAGGACGGGACCACTGATGGATGCGTCGGGAACCGTTTATTTTCCAGAATCTGTATAATACATAGTTTTTTCTATGCAAAGATCTTGACAGTTCGCATCTAGGCAGCAAGCCAAAGAAACTCACTTGTTACAAGTCACCAAATACTCATCCTAGCCAATTACACAGAGAGAAAGCATATTGACACCAATATAAGACCCTCTAACTTTATAGATTCCTACAATTGTCAGAAAGACATTACATGATACAGAGTTCCCACTGTGTTTCTACAATCCTCTTCTGATGTTCCAGCCATAGGGTATTGGTCATGGTTTGATTCATATGATCACCTGGGGCATGCTTTAGAGGTGAACATGACAGTGCTGGGTTAATGATTGTACTTGGTGATCTTAGAGGTCTTTCCCAACTTTAACAATTCCATGATTCTATAGAAATATTTGTGGTAACTTAAATTTAATTAACTTGAGCCTTTTACTAAAACAGGTCTCATTTACATAAAAGTAGGCAATGTGGATTGCATAATAAACATTAATTAATAACTCTCCCTTTGTAAGACTTTGTCTTGATCTTAATTTGGTTTTACAGACAGGGATTTCAATAAGTAAATAAATATTGACAGCTTTTTTATCTGCAAAAATGATGCTTTTTTGATTTCCACTTAGTTTCAATTAATAGGCCAAAGTCTAACAATAATAAATAACATGCATCATTTTCTAAGGAGCTAAAACTTTGGGTTTGTTTAAGAAAGGTACCAAGGGACAAACTGAGGCCTTTGATATGTTCACTGAGCTTGTAAAACTTTGAGGAAAGAATGCTTATTTTGTGAGTACTACAAATGTTGGATTAGTTCCCATATAGTTTTTCAGGGGATCATACAATGGCTGTGTTCGTGATGTGTGTTGGGTAATTCAAAGGTAATGGAACAATGGTCTAGCGCAACTGGGAATCATGAGACATTTATGCAGATACCAGAGAAGAACGTGGGGAAGGAAAAGTCTGTGTATACCATTGTAGTCACCCAGCACTTCAAATGAAAGAATAAACCCAGCACTTTACAAAGAACTTATTATAGAATTTTACTGGTCCATTGTTTTGGAATGTCTAACTATTCCCTTGTTTATTTTGAAGAGTATATTCAAGGAAAACAGAGTTGTACTGATATGTTTAGAAGGTATTCTGAGCCAGTATCAAATGGCAACAGCTGAGACGTACTGTGGTTCAAGATATGTAGTTATGCAGTCATTAGCAGGGGTGAGTGTGCCAGAGACTATGTGACAGGCTTACGGTGATGCCAGAGGAACAGCAGAAATAAAAAAATGTGATGGTTTAGAATGTTTTTTATGATTATATTAGGTACTCTTTAAATTGATTCACTAATTTTGAAGATTTTTGCAAAGACCACATGGTAAATGTGTTTAAATGCATAAACCATATGAAGCAATATTTAGGGGTCAAAAACCTTTTAATCTAATAGTGATATTCTGTTGAGATTCTGTACCTCCAAGAACACAAACAAATGCAGCTTTAGTAGGTAATACATGTTTTGTTGGTGCATACAAGCCAAAGAAAATCTTAGCTTTCTTTTCCACAAATTTTGGCAGGTGTTGTTTTGTTGTCAAGAAACAGTAAAGTATTTACATTGCAGTTCTGCAGTTCTGATTTTTGTTTGGAGTAATGTCTACTATGACATGACATCCAAATGAAAGAATGTGATTAAAACAGGAACTCTATTGTGAAATAAGATGTTGATTTCCTCATATGGTTCAAACATATCTGTTAACAGTTTCGCACTGATGATGGGAATGTGTGCCCGTTTGGTTTTCTATGTGTAATACTTTGAAACATGTACCATTAAGAGGTTTAATTTTTAGAAAACTTTGAAGAAAGTAATGGTATCCTTACAGCTTTTTTGCAATAGTAGCTGGAGAGAATATGAACAGGATTCATGTGTTTCATGTTCCTCAGCAAAGGCACCTATATCTGACCAGTTGTCTAGACATCTTCTGTTGTCAGTCAATAAAGATGGGAATTTCTAATTCATTCCTTCTGAAGCTAAGTGTCCAAAACACATCAAATACAAAGACCTCTTTGGCTTTTGAGTGCTAAAAGAATCCGGAGGTAAAGTTCAAAGTCTCCACAAATCTGAGTTGATGCCGCCCTATGTGATTGTTGCCCTACACCAATACATTATATTTTGCTACCTAGAGACCTTGAAATCTAAGAACATTCTTATTTGAGATACACACCCATTGTTAGGGGTTTTAAGCTTGTTGTGTTAAGGTTTGATTTCTTCTTTAATCTTCTTGTATGTTGAATGGGTTATAATTCTCCTAAGTTCCAGTGACACTGACTCAGTTGCATTAGTTTTAGTCCTATTAAAAATACCTGGTAATTTTAACAGTACCTTTGAGCTTGTAAATCTTCTCTTACCTTGCAATGACTTTCCTCATACCCGTAATTCCCTTTCTTCCATAAGCACTTAAAAAAAACCCATAACTGGCTTGTCTAATAATTGTCTAGGTTTACATTCTTCTGTAGCTGATTATAAGCTGATAGAAATCTGTGGACCTGTTATATTTTCTTATGCTCTGTGAATGATTTAAAAGTTAAATACAGTTCAGTCTCTTTGTAACAAGATCCCCAAACACTTCTCTTATCAGTATCAGCTGGCAGCACCAACTTTGTCATGCTGCAAACCTTACTCATACTGCTCTATGGAGGAATCCTTTGCTCTTCCTGGAACAGAACTTGCCTGACTGAAATTTGTAGTTCTTTTAAAAGGATGAGCTTCTCGGTCCCACATATATTGCTTCCAGATTTGCAGGATTTCCCAAAAACTCTGCAGCAGTTTTCAAGATGGGACTGGCACGAAAGGAGGCAGCGAATGTCCTATTTGGCCTTCCCTAGAAGGTGGAGTAATCTTATGTCCTTGGAAGTAAAATTTCACTCAGAAAAGCTTCTAGAGCAGTGCTGGTCTAAATTATTTGAATTACTGGCATATACCCAACCTGCAAAATTAATCTCTCCTTTTTGTGGCATTGCTAAGCTTTAAGTGTATGTAATAAAGTGAACGAGTCTGCTATTACTTGCCTTGTCAGAATTGTTGTAATTTTCAGAGCAGGAGGTAAATAAATAAAGTACAGGAGGTTTTACTTCTCAATATTTAACTTAAAGATTGTCTTTAGAAGAACTATACAATCCATAAGAAACCAAAGCCCCAGAATGGGTACCACGAAACATTTGATTAAGGAGCATAAGGGTCTAAAGCTGGAGAGAAGGAACACCTTTATTGATGATGTTACTCTCTTGTGAGAGACATCTAAAACAACTGCCTGGGACTCCATTCCAAGTATGAGCATTGGTGCTTATCCTGCAAGAAATACTTCATTTTAAATACCTTACTGATCTCATAAAGTTCAAAGTTAAATTTTTTTTTCACCTACCTAAAGTCAATAAGTCAACATATAAACATGTTTATATATTTATGCAAATATGTTCATCGTTAGGTGTGTTTGCAACATCGAGATTTCTTGACAGTGCACCTTCAATGACTTATATGATTTCAGAGGCATTCATTAAGATCTCATTTTTATTTATATTCACCTTAAAAAGACATGATTCATAAATGATTAATATCTTTTCCCCCAAATAAAATATAAATAAGATATAGAATACTAGCTTTGAAGATTTACAGGATTTGAGGAAAGCTGGTGGTATTCACTTTATTGAAGTAGTCATTGGATAAAACTTCTGACTTATTTGTTAGTAAGCTGATATCTGCTTCATAAATGGAAAACAAAAATCTAAGTAATTCACCTAATTCTTGACCTAAAGTATGAATGTCCTAATTTGGATTTTAATTTATTGGATTCCATAGAGCTCCAGTGCTGCAAAGTTCTCTGAGAAATCAGGAATCAGGGACTGTGACTGTAAGGATTATTCACTGAAACAACATATTCTGTAACAAAACATTTCCAGGTAGTGACCTAAAATTTATGATTCTCACATGGGAAAAGAATGTAGTCAACATTGGAGATGACTCTAAGGGGCTCAAGTCCCCTTACATGAACAATCACTCAGAGGAGTACACCTCACAGAATGAGATGTGGCAGTTCATCTCAGAGAGAAATTCAGTTTGTGTTAGGTGACTGCATATACAGTAATAAACACCACTTTGGGCTTATACTAAAATAAGAAACTGTAGAGTTGCAAGTTTCCTAAGACTGTTTGGTAATGATATGCAATATGATACCTAATAACCTTGGAAAAAATGTTTGTAATTATTTTGAGCTAAGAGGAAGAATTAGTTCCTGGTAATGCCACACAGTTATATTTTTAATTTGTTTATTTATATGGCAGAACACACTAGAGATATTTCAGAGTGAGTTTTTTTGAAGAGTTTTAATTTAACTGAAAGTTCTGAGGCTTGAAGTTTCTATTTCAGCTTGGGAATAAAATTGATGTTAAAGCATAAAGTTGGTTCATGCAATGCTTTTTGAATTTTCTGTATTGTTCCTTAAAAATCAACTAGCATGCCACATAATATATATGGGAGTGATTCTCTTGTCTTTTACACAGCACCATAGTTTATACCTGTGGAAAGAGTGTGCAAGGTTACATTTGCCACTGTGATTTAGAAGCTCTTCATATTTACTTACTCAAATGTAAACAGTAAGCTGAGTGCAAAGCACTTGACCCTATGCTCAGAGAGCCAGAGCTGAAGTGGCAAATGGGGTTAAGACAAGAACAAATTTGTATTATGGAATTTCTTCCAGATTATTTCACCTGATGTTATAAAAAAATTACCTGACAGGGTGTTCAGATATGCACATTGCCTAGATCAGGCAAAGTTCTGACCAATTGCTTTCCAGTAAGATGTATTAAAACTTACTAAAAGAAATGTAGTTCCTCTTGTAGGAAGAAAATATTACTTTCCTCAGTAAACCTCAGTAATATTCTCCTCACAGGCACACATAGTAAATCTTTGCAGAAGTAGGTATATTTCATTGGATTATTTTAATATGTTCTTGCTGAAGAATGTCAACATAATTCTTTAGTGGAAAGGTAGCTCCAGAAATGCATGATGCTCCAGCAGTATCTGTAATACAAATGATGAAAAGCCTGTATTTTAATGGGCACTAATTTATTTTGAATTTATGATGCATCACAGTCATTAGAAAGCTGCTTTATATTACTAGATGGAGAATAAGGTTTCTGCCAGTGGCAGGTTGTTTTATTTCTTCACAGCAGGTAAAAAAAACCCTCTTTTTTCAAAAGCCACACAGATACTATCTTCAGGTGCAAGAGGATGGGACTAGGTCACCAAGCCCCTTCATGTTGCTTTTTGAAGCAGAGCTCAAATACTCCTTGTTCATGTAAGCAGAGCCAACCTAGACTTTCCCACCCGCTCACTTTCAGAAAATCTTGTCTATGGAGGTGCATCTTCTGCTCTACAAAGCAGAATGTGTAGAGAATGTTATGAATGTTGTTTCCTCTCTAGTCCAGCCAAAATGCAAATGCCATAACAGCCTTTGTCCAACTCCCTTATAATATATTTCTTTTCCACTGTCCAAGTCCCAGGCTTTTTCTAGTATTTTTTCCTGACTCTTTCACTCCTAACTTGGTCATAACTTATTCTAATTTTGATTGAGTCCACAAAATAAATGGCATGTGACTCTACACAGAGAACAATTTAAAAATTTGAAACCACATCAAGTAAAGCTTTTTCTAAAGCAGATGGAAATCTGAAAGTGACAGTTCTGATGAGAAAACATATGTGAGGTGGGTATGGGAATATGCAAAGATAAACTGATATCTACTCAGATGTAAAGATTTAAGAAATTTATCTGATTTCTCCATCAATTTCATTGCATAGAGTTATTCTGAGACATGTGTTTGTCCATAAAAGGCTAGAGACATGCAAGGAAAATAGAGTGAGAAGATATTAGAAACCACTCTTAAATTTTTGATTATTCAGTAAATATTTTACTAAATATTATTTTTAGAAAGCAGTTAAATATAGGTTGTCTCAAATTTAAGCAAATTGGAAATCATAGGCTCATTGAATGATTGGGTTGGGACACTTTCAGAATTTTATGCATGTTGACTGAGTTGTCCTCAAAATTTCAACTTCTTTTAGGGTTTAATAAAGGCTACTAATTTGAGCACAGTTGAACATGCATTGACAAAATGAAAAACATCACATCACATAAATCTTGTTACTGTTTTTGATCAAGAGTTATTTTGATAACTTTTGGCTGTTCATTATTCTAATTTTGATTTCTTTTTCTTCATGTTTCTAAGCATTTAACAGTTTATATTGCTTTTAGTCTTTTTGACCAGGAGGACAAATAGTCAGTGTTTTTTACTTTATATATAATTCTATAATATAACAGCTTTTTCTCAATATAAGCATGTGCTATTTTTTCACTTGTCTGAAAACAGGGAAAAAACCAAAGCAAATGAAGCTTTACAGAGAGTCTCAGTTTTAATTGGCAGCTGAATGTATTTTGAAAAATAGTGGGGAACTAGTATGGTCCCATTAATACACTACCACTGTCTCCACTTAGACTCTAAATTGGTGCCAAAAACTAATGAGAATGCTTAGTTCAGATTTTATATGGCGTCTTTAAAACACAGATAAATTCCCTTCCCCCTTCTGTTTCGTTTGTCCTTTCTCTTCCCCTCACTCTTCCCTTTTCCCTTTTCCCTCCATGTTCCCACTCCCTCAGCATGCTGGGAACGATGTATCATTAAATATTTATTTTATTACTAAGTATAATATTTTATTAGCATCAAATTATTTAGAAATTATGGTTTAATTTATGGTCTAATTTATGGTTTGTAAAGGAGTTTGGGAAACTGACACACTTAGGCTTCTAAATGTTAGCACTGAAAGACGCCATATGCATTTTACTGGATATTAGTAAAAAAGCTGTAATTAAAATGATAATGCTTTAAGTTTTGGGTTTTTTTCTATAAAATAGAGTTTAAGCCTGATGCTACTGATATGTTAAGTGCATTTGGAAATAATCTTACAGTGTTATTGACAATGACCTAAATATGATGTCTTCTGTGGACACTTCCAAGTTATAAATACATACATACAGATTTATACTTCTCATCACATTTATTCTAAGTATGTAGATGAGATTTAATGATCCACTCATGATCCATAATTCACAGTAAGAGGTCCAGAGACACATCATAGGTAATAGATTCAGTATTTTCAATTTGAAGTTTAATTATACAGTGCAAAACTGAGAGCAGAAAGGAATATGATAAAGGAGCAACTGAGAGGAAGAAGTGTCTTGCGCTATCTCTGAAATTACATATTATTGCCTGCAACAGTATATAAGGGATAATTTCTAAGTTGAGTTAGTTATAATATTATTCTGGAAGAAAAAAAATAAACTGTAGGATGGGGTGCAGGATGGGAATGGGATATTGTATGAACTTTAATATGATGGGCAATTTGTAGAAGACAGAGAAATCCAAATGACAATATTAATCTTAACTGAAGTTGGCTGAATCTTTCAGTGTAAATGCATTATCTGAAAAATTTATTGGTTTGAGTTGGAGAGAATACATTCCTAAGAATACAATAGCCTGGTCTATTGTATTTGTTATGACTTTTTGCTCTCTAAAATTCTGCTGGGCAGAATTGACAAAGTATTATTCTGCTTCCAGGAAAAGTAGCCAGGAATTTTTTAGGGGTTATAAAAATAATGAATGATAATAGAGAATAATAAATAGAAGGTGGTGAGTAATGAACATCTACAATTATTGTGTTCACATGTGCATACACAGGAAACCAAATATAAGGAAACTTTTAAAGAATGCTGAAATATTTTTCTGCATCTTATTTCTTTTCATGATAAAGGTGTCAATATGAAATGTGGGCAGTTAATTTTGGGCCAGAGCTTTTTTACTCGGTGTTTTACATATATGTTTCTGAAATCTGCTGAGTGTTCAGTAGCTCATAGAATTACACTAATTTCCTATTAAATATGATGAAATCTCATATTGTTCATTTCAAAAGAAATGTCAGAATTTTTCTTAAAGTCTTCTGCATTGTGATCAAGTGTTTTTGCCTTTCATGAAAAAAAATTCTGCAGTAGAGCATGCAAAACATAATTAATATAAAGCATTGATACGTATCCATGTAAATAATAATCAGTCTGGCTACTCCTTGATTAAAAACTGGGCACTTTTCCAGCTTTTTAAAATTCATAGATATAGAGCAATTTGCTAACTTGAAGACATTTTCTAAATTACATGGTCCATAACTCCATACACATTTGCGCCCTAACAAACAAAAAAAAACCTGCAAGCCAAACAAGAGCTTTAATCAAAATATGTAAAACCCTTGATTCATGTCTCTGATGTGTTGCTAGAAAAGCACAAATACCAAAGCAGATCAAGTGATGCCTCCATAAAAGCAATACATTTAGAGCAAGTACCAGCACCACTGATCACTTCTTTTGTTTCTCCTGAACATTTCAGGAAAAGGCAGCTTATATTTGCAGTCAGACATATGTGTTTCTGACCTCAGCACTTCACTTCAAAACTTGCAGGTGTAGTCTTTTTGGGAGGAAGAACCGTGAGGAAGAAGCCAGAGTTGAGCACTCTTCCATCAGGCTCCTGTGTGTTACCAGATAAAATTACTACATTCCTTATAAACCTCCAAGGAATAGATGAAGGTCAAATTAATGTTCATTAGAGATCAAAAGATAAAAGCTTGATGGAATACAAGGCTCCTTCAGGACACCAGTGAGAATGTGAGCATTCAGAAGAATGACACTGAGGGAATGTATTTAAGAGCAGGGGAAGTGGAGAGCCAAGTGTGATAGATGGTTGAGCAGCTGACTGCGTCCTCCCTGGCAGGCTGAGCTTTTAGCTGCTGAGCTCTCCTCTCTCATAGTCTAACAGCCCTAACTCATTGTTACACATTTCTGTTTGGTGGTATTTACTGCAAGAGCATATTTTCTCATTGCTTTCTGTCAAGGTTACTGTGTTTTCTAGGTTTATGGAATCAGTGCAGCCAGTTGTAAATGTTATATGAAATGGAAAAAAAAATGCTGCCAAATGCACAGAGAACTACAGAGAAAACTGTCCAAGGATTCTTGAACTAATTTACTTCACTGCTGTTACACAAACGCATGGGATATGTCAGAAATGCAGGTTACCATTCCCAGAAACATGATAAAAAATACAAATATAAAAAAAATGCAAAAATAGTTGCATGACTTTTTAATATTTTTTTTTTTCTGTCTAAAGCCTGTCCAAAAATACTAAAAGAATTTAACAAAAGCTTTTGAATGAGAGATTAAACTGTCACAGAATGCATAATATTTGGTTTGCAGAGGTCATCTCTCTGGATTTCTGGAAATTCTTTGACCTGACCCCTGCATCCTTGTCTCTAAATTGGAGAGAGATGGACTTGATGAGTGGACTTTAGCTGGATAAGGAATTAGTCGGACAGCCACCTCCAGAGGATAGCGGTCAATGTCTCAGAGTCCTGATGGACATCTGTGACACATGGTGTCTCTCAGGGGTCTGCACTGGGACTTTATTTTTTATTATTATAAATTATAATATGTAATATCTTCATTAATGACAGGAATGAAGGGATCAAGTGCTCCCTCAGCAAGTTTGCAGATGACACTGAGCTGAGTAGTGCAGGTGACACAGGAGTGGTGCAGTTGACACAGGATGCATCCAGAGAGACCTGGACAGACCTGAGCAGTGGGTTCATGGGAATCTCATGGGGTTTGACAAGGCCAAGGGCAGGGTGCTGCACCTGGGCTGGGGCAAACCCTGGTATCAGCACAGGCTGGGGATGGACAGATGGAGAGCAGCCCTGCTGAGAGGGACTCGGGTGTGCTGGGGGAGGAGAGGCTGGACATGTCCCAGCCATGGGCACTCCCAGCACAGAGAGCCAAACGTGTCCTGGGCTGCATCCAAAGCAGCGTGGGCAGCGGGGCCAGGGAGGGGATTCCTCTCTGCTCTGCTCTGTACTGCCCCTATATTCTGCAAGCTGCAGTGTTGCATCCCTCTGTGAGATGCCCAGCACAGGAAAGAGCATTGACCTGTTAGATCAAGTCCAGAGGAGGTCACCAAGATGATTAGAGGGATGAAGCATCTCTCCTTTGGGGAAAGATTGAGAGAATTGGGGTTGTTCAGCCTGGAAAAGAGAGGGCTGTGGTGTAACCTAATTATGGCCTTCTACTACTTGAAGGGACCCTCCAAGAAGGATGGAGAGACATTTTTTTGCAAATGACCTTAAAGGGTTTGAAACTAGATGACCTTTAAAATCCCTTGCCACCCAGGCCAATCTATGACTGATGGTATGATTTAGTTCCAACCCCCCTGCCATGGACAGGACATCTGCCAGTAGACTGGAATATTCAGAGCCACATCCAACCTGGCCTAGAACACTTACGGGGTGGGGCAGCCACAGCTTCTCTGGGCAACCCCTTGCAGCAGCTCACCAGCCTCACAGGGGAGATTTTCTTCATGACATCTAATCTAAATGTACTCTTAGCATCCCCAACTTCTTTGTGCACAAGTGCAAGTAAATGCTCTTTTGAACCTGTGAAACAGAGCATAGGTGTCACAGTATTATAGATTTTGTATGAAACATCATAAACATCTCCAAAATGCATGATCCCATCTCTGCTCACACAGCTGAAATGACTTTTGCTACTTTTCCCTTGGCATAATGACAAACAATGTGAAAAGCAGCTATTTTTTCTTGTCTTATAAAGCACAGCCCTTGCTGAAACTGTTTTTCAGTGGTGCTGGTTACAGTTGCTGCCTCACAGCCTGGTCCTTTGCCTGAAACAGAAAGATATAAAACAAAAGTACAGCTGTGAGAGTGTTAGCATAT
Organism: Camarhynchus parvulus; assembly: GCF_901933205.1. Lineage (NCBI taxonomy): Eukaryota > Metazoa > Chordata > Aves > Passeriformes > Thraupidae > Camarhynchus > Camarhynchus parvulus. The sequence goes on along the minus strand of NC_044586.1, from coordinate 39,409,062 downwards.
TATGATAATGGTCTTAAATTTGCTTTAGGGAGTGTATAATCTTTTGTGGCTGATGGTTAGTGGGTGTTAAGGGAGAGACCAGAGTAAATATTCTTGTGGGTCTCCTGACTTAACATCTGTTATGCAGTTACTTCAGGCTTTGGAAAAGTAGATTCAGAGATCCAGCAGTCCTTTAGTGCATTAACATATATTAATGTATAGCAAGGTTTTGGCAGTGTAATAGTATTTAAACAGCTTAATCTTCCATTGTCTAAAAAGAAAGAATATACAGGGAATGCTGGCATGTGAGTATTACTTAAATAATTGTAGAAGATGTTAGATGTGGCAAGAAATTTGTACAAGGCTATAAAACATATGATGGCAGGAAAACAGCTGGAATTTATTTAGAAACATCTATGTTAAGGCATGAAAATGCATTATTTTATGAGATTTCATAACAAAGTGTATACACAGTTGTCAGAATAAAATGTTTAACCTACTTATCACATTGGAAGAGTGTCCTAGATAATTTAGGGAGCTTAAACTAACTTTGTGGCTTGTACAAAAATTAATATTTCCCACATGCACAAATTTTAAATTAAAATACTGGAATATACATAAAGAAAACCTCAAATTAAGGGAGCTGTGGTGGTAAGTACATATCATCAACTTAAAGAAAACACCTCAAAGGGAGTATTATACTTGAAGGATTTTTAAATTCATGATACATTCCAAATTTATGTAATTTGAAAGTATAGAATCAGGCTCAGACAACCTATCTGAATTAATACATCCATATTTGAGCTCAGTTATTAGGTCTTGTAGGTGAAGCTAACATTATGTGCTTTGATCTGGAAAGCTGTAACTTAAAGTCCCAGCCTAACTGCTACAGTGAAGATCAGCAGAGATGCAGTTTTCCTGTTCCTGGTAAGGAACTGTCTGTTAGCAAGCACTAAACAAGTTTTTCATTTTCAATTTTGTAAATACTTCCATGTCATCACAGGAAGAAGAACTGGGAAATAATTAAAAAAATTAAAAATAATTGTTTTTATATGTCGTAAGTGAATACTGTTACTGTGTTTAGCAATAACAACTAGATTTTTTACTTGCCTTAGATTTATTTATTTTTAAACTTACAGCTATTATTTGATAATGGGATGAAACTTTTTGCTTTGAGTTAAAAAGAGATTTCCAGTTAAAAAGTTCTTTTTTTTTACTTAGAGAAATTATTTCTATTGTTTACATATTTCAAAGGGGCTTGCTTTCTAACTCAGACACAAGCCCAACCATTAATTTTCGAAACATAAATCTATAAAAAGAAATCATGTTCTTCCATGTTTCACTGCTTTCTTCATATGGTCTCAAAGGGGAAAGCCTTTCTATCACAGTTCTGCTTAGTGGCTCCCTTCTAATGGAAATAAAGAAATGTTAGTCATGTCATCATGTAAGCTGTCAGTTAAACGTTTTAGTGCTTCATTAGTGTTCTAAAGTCTTTTAATAAGTCCCTGGGCTGTTGTCTATTTCGGTGTCCATTCCATGCTTGTGGATGTTTAAGTCTGTGGGCTTCAATATATAGCTATGCTTAAGACTCCTTGGGACTCAAGCTATTTAATGAATTCACAAACTAAGATCCAAACATGACTCAAATCTTTGCTTTCTAGTCAAGTTAACTTCAAGTTGATCTCTGTATTAATGAGCTATTAGAAAAGACAGGCAGGCACAGGACAACTCTATTGTAGAAGCTTATTTCCATAAGGAAGTAAGGTAAAAATTGATCATTTGGCATATTTTTAAGACTTCTGTTGTGTATATGCAAATAGTAATTAACATTTTCAGCCTATCAATAATAATTCTCTAATGCATTTAAGGTAATTCAAAGACTGGAGTCTAAAATATAACTTTGCCTATGAAAGCACACTTTTAAATTTCATTTGATTTGGCTTTTCACTGCATGAAGTTTCTGGGATTTATTCCTTTAGATTTTCATAAAAAAAGAGACTTAAAACTGTTACCAGTATAGTGCAGGGAACTCAGATGCAAATCAAGGCATTCCATTTTGTGCTAGGTATGTCCTCTGTCTTAAGTTTGAAATGCATTGCTTTCTATGATGTTGGGTTTTTTGGGTTCTTTGCTTTTATTTTTAAAAAAATTTGTATTGGATAACTTATGTTATTGCAAAAGCAAGACTGTTTGTAATGGTTTGGACCAAATATAGTGCAACCAGATGCTATGCAGGTTTACCTAAAGAGCTTTGACAACCTCTTAGTCTTGATATGTAGCACACCATCTATTCTAGCCAAGGTTGTTCAAAAACATATAATGTATGTCATGCTAAATTGCACACTAGCTGTTTGGTTAGTATGGATGTAATTATACCATAAACTGAATTGCAGTTGAAACTGGAAAATGGACCTAGAGCAATATTTTTAAATTTTATAGGTTTTTATGCTAAACCACATTTTAGATTTTCCCAGGCAGTCTGTAGTTATCTTACTGTGCATTAGTACTCCTCTCTTGATAAGGTAAGGGAAAGCAAGCCTCAGAGGCCAGAGATTTATGTTCTGATTTGACAATATTTTTAAGCCTATGTGTGGTTCTAAGTAGGGGTGCAGGACATGCTGCAGTTTTAAGTAATTTTAGTCTGCTTGCCTGGAGGCTCCTCCTGCTCTATGGAGTTTTGATACCTGTCTCATACTTGAAATTCTTCAGTCCTTGCTCTTTCAAAACTTTCATTGACCGATCTTGGTATTGATTGTTCGTGAACTGTAACAATCCCTCTTGTTTGTCTGATGTCTTTAATCTTTTTATCCATCTCCATAACTAATCAATATTTATATTGTCATGGAGGCAGTATATCCACATCCAGTCTTGTGTCTGCAATTTCAGAGTGTTTGTAAGACAGATTGGTATAGAAACAGTTTAACGTTTTCTGGGATGGAAGAGGAAAGCATTCCAATGTGTTGTAAATACAAAGATAGAGTTACCTGTTACCTGAAATTGCATTTTCTTTCTACCAACAGGTCCCATAAGCAGCATTTTGGTGAATAAGTATGGTAGTCGGCCTGTGATGATAGCAGGGGGTATCCTCTGTTCTTTTGGAATGATTGCATCCTCTTTCTGCAATAGTGTCCTTGAGCTGTATATATGTATCGGTGTGGTTGGAGGTAAGAGTCCCGTTTAAAAGGTTATATTATGTTATAACAAACTATTTCTAATATTGTTCTACAAATGAGCCTCACTGATCAAGAATTCTCTATGCAATCCAAGAAGGTAGTAATATCAGTTAATTTCAGCTATCTAATCCTTTAAATTAACTGGCATGATATTAAATTATTTCTTAGGACGATTCAGAAACAACTGATGAATTTATTCAATAAATGCTATATGTATGTACTTTTCCACATTGCACTATAATTGCAGTATAAAAATTGATTGGCTCATGACAGCACTTATTACAGTCACTTGTGTACAATTTCACATTTGTTGTTTTAGCTTTCAGTCATGTTGCGCTGCAAACAGGGTGGCAGAGGCTAGCCAAATTCTAGTAGAATTATGAAAACTTGTACCAGATGTCTGTAGGTTTTTTACACACATATAATCTCACAGAAAAATCTAACAACTTTCAGTTCAATATTTTTTTTGTTTAAAATCCCCCAGGGTCAGTCACCAAATAAAATTATTCATAATCATCTATCACAGACCTAGAGTAATGACTTATTGTAATACCAGTAAATTAAAAAATCTCCTTATTTAAAGTTGTGGGTTTTTTTTAACTCCCTTCTCAGAATAAGGAAGGAGACGTAAAATATTGCAGGTAATAAATGAATGAGATAGTACCTGTATATTCAGGCTCATCTTCCTTTATGTTGGGACTAAAGGAGTCTGTTTTTATTCAGTGATTAAACCTTAAAAGTCTTATTTTTGACATCCTAAACATGGTGCCTACTGAAAGAGTAATGTCAGAGTCTGGGAATGGGCCTATCAAGGAAGAGAGTTTCTCTCCTGAACCATCAAGCAGAGGCATATTAGAGTTTATGGCTTAGATGTCTTAATACAGAGAGAAGGCCTAGAGGTTCAGCTTTGGGTTCAGTTTACACACTCAACTGATCTGGGTGGGTGGTCTGCTCCCATATGTGTCCTTTAAAACTCCTTAATAGTGACCTGGGGAAGGAGAGCTGAATGTGCTGGAAAATAATTTGCTATTTTATCCTCCAGTTTTACAGACAAGTTGTATCTTAATTAGGGTTGGAAATAGGAAATTAGGAGATTTATGCATTTAAGTAAACCCTACATTCATTGTAGCTGAGGTGACATTTAATAAGTTTTGTTAAATGAGCCAGGAGAGAATTGTATTATAGTTTAGCAAATAAAAAAATGGTGAGTCAAGGCACAGATACCATCATTCTTCTGTATGTGATTCCCCTGTCTCTATCATTGCTGAAACACAAAAAGGAGTTCTGGCTTTCAATGCAGCACAGCAGGGGAAATGACCAAATGCCACCGTGACACAGTCTTGGTATGAGCACTCGTAGACGTCAATGAGGCTGTATTTCATTTTCTGATGCTAGTGGTTTCAATATTGAGAATCGCTGTATTGGATACTGGTCATTTTAAAAATAACTTGAAAGAGCTGAGATGTGGTTTCCACTGCATGACCTGCAATAATACTGTCTTTTATGTGTTGTTTAGGTCTGGGTTTAGCATTCAACTTACAGCCTGCCTTGACCATGATTGGCAAGTATTTCTATAAGAAGCGTCCCATCGCTAATGGATTGGCAATGGCTGGAAGTCCAGTGTTTCTGAGCACATTGGCACCTCTCAATCAATTCCTCTTTAATGCTTTTGGCTGGAAAGGAAGCTTTCTTATTCTGGGAGGACTTCTTTTGAACTGCTGTGTGGCTGGGTCACTAATGAGACCTGTTGGACCAAAAAAAGTCCCTCCTGTGAAAAAAGATGTTGAAAAAGGCACAGGAGATTCTGCCTTGCACAAAAACAGCAAGAAGTCTTGTTGGCAAACTATGAATAAGTATCTAGATCTGTCCCTTTTCAAACACAGAGGGTTTCTGATATATTTGTCAGGAAATGTCATTATGTTTATTGGTTTCTTTGCTCCAATAGTATTCTTGGCTCCTTATGCCAAGCACAAGGGAATTGATGAATATTCTGCTGCTTTTTTGCTCTCTATCTTAGCCTTTGTAGACATGTTTGCTAGGCCTTCCATGGGACTTGTAGCAAACTCCAGGTTTATCCGGCCAAAGATTCAGTATTTTTTTAGTTTTGCTGTCTTGTACAATGGAGTCTGTCATATCTTGTGCCCTCTGGCAGAAAATTACACTGGCTTGGTGATATATGCTGTATTTTTTGGGTTTGCATTTGGAATGGTTAGCAGCGTTCTTTTTGAGACCTTGATGGATCTTGTTGGAGCTTCCAGATTTTCCAGTGCGGTGGGACTTGTCACCATTGTGGAATGTTGCCCTGTGCTCATAGGCCCTCCTCTAGGAGGTAAGAATCTATTTCTTTCCTTTTTTTCAGACATTACAGTATAATCTTGCAATGTAACATTGAATTAATATAAACATTGTTCTTAATGTTTTCCTTTTACTAGAAATGTACCGTAATAGCCTGATAGTAAAAAATAACTGCATCAGTTACTTTTCTCCAACCTAGGGACAGCCTGAAGAGTTCTTACTTACACTTGCTTAAGCACCTTTAATTTATCTAAACAGAGAGAATCGGCATTTCCAGAGAGGAAAAACTAACAGGAAAGTGACAGAAGGAACACAGGCCTGCTCAGCATTTTAGACAGGGTGCACACGGGGTGGGATTCCATCAGGGTGCTGTGGAGCATTGCACCCTGGCATCATTTCACACCCCAGCTCGTCTCAGAGCCAGTCCTTTAGCCTGTTTCTATAGCCAATAGATGGGGGCAAGGCAATGCAGAGGGTGAACTGACTGAAAGATGTTTGCATCACCAACTTCTCTTTCCAAGTGTAAGGGGAGCTTAAAGGGAGCCTAGGTGTATCACCTAGACTTTATTCATGACACTTGAGCTTCTAGCAGCAAAAATGAACAGCATTTTCAGAAAGTATTTTCAGAAAGTATTTTCTGTTTGCTATCTATTTTCTTAGTATTCAGTAATGCTGATAGTAAGCTTTATATTATTGAGATTTCTGATGATATAAGAGATTAAAAAAATAGATGCTCTAATTTTATTGAGAAGCATTGGTGAGTATCTTGGTGTGTGTGTTGCAGTATAAGGCCAACAATATAAGAATATAAAGATAATGAGATTGCCAGCCCAATGAACATTAGCGCTGTACCCACATTAGCACTGCCTCAGAAGTCAGCAAGATTGTGTACCTAAAAGCATTTATGTATACCAAAATACTTCAGATTACTGTCAGTATTTCTATGAAAATAGCATTGTTGTGTGCAATTTTGAATATGCTAAAACAATTCCACTCACTTTAGTAAAAGAATATTTATACAAGTAAATTTTTAATACGTCTAAATGCATTCCATATTTTTCTTGTCATCTAATGTACAAATCCACTTTGGCAAAAGTAGAGCAAAATGTATCCTCACACAGACTCTTTCTGTGCCACCTAGTGGGGGGTGTGAGCCTCTAACCACCTGAGTCCAACCTTCTCAGTCAGGTTCTGAAATCAGTATCAACTCAAAAGATATTAAATCCAGTATTTATGGAGAAGTAGCTTACATAGTTATTTATTTTTCAGTACAAAAACTTTTCAGGAGTTTTGGAAAGCATTTTTTGTGTGCTATTACACCATGAATAATTGATTTAACTTGTTAAACAGAGGGAACAAAGGGGGTGAACATATGGAAAAGCTAAGCTCCAGTTTTGACTAGTTCATATGTTTTAAAATAGTATGCTGAAGCATTGCTAATTCAGAATTTTGTTTTTAAATATATTTTTATGAGACTGCTCATTAATAAAAATCAACTGATTGCACTATTTACACTAATAAGTGAGTTGTACACTTGCAGTGCTATTTGAATTTGTCCTAATACTAAGTTTGTGAAAAAAAAAAAAAAGTCTGGAATAATTTCATGGCTTGTAAACGTGTATCAGGTGAATAGACTGGCATTATGTTTTCAGCCCAGTAAAAGCATCTAAATGCATACTAAATTGAAGTGTGCAGCTTACCCTGTGAGTTTCAATTGTAGTGTAGGAAAGTTCAGAGCTAAATACTTAGAAACGTACAGATGTTAATTTGGGAATTGGGAAAATTTAGAAGGAATGTCTCAAAAATTGGAAGAACTGTTATATTTTTCTCTCCTTGTCATAAAGAAATTTAATCTCAGAGGTCTGAATATAAGTTTTAGGTACAGGGCTCAGAGTTTAAAACTCAGCAGTTGAGTGTGATGGCTGAAGGGAGAAGCCTTTCTATCTCTCACCAGTCAGAGGAAAGTAAAAGTGAAAAGCAGGCAGCTGATGCACAGAGACAGCAGCCTAAAAGGGCACATACCTCTTCATCCTATTGTCTTTATGCAGCCTCAGTGAGTGTCAGACTGTCACTCCAAACAATAGGAAAACACAATTAGGAGGTGAATAAAATAATAAGATGATGAAAGAATGAAAATAAAAGAGCTGAAAAACTGTCATTATTCATTAAGCTTTACTTACTTTGTTCTTCAACATTTTATGATTGTCAGGGTCTTCAATCGCTATCTGGATTAATACAGGGTTTTTTTTACGAGTTCCACTGTCTATGTTAGACAGCTTTAACATGTTGAAAATGCATTTCTGCTCCAACTTCAAAACCAAAAAGTATATAGATATTTTTACCGAGGGAAAGATGTGGATTTTATTTGGTATCCTAGTCTAAATACACTTTTTCTCTCTTCTTATCTTTGTATTTCAGGTTGGTTAGTAGATGTTACTGGGGAATACAAGTACATGTATTTTGTCTGCGGAGTGATTGTGACTGTGGCCAGTATCTGGTTGTTCATTGGCAATGCCATCAACTACAGGCTTTTGGCAAAAGAAAAGAAGTTAGAAGATGAGAAGCAGAAAGCACAGAAGAACGCTGACCCAAAGGAAGCAGAACCATTAACAAACAATGAGAATGAAGATGCTTCCAGCAGAGCTGATAAAGCTCCTGAAGATCCATCAGAAAGAGAAACCAATATTTAATCTGAAATATAGCTAAGAAGGCAATATTTATGACTTCCATTAGGAATATGTCTTCAAGACACAGGCCAGGTTTTGTGGTAAAAATGATCAGTCACAATATTGGATGGGAACAGATTTTTGCCCTATGGCAAGACTCAAAGCTAAATTACTATCTACAGTTTATTTGTTTCAGAGATACAAAATTATGATTACAGAGATAGTGACTCAATGCAAATGAGTCCATTGAATTTTGACTCTGGACAATCAAGAGTCAGATAAAACATGCTATAAAGCCTTCCAATGACAAACAGTTTTGTTTCAGAAGTGTATCTAGTGCAAGAGTATCTCCTACTCTTATTTGGGAAGATACTTGCATTCACCTTTATGATGTGGTTAAAGTCTTTTGAAATAATCTGTCCAAATTCTACTTGCCATTAATATTAAAGAGAACATAAAGTCAAAGATTTGTTTCAAAAGAGACATTATACCTGACTGTAGCACACTGAAACATTCTTCTCTTTTGTACACCCACTAGATAAAAAATATGGCTGCATAAGCAATTATGGATATAAAAGTTAAGTGTAGGAGACAAATAATTGGTGAACACCCCTCTAAAATGCAATAAAAAGCTGATTTATAATATATTCCAGAAGTAGTTTCCTCCAGTGATAGCTGATTACATAGTACTTCAATATATACATTTGAATTCAAAGTATGTTCATACCTTGCTAATTCAAACTAGCTAAAATCTGCCTGTACATAAAAGGTTTAAACCCAAGTTTTACATTTCTAACAAGAGTGGCAATCAGTTTGTTTGCCTATGTATTCCTGTGTAGCTGAAGGATCTGGATCAGACTGTGAAGCCATTTTCCTAAAGGGACTAGATTCATAATCTGCTGATGTTAAAAGGATACTAACGCTTGGCTTTTGTGGCCTTAATGAGTTTCATGACAATGACTTCAAAGTAGATGTTTGGCTTTATTGACAAGTCGTTAGTTGTTTGATGATGTCTTGAGAGAAGATTTAAGATCTAACTTCTGATCTTTGCAGATGGGTAGCTTCCCAGTTCCCACTTCCCTTTCCCAGGAATTTAGTGAAAAGCTACTTCTTTTTTTGTAGTGCTGCTTTGAGCAAAAGTGCTGCAAGGCACCTTGACAATGCCAGTCTGGAAGCTTTGTATTGACGCACTAGTTTTATGCAGGATGTTTAGTCTTGTGTCTACAATTTCATGCAGACCATCATATAAATTAAAATGTACACAATTGTTCCCCTTCCTTTAGACAAAACAAGGCATAAACCTACAATTTTACTTTACACAAATCGTTTAGTACTGCTTTGAAAGTTAAAAGTGCAAGCTTCTGAAGATAATATGTGAAATTATTTCTGTTCTATTTCTAGGTAAGGAAAGGTGCTATTCATTTTGGAGGGATGCTTATAAACACCTCAAAAATTGTGAAAATTAAGGGTCTGATTCATAAAATATTTATGCTCTGTTTATGCAGGATACACCTACACTCAATTCCAGGAAAAGAAAATTATTCATTTTAGTCCTCTTCTAAATCTCAAAAAGTTGGAAATATATTGGACAGAGAGCTAACTGTGATAAACACACTTTGAAGTGCCAATAATTAAATTAAAAACTCAATAGTAAAATCTAGTAGATATGGGAGGGCTTTTAAGAAAGTAATTTCTTTATATTATTATGTTCAAAATTATTTTAATTTTTCTTCTAAAAATATGGATAGTGCTTGCTTCTGTTTTACTGGTTTATCATTTTATAAAGTTCCACAATAATGCTGAGTTTTTAAAATTTTCTCATCACTGTTTTGGGGAGAAATATGAATCTACTCTCATCATGGTACAGAATTAAGTACCTACTTTTTGCCTAGTTATATTCAGGAAAACCAAACTTCTCCAACAAATCCTATAAATTTTTAGGAGCATCAGAATCAAAATATGTGCATTTCAGAGTTTTGGGATAAAATATGGGTTGCATGTTCAGACTCAAGCTGTGTACTTTGTAAAGAGGAATGATTCAGTCCCAGTAAAATTACAGTTCCTCTCCCAAGCCCCAGCTTCAGAGAGGAAGTAAATACATTGCACCTCCATCCAAACCTTAGCCTTGCCAGAACCCCATGACATGAAGCATTGCTCTCTTTATGGCTGTACAAACATACTGAGTGAATTCCAGGAGCTGTGAAGGCCTTGTGTGCCCGTAGCCAGAAAGGGATGAGTTTCATAGATACTAAGCTTTCATACAGTGAGGATTATCAGTTATAAATACTGGATTATGAAAGATGAACTGAAATTTTAGCTGAAGAGTGCTCATCAAGAACATCACTCTGCTCTCGATAGCCACTGATAGAAATGCAGAGATTATTTGAAAAGAGATTAATACAGGAACTGAACCAAAATGTCTGAGGTAAAATTGTAGGTGCTTATTGTTATCTCTTTGCAATAAAGGAGCATGATTAAGAATAAGGGTAGAATACAAGAAGTGTCAGCTTTTGACTGAAGGCTGTTGAAAGTTGCTGTTGAGTAAATAAAGGATTCAGAAAAATGATGATAAAAAAAAGTCTCTCAGGAAATATGCAGGCAACTTGCCTGTTCTATGCAGGATCTCAGAATACAAAACAACATAGGAAATAAGGGAAAAACAAAGTTCCTTGAGCCACAGACACATCTGACCACTAGTTGCAAAAATTATCTCACTATCTCAGAGGAAATAAAAATTTCTGTAAACACTCTACAGAGATGCTACTCTTTCATCTCTGGTCCATTATGTTAAAAGTTAATAGGAGTGCAAGAGCTGCTTTACCACCACTCAACAATGTGCAGTTTTTAAACCCATAAGGCAAAATGATGTGGCAGGCAACTAGAGTGATATAAAGTAGGAAGAGCCAAGTTAAACATTTCCTTACACCTCTTTCATTACTCTTTCTCTTAATAATAGCAACAAAATAAAACCCATCAGCATACTCTTGATATTACTGAATAGTAAAGAAGTTAAAACCCAGAAATGAGTGAAGAAAATTGGAACTGTATCTATGCAAAAACTGCCTCAAATTAAAAACCTGTGTCTTCCAAATGACAGGTCCTAAAGGGGCAATTGCCTAGTACAGGTAGCTCTTATTCCTAAAAGTAGTGATAATAATAAATTGCCTTGAATCAACTTTATTCTGAACCTCAAGTAGCAAAATGAGTATAACTTGCCTTCAAACTCCTGAATATCACTCCTACTTGCACTGACCTGTAATTTGTACTGTAAATCATTTCATTGCTACATTTCTGCTTTTGAGATTAGACCTGGGTATATACATAATTTCTCTGAATTGCTCTGGTTTCTCTTAATTACCTCACCCTCAGTTTGAACCACTGAAGGGTCAGTACTAACACATTCCCCTGATCAGTGATGAAGAAATTTACCCCAACTTTCTAGCACATGCGTCTCTTATGCGCTCTAAGAATCTGTAGTCTCAGTCAGCACAAGCAAATCCGTAATTGGTCTTGTTTTCCTTTATACTCATGTGTACTTCATTCTTTTAATTTCTCTGGTACAGTATTGCTAAGCCTGATTGCCCTTTTTCTCTTCTAGAAAATATAATGTGAAAATTTTAAAAGTAGTAAGAAGGTGGATAGCATCAATAATATTTTCCCCAATTTCATATCAGGGTTAAATTTCAAGTTGTTTTGAATACATATCCAGATACTTCTCTCTCTTTTGGGTTTTTTTATGTCATATACTCTATTAGCTGGAGAATTCTCCTGTATTACCCTTTTCAACTCCAGAGAAAGACTCTTCACTAATAATTCTCAGTACTATTTCAGGAGCGTATCAAAATTTCACCCCTCCTATCTCTCCCCATTGAACTGTGGTTGCAATTGTTGTTAATTCTGTATTTCCATGAAGTTCAGAAATGCATCTTTTTGTATGAAAGACTACAATGCTTTTATTTCAGGAGTGTGTTTTGTGAACTGCTTTGACAGGGCTAGGGAAAATCTTACTTTATCTTCAAATAGATTTTTTTAAGTGACGCTGTCCTTATTGAGAGGAGGTACAGCTTCACTTATGCTGAAGTGAATGGCAGCAATTTCACTGATTCACATCAATGCAAAATTCACATGAGTTTTAATGGTCGTGTTACATATGAGCATCCACTGTGCTTAAAAAGCATTTGGCAATGTGCACATGATTGTTCCTCCCAGAGAATTCTCATTCCTTTTAAACATTCCCCACCTCCACCACCCCATACTTTGTTTTGATGTAACAAAAAATTTGGACTGGGGATGTAGCGACTTATCCTTAAATATTTCTTGGGTTTTTTTCCTGTAATGACACATTTTCTGTGTTGCCAAATGCAACATTTTTCACTTCCTTCTTTCATGTCTGGCTGTGAATATTAATGGAGAGATATTACTGGGATACATAAGTTAAAGATACTATATGCAGCCAGATTTTGGACTGCTATCAGGATTTCACTAAACAAAGCCAGTCACCACTTTTATAGATGAACATGTTATAAATGACACCGACAATTTTGCCTATAACAAAATTGAATCAGGCAATTTTTGTTAGTTTCTCTATAGATGACTATTTTTCTACTCATAGAGAGGAATATAAAGGGAATTTTAAAATAATTATTTTCAGAGATGGCTTACCAGTTTTAAAAAGGCTGTTTGGAATTTTTTTGGGGGTGGGTGCACTTCTGATATTTGTGCAAATATATATAAAATGAAAGTGCTTGCATGTACTATCACATTTTTGATGAGAATTTGCATAAGCATTGCTGTGTGATTTCAACATAATTTGCATGTTGTAGTTTTGCAGTTCAAATTTTTCTCATCATCTACCTCTCAGCTGAAGTTTGGAGACTTGCACAACCCTGGAAGAATAGAGTTAAAAAAATGCATAATGGTAAAACCTGTACAGACTATTAGAAAGTCTCCCAAATATTTAAAGCTGCTTACATTTCTGTTTTCAAGGCAGGGCATATCTGTGTCCACATCTTTGTATCAGTTCACATATCTTTAATCTTAATCCTTACCTGTGAATTTTTTGCATCACTGATCTGGTTTAAAAACTCAGTGTGTCATTTAGCTATCGAAAGTGTAATGATTTTTCTGTGAGATGCTGGCCCACTATTCCTTTTTGTTTTCTTACGATTTCTGAGTTAGGGAAAGTAACAAAGTTAATATATCCAAACAGTTTATAAAACTATTACAGAACATTTTGCATCCATGAAAAATAAAATGTGTTTAGAAATAATAGCAAATTTTAGCTTGCTTTTCCTTTAATAGGGCAGTTGAAGGAAGTAGTCACAAAATATTAGATTGGGGTCAAGGAATGATAATTATTCTTCATGTGCTCTTTACAAAACCAGAGATGATTGTTCCTTCAAAGATATTCTTCAAACTATTCTTGCCTTCTAGGACCTAGTACATATTCCACTAAAGCCAAAACAAAAATACCAATCAAAGAACTTTACTAGACATTGGAGGTGATGTGGCTTCAGTGGAGACTTCAGCCTTATTTTCTCCATTACAAATCTCAGGACCATCAGATATAACACATTAAACACAGGATTTGTTACAGCTGGCAAATTTTCTATGCCTGCATAATATTCCCAATGAATCAGTCCCTAAATTAACGCACAACATGTATTATTTTAATAGCCTATGTAAATAAATTTTTTAAAAATCCCACCATACACTCTGAATGTAGATTATAAAATACAGAGGATATATTTGAATAAGTATCCAAACAAGTCTGTTAACCCCAAAGGAAATTATTTATTTCCGTTCAAGCCTTCTTTGAGCAGTTTATAACCTTCATTTTCCTTATTTCCAGAGAAAATGGTTTATGTCGTCTGTGAATGTATATATGGACATATATAAGGGAATATATATGCAGATGTGGTATGTGTATATATGTATTCCCCTATATATAAAACTCTAATTTATATATATTATATATATTTATGTATATATAAAATATATATAATATTTTAGAGTAAGTTGCATGTTGTGCCTGATAAATGAAACACAATTGTAAGCAAATAAAAAACTTCCACAAATGGCAGAAAAATTTGAAGCTTTTTTGTAAGAGCACATGCTATTTTTCAGTTTCTGCTAGATTTATTTATAGTAGAAATTAATTCAAAAAGCTGCAGTATTACGTAACACTGGTTTCCAACCGTGACAGTTCAAAGCAGCCTAAGATCACTGAGAATGTTCATTGACATAGATGGCAAAACCTACATTGTTGGTGAACTTGTTGGTGGGGTGTCATTGCTGTGGAAATAATAACTAAATGATCTCTGATCAGACAGCAACCAATATACTGAGTTTTCAGCTGATGTGATATGTATGACCAGTTCATACAAAATATTGGTGGACATGATATTTTTTGTAACAAGTATGGAAAGTGAGAATACTCAAGCCCCTGCAAACAATATTCCTGTTAGATTAATATGTGAAATACTCCAGAACATTAGTAATTAAAAACACTGACAATATATCATACCTTTTACAGATTTTGGTGGTTTTAATTTGTCTGCGAGTAGGCAAGCCTATGAAAAGTCTACATTTGGCTCTCACTCTTTAAAAAAGTTATACTTTAAAATTACTGGGAGATTTTTCAGAGTAGTACATAAGTCATTTGCATAAATTCCCTTCCTTGAAGAGTGATACAGCTGCATTTTCCACTTACAGCCTACTTGGAAAGTTCACCATATCTGCAGTTTATCAACAGAACCTGGTATTGCTATGCAATAATTAAACGTGCAGTAACCATTGTTGTTGACTAATAAAGTTGTTTCTTCCTTTCTGTATTTTGCAATACTGTATGGTTTTTACTTGAATATATTGGCTAGATTTTTTTTTGACAATCATTTATTAGCTAGAGGTGCTATTTATGTTCCAAAGAGATATGAGTGAATGATAACTTTCTAGATGCCAAATCCTTTTTTGACCTGACAAAATTCATTGTTCATAATGTATATTAACCCTGTAAAGTGCTTATGCATTGCATTAAATTGTATTTAAATCCATTTTTGTTCATTAACTTCTACTCCAGGCCTGTACTACTGTGTAATATGTCAAGTTTGTCCATATATATTTATGGGAAATTACAATGAAAATTGTGTATAATAAGCAATTGGGAGAAAAAAAGAAAAATGAAAATAAAATTTCCATGTCAAGTTTTTCTGAAAGGATGTAAATTCTATTTTCTTAGTCTTCTTAATAGTATATTATTTACACCTTCAGAGTGTGCAAATATTCATAGATATTTAGATTGATTCACTATGCAGTTGTAGCAAAGATCTCAAATCTTCTTGTTGCATACAGAAACAGAACTTCGAGATTTCCTGTGGAGAAAAGCTACTACTAGTAACAAAACATTGTACCAACCCCTTGCTATTCCTAATTTCACCATAATTAGGATTTATTCTCATACATAACTAAAATGCCATCTGGACACCAGGTTTTCTTTTCCCCATTACTTGGACTTGGATGTATTCCTACATTCCATGTACATGGAATGTTATTCCTTAGTCACCAATACTCATTTCACTACAGAAGAGAAATTTATCCGCATCTTGAGATAGTGTAGATAAGTCTTACTTTGTATCCTCTGAATGTCATCGGTTCCTATGTTTTTGTAAATTGTCTTCAGTCTACGATTGCTTGCCCCAGTTAAATTGTTATTTACAGAATATGATTGGATAATTACAATTAAGGTGTTATGGGGAGTGTTAGAGACAGTATTAAGATGCAACTTTGCATACCATCTACACACTTTTTAGGTAGATGCACAGAAGGCTACTAGAAAACAAAGATATAAAAAATGAACTATCAAATAAGAAAGAAATAACTATCAAATGGTTATATTTCTAATAACTGTAAAATCTGTTTTCAAAGAATTATACATATAATCTTCATGATACAGAAGTTTTGATTCAGCTACTGAAATATGTTTAGATTTTGTTTAGATTATGGATCCTTGTAATAGTTGCATATCTGTTTTAATAATCATAAAAATCCATTTTCAAGCATTGACCAAGCAAAAGAAAAAAAAAGTTTAAAAATTCTAGTAGCAAAATTGTCCCTTTGAAACAATGAACAAGATATGCTATTTAACCCTGCTCAAAGACACAGCTGATATCACTTTCATGCCTAAGGATATGTTGCCTCTATAGATACTGATTTCAGAAAAATCATTCCTATAACTTGTATTACCTCAAATCAATGTTTCACATTAATCTATGAGAATTTAGATTAATTTGTCAAAACTAATACTCAGATGATTTTCTTTTCTGGGATTTAGTCAGAATTTAGACTAAATGGGACTTGAAGGTAATTAAGTTACTTCACTTCTTTCATATTTTCTTCTCCTCCTAACTTTGTCACTGATACTGATCATGCAAATGCGAGAGACTGAATCAATGATTACTGTTTTAAACATTGTTAAGATCATCGAAGTACCTTTGTCCACTGTAGGGACTACTGTCCACTGAAGGCCACCCCTCCCTAAATATGCCTCCAGACAGGAATTTGGACTCTGATGGGAATTTCAGATAAGATAAAGGTGGTACTTCTGTCAAAATATCTCAGGTCTAAGGAGAAGTAAACAAGGCCGAGGGAGAAGACTGAATTCACAAGGGAAGCCAAACACCAGCTGTGCTGAAAATCATCTCTGCCTGGGTTCATGGTGGAGGAGGCCACAGCCCACAAGCTCATCTGCTGAGGTCAGGTTTGTACACACTAACCCTGCTGCTCAGGGACAAGACAAGGAGAGTTTTTGGGGGTGTGACAGAAGGAGTGAACATCCATACACAAACTGTCTCAGTTGTAAAATCTCCCAACAACAACAACAGTAAGGAAAATAAACCCAAAAAAACCCCAAAAACCAAAACAAGAAAACACAAAATAAACTTATTTTCCAATAGTTTGGACCTTGTATGATAAAAAGGACCTCTGAGAAATTTCTTGGAAAATATGAAGTCTCCAAAAAGAAAAAAATGAATCAAAATGCATGCCCAGAGGAGACACTGCTCAGCATTTGCAGTTATCATCCTAAAATCCTACCAATATTATTTCAATTTAAGATCAAATTAGATTTTATTGCCTGGAAATTGTCAGTTTTAATTTGAGTGCTTTTAAGAGTAATATCTATACAGGGATTTATTTTGTTTCATTAAAAAACACCTATGAATTTTCTTTCTTTTATGTGTTTCTTTTTTTCAGAATTTAATTATAATTTTTTACCCCTGGAAATTGTGTAAACATAGTTAATCAAGCAATATATGTTTATATATATATATGAAACCTGTGACAGCAGAATAATTTTCATGCCTTGTGTATCAACTATATAGAGTTGAAGTCAGTTCTTATTGCTATTCCTACTTCCCCTTCAAATCTTTTTTCATAAGCTGGAAATGTGCACAGTCTATTTCAACGCTTTAATGTTTATGAAATTGGAATGGAAAATTTGCTAATGCTGCTTTACTTGTTTCTTAATTTAAGACAAGCAGAAGTTCATCAGCAAAATCTGTTTCTGTTTTACCGTCCTCATGAAAGTTCATGAAAACCTACAAACTACACAAGCATTTAATTAAACTTTTATATGGCATTAAATTTTCAGCACAAAATTAATGTGAAATACTTAGGAAAATGTGTTATGAAAACATAGTAAAACTCTCAAAGCTTTCTTTTGAAATAGTTTTAACTGAATACTAAAAGAAAACATTTATCATGAATAATCTAGTTGAGATATCACTAATTTGTTTGTGCTTGTATTTTCCACAAAATAAATCTTTTCAGAAATGGTCCTGTAGAACCCTAAAGCTGTAGCTAGGTACCAAAAGAAATGGCAACATTTTTTTGATATATCATACATGTATCAGTTTTCACTTACAAAGAGTTTATTTTGGAGGAACAGTGATTCATTTTGTCAACCATCATAATGTACTTTGATTAATAATAGCAATTCCAGTTTGGCCTGAATGATAAATGAATAGCAGTTAGGCACCATAGGTTTTCAGTTCAATCACTGAACTGAATAATTGGGGGAAAATGGTTGAGGATGAAATGAAGAGGTTTTTTTCCCCTCACAGAAAAAGTGCTTATTTGCCTTAATTACAAAACAAAGATTTTCAATTCCATTTTGAACCTTCTAAATGGACATAAAAGGAAAATTGGATTCAATTTATGAAACAACAGAGTTTAGCAATGATCACATTATTCATCAGACATATTGAGAGAGATTCAGTTCTTCTTAATATGAATGACCCCATGATTCCCTCTTCTGAAGCTGCTGGGGATTCAGGACTGAGTTTCTCTCCAGTCATACTTTTTCCTGCCACAGAAATGAGCCATCTTTCATTTCAGTTTGCATAGTGACACTCTACTATCTGGACTATATGTCTTCCAACATCAAATATTTTATGCAAAGTGAAAGAACACCAGTAAAAATAATTGCCAGTACACAAAAAATTGCTTTTGCACAGCAAAAATCCCCTGTGGATTCCCAATTCCCTGAGTGTTTCACAGCAAATGCATTGCTTTGAAAAGTCACAATACCCACAGCTTTTAAAAGACTGGGAAATAAAGTAGATTGGCATTGATTATCTATTTCTTTTCACTCATCTGCTGTCCACTGGAAACAATAAAAGGCCTTGTTGTTGGATATTAATAAAATCCATAGGGTTTTTGGGTTTTTTTGTGATTTTTTTTCTGTTTACTTTAACATTGGATTTATTGCATTTGTTTGAGGTACAATTTCATGAAGGGACCCACAAGGATCATCAAGTTCAACTCATTGAGTTCCAGTCCTGGAAAAGACATCCCACACCAGGTGCCCAAGAGTGTTGTCCAAACAATTTTTCAGGCTTGGTGCCATGACCACTTCCCTGGAGAGCCTGTTCCAGTGCCCAGTCACCTTTTGGGTAAAAAAATATTTTTTTAATACCTAACCTAAACATCCCCTGACAACTTCAGGCCATTTCCCTAGGTCCTGTCACTGGTCACCACAGAGCAGAGATCAGTGTCTGCACTTCCTCTTCCCCTCATGAAGGAGTTGTGGACAACAGTGAGCTCTCCCCTCAGTCTCCTCTTCTCCAGGCTGAGCAGACCAAATGACCTCAGCCTCTACTCAAGGCTTCCTGCCCAGATGCTTCACTATCTTTGTTGACCTTCTTTGGGCACTCTCCAATAGCTTTATATCCTTAGCACCCAAAACTGCCCACAATATTCAAGGTGAGGCCACAGCAGTGCAGAGCAAAGCAGGACTTGCTCACCCAGCCATGCTGTGCCTGATGCACTCCGGGACATGGTCGGCCCTCCTGGCTGCCAGGCCGCACTGCTAATTGAAAATGACTGCTTCACAGAACTAGGTATTTTTCTTCCCACCCACAAACCCAGAGGCATAGAAGTTTCATGTGGATACAAAAGGTTACTGAAAATGAGAAATTGCCTCAAAGTAGCAATTATTTTCATAGGGAGTTAATCTTTCTGGCAATGTTATTCCCATAAGTAACAGTGTCATTAAATGGTCTTAATTCTGGAATCTACTCAGGTTTATTAAAGCAAGATGTTTCTCTTAAAATTAATCAAGGGAATCATATTGAATCTCATTTTTAAGTTCTGTTTTTGTAACAGCAGCAGCAGCAGCAACCTGGAGATTCAGTGCATCTGGCAAAGGGTTGCAAGTGGGCTGTTAGCAGAAGTATGTCGTCCTAGGTATTGAAGGTGTGACATATTCATTGTCCTTAAGAGTGACACTAACAGGAGTTTACAACCAGAGAACTGTTTTAAGCACTTCAGTTGGTGTAGGGCATCAACAACAAGCATGAATCACCCTGAAGCCATTTACAACCCCTGTTTGAGTATCTGTTAATAACTTCTTCCCACACCTCTGTCCTCAGACTCAGCAATGTGTTTTCTGTTTATTGAAGCAACAGTCACTGCTAGGCATCCGGGACAACCTTTCTCTCACCTTCCCCGGAGTGCTGACAAGAGAGCTGACTGTAGAGCCTGAAGTGGAAATTGCTGGCCTCACACTTTTTGCACTTTCTCCAGAACACAGTTAAGCATCCACAATACACCGCTGAGCAATGCCTTGCTTCAGTGCTGCAAGGTGCTCAGGTCAGGGGCTTGTCTCACTGGGTTACATCAAGAAGTATCTGTTTTAAACACAATCCAGACTCTTCCTCACTCTGCCCCAAACCCTGCCAAGGGATGATCACAAAACTTTCAGGCTAAATAGTTTGCATGGTTCTTTCTTTTGCATTTGTAACCTTAAGTGTGGATGAACAAAACAGAGAGGGGCAAAGGAAAGTTTTTAATTTGGGGAATTCTCTTTCTGATATATTTTACCAAAAGCATGAAAAAACTCACATGAATCAATCAAAGGTCTTTGTGAATAGATTCTTGCACATAAGGGTGCCTGTACTGAGGAGGGTTTCTCTGCTAAGGGTTTGGTCACCTTATGGAAAAATACATTCTTGGTCAAAACTTTTTTGACCAACACAAGTGACTGGGAAAATTCGTAGTAATCACATGCTGGAATTACCTTAATCTGGGTAAAAGGAATAAAAACCAAATTTCAACTGTAACAGAATCACAGAACACCTCCATAGATCTCTCTTCCACTCCTGAAAATACTTTTTTTTATACGTAATTTACAGGATAGCTTATACCTTTAGAAAATTGTTCTTTTAAATAGAATCACAGTATAAATAAAAAGAAATTAAAATGCAAGATAATTTAAATTTGCTTCATGCGTGTACTATGAATTATTACAGGAAATTTCCAAGCAACTTTCTAGGCCTATTTTCCTACCTTTATAAGTATACAAGAAGTCATGGCTAGAGACCTGAGTAAAGAAAGGTGAAAGCTATGAGTTCAAGGGATAATATCAGTGATCACTAACATTTTTATGTTCTTAGAACACACACTGTTTTCCATGTCACCTTTTAGCAGCTGAAGAACCACTTCCCCTGTTACAGAATTGCAGGCAATAAGTTCTCAGCATGAAATTGCTACATCCCTGAAGAAAATGTACAACGCAGCTACTCACCTTCTAACACCTCTGGCCTGAAAAGATCTTCGTGGTTCAGAAAAAAAACACGATAAATTTAAAGACATTTCTCTATTTCTCTATTCATGCACCTTTTCTTTTTTTTTTTTTTTAATGGGATTTATTACTATATTACTTTTTCATAGTTCCTAGTCTCGAGACAAGATGCAACAAAGGGGAAAATCTCTGCTTTCCCATTAATGTGTGAATAATATCTAAGCTAAAAGCAGGTAAGTGGAATCTAGGAGCTGGTCTTTACCTGGCTACTTCTCTCACATTTTTCTTTCACAGGGACTTTCTAAATGCACTCTTGTGTCTCTCAGAATGGTTTCTAACTGAAAATATATGTAATTTCTGCTGAGTTGTATTCTTACTGCAATATGGTTTTGCCTCTGCATGACTAGTTGTTACCTACTATGTTGTAGTCACTCAGTGAAATATTTATGTCACAGTAGCCACTTGCTTTAAGATAGAGAAATAAATTACCTGAAATAGAGAAACATATTGTCTCTGTTTAAGTATCACCTACACCATCTCTGTTCTGCTATCCTTTAACCCAGCTGATCCACATCAGCAAGCAAATAGCTCTCAAAACTACAAATTATTTTTGCTATTTGCATCTTCCTGAAAGCAGCTCTGAAGGGAGTGTTTGTGTGAGGAGTATGGACTGATGAGCAGCACTTCAAGCTAGCTTTGTTAGTAAGATTATTAGATGAGCAAAGAGAGTGAGGAGGTCTTCTAGAGCCACATGCTGTTGTTGCTTCAGCTTTTCCAACCCACCTGTGCCTGTGGACAATCAAATGAGCTGCTGAGTGGAATGCTACAATGAAAATGTCTGTGTCCTGTCAGGATTAGCAAGTCTGTTGTTCTCCAAAGTCTTGGTTTCAAAAGCACAAATAAAAGGAAGAAGGGAGTAAGGAGTGCAATCCACAGACATGATCAGCTCTGTTTCTTAGTTAATGTCTGGTTTATGAAGTGTAAAGTGTCTCTGATTCAGTTGACAATAATGTTTCTGAAACATTTTATGAACTAATGGAGATCACAATTAGCCTCCTGCCTTCAGTTGCAGTACATGACAGAGATTTACAGGTTAAATGCAAAGTATATGCATTGCTGTGGTGCAATTTTGAATGTCACTTTTTATTCACAATATTATTTCAATTACAATATAGAAGAGTTGAAACAAATAGACCTTTAAGAAGACAGTTTGTGGCCTTCTGCAGTTGAGCTTTTAATACAGAGCAAGAATGAACATACCTATCGTGATGTTCATCTAAAGCATTGGATTTACTGAATTTCTGAATACATATGAAAACCAAGAGTCTACATGGAGCTCTGGAAATTTCAGAGTTGTTCTACAGGTTTTTTTGCTTGATGGCAACTTGATTTAAATGAGTTGATGGCTCTCAGCTGGAGATGTCAGGAGTAGCTTTGAAACTACCAGCATATATTTCTTTGGGTAAATCTTACCATTGAAATCTATCAGCTCTTATGCAGCTAGCGGTTCTGGAAACTGACCGTGACTGCAGAGAATTTCAATTTTTAAATTAATCCCCAGGAATATTATGTATATATAAATATAAATATAAATATAACAAACACAAACATAAAAATTAATTAATTTGCTTCAGAAAGCAAATACTTTACAGAACTATTTTCCTGATCTCTTTACATTTAAACAAAATAGGGTTGTAAAAAGAGTCAGTCAAGTTCATCACTAACACAAAAAATTCTCATCCCAATCAAATAATTTAAAATCTCCATTCTGAATCCAGCTTTTATCTCTTCACTTTCATTTTCCCTAGCATGTATGCGCAAAGTTCCATAAGAATCTGCTATACTAAATATACGATTTCTATGGAGCTCTCCAGGTAACTTTCAGCTGAATTTCCATTTGATTCCCTTCAATTTAAAATATTAATCATTAAAAAAGTTTCATATTTCAACTTCTAAAGCTTTTCTGCTCATAGGGAACAATCCTCATTTAATTCAGGCAGTTTTTCTATATTCATAATTAACTGTCTATTTTATATTTCATCTACTTAAGTTCTTCTGTTAGGAAGATTATATATGAAAGTGTCAGAAACTTCATCTGCTTGCACAGATCAGTAAATGAGATCTATCTTTTTAATCTGAGTCATCAAGAGAATCTTCTCAGAAGATTAAAGAAATGGCCCTGAAATGTTCTGGCAATCAAAGTTGTGTAAAGTCAAAAAGCACACTTGCTGCTCTGTTCATGAAATCCATACTTTCACAAAAGAAATGAAAGGCATCTTTGGCCTTCTCAAAATTCAAAACTGCAGCTTAGAATTGAGTTCAGGAGAATAGAAATTTAGTTTTAAATCTTTAAAGAGTGATGCAAGTCTTCTTGTAAGAAGTCCAGTTGGGACTCTCTACATTTTTAAAGTAGTTTCAAGAGGTGTACTAAAGTACAGCCAATTGTATGCATTAAAAAAAAAGGCTCCTCAAATATCAGGTTAATGTGCTGAAGCAACTTTTTATGTAAGGATATGAGAATTTTCAATTATGTGGCTATCTACAACTTTCTGACTCTCTCTGTTAACCTGGTCTTCTGGTGTGCTACCCATTGTATAGTGGTAAATACCTCTGCAAAGGAAATAATCATTCTGGTTTTTCCCACAGCATTATGGAAAATGTCATAGTCGTGACTCTCATTTAGTAAGAGTTTCTTTCCACTCCAGAGGCAAAGCAGTTTCCATGAAGTTTCTCGGCTTATTTCTGGAAGATATTTGTACTCAACATAGGTATTTGTATGCAACACTATGAGGAGAAAAAAATTGCTGACAGAATGCAATAAATGGTTAAGATCACCCTCCCAGAATTGAGATTTGCCTGCTGTATACAAGAGCTATATCAACTGATATTTGGCCATTTGAGGAACTCACTGTTTAAGTCATACATCATATAGAGCACTACAGGCCTGGTGCTAAGAACTGTCAATTTGTGATAAATAATTTGGGAAAAAATGAGAGGATTTGATATGTCACATGCTAAACTGTGAAAGTGATTGAATATATACAGAAAAGATCAACACATGTTTTAAGTAAAAATAGATCCAAGTAAAACTGTATTCATAGCTTGATTAAGTAATGCCATTTGAGAACTCAGATCTTTGCCTGATGTAAATCAACATTATTAGTACAATTCTGCACAGCACAAGCACAATGAATTTATTTTTAAATTTTTTTCTCCCACATAATAATTACACCCAGCTAGCAAGAAGAAGAGGAAAGTTTACAGCACAGGTTTTATGAAGTTTGAAGAAGTCATAGTGGAAAGCATTCCAACAAAATAAATGGAGTTTCTAATCCCTGTGAGCTCTGTAACTAAACTGAACATTTTCACTAGAAATGCATTGGTTACATGATAGATCTAACACTGTAACCCTATTAACAATAAACCTAATGGATGTTGATGGATGTCTGGAACGGAAGTAGTTTTACACTATTTGGAAATATCTCTCCATTAGTATACTGCTAGTATTTGATATAACAACCATTTAACACATCAAATCAATTTTCTCTTTGTTGTCATAGATTCTAGAAGAGGATTTCTGCTGTCCTCAGAGCTCTTAGTGACTTACTTTTCAAGATGTCTGTCTCCTCCTGCACACTGTGACTGTGGAATATCTGTCCCTGTCCCTGTCCCTGTCCCTATCCCTCTCCATGTCCCTGTCCTTCTCCCTTTCCTTCACCCTAATTTTCTTTCTGCAAAATTTAGGTTTTCTTCAGAGTTTTCAGATTTCATTAAAAAAAAATGGTTTTGAGTGTCATCAACAAAAAAAAATCAACAAAGTTATCAAAATAAAAGTCTTTTAAGACCTATTTATTTATCAAGCAGTAGGATTCAGTATTACAAACTCAGTTTAGCCCTCGGATAGGGCCAGGTCAGGCTGAGGTTCATAAATTTATATTTCACAGAACCATGACCCTGATGATGGTTTACAAAGAGCAGTCTTCCTGAACTTTCTTCTCCCTTCAGGAACTGTCTAATGGATTTCATAGTACAGTGATCACCAGCATGTGACAACAGAAATTTGGTCGAGTAGTATTTTTCCCTATAAGTTAGCAACAATGGAAATGATGTAGCAACCTTCACATTCCTCTGTATTTGCTGAAGATCATCATGATTCAGTTTCTATTTTTTTCTTGACCTTAACTAGATTCAATATTAATATTCATCAAGCCAAGAGGAAAATGTGATATTTGATGCATGATATGATCTGATATGGTATGATATGATAATATACTTATTTATTCCTGTTGAAATATTAAACTAAAATATTAAGTTTGTTAACAAGCTTACTATTGTCCATAACTACCAGGGAAAGAGATGGCTGTAGATTCCTTATCTTTTTACAAATAATATTATATGGAAATTTAAAATACAGAAATGAAAATCTTTGAAAAAATAAATCAAGCTAGAATTCATTCATCACTTCCATGTAGTAAGAGAAAATTATGTACCTTTTCTAACAGTGTTGCTGGCTCTATCTTAGATAAACAATACATTGTTTACAGAGAAAATTTCTGTTGATAAAGCCAATTAAAGCAATCACAGTTAGGAACATTTACACCTGGACTTTGAGCTGACACTCCACTTCACTGACTTTGTCCTCTTTTTTTAAACTGAGCAACAGATGATACAGCCAGACAGTCAGCCCACATATTCCAGCTGGGCTGGGGTAGCTAATCCAGTTCCTATAATTTTTAAAAACTAGAGTACCTGCAAGTGGACTAATACATTGATGATTTAGAGAAAAAACCATTAGCACAGCTATTCAAGAGTCAATAAATAAGAGCTGCTGCATCCTGTGTGTTTTGAAACTAATCTGCCTAATTGGCTCCTGGAGTCACACTTCAAAGATGCACTTTTGTTTTCTGATAAAAGAGATGTAATTAGGAAGTGTGAGATTGGGTCAGCCTTGATGAGGAACAGAAAGAAAACCAAAATGGCTTGCCACCCTATCTAGTCTCCGACACTAAAGAAATGACCAGTATCTGTGTGACTTTTCTAATCTTTTCCAGTTTGCAAAGATTCATCCTCATCTCCCAGTCATGTTTTCCTGTCACTTCTTTTTTCTGTATTTTTGAACTTCATTTTAAATGTCTGCAAGTATATGCTGGTTTTTACTGCAGAATCTAAGGAGTGAAAGAGAAGTAATGGTAATTGTTGTTTCCTCCTGGTCATTGTTAAGAATCAGATTCTGCTGAACCAAGTATAAGAGAATAATCAAATCTAAAACAATACAGGAATTGACTCATATACATATCTTTAAATCTTTAAGACTCAAGATCTTTAATTTTTTAGTTGCAATGTTTTGTTCTAGTCACTAATTTTTTTCTCCATTTATTCTTATGCATCTTCCACTGCAAAATTCTTTCTAGATCCTCTGTTCTGCTGAAATTATTTTCTCAGCATTAAGTGATGTTTTATGAGTATGGAGATATTGTGGTTATTTTTTGCTTGTGTTTTCTTCTTTTCTTTTTTGAATGGCGCATCATAAAAGACAAATCACAGAATTCACTTCAGCCATTTTTACAAATTCAAAGTGAATAAAAACCCTTTTGTTTTCACTTGTTCCTAATTCTTTCTCACTTGAAACTGGCACATATAAATGACTGCAGTGTGAGCAAGGGTTGAGGCATTAAAGGAAATAGAACAACGTTAACTGCCATCCATGTACTGAACTCGAATCTCGACATTAACAGTTGAAAAGTGCTTTCCATCACTGGTCTTTGCATCACCCCTCATAATTTATCCAATTCAAAACAAAAAGTATAAGTAATGAATTTGTCCTTGTATGTCTTAAGGGAATATGTGCCTACAAAGTAAAATTTCCTTTCCCTTTGTAATAATCAGAAAGAATTAAATGTGAAATTATTACAGAATAACATGTGAATGAACTATACTGTTTATTTAAAAAGAAACAAGTATTTCCAAATAACCCATTGAGAGATGACCTTTGTTTATGATTAGTATGAATAATGGAACATTATCTTGGATGTTGTTCTCAAAAAACCCTAAGCAATATCTCCTACACAAAAATACTTTTAGTACAAAATGCCTTTTTTCAGCTAATTATTAAATAAGAGATCAGGTTGTTGCTTTAATTTTAGTGAACTACAGTTATACAATAATGGCTGTTGCTTTATGCTTAATCTTTTCTCACCTATTTGCTCAACCTTAAGTCTGTAATTATATTCGAAGATTGTTTTTCTTTTTACTTCTTTTATGGAGTTTTTAATTGTTCTTTTCTCTCTTCTTAATTATTATTGTTGACTCTAATGAGACCCTGAAACTCTTGATCAATTTAATGACATATACATATTTAATGGAATCTGAATGCTTTTGCTTTTCTATGTTAGTAAGAACATAAAACACTTTAGGAATACATCATGGCATACAGTTAAAGTATGTATATGCCAGAATTAAAAAGTTTTTTTAAAAAAACGTTCTAGCTAAAAATCTGTAAATAACTGTTCCTATCTGACACTTCAAGGAATGAGCTAATGTAAAATAGAGGCAAAAAAGAATGTCAGTGTTTCTAGGAGCACTCTTTTCTGTCCCAGCAGGGTTCCATGTGCGCTCTAAAACATAACATTTTTATTTACTTTGAGAAATTGAGTCTCACTAGTTGTGTTTAATGGGATTGAGAAAACCACTTTGAAGACAGGAAAAGAATATTACACTTACAAACTGTACTTCTTCTTTTAACTAATCTAAGACTGTGTGTAAAGGGTAAGGCATAGATATATCTGTACTTGTTAGCCAAATTGATTTGTGGAATGATAATGAGATCTCAAATCTGTGGGAAAAGGGGGTCCTAAAACTTTACAGAGTCGTAAAACTTTACAGAATCACCTGGAATTGTACCTCCCTCAGTTTGGAGGATGGAAGAAAAATTGAGGTTTTTTGCTACCATTCTTTGAGTGCTTCTGCAGACCCTGCTTATGTTAACCTCATGGGGTGCTAAAAGACCCAATTTTTGACCCAGAAATAGCACAGAAATGCCATGATGGGCAGATCTCAATGCCCCAGTCAGAGGCAGGAGCTCTTGCCCTGGTCTCAGGACTGTTTTTCCACTTTGAGATATTATTGGCAGGTTCTATCACATTTTGTTCTATAGAGTGTCTGCAGAATCTTCTGACTTGCATTTGTAAAATTTACTGCTACAATGAAAAATATATTCCTTTCGTAGGTCTTAAATATTAATATATGTGCCCTGCAGCCATATGACAGTGTACTACCATCCTGTCAGATCTTGTAACTAATGTGTGGATGAATGGAAAGATGAAGGCATACAATCTGGAGACTATGAAGGAAAATATGCATGATCCTGGAATAAGTGCTGGCAGTCATTAAATAACACTTTTTCTTTGAGTCAAAGCATAAAATAATCTCCTCTTAGTGCTGAATGAAATAGAAAAGAAAAATAATTTTCTTAAAATAGTAAAAGATAGTAACTTGAGCAACCTATCAGTTAAGGTAGTACCAATTTTTTGTTCTGCTGTGTTTGTCCCTTACATGTAAGCAGTGATGGTTACATGTTAGAAGATTGTCCTGCAAATATCTTCTTAGACAAGATCTAATTAAATGCTTAGGTGCGTTCAAGTCAACTGGTAGTTACCATGCCTTTAAAATCTTCTTCCTTTCCAGAGTTGTGATCAGACTCTGAGCTACTCATCAGGTTACTGTAAGCTACTCTACTGTATGTCAAGTACTAAAACTACTGCTTAGAAACCGGAGCATGAAATTCAGAGTATTGCTATTTAGAATGCATCTGTTGGGTTTTTGGTTTTTTGGGTTTTTTGTTGTTATTGTTGTGGTTTTTTTGGTGGTTTTTTTGGGTTTTGTTTTTGGGGGTTTCCTTAGTGTTGGTGTTTTCTTCTTTGGCTTTTGGGGGTTTTGTTTTTTTGGTTTTTTTTTGTTGTTGTTTGTTTGTTTGTTTGTTTGTTTGTTTTTTGTTGTTGTTGTTGTTTTGTTTTTTGGGGGTTTTTTGGTGTTTTTTTTTTTTATGGAAATGGTACAAGAAGTTTGGGGTTTGCTTGTACTTTTCATACAAGCAAACCCCAAACTTAAATGGTTGTTAAGGAGAGTGATACTCTGGTTTAGCATTCCAGGGGAAACTAGGATTCAAAGTTCTGCATGCTAAGAAAGCTCTTTAACTTCCAGGAGAAAGACTATCTAGTCCCTAAGAATGTTTTATCTCTCTCCTGTGTAATTGCTGAGATGATGGATCCCTGTCCTGCAGGCAGTAGATGAGAAAAAAATTCTATGGTTTTATATTAAACCTTCTCTGCCAAAGGGACTCTTAGATTTTGGTCTGCCA
Source organism: Camarhynchus parvulus (assembly GCF_901933205.1). Taxonomy (NCBI): domain Eukaryota; kingdom Metazoa; phylum Chordata; class Aves; order Passeriformes; family Thraupidae; genus Camarhynchus; species Camarhynchus parvulus. The sequence continues at coordinate 39,379,515 of NC_044586.1, read as the reverse complement.
GTATTTTGCACTTGTTGCTGTTGTTGTTGCTGTTGCTGTTGTTGGTTCATTCAATAGCAGTATAAAGCAAACTGGAGAAGAGCTTGAGGACTTGTGCTTAGTAACATTGAAGACAGTCAGTAGTCTAACAATTAAACAGAAGTTTTTCACACTATTTCCTGAGGAGGAGGCTATCCAGCCTACTAAACCTTTTTCTGTAAGAAGTACAGAAATTACAGAAATATAATTTTAGAACTTTCCATTTCCCTTCAAGGTAGAGAAATATATATATGCTTAATACTGTGAGAGTCTAATCACTATGGTGTGTAGACTGTGTAGTATCAGGAACCTGTGCCTTCCACTCATGAATGCCTCATTCCTGTTAGTATCATTAGACATGAGGAAAAGGCATCAGTGTCCAACTCAAGTGACCTTTGGGTAATTCCTATAGTCTTTAGAATTCACTGATGCTTAGGCACAAGTCAATTTCACATGTCCAGGTGCATGCATCAGAACCAGGTGCGCAGAAATCAGAGGAACTCTCATATCAAAAAGCATATGCAAAAACCTTGTCATGTAAGCAGCTGCTGTATACAGTTTAATTTCAGTGGTAACTTTGGACATTTGTAAGTCACCTAATTAATATTTTTTCTCTTTTTCTATTATTAATATTATGTACATGTCCAGTAGAAAAAATAGTATAACCACAGGATCATCCTTTCTTTTTCTTTCTTTTTTGTTTGTTTGTTTTAAGATAATGACCCAGTATTGGATGCAAGAATTTCAATTCACCTTCTTGAAAGTTGCTTTTCAAGCTGAAAGCAACACAAAACAAGTTCTGGAATTTTTATCTTAGTAAGTATGATTTTCAATAATGCAGAAAATTTTGGTCAATATTACCTTACTAGTGTTTGTATATCAAAAATTACTATGAGTAACATAAAAAAGTTTTGTCTTTATTGCTAAATGTTTATTTGAAATTCATCCTGCATTTCTTCATTAGTTTAATTAAACATCACAAACTGTAAATTTTCTCTTGTGTGGGGGGCCATCTTTTGTCATGCTACCTAATGGGACACTTCACAACTGGAATGAATTAGAATTAGATAAACATACTTCTCAGTACAGAATTGGGTGTGATAATATTGTCACAAATATGTGATGGGAAAAATCCCATACAAATTCCCATTGTCACAGAAAGTTATGAAAGACAAACTTTCTTGAGTCAGCTTGCCAACTTCTCAGTGATTCAATGATGCTCAATAGAGTTACTCTATTAAGTGAACTCTATTTACTTATTTTTATCTAAGAGACTGCATGTTTACAATCATAAATATATTCTTCAAGTCCAGGCATGTGGAATGTGAAGTACTAATGATGCTATTAGTCAACAAATCTCAATCTCTCAAAGCCTTTGTTTACATGCTGTCTTTATTTACAAAGGAAAATGTGTTTTTAACTTAATCATTTCCCACAGCTATATCAAAAGATTCTGAGAAGGTATTGGTGGATGTTAGCCTTTTACTACATGTCCCAAAGAGGAATCACATGCCAGTTCCTAAAACAGACTCCTATGGTTATATGCAGCAGTACATGCACTGTGTGCCAATGTGCATTGTCAAACTTGTTGAAATTTAATTTTAATTCCATTTTAAAACCGCTGACATTAGAAGTCATAATAGTGAAATAGTACAACTTTCTTTTTCCAGCATCTTCATTTCATTAAGAACCAGCACTTTTGTGGTTAAATGTGATTAAATGCAGCTTAATTAATTTCTGTAGAATTTTGAGATACAGATTATGCCAAAGATAAAGTTTTCTGAAAGTCACTGTATTGAACTTGAATAAACAAAGTTAATTTATTGAAAATTATAGTTTGACATGTCTCTGAAATTTATAGGAATGAAATCATCTTCAAAACCTCCTAGGAGTTAAAGAAGAAAATTGTATTTGGTGTAATAGGGAGCATTTGTGATTTTTTAATGCAAAGCAATGTGCTCTACATGCTTGCTATCAAGAAACCTGTTCAATCTTCACCTGCCTTTGGGATGACACTCCTGATGACTTTTAAAATGGGAGAAGGTGGCTGTCTAGGAGACATTGGAATGCATACAATGAAAGTCTACTATCTGTTGTGAAGCTTTGCTGGGAAATTAGGAAATTTCCTCTGTAAACATTAATCTGGCTTTCACAAGAAAACATTTTGATTTTGATGAAATTGCATTTATATGCAATTGTGTAACCAAGAGTTAAGTATTAAAAAAAAAAAACCACTAAAATTATATATTTTAAGAGATCTTTCTCCCCCAGATTTAGTGGTTTTTTTAAAAGTTTTATACACTATACTTTAGAATAGGGTGAAATGAACACATTTTGCTATGGAGTTCTCTTGCATGTAGATCAAATGTTTTGTAAGTCCGTAGAGCTATAACCTTTGATTGTTATATTTATGTCTCACATTGTTCCTGAAAATAATTTATGAAAGCATACCTCAGATTTACATTTGAGTAATGTTTCTTTTTTACATTTTGATAATTTTTTTTGTAAAAAAGTTGTACGTGTTTGCAGAATAAATGTGGTGGGTTTTTTTTTTCTATTTATTTAAAAAGTTTCTGTACTAAAGGTAATAAAATCATATATGATTTTGCTAAGCTTTGTAAGAGGCTTGCTGAATCTGTATATAAAAAATAGCATTCCATCCAACTTAGCCAATTATATATCTAAATGTCTGTGGTTAGGGTAATTTTTTTCTAAGCAGCTCCAGGTGAAAATATAAAGAGGAAACAGAAATAGAACAGATGACAGGGTCCCAAAGTTTCCTTGTTCATTTCCACAGGAAGTTGCAATACTGATATCTATCCATTAACTAAGGCAGATGAAAGCTGGAATTCATTCATTAATGAATTCAATTGCTAATGAATCTCTCCGGAGACTTTGCATCTAGAGAACATCTGCTGCACAAAAGAGTTTCTGCAGCTATGAATGACATGTCCTGTTCATGAAATATACTGTACTGAAGTTGGTTTCTCCTTTAAAATCTTACCCAGGGACAGAGCTAGTACAACCACTGAAAGAGCTGTCCGGCAAATTGTGTTAGTGAAAATAAAACAAGTTCTGTTGCATTTATCATCTTGTTGTTTGAGGTTTTGGTTGTTTTGTTTGTCTGTGGATTCCCTCACATTTTAACACCATGGCAAATATTAAAATGTAATTATAATGTATTAATATAATGTAATTAAAATGTATTAATATTTTCATGTTAATTTTTTCCTTGCCTCCTCAAAAGGTTCTGGAATTTCATAGCAAAATTAAGGTTAAAGATCTAGAAAAAATAAGGGCAATTTTTTCCATTTAACACCAAGGGGGAGAAAACCACCTTTGAGTTGATCTCACAGATTTACATATCTGAAAACAACTGTCCTCTTTTCTTAAATTTTGAGTGCTTACAATTCCAAAGCTGACTAATATTTTAGAGAGTTATTAGAAGAATTCCCATCCTTAACATTTGACAAACATAAAAAGAATCATGCTAAATAAAAATATAGCCACAATAAATTGGTGGCTGAGGGAGCTTAGCATATTGTATCCAGGTACTATTAGGGCTATAAATAAAAAGCAATTTATTTTTATGACCTTCTCTATTAATTTACCATTGAATTATTTTTCTCTGATATTATCTGAAATTCCTAGGTATGTTTTTTGTTAGCTTATTTTTCAGGCTCATATTCTAGATATTTTGCGGGGTTTTTCTCTACCTCTCTTCCTCTCTTCCCCTCTTCCTCTCTTTCTCTCTTCCTTTCTTCCTCTCTATCTTTCCTTCTTTTAGGTCAGAAGTCTTTTTTTTCCAGTCTCCCCTTCTCATTCCATTAGTCTTTTAGTTACAAAAAACCAGCGTTCTATGCCCAGCAGAAGCTTTGTGACACCCACCACACCATCTTCTTCAACATTCTTGTGGTTGTAACTATTTCAGCACCTGCTCTTTCTTCCTGCCTTGGGTGGTTACGTATGTGTATTTTCATACACATGCCGTCTTGGTCTATGTTAGTAATAGTAAAGATAAGCCCCAGGTTATATATTCATTACTAAAGAATGAAAAGAAAGTTTTTCTTTTTAGTTCCTTTTCTGACAGCTGCCTGGACTGGTTATTTCTGGACATACAGAGCATCTCAGCTTCATGGCTGCATCTAACTTTGATTTAACAGAGAGAAAAGATGTTTGCCTGAAGACATCTAAGAGGACAATAGAAAAGGCAGTACTTCTTTGCCCTTTGTGCCTACAGTGATGGGGGCTTACATCTCTGAAAAAAAAAATGTGAGGATGGTCATTCTAACATGAAAACTTTGTTTAAAAGTTACAAATTTTTTTTTTTAATTACTATTTGTGAATTAAGTGATCTGCACTTCAGAAAACAAGATGCTAATGAGAACACAGGAGGACAGTGTGATAAAGTATTCAACAGCCTTCATATTATTGAAAGGATGTTGCACAAATCAGAAATAGTGTTATCCTGTTTCTATGTTCCCTTTTCTTCTTTTCTTCCTAGTTTTGCCCTTCCTGAGAAAAAAACTCTTTGTGCTATTTCTCCTTTGCATCAGCTCTTTGGTTGGATTAGTCAGGAAGCTCATCACCTTGTGTCAGCACGAGTGCAGTTATACAGAGTTCATGTTGAGCCATGTCCAGTCTTTCAAATCATCTTATTATCCAACTGCATGGTGAATTCTTTGTTTGATGAACAAATGCTCTTCAGCAAAAGACCTTTGTGTGCAAAGGATACTCCTATTCCTCCTCCTTACTCATTTTAATTGATTGTTCAGTGGCTTGGAAAACTAACTTCCTTGTCCTGTTGAAACCCATGCATTTCAGACCACCCGAGGCAAGTATAGACGGACAAAACCAGTGTTTGTACTGTGCTGTGTACAAATTGCAGATATTTTTTTTCCTGTGAACAAAAATAAAGAATAAAAAGCATATGCTGCAATGCCAGTGGGATAACTATCAATCTTACAACTGCAGGTAAGTTAAAATAAGAAGCTAATAATTTATGTACTTCTCACAATATCCATACAGCTTTTTACATTTTACTAACCTTGTAAAGAAAAACATTGAGTACTTAGTTCAGCAAAAAATGTCAGGATAAATTTGCTTTATTTTTTATATTTTTTCCTTCTCAATTTATAATTTTGTGTTACCAGAAAATTAAATGCCTGGTTTTGTGTCCCCCACATCAAGCCAGCACCAGATTTTGCTTCTCCTTAATTGGCTGAAGAAGGATTCCTATAAAATAATCAAATTTCCCTTGATTCAGCACATTTCTCAGTTTGTTAGCTGCATGAATGAATAAGAATTTAATAATACCAGGAAAATTATGCCATTCAACAATGGAGTGGGACACTTTACATGGCTTCATCTCTTGCCACAACAGTTTTGCTGTAGGGATTATTTTTTAAATTCTTTTCCACAGTTTTTTTATTATGGAAACTTTAAAGGTTGGGAGACAGGAGGAACCATTGCTTTTCAACCTGAAATAGAGAGGCTCTGTGAGAATTCCAATAGTTTCACTGATCATTGTTAACTGGAGTTTTGAGCCTTTTAGTATTTTGAGGCAATCAAAATTGATGAATGCACTGACATTCAAAATTTCACCCTCAGTCAAGCATTAGAATTTTGTGAAATAAAATATACCATTTCTAACAGCCCTCTCTCAACCTCCAAAACACATATGGATTTCAAGTCTTTAGTATCATGTGATTCATTCTTGAGGATCCACTTCTGTTTCCTTATGACTTGCCAATTTAGACAGAGTTGGAGATGGTCCCCAGTAGGATCTTGAATGAATACCAAACTGCAGTCAAATCAAGGGACAAAACATAAAAACTGCATAAACTACACACTAAAAATCCCTGGTCCTGTGGAAAGCTGACTGTTGCTTACTAGCATTATGAATTAAAAATCTAATAGACTTTTGTGCTCATCATAAGCTGGTCTGTCACATTAAAATACAGTAAATTTTTTGAATTGTTTTATTGTCAAGGTGGCTGTGTGCCACCAAGAGAAAGGAAAATATAATCTGAGCCCCAATATACTAATTAAACCAGATGCATGCTTTTTCTGGAACAGATATAATCAAGTATTAATTATTGGGGAAGGTAAAACTCCCTAGAGTCACCTTCTTGGAGTCGGTCCAAACAAGTTGTGTTGAGTACACCAAAAATCAACATGACATGAATGAAAGAGAAAACAAAAATACTTTAACTTCAAAACAAGTATTTTGTTATGCTGTTGGAACTAATTACATACCTGGAATATATGACCTCAGGAGATACAGATGCTGCTACTGAATCTGACTTAATTTCAGCAACATAAGGCTCAGTCCTCCAGCAGAATCCTCAAAGAGGGGTTCAGTGCTCTTGCAGGCTTAGCATGGAGCAGCTACAACAAGGCAATGAAAAAGGATAAGCAAAGAACGTGTCTGAGGCGATCTCTGATGCCTTGGCAGTTGAATAAAGGCTGCTTATTAGGAACCTTTTAGCTGGGTGTCAGTACAGGCATACAAGCATTAAAGAGAAAAATAACTTTGTTTTGAGTATTTGAAAATACCCAGAGAAAATGGTATTAGGTAAGGGTAATGGGGACTCAATCAACTCAATGGGGACTCAATTCCTCAATACTTACAATATCGTCCAGTTATGGGTAAGACTGTGACAATCTGCCTTGTTCTGTCAAAGGCACTTCTGCAAGCCCTGTAAGATTTATGGGGAAAAAAATCTGATAAGGAAGAATGTGTTGAACTATATACCAGTGGCCTGAGGATATAGTCTGTTAGAGAGTCTCTACATATAGGCCTATATTCTAGTCTCTTACAAACCTTTACACTTACTGTATTAAAGAAAAATAGGTGTATGCACACCTGGACACAGGCATAAGGATTTGTTTTTGAAACCACTGAATTACATTATTCATTATGCTGCCTCCTCTGGTGGTCGTAGACTTGAATGAAATTACCATGACTCTGAAATCCTGGGCAAATGTTCTTTAGAATGAACTCCGTCCTTTTTCAGGGTCTTCAGCTGGGTGGAAAGATAATCAGTGCTTGTGTACCTCCTCCAATCTGTCTTTGAAGTTTGATGTAGTTTACAGTCACTAAGTGGCTAGATGGTTATATGGAGTATTTGTGAGCAAGTGTGTGGGGTAGTTTTTGATTCAAAATTGGAATTGTCTTTTACTTAGAATGCTTCCAGGGTTGAAGAGTATACTGCCTGAATTTATCTCAAATTATGCTTATTTTGGATTTTCTCAATTTATCCTTTGGTTATTTTAGCTCTAGTAGGGAAAATTCTGTAGCAAGTCTATTGGCTGTTTATAATGTTGGCTACTGAATTCTATATTAACCTTACCTTAATCTTCTGGGCTTTATTATAATACAAATAATAAATAATCATAACTTGAGTATTTGAGCTGCATAGTATTTCCTGTCTTCTCCTCTCCCAGGACTGAAAGCCTTAGGAAGGTTCTCAGGAGAAAAATTCAACACGGCAATGGCTCCAACTTTCAGAGATCCACTCCTAATTTCTCTTAGTTAAACAGAATGACTGAGCTGGCCTTGTGACTTCATCTGTGTCACAGAGGCAAACACTAACACATCATTCATAATAAGCTACCCTCCATGGGTCAGAGAGCTAGGGGCAAACCTGGAAGGCTTTACAGGTATGAGTAGTCCCTGTCTTTTTTTCTGACATTACTAACTTGGGTCTTACACCTTGAGCTTTACAGCTACTGGTAATATGCCCTTCCAGACATAAGTTGTTTCAAATGAGCAAAATTGGAGTTTCATGCTATGTGACTAATTAGAATAAGTAAATCTTGTCTCATAGCAACCTAGATCTGGTGATGGACACATGCCAGCCCAGATGGTTTGGGAAGGAATTTTCCAGTTTAAAAGAATGAAGTACTGTTGCTGAGCTGCTTCAAACTATCATTCAACAGGAATTTTGGAAGCCGTCTGAGAAGTGATTATGGTGAAATCTTAACAAATGAGAATCTCCAAAATTGTCATGCTCAATTGTCATCACTTGTCAAGGTATGACTTTTAAATAATTCATGGCTGTTACATCTTATTCTGCCTATGTGTGCTAAAAATAGTATTGAGCAGGCATAAACTTGGGAATACTGCAAAACAAATAAGATCTACAAAGTTACAAATTATTTTTTTTTAATATAAGATTTTTCTGTTATTAGTTGCAGTCCATAGTTCTAAAAAGCTGTACATACAAACTTTTAGAGGAGATTATTATAGGAGATTTTGTAAAATTAAAAAAAAATTCAAATGTGCAAACTCTTAAATATAGATTGATTGGAATTTCATAATTTATGGCAATAGTTCAGAATAAGTATGTGGAAAACTCCAAAATATATCTGTGCGCTAGACATATTGTTACAGCAACCTCATCACTTACAGATGAACTTCTGATGTCACTAATATAAAAGATACCAGTATTTCAGCCACCAAACATGGGGAAACTCCCAACATTTCAATGATTTTTTGTTATCTAGAAATTTTAAAAGAAGATGAACTTTTCTGAAGCTCTTTCATCAATTCTGTTTTTTAAACTTTGAAGAGATTATGAAATCTCTGGGAAAAGAGCAATGTTATTAGTTTCAATGAAAACTCTATATCATAATTCCTTCTGCATTTTAAAATCAAGCACCAAATTTGTCTCAAATTAACAAATTGACTTTTCCATTGCTACATATTTTGTTTCCGCTTTCTTACTATACCTAAAAAACTGAATATTTAGTAGCATTGAGAGGAAGGAATTCCTTATGATATTAATTAGTTGATCTTGCTGCTTCATTTTAGAGGTGAGGACACAGATTGATGATAAAAATGTGTCAGGGTTAAAAAAACCCAAGCGTTTTTTAATTATCGTACCACTTTCCTGTGTATCTTCCCTTCTTTTTGTAAAACCGTTCAATATGAAACATGAAGAACTTACTTTAAAAGACTGGTTTATTATGAAACCCCAGAAATAATTTTGGCAGGCACTACATATGCTAATATATTCCCCAACTGGAATTTATCAGTTCTAGGGTTCCATGAGTCAGAAGAGAAAAAAAACAAAGTTTCAGGTTTTGTTTCAAATTTTGGCTTAACAGCATTAGAAGGGCCTTGGTTTTTCTCAGTAATCTAAAAGAAGTTCCTTGAGAATACATGTAAGGTGCAGAAATGCATATACATCTATTTACATTCTCTTTCCTTGATGGAATCAACATTTAATTATGTGTCAGAACTAAAATGACCGTATTTCACCAGTCGCTTATCATTCACTGTAGATCTAGAGTACAATTTAATCTCTTAACACTTTCCAGAGTTGTACTTGCTTAGAGCCCTCAGATAAGAGAGAAAAATAGATCATGTCATTGCCTGCTTAGGACTGGAAGAACAATATTTTCATATTATAGAACAAACTCACAATTTTCCCCCAAATACCAGCAAACCACAAGGCAAAAAAAAGAGCTACACTGACAAAGAGGTTTACAGGGGAAGATGGGATACGTCAGGCTGCAAAAATAGCTCAAAACATTTGTATCAGAACATACTATGTGTATTTTAATTAAAATGAAGAAAAATTAGCCAATTTTCACTCATCAGCTCCTTAAACTACCATACTTTTACTTATGCATTTACTTATACTACAGGATTTTGCTTAGGAATTTTTCCTCTAATTTTTTTTATCTTTTGCTGCTATTTTTCTTTACTGGAGAGAGAAGGAATAGAACTGTATTATTTTAAATTATTTTATTTTTTCCTCTCTGTTTTCACAAAAATAGGTGTGATCCTATGATACAAAAGTGGTAAGTATAAATTCAAGCCCTTGTGATACAACATCTGAGGCAGAACTTTTCTTAGTAATGAAAGAGTCAAGAAATCTAATTGTTCTGTAACACACATTCTGGTTCTTTCTTAAAATAAGACAAATTTAGAAAATACTGCATGTAACTGTGTACTTAATCATTTTGAGAGCAAACTCACAATAGTGAGCAAATTATAAAACTGTCTTAAGTCAATTCAGTAGCATCAGAGAGTTAAAAAAAGTATTGAAGCTTCAAGACTATAAAGGCTGGATTAAAACTAAGCGTAATACTTGTAAAGATCCTGAACAGGAGCTGACAGGGAGATCTGATTTCCCGCTGCTACTACATACTACTTACTCCATTCTTAGACTTCAGTGACAAAGTTTTCTCAGGTTTCTTTTAATTTTTGGCCCTGAAGCTTACAGGACAAAACAGGTGATGTCATCAAAACCAAGCCTGACAGACAGTTCAGAACGAATGTGATAAAAACTGCACAAACTGTCGTCCAAGGGTTTCTTCACACCAAAGTCCTTGGGAACTAAAAAACCCATTGGACATGCATATATGGGCATTTTGTCTGTGTATATGAGTGTAAATCAATAAAAGGAAATTAAGATTAGGAGAAGAATATCCAGGATACATCAATTTATTTTGAATGTCAGATGTCATTGTTTAGGCAGATAATGTGACTGCTTGCTGAGGTTTCTGAGCAAATCTCCAAACCTAATCTATTTTCAAGTTCTGTATCAGTTTAAAAACTGAGCTAGAATATGAATTTTCTCCTGAGAGGAATGGATTGACGCACGAAATCTGTTATAGGAGTATATGGGAATTCTTTTATAAATTACTAAATACATATAAACATGTAAATATTTTTGTGAAATTGCAATGAGTCAGGTCTGCAAACATTGTCACTGAAAGGTCTTGACCCTTCCAGTTCAGTACAGCAGAGTTTAGAAATATCTTCCTAGGGGATGGTATATAGACACCATTGTAATCCTGAGTAGCAACATAAGAATCAGGAATTGTTATTTTAGGAAATTAGACTGTCATGAATGAATTTGGGTAAATCAGTAGGTTTATTTTCTTCTACTGTTATTTTTAAAGTATATTTCTCTTTTCTTCTTGACTCTAACATATGTGAATATTTTTTGTTTTCTATTTATCTCAGCAGTTGCTCAGTACTTCTCTCTACTCCCCATTCCAAGAACTGACAACTGCCTCAGCTGATCATCAGCTCTGCTTAAAACTTCTCTTCAGAAAGTGTTCTTCTTTTATAGCAAGGCCATGATAGATTCAAATGTCTACTCTCTCGGACACAGAGAGAAAACTAATGAAATTTAAAAACTAATACCTGAGTGTTTTCAGAGCTACATTTAATTTCTACAGTCCTGTCTGGTCTACTTGGGAATTGTTAATGTTATAAATAGAGACAGTAAGGCAATTTGAAGTAAGAGATGAACTGCACTCTGGTAAACTTCATGGGAGGTAAAGGTATGCTACTACTGCCCTTATGGGGAAATGACAAACCATTGACCTAAATTCTCCAGAACAGAATGATTCTCAGCAACAGTAAGAATTAATACGGATGAGTCAGTCTAAAAACCACTGAAATAATTTAATTCCTTATCCAGTTCCTTCCTTCTTAAAGGTAGTTCTTCTGTAAACTTGGAATGTCAATTTTAAGAGGTTGTATCAGAAATTTTATTTAATGCTTTCTGTGTCATATGTTCCATCCTTCAATTAAGCAGCAATAAAATAAACATGAGAAATAAGGCCTATTTCTGCTTCAATCAACACAGTTTATATAGTCTCACATGAGATCACAGAAGAAAATTCTAGTTTAACACTATCAAAATAAAACATAACTAGCCTAGGACATTTCAGAAAGTTCAAATAACCTAACATTATTTATTTCATTTTATTTGAAAAAAGTTTACTAGAAGGGAAAAAACCCCTAAAAATACATCTGTAAAGAAATTCAGTGTTCAATACTAGAAATGGTTCTCATGTCATTCCTGTACAACCATATTAGTCCAAAAACCCATGTAACTGTTGTCTGTTTGCTCTAAATATTCAGCACGTTTACCAGAGACATTTGTAGGAACAGAGAGACATTTCAAGCTTATTAAAAATTGTTACTGTGCAATGAAAGCAGAAAAGTATGGCCACAAGATGCAATATAATGACTTCTTTCCAGCTCAGTCTCTTTGCCCACTATAGCATCAAGTTATGTCCAGGATCAACCTCAGTTCTTAATATTAAAAACTTTATGGTGAGCAATCCAAAATCTCTTTGGAACATTCCTTGGTATTATAAATTAATCATTTAGACAAGTTCCAAGATTTTTAATATTTCTTTTCTACCGACATTAAAGAAATGCTCTTTCCTGGCATGAATGCTATGGAAATCAAAGTTAAATTACTTTCAACTCTACAGCATTTACCAACAGCCTTGGTTCACTGGTGAGGTTCCAGATGACTGGAAGCTGGCCAGTGTGACACCTGTTCACAAAAACTGTGGGGTGCAATGCTCTGGGCTGGGGATGGTGTGGCTGGACAGTGCCCAGGCAGAAAGGGACCTGGCGGTACTGGTGACAGCCGACTGAACATGAGCCAGCAGTGTGCCCTGGGGGCCAAGAAGGCCAGTGGCATCCTGGCCTGGATCAGGAATAGCGTGGCCAGCAGGAGCAGGGAGGTCATCCTTCCCCTGTACTCAGCACTGGTGAGGCCACACCTCGAGTGCTGTGTCCGGTTCTGGCCCCTCAGTTTGGGAAGAACGTTGAGACGCTCGAGCACGTCCAGAGAAGGCAACGAGGCTGGTGAGGGGCTGGGAACACAAACCCTGTGAGGAATGGCTGAGGGAGCTGGGGGTGTTCAGCCTGGAGAAAAGGAGACTCAAGGGTGACCTTATCTCTCTATAACTCCCTGAAAGGTGATTGTAGTCAGCTGGGGGTTGGTCGCTTCCACCAGACAGCAACTGACAGAACCAGAGGACACAGTCTCAAGCTGCATCAAGGGAAATATAGGTTGGATACTAGGAAAAAGTTTTTTATGGAAAGAATTATAAAGTTCTGGAATGGCCTGCCCTGCGAGGTGGTGGACTCACCATCCCTGGATGTGTTAAAACAAAGACTGGATATGGCATTCAGTGCCATGGTTTAGTTGAGGTGTTAGCACATGGGTTGGACTTGATGATCTTGAATGTCTCTTCCAACCTTGTGATTCTGTGATTTTGTAATCAATCCAGTGAGAGCAGAACATAATTATTGGACAGATACACTCATAGCAACAAGAGTTCATTATAAATATATTCACTGTAATGTGTTAGTTAATTTATCCAGTGTGCTATAAAGATATGAAAGCTTTCTGAAGCTTTTTTTAGCATATGAATGGAGCAACAACTTTGATGAGGAGTAGACAGTGAAATTTATGGATATGTTGTCTGACTCTGTAAATGAGGGCAGAAAATCAAATAGAACAAAATAAAAGTGATAGAAATTCAAATTCACTAGTTGTTCCAATTATTGTTTGTTTGCTTTTTTGTTTGTGTTTTGCCTAATGTGTTAGTCTCTTATGAGAGACAGAGTTATTTTTCAGAAGAATCAAATTAAAATACAACTTACAAGCACTCTCTCTGAATCTTGATTGAATGTAGCTGACAGCAAGAGGTGTCAGGAAACTGTCATAAGAATGTTACAATGAAAGTCTCTGAATATCAGGAATGTGATTGGGTGAAATTCAAAGGCATTGAAATTGTAATTTGAAGGACAAAATCTACATTTAATCTCATATGCGTACCTATATTCTGAGTTTCTTTGTTCTGCAACCAAGTAAAAATGCCATGAAAATACTGACTTGGCAGGTCTTCCAGTGGTCCCATTACTGGTAGAACTGGAAATCCAATGCTACTTGAGCTTTTATTTCTTGTAAGATTTTTCAGGGAGGAAAAACTCTGACAGCTATTGAAACCTTTCAGCTGATATTCCGTAGCCACAAAGTAATGAAAGGATAAAGTCTTCTTTCTTTCCTTCCTCTTCACACTTTCTGAATATGGGGGTGGTACTGAATGACTGCTGTCTGTGAGATGTAGATTTCTAAATAGTCTTCCTGGATTAATATCCATATATAATTTGTAAATATGCAAACACAGGCTAGGTCCCCCGCATAAAGCAACGTTAGGGTTCCTCAAAAGAGGTGGACAGAAGTGCCATGGCTTTTTGGATTCAATCAGTATTCGCTGTAGAGGTACAAGTGAAATTTTTCTTCTTCATTCTCACTGACTACAGATGGATGCATACTGCAGTCTCAGGACATCTGTCTCAGCTTGTAACTCCAAGTCTAATGATATCTGTTAGCTTAGAGACTCTTCAATGATTTATTTTGGTCCTGCTTCAGTGCGACTGCTGAACAAAGTCTGGATCCAAGAAATCTTACAAGGTAGCAGGATGCACAGTTTTCTCAGTGGACTATATTCAAACTCAGTGTAGACTGTATAGATCAACTAATCATATTTGTTCTAGATCAGAGTTCCTAGGCATAGTCAGGCTTTATATATTAACTACAAAAAACAAGTTTTGTCTTCTTTAAGCACAAAAAGTGCTTAAAACATTAATGGGAAGTCCAGAAGTCCTGCAAACAAGGAAGAAAAATGAAATATTACCATATTTTTAACAGTAACTAAATGGGAAGAGAGAAACCAATTTGCAAACACAAACCCACCATTCAGACTTCACATATGAAATAATCTAAATGTGCACTTATTGATTTGGTTTCCATTTCAATTCGTAGGTCAGTACTATTTAAGAAAATATATTTTCTTCTATCCTAAACTGTGACCGAAGTACTTACACATAAACAGTGTATGTGCAACTATTCTACAGGAACTAAAGCCAAATTCCTAGCTCTGCTACTCAGTCAGAAAACAAATAATGATGCAGAAGTTACCCACATAGAATGCATAATTAAAAAATATTAGTAAACAAAACTTTCCATTCTGTGCTCATTATTGACCTGAAAGAAATTGAATCCTGCAAAAGTTACATAAGAATAAATTGGACCTTGACTGAACTGAAGTAAGCACTGCTACATCATTCTCTCCTACATAATCACAGAAGGGACTGCATTCTTTTCCTTGATTCTTCTCACAGGTTTGTCTCCTACTTCTCCATCTGGTAAGTAAAATAAATGTACCTAGAGATGTTTTATTCTACTCTGACATGTCCATTATTTTCTCAAATTGTGACAAAACAAGTTTCAAATTACCTAAGAATACACCACAAAAAGTGTTGTCTTTTTAATTGAAACACATAGTTGATAATACAGTGTGATTATAAATGGGAAATTATTGAGGAATGGAATATTACATTTAATGTTCTAATTTTAAAAAGTGTTGGAAGCTAATAAAAAAAATCATAATATTAATCAGAAAATCAGGTTCTAGGCACTTGAGCACTGTTTTATTACACATTTATTGTTTTGTATTTTTATTTTGAGTATGTTTTCCTCTGCATCTTTTCTGCCTCTTTCTGGCTCGGTTCTAGGAGGTATCTTTGAAATTTAATGAAAATCAAAATTATAATACTGCAGCTGCTTCCATTCAAAATATTTATTATAACAGATTTTCTGAATTTTCCAGAGATATATTGCATAAACACTTCTTGGATAAGCAGCTCCATGCTTTGTCTGTGAAGTGTTCGAGACCACCATTATTGATACAATAAAAATGAAGTGAAAAGAGCATTGTTGATGTAAATAGCAAGCCATGCTGAGCCCTGAAGTAGGTTTGTCTTGAACTGCAGAAATTAGGGTATTCCAGGCCTACTTATATAAAACAATTATAATACTAGTACAGTTTTGGAACTTGGAGATAAAGCAAGTTGGGAACATTTGGGAACATTTGGGAATGATGATTACAAATGCAAGGTATAATTTTCAGTCTGTAAATAAATATATGTGTCATAATAAATCAAATTAAAACTCTAGTAATTTAATGCCAAAGAGGTCAAGTCAGGACAAGGTTAAGCTGAGATACAGCAATTTTCTAACAGATAAGTTTTGACAAGGCAGAGCTAGGAAAGCAGTCTGTAGGTCAGGATAAGTAAGGCTATAATCAGATTACAGCTGAGCTGAAGCCTCCAACATTTCTGGTATGTCCCAAGCTGAGTTTATTTAAATAGAGTTCCTGGGATGACTGGTGTGGGTGGAGGTTCCAGGTGAGTCTGGTCAGGGCCCTGAGAGAAATACTGGTGAAAGAAAAATTTCAGGTTATTAAATTCTTTTATGGTGGAGATAATTTGGAGAGGGATTGTTGTATAGGAAATGGAGCTGGATGAAGTACTGGAATAGAAGAGAGAGAAAACCTAGGTGATAATCTTTTTTTTATTTGTCCAGTAGGACAGATCTGAGGTAATCAGAGATTATTAAAACATCAGTAGAGAGACATAAAATTTTATTTGGTCTTTCCTTATGAGTAAGAGTTAGGCTGTTCTTCTAGCTGGGAAACAAATGAGGCAAAAAGATAAGCAGAAATGTAATTTGCATACTGTCTGAGAATATATATTTGTAAAAAGTAGAAAAAGCTACTTTTTCCTCACCTTTTATTTTTGAAAGGTGATGTAGTTGTAAGTGCCTCCCTCAGAAGTGTATAATTTAGCTATTATCTTAGTCAAATACACAGGTCGTATCTCAAGAAGAAATACTGATAGGACAGGGACAAAGATGAAATGATTTGGTATGTGCAAAACTAATACTATTAAGGAATGTACCAAAATAAATTAAGAAAAACTTAGAAAGGTAGAGCCACCAACCATTTAGGCAATTTGATAATTCCTGGTACTTTTCCCAAAGGTTTGATGGGGCAGTAGGACTGACCCTCTGGGGGGCTCTCCTGTAATGGGCAGCAAATACAGAATTGTTGTTGACATTTTCATCATGGTTTGTGCTGTCCATGTTCTACTTCCTTGCATATCTTTCTTCTGTAGAAAAAGGTAATACAAATTTTTGTCAAAACCAGATGACACTGTGATGTTAGGTTACTATTCTAATAAGGCTGTAGTATTTTATAGCTAGAAACTTCAAGGTGTTGAAAGAATAGTAGGGAGTAAGAAGAATACCAGCTTTAAAATAGTGTTTCCAGGAGCATATTTCAACTTCTAAATTCTTTCAAGGTATTTTCAAATAAAAGCAACTTAGTGGGCCAAATTTTATAGCAGAGTTGTTCCATTTTCTTGCACACTCACTTCAGTCCAGATGATAGGTTTGCTTTGACAGGATTTTAATTAGTTTCCATACGTGAACTTTTTGTACCATGTGGCTCTGAAATTTTCTGTGTGTATGGAAAAAACCCAAACAATTTAGGCAATTACAATTATTTGCCTGCATCAGTTTTAACATTCCAAAACCAGATGGCTTTGACAGTTTTAATATTCTTTGTGTAGGCATATGGTTGATCTATTTAAATATATATAAATATAATTTTTATTTATCTTTAGCAATATAGACTTTATTGTACCTATATATGTATATGAAAAGAATACAATATACAAATTTTTGTACATATACAACAAATAAAGGTAGATATTTTTATCTGTATATATATATTTACTGTTATCATTCCACATTGTTTGGGTTGACATTTTGCTCTCTGAGTAACTGTATTAGAAGAATAAACAAAGATAGACAGGAGGTCAACTGAAGGATTTTCAGCTGTTAAACCCAATTACAAGCAATGACTGAAATGAATTTTAAAATGCCTTTCCTTGAAGGGTGAATGTACTCTACTCTCCAATATCGGATATGACAATACTTGCAGGAACTTTCTGAGATGAAATAAGCTCTGCTTATTATTTCATTTGTTCAGGGAGGAGTAGGGCTTGTACTGTTTTGGGTTTTTCTTTTGCATCAGTTTCCTTCAGTTTTCGTGGGAGCACTGAAAAACCACTGTCAAGTGTACCATAATTTCCTGTATTCCCAAGAAGAACTATTAATCTGACAGAAGCAATTAATTTACAATACACAAAGCATAAAAAATGTTTTATTCAAAGTTGAAACAATTTAAAACAGCAAAATGAAATGTCAGAGGACAATTTGGTATAAATTACAGGGGAGGAAGCTCAGCTCCTATTCGCAAGAGAAAATGATTAATGACTTTTTTTTAAACCCATAAAATTCAAATAAAAGAAAGATATTTTCACTTTCAGGTCCTTTCTTTTATTCATTGTATAGTTGATTACATATTTCCAGTTGTATAATTAGCTGCTCTGCAGAATTTCTAGGTTTGTTGACTTATTTTTATGTAATCTGAGTAAAAATATTTTCATTATTTTCATCTCACTAATGAGTCTATAATTAACAGTCTTTAGAATAAATTCTAAAAGTGATGTTTATTACCTACAAAGATTTACTACCTACAATTAAAACTAAATGCATTATTGGTAAGGATTTTTTTTTTTTTTTTGATTCACAAAATAGTGGTCCCTTCTCTCTGGAATTTTCTACTTGTAACAAAAATAATTTTAAAACTTACAACCTGGTATAGAAAACCACTTATGCACACTCCTAAATTAGTCACAAATCACAATAACTTTAACACATTCATAGATTTTCCCTGGAAACAAAAATTAGACAACCTAGCCTGGCACTTTGTATGACAGAACTGGAAAACAATGCACTTTTTCCTTCAATAAGTCCTGGAAGTTGTTTTTACTAAAGACAGATCTACCAGAAGTCTGGTCTTGACTTTGTAACTTCAGGTTATGGTGTATTCGTCAGCTGAGTGTTTTTCCCCATTAATAGTGCATGAAGGTAATCTTTGATTTATGGGATTTAAATATATATTAAAAATTAAGGACCTATTTTCTCTGAAGGAAGCTATATTTGCATATCAAAATCTTGCAAATGGGCATTGCTGAGGGATCTAGATCATGCTAACATTCAACTTTGTTCTTGATCCTGCAGATGGCAAAAATCCTACTCATGTGAGTATGGGCGAAATGGATCTTAAACTATAGTGATTTCAGGAGAAGACTAATTTTACAAGGCAGACTTAACCAAGCAGGTAGCACTCCACTTTGTAATATTAACACAATTCTGATGGAGGCTTTCCCATCATTCTTTAATACCATGAAGATTCTTAAATGTATTTAATTCTTTTTCCTGATCTGCCTTATTCTTGAGTTCTGAGAAGGTATATTGGGTTTTCAGGACCATATCAAATACGAAGTCTTTTCAAACATATAACACTAGATCACATAATTTTGGAATAAGTTTTCAGATATGAGAAACTGCAGATATTTTGCATGTCTGCTAGAGAACAATTTTATGGATTTGGCTGTGGGTTTGGGTTTTTGGTGGGGGCAGGCATAGGGTTTTTTTTTGTTTGGGATTTTTTTCCCTGGGAAGAGAAGGAAAAGAAGGTTGACAAGAGCAGAGGTTCTGGTCTTTTTCCAAGTAATTTTGCCAAGTCTTTTTTAACGGATGTCAGCCTTGCCCTCAGTCTGTTGAAATTTTCTGTCAAATCTTATCTGTAGTTTTAATGACAGTGGTAAAAAGTCCATAATAAGAGTGATTTCACCCCTGTGGTCATGCAATTCAGTGACAATAGAAAGGGCAAAAGTCAATACAGGGCTCACAAGCTTGCCTGGGAACCCCAGGATGCAGGTTTGTTCTTTACTACCCTATTCTCTTCTAGGATTATTTTTTTTCACTTTTGCAAGTATGATTGCAAGATTCTGGTCCCCCAAAGGTTCCTATTTCACTAGCTGTTGAGTAATATGACTGAGAAGAAAAATATTACCCCAGAGATTCTCTGAAGTCATAAACTGGAAAGAGTTCAAACTGCCAGAATCTCCCACTTGCCTCACTGAAGGTGTTTCAAAAGCATGGAAAACCTTGATTTTAGATTGCAAACAACGCATAACACAAGACAAGGGAAGCTAAGAATTAATCTCTAGCATTTTGTCTTTTTTATTTCCACAACTCAGAACAGGAAACAAAGGTACAGTAATTAGTATGAGATAAAAGAAAGCAAATGAACCCTCAGTAGAATCAAACCCAAACATTTCCCTCCTTCTTTATCCATATACCAAGATGGAACCTCACTCATTCCCTCCATCACCTGGAACAGGGATTTGTTGTTTCACTGCCCTCTAAATAAATATTCGAGGTAGTAAACTGGTTTCTGTTTTTGTCCTAAATATTTGAGGATGAGGAGAGGGATTTGAGGACGTAATCTACCATTTCAAGTTGGGGTTTTTTGCCTTAAGGAGGTGTTCTGGATCTTCCAGACAAGCCTATACGCTGTTTTCCCCCCTCTTTTTTTTTTAAAGATCTATTTGTTTAACCTAACAGAAATACCTCATTTAATCAGAAAATAACTACTAGAAAACAGTTAATTATTTCAAGTAAAAATTTCTCTTTTCCACTTTATTCAATAAAATCTACTGTGATCCAGAATTCTGATTTCTCTGTTGGCAAAGTGTTATTTAAGCAGCAGTCTTCTTGCCACTTCTTTTTTGCTCCTTCCATTTAATTAATCAATTCTTTCTTGTACTGCTGTAGCTGCTAGTGGGGATCTAAGGTGAAAGAAAATATGTCAAAATGGTGAAAAAAACTTCTGCAAACCAACCAAAACCAACGCCTACCAATCAATCAAAAAATCCCACCCCAATCTCCCACTCCCCGGAGTTAAAAAACAGAAAGGTTAGCTAACTCTTTTGGGCTGAAAATCCAACTTTGTATCCAAGGGATACAAATTCATTCACCAGTGTCAGTAGAGATGTGTGTTGCTATGTCACCTTCCCATTCTCCCTCCTCAGTGTGCAGCTTGCATTCTGCTTCTCACCTGGTTGGCAGAGTTCCTGCCTGTTCCGTGGCTCGTGAAGGAAGCAGCTAAAAGACAGTGGCATTGCCCCACCAGTTTTATAGTGATGAGTTTCCTCACACAGCAAAATTTCCTAAGCAATTCTCCCACTCCTTCATTTTCACATTCTTACACAAGAGCAGCATGAGTTGAACTGATGGCCTGGAAACAAAAACTGCATTCTTTGTGTGGAGACACTTTAGGATGAATAGAAAGGACCACATGAGTCAGCTTGTAGCTATTGAACTTAAGTTCTTTAGATAACTTTTTCTATTTCCTGATAAAGCAGGAACAAACTGGCTTGCTTTTATTACAGTTTTGAAGGTGATGGCCTCCACTTCAAGAGGATTACTAAGCACTGGGACAAAATAGTAAAGTATAAACTGCTAGCAAGATCACTGATAATACAGTCTATTGGGCAATGTCTGCTGAAACAAATTGTTAGATGTCTTTCTTGTAAATTTATGTAAATCAAAATATGCATATTAGCATAAGTATTGCTAATAAAAAATGCTATTTCATTTAGACATTCTTATATTAGAATTTTATAGTATAAAAATTTGTATTTTTCCTCACAAAATACTACTAGTTTTTCTCCTTTCATTCAACATTTAAAAGGCTTTTCCAAGACAGTTAAAATGGCTTTACATGATTGCTTTATTTCTTTATAGTTCAGATTTTATTTTGTGTATTGTACAGCTTTTGTTTTGCTACTCAAAATGGCAACTATTTTCTCTAACAAATTCAGTCACTCTTGGTTTTTTATTCTCTCCAGTGTACCTGTGTAAGTCACCTACCACCATGTGCATCAACTTTGTTCATAAATAGAACAAAAGATGAAGACGCTCTTGTTTTCTTATTTTCATGGTGGTTTTGTTTCGTTGTGTTTTGTTTTCTTATGGAACTGCTTGCTGCATAATTACAGGCTATTCTAGCTTAAAAAAAATTCTTGACTGTAGAAGGTTGTTAAGAAGACCCAGGCTTCACAAATGATTCCTGTCTTATACAAGAAGTGAACCCAACTATCTTGCGCAAGCTCTGCTATCGTGTGATTGCATTTAGCCTTTTCTCTCTTCTGAGTGTGGGAATTGAGAAAGAGTGGAGCAACACACAAGGCTGTATAAAAGAGGAAAGCTAGATTCCCAGTCTTTTCAGCCATCAATGTACTTCTTTAAATACTTTAGGAAGTTAATGTGTGGGTACATGCAGCTGACCCATGTAAGAGTAACTTCAGTGTAGTGATTCTGTTAATAAGGTGTGTGATCCTCTGAAATCTCTGTTACCTTTGATGGTTCTGTGCAAGAAAAATTAAAATCAAAATCAAACACAAAAAGAGCAACTAGAAGTTTATTTAAGAGTATTAGGGACTATTTTCCAAGCCAAAAAATCAAAGTGATTGGTGAATGGCTTTGATTGAGGATTGGAAAGGATGGTTTTGTTCTCCAATCCTGATTAGGTTTAAAAATATTCTGTAGCATGAGAAAGTGAGCCAGACATTCTGAAGTTCTGAGCAATTGTTAGAAATGTAAAACCATGACATTCTATGTAATCCAGCCAATGAAGAATTCTATTCTGTAAGGGAAAGTGTTTCTTACATCTTCAATGAATAATAAAAAGATGTGGTTTTGAAAATTTGTCCAATATATTAAGGAAAATATGAATCATTAAGAATAACAATCTTTATATATTTTGTAATCTACTATAGCTTTGAAATAATTTTTCTTCTTAAAATGTGAAATTATTAATAGAACTTTTAAGTATTTTTGGCATACCTGACTATTTTTCTAATGCAAAGTGTTAACTGTTTTGGAGCTACATCAGCTTTATCTAGGTCTCTGGTATTACAGTACATCCATACAAATTATAAATACCTGCTCAAATATTATAAAAGTATATAAAATTATATTATTATTTTACGAAACTATTTTAATGATATAAAATATAAATATATATTTATTATATTTATTTAAATATATGTTATTAAAACTTCGTATTTATATATAAATATTGCAACTTCACAGTCTCTTTTTTGAGCTATTTATTTCAGTACCCTCTATTTTAGACATCAGAAAATTATAATTCATACTCTAAATAGTACGCTTCCTTTTACTCTTTGCCATTAAATTGTAGGTATTCAGATACAAAACAAACAAACTTTGAAGGCAGAGGTATCTGAACCCTGATTGCTAAAAATGATGGATGTCTGATTTGGGAATTACCTTGCTTATCCCTAAATGGGAAGTTAATGTTTCAATTAGAGGCTAGATGTTCTCTTTTCTGATGTATGTGAAGTGCATTCCACCCTCATTTGTTTGAGAAATGCCCTTCAGAACTGGAAGACATATTATTTGTAGTGCTGCTGTTGTTCTGTTTGGTTTTTGGGAGAAGTTTTTGTTTGTTTGTTTGCTTTCATTTTGTTGTTTAATTTGTTTTTGTTGGGTTTTCTTTTTTTTTTTTTTTTTTTTTTTTTTTTGCTTGGTTGGTTTGGTTTAGTTTTCTTTAATAAAAAAGACTTCTGGTTAGAAGGACATCAAGGGATAGAAGAAACAGTCAAAGTGATTCTGTGTATTTCATTTCCAGTACCTAAGAAAACCCAGTAGAGACCATGTTGATTTAAATCAGTCTTGCTGCCTATCATTGTGTATTAAGGGCTCGGAAAGCTACAGACGAAAAGCATTGTGCAGTAATTTTCATTGCTCCACTGGTATTCTTTCTTCATAATATATACATATATAGATATACAGCATCAATAAAAGGCAGATGAGCAAGGTTTCTTTATTCATTTCAGTGCAGGATGGAAAATGTGTACCTGGAAACAAAATGTTGGTAGGCAGGCATTATGGGGTTTGCATTCAATATGACAATAGACAACTTCAGCTGAATCTGCAAAGCTGGATCAGCACTCCAACTGTGATTTCAACAAAATTTCTGGATAGCAGCTAAAAATAACCTTCTGCAAACAAAAAATACAGACTTTTCAGAAATTATTAGCAATATACTTTTTAATGAGAATCAGATAATTGATAGTGCATTTTGCCAAATAATTTAGCCTATTGTTTTGCTCTCAAACCCTGATTGGTCCCTGGAACCCTATCCTTCAAATTCATATATAGTTTAATTCTCTTTGGCAATTAATTGTGTGCTTCTCTTTGAGACAAAGCCCAGCTGCAACCTGTGGCATAGCATGCTTCTGGGACCACAGGCTGTGCATGGTGTAAGTAGAGAAAGGTGGAGCCACTTAGCCCTTCCTCATCCTCTAGGATTACTCACAAGAACCTTTGAGAACTTTCACTCCCCTGATGCTATGGCTGAGGCCTGGTGTGATCCTGTGACTATAACAGTATTCACATGGACAGCAACAAAATCCTCCCATCATATCAGGAATTTCAAACTTCAGTATTCTAAATGGCTGATAATTATGTTTTAGGGCCACAGAAGTCTCATAGAAAACCCAGAGGACACACAGGTCAGAGCACTAGGAATGTATGCACAGCTGACCTACTTCAGAAGTGAAGTCCACAGGAGAATAAGCGTTGGTTTTCTCCTTTGTCTTGGCCTGGGGTCACTCCCATCAGTGCAGAATTTTTCAAATTAGTTTTGCTATTTGTGCACAGTCTCATTACTCCTTTAAAATGTCCAAGGAAGATGAACCAAGTCATTTAAACACACGTGCAAAAAAGAGATTTTTAAACTTTCCCGGGCCTTTATACCATGTTAGAGAGAACATTGAAGAACCAATAAGCAAAAAATGAAGTGGGAGGTCAGACAAAACCCCCAGCAAGTTTGCTGGGCAGCTTCTCATTGCGGCTGGTTGCAGATATGTGAAAAATTATCCATATTTTCTTGGCGGAACAGGATAAGGAATAAAGAGAATCTGTCTAAGCTGTGTTGTGGCCTAAGAAGGGATAACCTCACCAAATATTTCCCTTCCAGAGCAGGACAGGAATTGAATTTTATCTCTTGGTAAATCTCACCTGGAGGATGCATCTGGACGTTGGATTTAATGGCCACTACAGGCAGTTCTCTGCTCACTTTTTTAATCCATTTGTACTTCTAAGACATAGATAGTAATTGGACAAGTGCAAAAATATTAGCCATGATATCATCTCTCCATTCAAAGCTTAAATTATAACTTTTGAAAACTTATACAAAGGGAGATGGCAGCTAATAGGTTTTCAAAACTAATGCATAGCTGTAAAACAAAGTTATTACTCTATAAAAATGGAAGATCTCATAGGAGTGAAATCACATTACTCAGAATTTACAATATTTACAAACACTTCTTGTCTGCATATACCAGTAAATTATGAATTACTGAAATTCCATGAGCACATCAAAAAGAAATTATTTCAGTACACATAATGAGGCAATATTTTCTTTTATTTTCAGTGCTTATGTACTCAATTTTTTAACTTGAAGTCATTCATTTTCTCATAAGAGAATTAAGTAAGCTGCACTGCACAGTACTGTAATGTAATATCCATGTTCAGTGACAGAAAATTAGTCAAGATGTGAACCAGATATTCTGGTAAGAACTCACACGTATAAACTAGTTGATAAAATTTCTAGGGGAGAAGTACCTAATGTAATCTCTTGGCTTAATTCCTGAGAGGTCTTTTATTTATACAGTCCACCTTTATATAAAACTCTTCCAGGAGGGCAGGTCATTGTTCTTGCAGCTGGTGGAGATATATTTAATGTCAGCAGGAACTGTTGTGTGCTAAGTAAGCACAAAGGGTACTTCTCCACAGCTGACTACTGGAAAATGACAGCACCCGATGGGAAGTTAGAAACAGCAGGCCTGAAGCAATATGTTGAAAGATGGAATTCAGACACCCAAGGCTTGAGACTGTCATCATGCAAGGTGTCAAGCTAATAAAACAGAACCAGACTTGGCAGGCGATGAAGGTGGCAGCTCCAGGAACATCCTCAGGGGACACCACAACTGTGGAGAAGTCACCATGGTGCACAAATGGCAAATGTTTCAAATCCATCTTCGAGTCAGAATTATTCGGATTGTGTGGCTGCTCTTCCTCTAATTTCGGGAGGTAGTAAAGAGATACATGCCATTTCCAGGGCTCTTAGACATGCTGCCATGGTCTAAATATTTAGATTATAATTAGCGATCCCTTCATGTATGAATCACCTGACTGCCCCAGGAACAGGATTTATAAGTCTTAAAATAATGCAACCAGAAATTTATAAATTCTCCTTTATTGACTCTTCAATTAAGACAGACTTCTAAACCTTTCTGAAGTACTGTAGCACTCACATCTGTAGTTTATAGCCTGTATGCTGTTGCTCCTGTAAATTAGCATAGCAATTATGAGGAAAGCTAAATTTTCACATAAGGTATTAATTTCATCAAATGGTAACAAATAGAGGTAAAAGAATATGTATGCCACCAAAAAATAAATACTGATTACTCAACTGTGTAATGCTATCTGTAGTAAGGTGACTAGTTTACAAGAACCAATTTACTGGGAGAGTACACTTTATTCTATTTTATTCATTATTCACTTCTGCCAATTTGGAAAATAGTACAAGAACAGGTTAATTAAATCACAAATGTAACTGAGTAAAATACATGCCAGCAAATTAAACACAAAAAAATATTATTTAAAAAATGTTTTGTAGAATTTAGTCCAAATGGCCTAACTTTCTCTGGCATCCCTTATATTCTGGATTTAGGCATTGCCAAGAGCCCTACAACTTGCCATCAAGAAACATTTCTTTCAATAAAAACTCAACAATAATAATCAAGTACAAAATTAGGCAGAATAATCTTTTACTTAGTATTGTTTCTTACTAAAATATTTCTGCAAATATGTCATAATTAATAAACATATTTTCAGCTGTATTTCACGTAATTAATTATATGGCAATAGAAAGTACCATTGATGGTACTTTAAAAAAATTAAATTTTCCCTTCAGATTTGCCACTACATAAGATAGTCATAAAAGGTGTTCTAACTTAGTAAATTGGAAACTTATAATGAAAACATCTGTATATTTAATTATAAAAGAGGTCCAGCAAAATCCTTTCTGTCAAGATGCTCACTTGCTTATGGATTTTATTTATTTACTGCTGAGATACCTACTGTCTGCTGCCAAACCAAATATTTACTTCAATCTGTTATCTTGAAGACAAAGGAAAAAAAACTGTCAATGCCAAAGTACCTATGAAGACTCATTGGAAATGCTGTTTCATGGTTCATACAGCAGCAATAAAATGAGTTCTCTAATGGAATTAGGTGGATGAGTTACATTATTTGGAAGATGAGACATTTGAAAAATAACTGTGGAGCTCAATGTTTAGTTATACATCATTTTTTCCAATGAAACTTATGAAAGGACATTTATTCTATTATTGAAGATTGTTCAAGCAGAGCTTGTTTTCATTCATTATTATTATTTTATTTTGCAGTAACAATAAAGGAGCATAACATAGGAATTGTATTGGTAAGAGTCTGAAAATTGATTGGAAGACAGTTTCACAATATTTACGATTTTATCTGCTACCTATGCTGAGAACTACATTTAGGTGTCTTAGATGCTATTGGGACATATTGCATTCTCTTCAAGCATTTTCAGAATTCAGGTAAAAGCAGAGGAGGTATTTTTCAAGTAAAAGGAAAATAGAATCACAGAATATGCTGAGTTGGAAGGGACCCACAAGGATCCCTGCACAGGACATCCCAAGAATGACGCCATGTACCTGAGAGCATTATCCAAACATTTCTTGAAATCTGTCAGCTTTAGTGCAGTGACCACTTCCCCGGGGAGCCTGTTCCAGTGCCCAAAAACCCTCTGGGTAAAGAACCTTTTTCTAATATTCCACTTGGACCTCTGTTGACACAACTTCAGGCTATCATCCTGTCACCGGTCACCACAGAGCAGAGATCAGTGTCTGGCTCCCCCCTTCCCTTAGTAAGGATGTTGAAGACCACAATGAGGCGTCCCCTCTGTCTTCTCTTCTCCAGGGTGAACAGTCCAAGCAATTTGTTGGGGTCTCTGTGCAGGGTCTCCATGCCTTCAAGGCAGTCAACAGCTCCTCCCAATTTTATATTTTCTGTGTACCTGCTTTGTATCCCTTCCAGTCCTGCGTCCAGGTCACCAATGAAGATGTTGAGGAGCCCTGTGGAACCCCACCTGTGACACATCACCAGTCTGATGTGACCCCATTCATTACTGTCCTTTGTACCTAACCTATGAACCTGTTGCTCATGCATCACATAAAGTGTTTATCCAGCTGGGTGCTGGACTTTTGTCCAGAAGGCTGCTGTTAGAGATGGTACCAAAATCTTTGCTGAAATCCAAGGCTTCCCCTGATAAAGGGGTGGATTACCTTGTCATAAAAGGATTGATTTACAACCAGGACTTTCCTCTCACAACGTCATGCTGGCTGTGACCAATGACTGCATTGTCTCTCAAGTGTTATTCAATACCTGCCAGAATAATCTTCTCCAATCATCTCTACCAGGGCCTGAAGTGAGACTAACAGGCCTGTTATTCCTGTGGTCCTCCTTGCCCTTCTTGAAAATCAAGACATTTGCCAGCTTCCAGTCAGCTGGGATCTCTCTAGGTTCTCAAGACCACTCAAAAATCATCAAGGTTTTGCAATGACAATTTTTTTCTTCTATTATTCTGAGCTGTATATCATATTAAATTGTCTGTGGGACAGGAACCTGTTAATTGTCAGCACAACATGTCTGTAACACATTTATTTTCATTACTTTCTATATTCTAAGTTGATTTAAAAATAATTGGCCAAATAAAGTGATGTCTTTTGGAGAATTCAATACATATCAATGTAAGAGGTAGACCAAACTATTGTGATGACCTGGTAATTTCAGTATGGGATTGAGAATCTAAATAAAGTATCTTACTTCTTACAATGAAAGATTTTGGTTTGGAGGTTTGTGGGTGACATTTTTAGACAACTTTGATGCTTCTTGTGAACTTTGGCCTTGCCCTTAGGTTTAAAAGACAAATTACCAAAGGTTTATCTAACTCAGACTACCACGTCAAACAATTGGAATCTGTTCTATTCCCACACCTAGGGTAAATTCAAGAACCCATATGTTTGGAGTAGATATGTTATTATCACATGGGAGATCACAAATGCTATATTGCTCCTCATATAGGAAACTAAAATTATTACAAATCTGAAAACCTGTGCTAAAAACTTGTCAGGGGAATAAGATCACATTCAGATCTGATATATCAGCTGTAAGAAATGAAATTAATTGACTGTATTAGGAAAGCTATAATGTGTTTTGCAGACAGTAAAGAGTTATATTAACAGGTGTATTTAAATTTAGAGAACATAACAATACAGAAGTTAATAGGATTTCTAGATTTAGATTTGATATGGGCTTTTTTGTGAAGAACATTTTAATGTGCTTCAACTGAAGCAGGATTTTCCAGTAAAATAGAGTTAATGCCAGCAACTCCTTCAATTGTTTTTCAACCTGTGTGACAAGTCTTCACACACAGTGTTTTATTTAGGCATCATAGTAGCAGGCAAATTGATCTCCTCTTGTTGACAAGTGCCAGTTAGTTTAAGGTGAAGTCCCACCATTATTTCAGCTGGAGGGGAGTAGTATTAGAGCATCAGCTCTGGCCATGAACTGAGTTTGTGTATTATTACTGAAGCTAATAAGTTTCATTTCACAAGCATGTACTTATGCAGATGAATGGGTGAACATCCCTGACCATACACTGAGATCTTGCTTAGTAGAACTGAATGTTAAATAAATGTATGGTCTGCTATTTTCTAGGTCAAACTAACAGTCATTGAGCTATATGTGATTTTGCTTCTGCAGGTGCTGAATTGCTCCTCTGCTGTCATGACAGGCAGGGGATAAAACAGCCCTCAGCAACCCCTTTTATATGTCCTCAGTGCATAATAGGATTAAGCTTGTTGTCATTTAAAAACCTGAAACCGCATCTGCCTCATATATAGTGTTTTGTAAACAATAGCACTACTGAAACTAAAAGAAGGGTTGGTATGGAGAAATTTAAGTAAATCTGACAGCTACAGTGGTGCCACAGAGACTGAGCAGGCAGTGGCTTATCACAAGCTGCTGCATTTTGGGTTGGGTATTTATCTTTGCTGGTAGAAAAGAAAAAATCAGTAGTCACTCTCCTCTCCCTCACTTATGTTCTTTTGCAGGCAGTAGCAAACCCCACCAACACAATCCACATCAAAGAAGAATATTATCCCTTTGCAGGTTTAGGTCTGCTTTCCACTCTAGTTTTATCTTTATACATTTAAAGGGCAGAAGGAATTGTCTTAAATATCTTGTTTGGTATATATGATTTTAGTAATGCCACCACATTCCTTTTTCACAATTCTCCAGTAGATAAAGTACCCTGAACGTGAAAGTCCATTTCCCCATTTTCTGTGTAAAGATTCAACCCTCTCACTTACCAAGGATATTCCCTTGTTAAGACCTTAAAAAATACAATAAATACTTTTGTAGGGCTCCAGAGACTGCACTATTTATCAGTGAGTGTGTGGAAAGCCATTTTTAGTTGCAGTGCTCACTTGCACCTGCCAAAAAAACCTGTACTTGGGCACACCATTGTATCCTACACAATAAGTGGTCAAAATATAGCTAAGGTGCACTTAACATCAGGAAGCTAAAAATTACTTCTGGGACCACTTTTTTAATGTCACAATAAAATAACTTGAACAGCTTAATAGAACAAAGAAACATTCTGATATTTGACTGGGGGAGAGAAAATAGTTTCTAATATTATTATGTATTATTTCTATTTTTACTTAAAGATTTATACCCTACTGGGTCTAAGGGCTGGGACACTGGATTTCAAAACTAAGAGTTCCGAATATGACTCCTAGCAAATAAAAGCATCTGGAAATGACTAATTGCCAGAAAATAAAGCATATTTTATGTGTTGCTACTTAACATAAATAACTGTGAGAAGTAATATCTTTCTATATGGTAATGCCACATCTATCTTCTTCCAGCATAAATACTTGGCTTCTCATGGTAGAATAATAGTTATGAAAAATTGAAAAGTAAAATAAGAATAATGAACTCTTTACTATGTGACAACTTTTTTCTAGATCATGGTGAAATAGGATTTTTAAGAAAAGTTGACTGAAAAATACTATATTCTGAATATTTTAAAGGTTTTCTCTTTGTTGAAATTCTATTTAAGGGAAGAATACCACGATATTAGGAGCACTTTGAAGTCCTGTCACTCATCCATCTAATAAATGTCTCTATGTATTATCAAATGTATTTGTTTGCTTATTTTAAGTTTTTAAAGCTACAGAAAGGTCAAGAAGGAAATTAAATATTTATGTTATCTAAATAAAATATTTCAACATAATTCTATAAGGTTTTATTTTTGGAAGGCTTTTTTTTTTGTACGTGTGTTGAAGTAAATGGATTTTTTTATACTGAGTCTTCCTTGACTTAGAACACTTAGCAACACATACATATTGCTGACTTCACCAAGCAGCCAGGGCTAAAGTCAGAGGAAATCAGCTTGACAATCAGCAAATTTAAAAACAGGTCACCAAAAATAAGGTAGTGTTTCATGTAATGTGAATAGCTGCAAAATTCTTCAACATTTTTTGTTAGTAAGGTGAGATTACTTCTCCTAGTATTTCTCCTCTTGTTCAGTTAGAAATAATACATTACAGCATTACAAGGAAGGCCTAGATGCTGAAATAGCATGTTGAGCAGCCACATTCTGGCTGTAAATGGAGTTACTTTTCCCCATGGCAGCCCTGACAGTGCTGTGTTTTGCATCAGTGGCTAGCAAGGTGCTGGTAATAACAGCCAGTGGTTTGGCTGAGCAGTACTGGCACAGCAGCAGCACTGCCTCTCCAGCGTTCCCCCCTCTCCAGTAGACTGGAGATAGGCAAGGTCTTGGGAGGCAACACAGAATAATTGACCCAAAATGACCAAAGGAATATTCCACACTATATGATCCCTTTTTAGCTGTAGAAACATAGAGAAAATGTGTGTCATGGACATGGGGGGAAAAAAGGGGGTGGGTTGGGGCATAACACTTGTCATCCAGAGCAACCACTACATGTACTGAAAGCCTGCTTCCTGATAAGTGGCTGTACATCACCTGATGCTGCTAATTAGAGAATAAAACCTTTGTTTTCCTTCGCTTCCATATGCAGCCTTTGGCATCGCTTTATTAAACTGCCTTCGTCTTAAGCCATGAAATTTTTTTCATCTTATTTTTTCTGTTTCCTGTTCTGCTGAGCAGGGGAGTGATAGAATGTCTTGGTGGGCACCAGTTCTGCAACCAAGGTCAAACTATCATAATTAGATATAATAATAGAATTGCCTCTACACAATTTCACAAAGGAGAAAGCATGTGTTTGCATTTTAATCTGCAGAAATCGCTCTTTAGTTTGAGATAAGTATTTTTCTGCTTTTATTCTGAAGGTTCCTGACTCAGAGCCTCAAAGACCTTTAGTACAGTTAAGTCCTTGTCCAATACCAGATCCAGTTTAGACCAATAAAATACCAGGTGTTTTATTCAGGTATATAGAGAGGAACACAACAGCTCTTCATGCTGTGGCCTGAACATATCCTTTGTGATGTTTCATACTCTTGATGACAAAATATTGAGCTTCAGATCTAGTTACAGAAAACTGTAAAGGTCGTTACCGTGGCAATGGTCAAGTCACTACAAAATATTATTTTTATGGCACTCACTACTATATGAAAGTAGATAAACATGAAAAAATTCCAATCGGCATGCTTGAAAAAATGGGCTGCTCAAGGACTGTGGGTCTGCCACCAATAGATAATGTGCTCTTCTGAGTAAATTAAAACATGTGTACTTATAACTATGTCCAGAAATAATAGAGATAATATTTTCCAAAGCACCCTCATACTTCTATATAACTTCCAGTTAGAACTAAAAGTACTGCAAGCAAAATAAAAACATTCAAAACATATGCTGGAAGGTCCTTTTCAGGATTTTTATAGGCCATTTGAATTCAAGGTAAATTTAGCTCAGACCTTTTAAAATTGCTAACAGGAAATGCATTCTCAAGAGAGAATGTTTCAGAGCAGATGTGCTTTTGTCTAGATTGAGATGTTTTTATCTTGAAATGGTCATCCACCCTTAAAATATCTCAGAGAAATTTACATTATTCTCTAAATTCTATTCTTGCCTATTATTCTTCCATAAGGACGCTGCATACATGCCTGTGTTAATATCTTATTTCAGTTCCCAGAAAAATACCCTTATTTTTCCAAATAGAATAAAAAACATCAGCAGATAAACACTGTTGGTTTTTTTTTTTCTGACTTGTTTTCTCTCTTCCAATACTGTTTTAAGTTCCTTTAGAGAATGTGTTTTACAGATTTTTGGGGGGGTGATTTGTTGGTTTTTGCTTTTTGCTTTGTTTTGTTTTGTGGGGGTTGTTTGGTTTGGTTTGGTTTTGTGAGTTTTTGGGTTTTTTTTTTATTGTTTGGGCTTTTTTAGTTTTGTTCTGTTTTGGGGTTTTTTGGTTTTCTATTGCTAAGGAATTTTTTTTATTTTTTAACCTAATAAACAATTTTATTGAGGAAATTAAGATTTTAAAGAAAGATTACAAACTTTTGCAGCCATGGCTCCAAGGAAGAGAATGTAAGGGGACGCACAATATGTGCACAACTTTAGATATTCAGCTGTAACTTAATAGGAAATGCTTATCTTCCAAAGTTTAAAAAAAACATAAGCACTCCTTCCTAGTACTTTTATGTTCAATAGCTTGACCAAGGACATGGGTTGCTGCTTTTTTTTGTAGTTCCCTTAGGGCAACTGATGATATTGAAAATCATATCACAGAAACCTGCACAGAAGGGTCTACATCAGTTACAGGGTCAGCTGCTTCTTAATTTCTAGGGAAAACTTTATTTAATAATTCTGGCTGGGGTGTTTTTTTCCAACAACTTAGAGTCAGTACCTAGTCATCACATAACATTATTGACTTAGAAAACAAAACAACAGAATTTCTTAAAAGAAAAAATCTTAATGTATGTTTAATTTAATCTTCAAAGAATTCCTTTTAAAATTATCTGTTCAGAGCTTCTAAACAGTAGAAGAATTGTTTTTCATTGTCTCCAGTGAGATGATCAGTCTGAAGAGTGCTGATTAAGATTCTTTTTAAGACCTCAACTTGCTTCAATGAGAATCGTGATTTGTTTTTGATATGGCAGCTGCTTGTGAGTATTTATACTTCTTCCCTCTTCAGCTTTATATTGCTGGAGGTTTTTCAGTTGCATTCAGGCACGACTTAAATGCTATTTTTCATAGGTCCTGGAAAAATTTGGAACCTCTATTTAGAGGGGCTTGAGTGAATATTTTTCAGTGAATATTTTATTCAGAAAATGTTTTTGTTTAACTTCTCTTTGAACAACAGTTTTAGGAATATATTTACTTTCTATCACTGTTGAAATAATTATTTTTTTAAAAAGATCCTATCCCATAGTTTTCTTCTTCAACATACAAAGTTGTTATTCACTGGTTAAGTTATTTTTGCTTTATGATTTAGACTATTGATTCCGAGGAGATTAAGTGTCTATGAGCAAAGTACTCATTGAATGCAGAAAGAGATGCTAAAAAGATGAGACTTCCCAGGAAGTCATATTTAAATCTCATGTAGGCCCAGCAGACACCCAATATGTCTACCAAATTATATGGCCATGTAGATATCTTTTTTCAATAGTTTAGGCACTGATGGTTGGTCATGAGAATAGCTGTGACCACCGTAAGCAATGGACCCCAAAGCCATGGGCCAAATTAGCAATGCAATGGGAATTTTTTGGACATTTTGCAAGGGTGGTGCATAGACTACGGGAAGTATATATGCATATGATATCAAAGAATGTGAAGATGGGATGGTGGTTAATGAGGAAGTATTGAACAGAATGAAACCTGAGCATAGTGTAAATTATAGAGAATAAAGGGTTAAGAATGGACTGGTTTGGGCTGGAGTAGATTTAGTTTTCTCCATATAAGCTTGTATGGGGATATATTTTGGGGTTGTGATGAAAACAGTGTTAATAGAGAAATGTTTCTGTTACTGCTGAGCAGAGCTTGGCCTGAGTCAAGGCCTTTTCTGCCTCTCACACCACTCCACCAGTGAGGACGTTGGCAGGGCACAAGAAGTTGATCCAAGTGACATAAGTGGTATCTCAGATCATATGTCATGCTCAGCATATCAAGATGCAGAAGAAAGAGGAAGTGGTGTAAGTTTGGAGATGGTATTTGCCTTCCCAAGTCACCATTATGTGTGATACAGCCCGGATTTCCTGGAATGGCTGAACACCTGATGCCCATGCAAAGTGAATGAATTCTTTCTTTTGTTTTGTTTGTGTATAAAGTTTTTGCTTTACCTATTAACCAGTCCTTATCTCAACCCCATGATTTATTTTTCTTTTTTACTTTCCTTATTCTCTCATCCATCCCACTGGGGCTAAGTAAGCAAGCGGCTGAGTGGTACTTTGTTGCTGGATGGGGTTAAACCACAACAATAGCAAAGAACTAAAACAGGAAGAAGAAATAAACAATATAAATACCTGGTTTAGAAATCTAATTTCTGTTTGAAATGCTGCATTATGAATCTTAGGCTTCTTATGCCATATGTCTGTAAAGTAGTCATTTACTTATCCAGTCCACACACAAGAAGGTGCTTTAAGAAAGAAGAAATCAAGCCAAGCCTTAGAAAGGTGGTGTTATATTATAGTGGAAACATATTGCTTTGTGAGGTGGTTATTTCCCCCTGCCTTGCCTGACAAAAGCAAGGGGAAGATAAAGGTGTGGTGCTTCCTTTTACTCAAAAGTCAGAGTCTGGATCACTGGTTCAGGATATTAGAGGTGTAAATCTTTTTTCCACATGTGGTCATCCAAACTTATAAATAATTGCTGGAGCAATGGTGTTTGTGATATGATCTTCTTCACAGTTTTTATGAATTTTTCGTTCTCCTCCTCTTTAATACCCTAATTCCATCCCTCCAAAACCAATTGTCAGAGAGCCAATTTTAGATGGTTCCAGGAACATTTTTCATTTAGAAATGTACTTTTAGGAATGTTGCATTGGTTTCCTGTAAATGCATTTTCTGATTAAAAAAATCACTTAACTGACTACACATGAAAAAAACCCTTCATAAAGAGACCATTCTTACATTACTGATGAACTTCAGGATTCCTCAGGGCAATATGATGCCAGAATTAAGAAAGAACACTGCTTTCATGCTACTAAAATACCACAGCTGAAAACCACTGCTACTCTATGTGGCACACAGATGCTAAAAGCGACACTTGGGAAGGTAAGCATGGTGAGATGCTGTTTGGATAATGCAATAGCATGTTCCAAGATCAGTATTCACAATTAGTTCAGCGCCAGTGGCTCTCTAGACAAGTGTCATCATGTTTTATTTACCTCATGCAGTACCACTTCTTTCTGAGAAGCTTCTTATTTCACACTTCCCAGTTAGGCCCATTCTTTGTACTGTTCAACATGAGCAGTAGGAATCTGCCCCCCACTGAGACACTTGTTTCACCCAGGGAGAAGGTGCATGTATTACTGAGAAAACGGCATGATCTGGCCCATGCATTTTAAAGATTTTCCTTCACAATGGTGTTTCATATTCATATTCTTTTGACCTTTTAGGATTAGCATTGCCTTTGAAGCAAGAGAGGAGAGAATCTAGTACATTTTCACAAAAACAATCACATTCACAGCTGGCTTTTTATACCCGCATTCTGAAGTATTACAACTTCCCCTTTTTGAAAGTTTCTCTCCTGCCTCTATTTCAAAATGATAAGCATGCTTTCTTTTTGTTCTTCTCTGCCTCCTGCTTACACAAAAGTAATTTCTTTTCTTGTCCACAGTCATACATATTCAAATTAAAGCAGGTACAGTGTGTTGACCACTCTTATAAATGACTTGGCTAATTTGAGTTCTTATGTTCTCTTCTTCATTGCCTACTACTAATTATTCAAAGCATTGTAGAGTCCAAAATTTGTTTTGAATAACAAACCAAGCATGTTATTTGCCATTAGCTGGAAGAGAAAGACAGATAGAAGAGAGAGTATAAGGAAATTAATCACATATATAATAACAATTTTTTTCATGTCCTTAGAAGTCAGCAGCAGAATTGAAATTAACCAGGTTATACCAAGAAATGCAGATCAAGGGTTGTTTGTGAATTATAGTGAAACATGTAACATACAACAGAGATAAGGAAAATATTGGCATACATTTATAAATATAATCTTAAATCTGCAGTAATGTCTTTATACTGTATGATTATCTTAAGGCAATTTTTCTTAAGAATTTTTTCTCCCATCTTCTATATACTGCAAAGATTAAACGTAGTCTTTGATTAAGAAATGGCAAATGAGCATTCAAAACTAATCCAAAATATGGTGCCTGTTTTCCCCACAGCAATTAATGTATTCAATGAATAAGAATGTATCAAATCATTGGTATGCATGACAGAAATCAGACAGAAGGATCTATGCCATATTATGGATGTTAATAAAATGTGCACGATATGAATCACATTCAGCTAGGCCAAAATACTGCCTCTGCATTAGCATGTAAGCGTTGAATCTATGTTATATTTTAAAAGTTAGGAAGACTGCCTAGCAGAGGTTCTCATTTTGTTGGTATTCCTGCTACCATTCCCTGATGATTATTTCTTTAAATGACAGAGATAGATGACTTCTTTTCAATTCTACTGAGCCTTGAACCTCCAAATATGTCTGCAGATATGTGCCTGCATGTGCACATGTATGTATGGCTGCATCTGTTGAAGTTCAAGGATGTAATACACAGGTTACAACCTTTTCCACTGTTTTTACTTTTAGCTTTTCTGATATATAGATCATGGTTTTGATTTTTATAAATCATTTCACAGGACCTCCTTTATGTATGGCACACTTATTAAGATTTAAATGAAGGATTAACATCAAGACATCTTGAAAAATATCCTCCAAGAAGATGAAAGGCATTTAAAACCAGAAAGATGATTCTATTATTAAATGCAACCTCTGATTTCCATGGAAATCTACTTTTAATTTCTCATTCATTTTACCAAGATTGAGCTCTAATTTATGCCACTAAACCTGTTTCTCTTACTACTTACTGGATTTTCAAATACCTTTTTCTTGCTTTCTTCCATAGTTCTTACATTCCTTCTCTAAAGTGTCTCCAAAGCTACCAAGTGCCTGCCTTTGATATGATATCTACCAAAAGGCTTGACAACTCTTAGCTGGATAGAAGATTGTCTAAAAAACTCTTTCTTGGGTCTTTCATTAGGTCTTTAGGTCTCTTTCTTTAAGTCTCTTTCTTTAGGTCTCTTTCTTGTGAGGATTCCTATTTCCTGAATGCAAGCACCAGTTTCACTGAACTGTAGTCTAAAACAAAAGTGGAAAACTTCTAAGAAAAAAGCTGGAAATACAGTGTTACCTATCTGCAGTTTGCTGCTGCTCAAAAAAATTAATCTTTTGTTCTTCGGTAGTCTGTGGCTTTGGGAGACTCCTGAGGTGAGTTCATTCAGGGCTGAGGACTGAGCACTTCTCGTGTTACCACTCTTGGAGTGGCTTACCTGTAAAAACTATAGGGTTCAAGGACTTAAAGCCCCAGGTCCCAGTCCTGCTGCCAGCACACTGGGAGTCCATAAGTGAGGAGTATGGGAGAGATGATCTTGTTCATCTCTCCCCTACGAACATTTTGATCTCAGTGACACTTGCTAATGCTTGTTTTTTTGGGGGAAATTTTCTAATATGGTTTAGCCCCTTATCGATATGCTAACAAGTACTATTTTACTATACCCTTTTTTGGCTTTCTGTAAGCATTTTTGCTTAACCAATTTTCAGTTTCCAAGACTTTAAAGGCAGTCACCCCATTGTCCTGTTTACACTGCTTTGAACCTTCCATTTGTAAATCATGCTTTAACACTCTTTCTTTTCAGTACACTAATAACTTACACAGGAGTAAAATCATACAACACATGAAAGTATTCCTACTAAGAAATTATGGTAGGAAGTGTGACTTACCCTTTAATTATATTCTAACTAAAAAATATTTTCAACAGATCTATCTTAGTCATGTGTGCTCATTACAAGAGGAGATAAGAAAATAAGGACTTCATTCCACATTTTCCCATTTCATGATCTTATGCAAGAAGTGGCAGTTTTCTTCCAGAGGCAAAGTTACTATCTTGCTACTTATCACACATGAAAAATACAATCTATCACAGTGAAGTTAGTCCACCATTGTTTTTTTTCCACTTGCCTTTTAGCAGTAAATGAAGTTAAACTTGAAAGGGAGCCTTTTACCTGTACGCATAACTTTGCTTGTTACTCATGACAGCTTTGCAGAACTACAATAGCTTTGAATAAATAGATAGACTCTCTTTTAGCTCGTACATTTTCAATGGAATTGGAAGGTAATTTCTGCTTATGAAGCTACCTGCAGGTACATGGACATGAAGTTATGCTATTAGTTACACATGACTATGCACAGAAGCGCTGGTTTCAACCTTCTGTCCCCCAAGTGATCAGTAACTGACAAGAGATGGTTACATATTTACCTGGAAAGTAAAATACCTAATTTTTGCACTATTTCTTACAAAATATTGGGTAACAGTATGAAATATAAGCATTTTGCTGAAGAATGTTGACTGTTCTGTACTTCACGTATCGTTTTACATTCATAGGAAAGTTATTTCTCAGAAAAAGAAACTTTATTTTCTTTTTTCTACGGCATAGAAATTGACAAAACCAGTGCTGAGATATAAACCTCTTTGAAGAGGACTTTGTAGTTAAAAAGATGCTAATCCTTTGACTATAGGTTCCCCATGAGGCATGGTTTATCTGTGGTTGCAATGCTAGAAACTACACGCAGTTATCAGTAGGTGACATGAGACACATCCATAGTAATTGTGAAATACTATGCTAACTGAGGTATTTTCTGGATAAAACTAGGCAGTTAGTATACCTAAGATCTCTTGGACTAGTCCTGCCTGGTTTTCCTATTTAATTACTTGTGAAATTGAATAAATTTTAGAAATGCTGTTGTGATTAATGTTCAGAGCTGCCAGAGGAAAATAGATCCTGATTGTGCTAATTGCTCTACTGATGGGTCTTAAAAGAGTGACACAGCTTCAAAATGCTTACCATTGAGATGGTAAGATGAAGAGAGTGAGGAAAGGAGGAAAGAAAACCTGTTGCTAATTAAATTTAAACCATTAATCTAAAATAAGGATGTAAATAGGCTTTGGAAACAGTAACTCTGTTCTTTGAGATGCATTGAGGTTCTTTCACTGCATACAAATCGTCGTGAAAGATAACTGGACATCAAGCATATATATACAACAGTTAAAGTGGAAAATCACTTCTGCTCTACTTCTAGATCATTCCCTCTCTTCTGCTTTTTCTGGGTGCATCCCAAATTTCAGCTATCCCAAATTTCCTGTGTTCAGAAATCCATTTCAGAGAGTCATGGGGAGAAGTGAGTTGAAAAGCTGGGATGATTATTGTATGTTTCTGAGTTAAAGGGTTCCTTCAAATAGACCCCAACTCTGCACTGTCATAACTGTTCTTGCACATGTACAAGATGTCAGTGATGGAAGTGAAATAATTAAAAGGCTAAACAGTGATACTTTCACTGTAATCACTCCCTGAGTCAAACATTAACAAAAACATGTTACTCTTTCTGACTCTCAATCAGTAAATCTAAATGAAACTCAAACAATCTATTTCAAATCTGTATTATTAGAATACAACAAACATTCTTTTGTTTTGCTGCACACATGGCCTTAGTCAAAGTGCAAATGCAAACTCAAGACATTGAAGGAAAGGCTGATAAACACAAAAATTTCAGTTCTTTACAAAACCATACCTTGGTGGTGGACAAGTGCTCAGCCACACTATCTTCAGTTTAAAAAAGTGCTCTATCTTCAGTTTAAAAAAAATGAAACTGTCAAGAAAATTTACCAATTCCTGTTAGGAATTATTAACATATCTCACTTCCCTCAAAGGTAATTGGCAAAATTAGTTAAGCTACAGTAATTGTTTTTTGGAGGGATGTGAGAAAATTGCACCTCTGTTCCACAGACATGCAGAGGTCAGAGTTATCTCCTCTGAAGGAAATCTGACCCAAGGATTGCAGATTCTGTTCTGTCTTCTTACACTGCATTGTTTTTATCCAGTTAATTTAATTACCTATATTTCTACTAAAGCTGGATGATACATTCACTGTTGTGTTCTATGTATCACAAAAATAAAGGCTACCTCTCTTAGAATATACTGCTGCTTATTCTGCCAAATTCCGTCTTGAATTTTCTAACATGCAACTCCCCAGGCAAATATCAATAGTGGGCATATCATATTCCTTAAAGTCTGCCTCACTCAGACACAGTTTACTATTTGTGACAATCAAATTTAGTTCATGCTATTTTCTGGAGTTAGAAATATCTGCTTACAGTTTTTAATGAAGCCAACAGCTAACTCCCATATTTCAATTATGTACATTATGCCTTCTTTACATTTTCAGGTTTTCTTATCATCTAGAAGAGTTTAAATGACATGATAAGATGGATATTTGCAGTAAAATGGACATAGTATGATAATTAAAGCGTAGCCATTTGCAAAACATAAAATAGATCTACAGATGTCAATGAGATGAAGTTCATCTTTTCTAAAACCAAACCATAATTTTGACCTTCTTGGGTCTAATATTAGGTAAAGGTCAGATAAACTTTCTGTGTACCTTTGTTCAAATTCTAGGTGATGTTCTTATTTATGAATAACATAATCTGTGTTAAGATCAGCTTTTTATTGCGTTTCACTGAGATGACAATATACACACAGAAGAAAGGCACCTTTCTTGAGTGAGTGAGGTACTCACTCTTCACATATGTTTGATTTTCAGCACATTTATTTCAGTGATGCATTTATTGTCCCACCAAAGTTTCTCAGAGATTCTAAAATACCTCTGTGCTTGGAGAAAGAACTGTAACTACTGATTTACAAGTTGCATGTATATGCTAAGAGGTGCCTTACATTTATTAAAGCTAAATATTTCATGGCAATTATGTTAATTCCTCTGAAGGGAATTACAGGAGTACAGGAGATAAAAATTCCATTAGAGATTTGGAAAGAAAGCTTACATTTATGGTTGATTGTGAAATATCTATTTATTTGTCAGAATGAAAGAGGCAAATCATCTGTGAAACTCAAAAAATATGTTTCCAGGAAAAAATGAAACGTTATGTGGAAAACCTACTTGTTTCCTAAGCTATTTTCATTTCACTTTCCTTAATTCACCTAGATGAGGAGAGAATCTTGTATTTCAAAGGTTAGTGGTACCTAACCTGCATTTGACTTATAAGAGTTTCAAATAATTGAAAAGGCATCTCACAGACACCTGTGAACTTTGTAGTCGATAGCTTCCTGAGCAAAACTCTACTTGATAATTGATTGCTCATTTTAAGCAACCATTCTCTGGAGCTAGAAGGAGAATCACTGTAGAATTCTTATAATGATAAAATAAACTAAAAACAAACTATGAAAACCAGCAATGGGTAAAACAGGGGCCTTAAGATGAAAAAAACATAAACATCTCATCCTTATTATATTTCAGACCTATGATGAATTTACAAATATCAGTTAATAAATATTTTTATTTGCTTGGTATTTATGTACATATTTAGTCCTTTTTCTAAAGAAAATATTTAGACCCTTATTCTGAATGATTTATGTAATGCATTTTCTTCCCAAATCTTAAAAAATGTTACCCCTAAAAGCCCAAAAGGATTGTCACTCCTAATGGTCAGCTGATATTAAGCTGAACAGTACTTAGTGGGCATTTACATTTTGACAGTAAAATATCCCCAGGGAAGTAAACCTCTGTTTCCAAATACGCATATCCATGCCCTCTAAATTTGATACTTATTAGTAGGAAAGGCCTTGGGCATTGTGAATAAGTATATGTGCATCGAAATACACTCTGCCCATGATGAGAGTCCTAGTGTGCTAGCAAAGCAAAAATTTGCATTTTCAAGAAAGCTGCTCATGCAAGGACCAATTATGCAACACAGTGGATTAAATCCATCTGGACTGTGTCCTTCTTTTTAAACTGGGGCCCATCTCCAAGGCTGGGACTAACATTGCCACAAATGCAGTGTATCCTGACATCTTTCTATACCAACTTGTTTAGAGCTTTAATGTAAATATTTGGAGCAAAATGTTTAACTTCGGGTAGGAGCAAAAAGGTGGAATGGGATATATTTGTGTTGT
The DNA here is from genome assembly GCF_901933205.1 of Camarhynchus parvulus. NCBI lineage: Eukaryota > Metazoa > Chordata > Aves > Passeriformes > Thraupidae > Camarhynchus > Camarhynchus parvulus. The sequence goes on along the minus strand of NC_044586.1, from coordinate 39,336,519 downwards.
GTTGTTTCAGAACAGCTAATGAAGCAGCAACAGAAAGAGAGGAATACTGGTGAAAAAATATTGTTTCAAGTGCTCTCAGATATCAAAACCATGTCATTGGAGGTATTCTGATTAGAGTTAGAATATTCTTACTGTATCTTTTGAGAAAGACACAGTGGACATCCACTGCTGGAAGACGCTTATGAAGCAACAAGACTGCATGTCTAGAAGCTTCACCCCAGCTACACCTAAATTACTGAGCTGGCTAAACTCTCCTTTTCAGATCTTTTAATATCTGACACATTGATCTCTTCTGGTTGCTTGTCTGAGATGCTCAGACATACCAGTGTCTATAATTTCAGCAACCCTTTGCTAATCCAGCCTATGGTGTTAAATTCTACGGAATAAATTTTTCATTGAATGTTACCACAAGTCAATAAAAAGACTGGAGGATAGTCTGTCTGGAGAACATGTAAAGAGGTGTAACTCCTTCCTTGTTTCTAGTATTTTTTATATTTTCTTGAGAAAATCAGTCCATTAGACTAAGAAAACTTATACCTAAGATTAAATAGTGGGTATCCTCAAGAGTACATAGTTTACTTTATTCTTCCCCCAACAATAACAGTTGTGATATGAATTATATTTTCTACTTTCAGTGGACTCTAAGGTGATTTCTTTAGTGCAAGTTAAACACACTTTTCAAGCTTCAGACTCCATAATTTGCACCAAATAGGCAATCTTTGTTAAGAAACAAAGAGCTAATATTAGCATCCCTTTGAAAGATTGCATACCACTTGAGACTTCACTATCAGGGCAAAAATGTTTCAAAAGTAAACATAAATAATGTAAAACGCATTGATCAGAATCTGATCTAATTTCACCAAAGGATTCTTTACTGCAGAAGTAGTCTTCTAAATGTCAAAACCACAGACTACCATTCACTACAAATCTATTGAAACCTGACCCTTAAATTAGTATCTTGTAAATAAAAATATAAAAAACTGCACACTAATCCCTTTCCCTAAAAGACCCCACAGCTAAACTCAAGCAAAACATAGAAAATAAATTTTATGTTGCAAAATTCTCAGTTTTTACTCATAAGATCCATTAACTCACAAATAATCAGCCACTGTTACAGGGAATATAAAAATTGTGGTTTATATGTAGTTTTTGGTTTGGTTTTATTCACAGTTACATTGAGAGTTGATTCAAATTTATAAGCAAGCCTTGGAATACTTAAAAACATGCATAAAGTAGTTTTCAGTTTAGGAATGACAAGGAAAAAGATCCTGTAGCATAGTCATATTGAAGACTGGTCTCCCATAAACACATATTTTCTGCAAATGGAGGTGATGTTACTAATGAGCTAAGAAAGAACCTCAAAAAGAAGTTTTGTGAATAAAAGAAGAGTTTAGAATAATGAAAGAAAATTTTATTCCTGACATCTGCTTCTCATTTATAAAGTTGCATCAGAGACACCCAAACTGCAGAAGTAACCCAGAGTAGTCTTGTTTTTAGGGGAAATTAATTATACAGTTGTACCCTCCATTTATGTTCACCTGTTGGTCTGTTAATTCTTCTATTAAATTTAATGGCTTGAAATATGCTTAAGTAAAAATATAGTAATTTTTTTCACTACATTTTAATCTATCTCACCTCTGGATCTGAAGATAACATTTAGCATTTTAACAGTAGGTATGAAAGTGTGTTACAAAGGAGGTTAGTATTGTTTCTGTGGAGTCGTAGATCAGTGCTTGAAAGGTCATCTAGCTGAGTCTGCACATCCAAGGCAGAATCAGCTATAACTAACCCACCCAAGACACATATTCATCTAACCTGTTCAAAAATATCTTCAGTGATGGAGAGTCCATGCCTTCCCAGTCAAGCTACTCAGTTGCAGATCTGTCTTCAAAGGAGCCATTATTTTTAAATGCCTCCCACAATCATTTTTGATGAAGTTCAAATCCATTACTTCTTACTCTGTCTCCAGGAAAAAAAAAATGTATATATATATTCCCATTCTCTTTCAGCTCCCATTTATGCATAGAAGACTCCTAGCACATCTCACTTAGTCTTTTTCTGCCTAGACTAAGCAACACCAATTTTTTCAGTGATTTCTATTTATCACCTCTGTTACTCTTCTGTAGATTGTCTCCAAATGGAAAATATCCCTCTAATCACAACCTGAAATGTGATCTTCCAGCTAAGGTACTGATGCTAATGGGTGGAATGAACAGAATAGTTAATATATTTCACAGACCTTTCTTCTATTTATACATGAAGAATACTTATGTACAAAAGTCACATCATTAACTAAATTGGAATAATATATAGATCATTTGCTTGTCTGCTTCAAGGTTGTGCTGGACAGGAGAAATCTGTTGAAAATCAGATCGTTTGTCGCTATGCTCTAAGTTTCAGTGCAGGTCATTCCCTTATGTTTCCCTTTAGGTACTGAGGAAAGAAAATGCTGATATCTTCCTTTGATGGGACATAAAACTGAAAACTTTAGTGTGCCTGCAGAACATCTTTAAATCATTAAGACCAAATAAATCAATAAGACCAAATAAATACAAATTATTAAGATTCAGTTGGAGTTTCATCTAAATAACTATAAAGACAAACCAAAGAGAGAAGCCTAGGGATCAAAATCAGGAAGTGATCAAGTTCAGTAAGGTCAATTCAAAATTACAGCAATCCTGTCTCAACTGATGATTTTGCATGTGTTCATATTTGATGTATCTGTAAATGTTAGGTACACCTTAGATAGGAAAATACCTATATTTAAATGGGAAAGGACCATCTTACCACCAGTGACTAGCAGAGTTTTTCTTCATTCCCTTCAGAGCTGATAAAGGGCAGGTTGGCATCCAGAATTCCAGAGAGGATTTGAACTCATGTTCTGTGAGTGTCTCAGATCAAATTGTCTGTACTTTGGAGATGTCTCTTCTCACTGACTACAAAATCAGCCTACTAAGGCAGACTTCTCTATTCATCTTCTGTAGCCAATAGGTTAGTACAAGTGCTTAGCATTCAGTAAAACAGAAAAATAAAAGTTCTGACATAATCTCGTATAGCAGGGACTAGCACAGGGACACCTTCCACTGGACCAGTTGCCTAAAGCCCCATCCAAGCTGGCCTTGAGCACTTCCAGGAATGGAACACAGACACCTTCTCTGGGCAACCTGTTCCAGCATCACATAGTGAAGAAATTCTTCCTAATAGCTCATCTGAATCTACCCTTTTCAGTTTTAAAGGTTTCATAATCATTGGCTGGCTCTCCTCCTTTCCCAGATGATGAAGATTATAATAAAGATATAATCAACTATGATGAAGTGAGATAAATTGTTTAATTACATTATAATGAAGATCTAATTAAGTTTATCTGAGAAGGAACACATTTTGTTCTTTTGTTTTCTTCTTGAAGTTTGAAACTTTGTTTTGCTCTGCCAACATTTCAGAAGCTTTTCTTTATAGTTGATAGTTAAGGAACATTTTTTTTACTTGAAAGCTGAGCTTCTCATATTTCTAAGACCTAGCCCTGTATGAAACAAATAGTAATATTTCCACAAGCAGCCACCTTGACTTCTTAGAGCTCAAAGTCTAGAAAGCAAGGAGTCACAATGCCAGAAGAAAAAGTAAGACATGAAAACACAACAAAATGTTGATATAAAACTACTCCAAATAACTCAAAAATAACGAATTAAAATAAGTTTTATTTTAATTTCTCTTGTCTATTGGTGATAAAAAATTTTGTACATTTCTATTCAAAACATTAAAATAATCTGCATTTTATAAAATTATAAAAAATCACGTTCTTATATGATTAATTCTTCATTATAGAAACACTGCCTTCTATAGGTACCACATTTTAGAAATCAATTACAACAAATGGATTTTTACAGTGAGTTTCAATTTGACAGATTACTTTTGAACATCCCCACAAAAGAATTCTCTGCAGTACTCTGTATTATGCAAAATACATCTTAATTTTGTAGCTAGGATTGCATTTAAATCCTTGGAGATATACAAATTTCTTTGTTTACTGGCAAATATTCAGATTTATGCATTTAGATAGATTCCCAGGTTTCCCCAACCCTTGAAATAATTCTGAGCCATCAATTTGTAGCTTCTACAGCCTCATAAGTCCAAAGCTGGAAGTTCATTGAGAAGAATTTTATTTTTCAGACAGAATTTTAATCTATTTTCAAAAAAAATAAAACCTGCAGATCTATGTGCAGATTAGTAATCATGACAGTTAATTAATTATAATTAGGATACGTCAGTTAATGGTAAGTATTTATTTTGTACTGCATGCAGTTCACTGGCATTCAATGATACCATTAAATGATTGATACTAATCTGGAATTCTCACCTCCACACACTAATGATAGCATTTTTCCTTCTAAGTCCAGGGATATTGAAGTGATAGGAACTTGTATTTGTATTTATTGTAAACAAAAGAAAATTAAAAGATATCTACCTGAGAATCACAATAAGAAACTGTGCTGTTCAACATCAGAAATAAATATTCCATAAGTGTTTATAGTTAGAAGTGACAGAGGGATAAACTCAACATTTTTCATGTTTGAAATTTTTATTTAGACTATTTGGATGTGTTTTACACTGTTACTTGCAGAAGCTCAGTTTAGTATACCTTCAGATCACTCCTCAATAACACTCTCAGCTTTGGCTGATTGATTCAAGGAATTTTGTACCATATTAATTACATATTTAAGCAATGACATGTTTTTATTTCAAAGGGTCATGATTTTTCATTTCAAGTTGAATGAAATCTATAGTTGTGAAAACTAATTTAGCAAGAAATTTAGCAAGACCTGATAAAATGCATTCATGATTTGCCAATGTTACCTTTATAGTTAAAGCAAAGAAATTGCATGGTTGGGTCTCTTTAGAACTGAAGTAATAAATAACTAATCTTTGAAACAAGCCTTATAGAAAAAATATGGATTACTTTGTTTTGGGTAAAAAACAAGACAAAAAAAAAAAGCTTTGATTTTCTGTTTAGTAACTAAAGAGTTTAATTTTCTTTTTTTCTTTCCATTCCATTTTTTTCCTCTAGGCTTCTCTCATTTTCTAAACAAACGGTGGGAAGTGCAATTTCCACCTGTTAAGCCGGAGCTGATGAGAGGACAAACAACTTACTCAGACTATCAGTTACTCACAATCAGACTTAATAAGAGGGGGGAAAAGAAAAACAAAAAAAGGAAACCCCCAAACTCTGACGATTTTTATTTTATTTTTTCAATTGTGATATAATATGCAGATCAAGAACAATGTTATTAGCATAAGCTATTAAAGGATTCTCTATTACTGCATTCTTCCTTGGGCAGATAAAAGGTTCACACATACAGAAAGGGCTGGGATTTGCTGGGATCATCAGCTTGTTTTGAAATCTGAACCGGAGCACACAAAAATATCTTAGAGAGGAAGATGTCTGGCAACTGTCCTTGTCACATACAGGGAACTGTTTATCAATGTTATCCTCATGCAATATGGAAAAAATCTGTTTTTCTATTATCAGCCTTTCTTGATCCTTCCAATCTTTTCAAAATATTAAATACTCAGTTTAGGTACAGGTAATAATACAAACAGTTTAAGAATAGCAAGACAGCTATGCATATATGCCTCTCATCAAGATTATAAGCTTAAAACTCTATAAAACTTAAACATTTAAATAGGAAAAAACTTATTAAATATTCCAATATTGATCTATTTCTAAGTTAAACAAGCAATTTATTTATATATTTTCTTGTCACACCTAAATAACTCATCTTCATGTGGAGTCATCCTCTCCTCTCAGTTTCAGTTACACATTTAATTTCTCATGGCAACCATAAGAAATCTTCAGGGAAAAGAGAATTCTTCCTCTCTTGCAATCAGTTTATTTTTGTTTTGGACAGGTTTCTCCTACTAGATGTTGACAACCAATTTTTTTTTTTCCCTGTACCATTTTTTGTTCCAATCTATATAAATTCTTTCTTAAAATGTACCTTACTATATGCTCAAAAAAAAAAAAAGCGTGGAAAACATGTTAATGAGTTCTGAGCCTGGATTTTGTGTGAACTCAAATTCTATGCACTTTCTATTTAAATTTTTATTCCTAATCACCAACTAAAATGTCTGGAGGAGACATCTTGGGTCATGTTTTTCTATTTCTTTGCACATGACAGATTCTTTTTTTCACTCCTAGTCAGTCTTATGGAGGTGTATATGTGGGTGAACACATAAACACATGCAATATATACACAACTATACATATTCTTACAATTTAATGTAATCCTCTGATAACTTTCTCTCTGGGCATCATTTAATTGACAAATTTTTCTATATGCTAAAAGAAAATAAGCTATATGTGAGTAGCTTTTTTTTGCCCATTCCAAGTCCAATTATACTCCTCCTGCACTGCGTACATACATATATACATATACATATATACATATACATATATACATATACACTGTATATATACATATATATCTCTCACCTTTAAAAAATAATGTTCAAACAGGATTCTAAGATATGGTGTGACTGTATTTTCTCTTACATACAGAAACATGACTTCCCTTCCCCCTCAGCTCCATAAACTACTGTCCTTTAATCACCTGACAGGGAAAACTTGTGACCTATCTGAGATCAGTCTGGCCATGGCACTGCTGAGTTACTCTGGAGAATCAGGCCCTATCCTCAGTTTACAAGGGTGAATAAGGTAGCCCTCCTCACAGAAATGGTTGTCACAAATCATGAATAAATATGTCCATGAATGCCTTTGGCAGACAGCCAGAGTAAGTCAGGAAGAGGTTTGTAAGGTTTCCCACTATCAGGAATGGCCAAAATGCTTATTACAGATTATTTTATAGGCTTGGCAGGTCCTAAGGACATTTTTTGAGGCACTAGAAATCTTATAGAGAATATGATTATGGGTGGACTTTCAACTGCCTGGGATTCTCATTTAATCTCCCCGGCTTTCTACACATTTCAAATATTAATAACTACATGCAATAAGACTACTTAACCATGTAATTTTCATGTACTGTCTTGGAAGAAGACAGTAACCTGTTCTATTAATCCTTTACTGAAATGCAAGTTTTGCTCAGTTATAGGATAAAAACATCTTCAGAAAGGATAATATTATTAAAAGAATACTCTTTCAATAATAGCAGTACTCATAGACTACTGGATTCAATGAGTTCACTACTTCCAGTTCAGAAGATTTAATTCTGTTGCATCTTCAGTCCTTTTTCTGAGCCTTTTATAAGCTATGAACTCTTTTTAAAAAGGAACCATTCCATAAATTATGCAAATAGAGGATATCATAAGGGAGCTCTCTTAAAATTGCACTGCAAACTGTAATATTTTATAATTATTGTAATATTTTATAATTATTTTTATAATTAGAGAAATTTTTATTTGTAAGTTAAATACTCCAGTCATATACTGTTTGAAGCATAGCTTTTTTTTTTTGCTTTTAACACTAAATATTAGAAATTTGGAAATTACGCTCCTAATAAGGGTATTATCCTCTATCAGGATAACACAGAAGTCAAGATTGATTATTTAAGTCCACAAGTAATTCAGTATTCAATCTAACACATGATGCTTTCATTGGTTCACTGTTCAACCTTAAGCTTGAAGTCAAAGATATCTGAAATCACTGGACCACAGAAAGGCTGAAGTTGGAAGGCGCCTTCTGGGGACCAGATGATTCAACACCCTGCTTAAGCAGGGGCAGGGACAGCTAGAGCGGATTGCCCAGAACTATCCTGGACAATCTATTTCAGGGATCAGTCAAAAGTGTTTCCTGAAGTTCAACAGATGTCTCTGTGCTCCAAGTGAGGCTCATTTTCTCTATTCCTGTCACTGGACACCACTGAACAGAGTCTGTCTCCCTCTTTAAACACTCCCTTCAGGCGTTTGTACACATTGATGAGATCCCATAGATCCTCAATTCTCTGTCTTTCATTAGATTGGAGATATTCCAGTTCCTTAATCTTTTTAGTGGCCCTTTGTTGAGTCTACTAAAGTAGTTCCGTACCCCTCAGTCAAGGACTGGACTCAGTGCCACACTAATGCTTAGTAGAAAGGAAGGATCATCTCCCTTGACATGTTGGCATGCTCTTTCTAATTCAGAATTAAATTCTTTCATTGTTGCATAACAAAATAAAAATAATTCAGATTGTGCAAGGCAAACTCAAAGTGCTTTGTTTCATGTCTAAAGTTTGTTTAAATATTTAATCAAACCTAAAAATAATAGTTTAATTTTTTCCATTTATTTTTATTAATGATCGAATGACTTATCATTATCCTCCTCCGATTCTGTTAGTAATAAATTTCACTTTGCAACTAAAGTTGAGCATGTTTTGCCCTTGACATATTTCTCCCAGTTTTTATCTCACTCATGAAGCCTTTCTTGATTTTTTTTCTATTCCCTCCTTTGGGTGTGTGCCTGGCATTGGGCCAGTGTCAAACCATGACAGCTCTTCATTGTGGTTCCCCAGATCACAAGGTCTTTTTCTGCCCATTCCCTCTGTACGCATCTTTCCTATCTGGCTGCTCCTATTTTCCATGTGCTTCCTTATCTTCTCCCCCTAGCCTCTCTCTTCTTTCTAGTCTTTGGTTGCTTTTCGTAAATACAGCCTTTTCTTTCATCTTGTCCAGTTGAACAAGTGGAGCAGTAATATTAGAAAGTTTCTCTAGTGTAGCATAGGATTAGAAAACCTTCTTTTTAAGCACAAAAAGCATAACAGGCTTTGGGACTCTCAGTTTGGTAATGACTTTGGTGTGCTAAGAGCTGTGAGGGGATGAAGTGTATCTAGCTAAGATCAAACTGTCTGAGAAATACTGGGACAAAAAGTCAGTCTCTATTCAACATATGCAGACTGAGTTTGGAGAAGCACACAGTGCATTTGCCAGCGGCTCTAGTGTTTTGTCAGTGAATCACAGAATATTCTGACTTAGAAGGATCATCATCCATTAACAAGGATCATGGAGCCCAACTCTTAAAGGAATGGCCCATATAGGGAGCAAACCCACTATTTTGGTGTTATTAGCACCATGCTTCAACCAACTTGAAAAATTTAACATCCAGTGAATAATTTCCTTCCTCTTCCTGCCAAATGCATGAGTTCTTATCAAGAATTGTGTTTTTTCTTTGGAAGATGGGCAGAACACACCTTCTCTGCAGCAGTCGATCTAGTTTTACTGAAAAAATGTGACTGAGCGCTGTTGCTCCTTGCATACACTTGGTGTTCTTTCTGGTTTTGTGCAAAATGATTTGATTTTAATATATTCACCATTCAAATCCAAGCTAAAATTATTAAATGTCATTTTTTAAGCTTATATTATCATAGAAATTGTGCAGAGAATGAAATTTTATTTTGTGATTATTTCTTACCCTTCAAAACATTTTTTCTCATCAAAGCAAATAAAATATTTTTTGAAAGTATCCAAAATAAAACATTTCTTGCATAATTTTTAATAGAAAGAAAAAAAAAGGCTTCATTTTGGAGAGAATAAAAAAGTAGTGTTCTATATGGTGTTTAGTAATGACTTCTGATGAGAAATAAATTCACACACTTTTCAATATCTTGATTAATGAACATTGAGGATAGAGGAAATGCAAATTCAGGTATCTGATCTTGGATCAGAAGGGTCTGATATGAGAAATTCTTTACCTCAGGGAAAGTGACATCAGAGTAGCTCAATACGCAGGATGAATGCTTGGATCCTCTGTCAAATAAAACATGATAATCTCTTCCTTATAATTCAATTGAAATTTCTAAAAATCAATAGCATCTTTCAAAGAATGGAATTTTGATTTGATTACAAATGCTCTGATATGTTTTTCTTCTTTTAGATTGCAGTTGTGCTATTCTTCCTCTTATGAGAACACAGATCAATTCCTCTCAGAATACTATGGAAGAGCACCCCTCTCTCACAGCCTCAGTCATGTTCATTTCTGAGTGAACAAAAGGAGGATTTATTGGAGTTCTGCAGAATACAGAAATAGAAAACAAAAACTTAGAAAGCTGAATTGTGCCTTTGAATAGGGCAGAAACTTCTCTTATGCAGCCTAACACACTGTGTAGCTGATTCATCTCAAATTTTTAGTGATGGTAATTAGATGAGTAGAAATGTGAATGAAATGAAACCCTTCCTTTCCAGTGCCTTCAATATCTTCACAAAATGGCAAAAGAGAGGATGGAAAACTGGAGTTTTAATTAATTATTTTTTCTTCCTCCAGCAATGAACTTTTGCTTACTAGTTGTGTAATACATTTGGGGATCCTCCCCCACCCCACCCCCATCCCACCTTATTCCTCACAGTAAGATATTATCAAACTGGAGAATACTGTGGATGTTTTCAGGAAAATCCATCAAATGAATTCTAGAAGAGAAAATTGTGAAAGAATTGAAGACAAATGTGAAAGATCTATGTACATATAAGAGACTCCTGGGCAAAACACGGACCAGATAAGGTACTGAGGTCCCTTTCAACAATAAAATATGAAAAGAAAATTAAGTAAGTTACTTAAGTTACTTTCTACTTAAGTAAGTAAGTTTTCAATGCTATTATATTTTTGCAATATGAGTAAAACAATATCTTCTCAGCCAAAGATGAAAACCTGAACTGTGTGCAAACAAAAGTGTAGAATTTCAACTTTTTAACACAGAAAATTAGATCTCTTGCTGATATGCTAATCAGTCCTTTTTTTTTTAATTTATTCTGGGTAAGGACTGATGGGCTGATGAATAAGTGAACTTTTATGTACCTCAGTAACCTGACAGTTTGGTAACAACCTCATCAATGCCTTTCACTGAGCATTCAAAGATCAAAAATCTATCCTCAGTGCTCTGTCAGTACTCAGTCCAAATGAAATCATTCAGTATTGTCAAAGAGAAATTAATTTCTTATTACACATACCAAAACATAGTTACAGGACCAGTACTGTAAAGCAATAGTCAGTGGTGCTGCTGTGATAACCTGTTAGTGTTCAGGCAGAAGAGTGCTTTGCAAACTGGTGGAAGGGTTACCTTTCCAGCTGCTTATTACTACAATGCCAGATCTCCTCCCTGCAAACTTCTCAGCAGAGCTGTTGATGTGAAAATTGCAGTGAAATTGAGATAGGTTAAGTTAATGGGTTTAAATACAAGATTTTTCCTAAGACAGAACACTGAAGCTGTCTTGGCAGCAGTAAAGATGGGATTTCAGAGGAGTAGTAAATTCTGTTTGGGAGTCAAGATTGACAGAGGCAGTGATAAGCAGATGGATATGTCCATAAGGTAATGTAGAACTAGAAAAGGATGTGATGCACCATTACACTAGAAAAGTGTAGTGGTACACCATTCTAATGCAAACAGTGAGATTCTTTTCCTGCTATAGTCAATGACTTAGAGAGAAATGTTTTAATCATGGTTAATCTATGGTTCGTGTTAGGTTTATACACTCTCAGATCATCTGGGAGGCTTAGGCAGATTCTCGATTGTATGAGTGTTGAATTAACATTATACATTATCCTTATACATTAGTTCTTTACTGATGGTTGCAGGAAGCTGGGTGTGATATCTTCTTGTAGTAATACCCACTGATTTTTGTGTCATGATCCTGAACTGGGAAAGTTGCTTTACACCAAATGAGCTCTTCACTAATTTGCTATTATTTCATCTTGCTGAAAAATTCATGCTAGATTTAAACATTTCTGGACTACAATGTTTTCTTCAAGAGTCTAATTCAGAGAATGGGGTCATGTGCCTGCATCCATTAACACTGACAGGATGGAGAGATGGAAGAGGCAATCATCCATATCTTGCATAAGTAACAGGAATTTATGTTAACAGAAATACTTTCACTAGCTGGAGTGAACTAGCTTGGGAAATTGCAAATTCAAAAAGAGGGAGTTCTCCATCCGATTTTTCTTTCCCTCAGTTCTGTCTCTACAGTCCTTGCTCAGCTCACCTTGATGTTTTGTTGTAGCTTTTGTGAGTAACTTCATTTCGGTAGCTCAGCAAAAATGCTTACAAAACTGTAGACCAACTGTAGCTTATCAGTATTTTACCAGGCTGATAAATAGAATTGGTTTAGCAAGGTCTCCTCAAATCCATGTAACACAAGGGAGGGAAGGATTCAGACAAGACCAGGGGAATGAACAGTGAAATTGTCACTTTTACTGGCAGAAATTTACTCAGGCATCTCTGCTGCTCAGAGAAATGCACCAGAAGACAAAAAACACGGTGCCACTGCTACTTATCTGGGAGATCATCCAAGTCCCATTAAACTAATTATGTTTTTATACATGTCTTAATGATGCCTGGATAACATGTTGTGGAAACAGACTGGAAGTCACTACTGAAACTTAATAACAAGTAAACCAACTCTGATCTTTTATTTGGGTGTATATTATTCAAGAATTGCAAATAGTCAGGAATCAAATACACACCTTAAATATATAAAGAGCTTTTTATGTACCTGTTTTCCACCGAGAGCAAAAGATAGTAATTCTCAGGAGCAAGAAATCAGGTAGGGAAGGCAAGACATTGGCATGTCTGAGTAGGGATCTGCTGGTCAAACTAAAGAGAAAGAAGCCCTTCTGTCCCATAGACAGTTGAACCTAGGATGGTGATCTGGGACAAGTATAGAGATGAAGTACTGTTGTGTAGGGATGGGATGAGGAAGGTCATAACAAAGATGGAATTGAGCCTTGCAAGGGACGCAAAAAATTATGGGTTAATTAAGGAATTAATTTCTACAGGTATGTTAACCAGAAAAGTCAAAGAAGGCCTAACTGCCTCATGAACAATGCTGCAAAACTGGTAACAACAGATGAGGAGAAGGCTGATGTACTCAACAAATCTTTTGCCTCAGTTTTCAATGTCAGACTCCCGTGCCTCTCAAATGGATGCCAAGCAGGATAGGGACTGGAGGAACAAAGAACTTCCCACTGTAAGTAGAGATCAGGTTCATAACCACCTGAGGAATCTGAATGTTCATAAGTTTATGGGACTTCATGAGATGCATCCTAGAATCCTGAGGGAATAAGCTGATGTAGTAGCCAAACCATTCTCCATGATATCGGAGACCTCTGTCCCCAGGAAGATCATGGAACAGTTCCTCACAGAAGCTACGCTAAGGCACGTGGAGGGCAGGAAGGTGGTTCAGGAGAACCAATACAGCTTTACCAAAGTAAAATCCTGTCTGACCAACCTTCTAGGATGGAGTCACTACCTCAGCGAACAAGGGAAAAGTTAAAGTTCCATTTACCTGAACTGCTGTTAAGCCTTTAACATGGTCCCCTACAAAATCCATCTCCCTAGATTGGAGAGAGATGGATTAACAGGTGGAGTCTTAGATGGACAAGAAAGAGACCAGATGGTGGCATCCAGAGGCTAGTGGTCAATGTCTTAGAGTCCTGATGGACATCAGTGACAAGTGTCCCTCAGGGATCCATATTGGACTGGTATTATTTAGTATGTTAATGACATAGACAAGGGCATCGAGTGCACTGTCACTCAGCAACTTTGCAGATGACACTGAGCTGAGTGGTGCAGCTGACTGAGGGATCAGACCCAGCTGGCTTGGCTGCTGCCATTGGGTCCTGACTGACCAACCTGATCTCCTTTTACGACTGGGAGACCAGCCTAGTGGATGAGGGAAAGGCTGTGGATGTTGCCTATTTGGACTTCAGCAAAGCCTTTGACACTGCCTCCTTCATCATACTCTTTGAAAAGCTGGCAGCCCACAACTTGGACAGGGCCATTCTTTGCTGGGTTAAGAACTGGCTGGATGGCCAGGCCCAGAGTGTGGTAGTGAACAATGGTGAATTGTGATATGGAGAAAAACACTTTTTCTTAGACAAAAAAATATGTTCTGATATGCTCTTGCCCCTAGAAATTTCCCTAGTAAAATCTACTTGGCACTTATCTGGATTATACTACAATGTAATTTGTATTCGTCCAAATTTGACATTTATTATTGAAGCTGGCAGCTATTGCAATTCAAAAACCATGTAAGCTAATAATGTTAAACATGATATTTCATGTGTTTAATGTATGAAAATTCTATTATTCAGAAATTTGGCATGTTTTCCCAGTAATAGTCACTTTAGAAGTTATTGTAGTGTTATTAAATGTTATTATGTGTTTTAGAACTGTTGCTAATTTAATCCTGTAAATAATTTAAGGAGTCATTGCAAATAAAATGGTCCACATCTGAAAATATGGAGAGTGAAGCTAGTAATTCAGCATCTTTATTCAGTTGCCTATCAAATTCTGTTTCCATTTGCTTGTGCAGCAGTTCTTTCTGTTCCTTCCCTGTTCCTGCTGTACTATGTATTTCCATGCCTACTTGTTCAAAGGCTAGGAGTAGTAGTTTTGGGTACCTCTCCATATGCATTTAGTATATGAAGTAAAATAAAATTTTCAGTACCTAAAACCCTCTGGCACTGTAAAGTGGATCTTTAAAGAATAGTTCTGAATGCTGTTCCTGCCCAAGGAAATGCGTTTGAATCTTGAATTCATGTCATCTAGCTCTAAGGAGGTAAGACAATGAAAAATGAGGGTGTCTTTTTTCTGATGGGAACTCTCTTCATCTTTTAACCTCACTGTAGTTTCAGATTGAACAATTTGAAGTAATCCCAATCCTGTGGCATGAGATTTTCCTTCTTTTTAGATAGAAAAAAAATATTTTTCTTCCATAATTCATAATAAAATTTATTACATTTTTTTTTCCTTAGATTACTGTAGACTCATAGAATCAACTAGGTTGGAAACGACCCCTAAGACCATTGAGTCCAACAGTAACCCAGCACTTCCAAGTCCACCACTAAACTATCTGCCTGATTGACATGTATTCCGCATACCCCCAGGGATGATGACTCAACCATAGCCCTGGGCAGCCTGTTCCAATGCTTGATCACACTTGTCTGGTGCAAGGGCAACCTGAGGATATTTGCTCTTGGCCTGACATTGCCTGGAAGAAGAGGCTGCCTTCCTCTTTGCTGGTACCTTCTGTAAGGTAGTTGTACACAGTGATAAAGTCTCCCCCCAGCCTCATTTTCTGCAGGCTAAATAACCCCAGTTCTCTCAGCTGCTTCTCACCAGACTTGTGCTCCAACTCCTTTCCCACCTCTGTTGCCCTCCTCTGGACATGCTCCAGCTCCTCAATGTCCTTCTTGTAGTGAGGCACCCAGAACTGAACACAGGATTTGAGGTGTGACCTCACCAGTGCTGAGTGTAGAGGGATGATAACTGCCCTGGTCCTGCTGGCCCCACTATTTTTGATACAAGCCAGGATACCATTGGCTGTCTTGGCTGCTGGGCACACATTGGCTCATGTTTAGACAGGGTCAGTTACTACCCCAGGAGTTTTTCTGACAGAATGCTTTCTCACCAGTTTTCCCCAAGTCTGTAGCACTGCATGAGTTTCTAGTGACCCAAGTGCAGGATTGGCCTTGGTGAAGTTCCCATAATTCATCCCATCAATCCAGCCTGTCCAGATTCCTTTGCAGAGCCTTCCTGTTCTCCAGCAGATCGACAATCCTACTCAGCTTGGTGTCATCTGCATAGTGAAAATATTCTCATAGAAAATAAAGTAAGGACGACTTTTCTGTTGGCAATTCCATTACATCAGCTTCCTTAAAGTATAATAGGATTGTTCTGAAATGCAACTCTACTAAGAGCTCAGGAAATGTGATGCAATTAGCATCTGTATTCATGTTTTTGTGTCATGAATACAAGAAAGGTAACAAGTGGAATTTCAGTGCAGCCATACTGGAATTATGGGAATTTTCACCTGGAAATCAGAATAACACTTGTGAAAATAGCAGCTTAACTTACAGCCTCACTGCAGATGTAAAATAGCGGAATATTTTACATAAATGCTCAAATATGTTGTGCATCTGGAGCATAATACAAATATCTGTGTAAAAGAAGATTCATGAAATCTAAAATTGTACACTCGTATGCACACAAATATCTACATATATAGTTTGTCTCTACATCTTTGTATCTCTACATGCTTGTTGTATATATGTATTGATTTGTGTCTTTAGGCTACCATGCTGCAAATAAATGCACAAGGATTGAAAATGACCGCCTGAAGCTGGAAAGTGCACCAGCAAATTAAGAGGAAGAAAGCTAAAAGCGTTTCTTTTTGTGGCAGTAATACAGCTGATACAGCTGTGTCAATAAGTATGTTGTAATTCTATTATATTTTATGTAGCTGGGTAGATTTACAGAGTAATATTTAAGATTACCACACACACTTAGTATGATTATATTTTTTATGCTATTCTATCTTGCATGCATAAAATACGTGAGCATTGGAACAGCATTCCTAGTTTTAGTAAAATTATTTGACTTGATTATTTTCTGCAAAGAGAATACTATCTAGGCAGACATGTCTGGTAGTGAGTAATTGTTGCAAAATATATAACAATATTTACTCAGATAAGGGGGCTTAGGTATTTTCAATTCAACTGCATGCTGTCTGGAGAAACATAAACAGAAGCTAATGAGCAATGTCAAAATGTGAATATGCTGAAAGGCTTTTACTGGAATAAATAAAGTCCATATGATGTCTCTTCTTATTTCAAATCTTTAGTAATCTAAAAGAACAAAGAGCAAATTCATGGAATTCACTGATAATCAGTATGATATTATCTGGAAAGGAATATTGAATACAGCTGAAAAAGAGATAAAATAAAAGGATAGGATGCTAAAAACATAATAGTAGCAATAATATGAAATCAGACATAAAAATCATGCACACTAGCATACATACAGCCCAATTGAAATAAGGTCACTGCTGAAGTAGGTTTCATCATGCTGGATACTGCTGGAAGTTATTGAGAGTACATGAAAGGTGATACCAGTCACTAAGAGGAAGCATTTAGGCAAAGGGATATGCTTTCCACATGGGAGTGAAAGAACAACAAAAGTAAAACATACTGATGTTTAACCTATGACCATGATATCACCTCAGAAGCTGTTGGTTCAATGTGTCTGCAAATACAGAATTAAACACTGAACAATTTGTGTTGTTTTTTTTTTCAGCAACAACACAGAGCTCTGTTAATATGTACAGCTGCTTTTCTGCTGCGGAATGATCTATTTGGATGATGAGCTCTTCAGATCAGGGACTGTGCTTTTGCAGAAGCTTTGAGCGCAGCAAGGCTCCAAGATATGGTCCTGCCATCACCACTGGGGTTAATAATTATGCTTCAGTGTGATTTCTTACTCACACATTATCACAGTATTACCTAATGATAGCCTTGACACTACAAGGGCTTATAAAATAAACCAGAAATTGATTTAGCATACTTAATATTTTTAAAAAGAATGTGGAATGTAGCTCTAAATATTGGTGGTTTGATGTTTTTACTTGCCATGTAGCAAAAAACCTTTTTATTTTTGAGTAAATTGGTAAACATTTTTTTGATGCAAACCAGTTTCTGAGTATTTAGAAATGGTCCCTGTTTGACATTAGATTTAAAGAGAGAAGCTGCAGGATACTGGAGGATAGCCATCATCAGGACAATTATTTAGACCATGGTTAAAAGAGTTTCACATTCCTTCCCTTCTAAATTTGAAGCTGGAGGTATTTATTCTGTATGTATCTCTCTTTACCTGACTATTCTGAAATGAAAATCTTTCTTGCTAGACATCTTCATGACTCCACAAATAGGAGGCTTCCTCTGCCTAAAGGGTATCCTGCCAGGCTAAAGCTGAACTGGGTCAGGACTTCACAAAGTACTTTGCTCATATTTGACTCCTGCACATCCCTTTGGTTTCATTCATATTTTGGCTACCCCACAGCTGCTTCCCTGTAGTGTTATAGACACATATAAACTTGATGGAAAACCTAGGACATCTAACCTGCTCTTTGATGTTTAATTTTAGACAACTGACATACTTTCTTAAAAATATGAAGCCTGATCACTGTGCTAGAGTTTTTTTCTAATATAGCACTAATTTGGACTGAGATTGTTTCTTAGAATTCTTAGAAATATCTGAGTCTTTTTTCCTTAAGCTTCAGGAAAAATCTATGAATTGTTACCCAGATATGCATTCGAACACTTAGTGTAAAGAAACAAAGATACAAATTTACTTCACACAGTGTTCCAGCGGATACAACAGAAGAAATAAACTGTTTTTTTTTTTTCCATGGCTTCTTACTTTCTTCTCTGCTCCTATTTACTGAAACATCTGCAATAGGAAAAAAATCATGCACTATAATTTAACAGGTGACATTTAAAACTGTGAGGTATTGCAACAGTCTAGCAAACATTCAGGTGTTTCAGCTCTTTTGTTTCCCACTGTAAGGCTAGAATGTCAGAGAGCTGCTCCGAGGAAAAGGGCTGACAGAAAATCATACAATCATAGTAGATGAGACTTCACAAATGATAATATATTTTTCCCAATAGCCTAGATTTTTTTTTTTTACTCTTTCACCATATAAATGATATTAAAGCAAATTGAAACAAAGTAGTGGTCACAATCCAGCCCACAGCAAAGAGCACATCAGCCTGCAGCATTAGGCCTGTAGGAATGACATACAGGCTGCTAAGTGTTTTGTGCATAGCTGTGATCACATGGAAAGAGTTTATGCGGCCTCCAGATTTAAGCTATTTCTTTGTGTACATCTCAGGGGGGTCCTTCTGTTCAATGAAATCTTAGTGTTTTGTCTTTTTAATCCAGTGTTTGGGGAAATATCTGGGTGATTTATTAAGGGTTCCCTACAAATGACCTACAGCAATGTGTCGTGGCAGGGGCAGGACGGAGTGTCTGCTGAGCAGTGTCTGCAGCAATCAGATCTGCTGGGGAGAAACAGATGGTAAATTCACATGTCAGTGGGGCAACCATATTCTGAAATGAAATGAAAACAAGCATATGATAAAGCAGCATGGATATCTGGCTATAGCACTGGAATAGGACTAAAGACCTTTTTACACTGAGTGACATCCAACAAGTCCTCTTTCTTTTTCTTTTAAACTTTTTTTATTTCTATGGAACAAATATTACCATGAGACTTGTGAACATAAGTAATAATAGGTTACAAAAAAAGATAAATGTAAGTTCTACTGAAATAAATAGAAATGTCATCTTGAAAATGCAGGAAATTATCTTTCTCTTGTTCTGCATCATAATTCAAGAAACACATTTGGGCATGTGTTTCTTCAAACTCAAGAAGAGTTTTGATCAGTTAGATGAATTAATACAAGCACTGAGATTTGAAAAATATATCAAAGAAAGATTGAGAGGATGGAATTACTTATTTGGAAAAGACTAACGAAGGATAAGATAATAACCTTCTGTTATGTAAAGTCTTTCTAAGAAAAGAAAGTGTTCCATGATCTAACCCTGAGCTCAAGTATATGAGAAACATAAAATAAAAATAAAAATAATAATTCTAGGACATTTGTAGGAAAGTTCAAAACTTCAAAATTTGTCATGAAAGAGGAATAGAGGCAATATTGCACACCACAGACTGATTGAATTACAGTTCTTGACCAATATTCTATCATCCCTCATACAGATATTAGTTATCATTCTATCACCTTTTAGGAATGGGCTTATAGCTGGCTCAACCCTGATCTAAATCCTGAGTTATAGATCCAAGGGTAGCAAATATTGTTATGTCACCAAATCTAGCCTGGGATCTCTGTTTGAAAATATCTTATCAAAATGGTTTTAAAACATCTTCATCAAATCAAGGCATTATAAATTTTTCCATCCAGTTGTCCACAGCATGTTCCTGTCAGCTTCTTCTGATTCATCCTAGATGGCCTGCCTTACCCCAGAGAACCCACAGGCCATTCTTCAAATGATGCCTTAGGTTTTAGCTGTTATATTTTTCAGATTCTGTACTGCTTTATTGTGTAGTTCTGAGCTTCATATTAAGGGATGATAAGCTCTTTTCGCAGAGTAGGTAGACAAAGTAATATCTTTTCTAGCTTGGGACCAAGGACAACCACCTGAATTTCAGCCCCAAGAGCATAAACAACAACACAAAGAAGAGAGAAAAACAAGAAAGATGGGACTTCAAAACCTAAAGCTATAATTGGACAATGAACTCCAATATGCTAATGGACTAGAACATGTAAAAGTGAGAGACCTCATCACCAGTCATCCATTTTGTGTCCATTTTGGGTTTATCTTGGATATAGCTCTGGCTGGGCTCTTGTACTGACCAAGCTGTATCCATTGAGGCCTTCTAATAAATACCTACTTTATTCTTTAACTCCATCTAGACTCTGTTCTAGGTCAGCCTTCACAAGGCGTCACAAACAGATCACTCTTTTCAGTCTTGACTAACCAGCTTGTCTCCGAGACTGGATCATGAAACAGAACTGCACAGACTTCCATTGATAGCGTCCCTATGACAGAAAAAAAAAAGGAGTTTCTTAGGTTTGGCTGAACACAGGATTTTTTCTTGAGGGAGATGGAAGTGTGGAAAGAGTTTAGAGCCACCACTATCAAAAGTAAAAAGCAGACCTGATTATTAAATCGCCTTGATGAAACAATTTACAAGACTTTTTTTTTTTTTCTGATGAGTTGTCAAATCTCCTGAGATGTCCTACACGTCTATACATCTGGCAATGTTGTCTTTGGGGATATTTCTGACTGGATTGCTATTTTGCTTTTCTTCTTCAATCTAACAGTGCTTTCATGTGCCTTTAGCATAAATGATATAAAAGCAGGTGGTCAGCAACATAAGATGCAGGTAGAATCAAATACAGTATTCATAAAATAAAATTCAGATATTTTCCAAGCCCATGATATCTGTCAAAGAACTTGATTATATTTAAAAGTTTTAGAGGTTTTTTGTGACTTCCTTCTTAAATAAGGTAGAAATAAACTTTAATCTTTGAGATCTGCCCAGACCACAGGGTGTCAATGGTTTATTTTTGCAATGAAAAGAAATAATAATCCAGGAAGCATCTGAGATTGAAAATACTTGTCGATGCTGCTAGTGAAAGAAGGCCGAGACACAGAAATTTTAAGATCAGAAGCAATGAAATCAAGGATCAGACCAGAGGGTTATGATGCAGAGCTTGAGGAGATGATAAGTAAGAGGAAATGAAAGGCATTATTTATTTTTAAAATCCAGCCATCAGGTAAGGAAGAGAAAGAAAGTGCTTTCATTTTTTTTGAGGGAGTATAGAATTTCTCTCTAGAGTTCTACAACTTCTTGAAGACATTGCAGAAGCTGTATATCACAAAGTGATCATCTGGAAAGAAAATTTGTAATATGGCACCTCCACTCTATATTGTCATAACAACAAATAGAATTTATCAATTTGAATATAAGATGCAATTTTATAAGACTGTAAATCATATGGAATTCTACAAGTGACCATTTTGTTTGAACCCTTGAATGATTCTTGTCTTTAAATTATACTGTTGTTTAGATTAAGCAGAAAAATTTCTTCTTTAATACCATATGAGGATGTAACAGACTTTTAGAAAACCTCCCAGTCTTGATTTCAAGATGTCAAGAGATGAGAAAACCTGTCACTAGCATTCATAGATTTTATTCTATAATTGATGAAAATACATAACTTATTTCCAAGATGAGTATCTAGTTTCAATTTCCAGCTACTGGTTCTTGTTACTATGTCTTGCACAAGATAAAAGAGCTCTGTAGAACTTAATGTATATTTTTTCTGTGAAGATACTTTACTTACACACTGCAATCAAATCACCTTACAATTTTCTTTTTAATATTTTCTATAGTTCATTTTAAGGTACTTTCTCCAGTGCTTTCATAATTTTTGCCAATTTTTTTTTCATGAACTTTCCCTAACTTTTGTCCTACTTCTAAAATATCTAAAAAACATAATTACAGAGAATAAACTGATAATACTCCCTGCAATGGTAAAATCAGCTACATGTGCTAATTAAGTTTTCTCTTCCTTCTCCATGAACAAAATTGCTTCTTGTTGCTACAGCTTTGTTCTGAATGCTGACTATCTTGCTGCTAGGACTCTTAGGTCTTTTGAATCTCTTTGTTTTGGGGGAAAAATCTTATTCTGCAAATTCCAATATTAAAATAACTTTCTATCTGGCTGCATTAGAAATAGTTCACTTGAATATACATGGTTTATCAAACTATTCAGATTATCTTATGGCATCTACATTCTCATTATTTTTTACCATTGGGATAAATATTTTTCCTTCCACATGTTTTATTGCTGGTGATTACATAATTAGTTCCTTATTATGTGTCATTGGATAGTGTCCTGTTCCCTGTGGAACTCTCTTCTCCTGTATAATAATGACTAACCACTGACAGCTCATTTTAATTCAGTTAACCAGCTCTTGATCCATTCAGCATATTATTCTTTATGGTACCATACCACATCTAATAAGTATATTTATTAAACAGTGAAAATTAATAGCCTGGAAATCTTCTTAAAAGTGCTTTCAGCTTCAGATTGCTTTAGCTTGCTTTCAAAAATGACTGGTCTCTTCATTAAGGAGACGTCAGAAATCATGCTTGTGCACAGTCCTTGTGCACTAGAAGGTAATCTATCATTACAAATCCATAATAACTTGTTTTCAGCCTAACAAGGTTGACACTAACATAGAATACAATTGATATTCAGGCTTTCCTGCTTTTCCCCTTGTGCGATGAAAACAACTTCTAATAAAATATTCTATCTAAAAATTTCTCCAACATCTTTGGACGATCTCTGCATTCTGATGCAATATTTCCTTTATCTGTTTCAAGAAATTATTGCCAGTGATTTTTAAACCACCTTACAATTCTTACCAGTCTTGCAATTACTATTTTGTGTGGAAGAAGACAATGTACAATGATTAATGTACCAGAGAGCTCCTTTGTCTGTCAGAAATAAGGATACATTGAAGAGAGTCTGACCACTTTTTCAAATTCTTTTGGATTTACTGGACTTTTCCAAGAGGTAGTGTGTAGCATAAAAAATATCTTCTACCACCGCAACCTGTAAAAAATGCATCACCCTTCAAATTTGTGAGTGAAACAACATTTAAGAAATAAAAGAGACTGAACAGAAAATTGAAAATATATACTTATGTCTAAATGTAGAAGTAATAATTTGAAGCATTTTTTTAAAGAATATTCTAGTTGCAGTCATCACCATTCATGATTTTGAAGACCACCATTGTATTTGTACTGGCTCATTTGGGGCTGCAGAGTCTGTTTCTTTTATATAAGGTGTCCCTGTCATATTTGTTCTATATATTTTCTAATCTAGTTCTATTATTTGGGGGATTTTGTTTAACTCTTTCTACAACTGCATATAAAGTACAAAAAATAAGAAAACAATTAATTTCTTTGGGCAGTTAGAAGGTCCCACCCTCAGTAATGAGACTGTGTTATTTCTAAGGATTCTTAGAAGTCACTGATATTGCCATTTCCAAAAAAGAGAGAGGCATTTTCAATGAGTTTCTATTATAATGTATCTTGTAGCTGCTTTTTGCTTTGGCTCTTAAATATTTTTTTACCAAAAATTATTTCAGGAACCTTCCTTATAGAATAGAGTAGGACACCTTTTAGTTCAAAAAGCTTTGATTTTCAACAAAGTGATTTCCTTCATAGCAACAATTCACCTGAAGTAAAATATATTAACCTTTCTACCCATCTCCTCTTTGTCTTCATAAGCTTATGGAAAATGTTGTCCTGAATATTTAAGGCAGCTAGTTTACTGTGGGCTCCTTTCAGCTCACCTCTAAGCAAGAGATATTCTCTTAGAAGTTCAGAAATATTATGAGCACTAAATTGTAGCAGCAGTTGTAGAAAAATAAATTGGGGTTAGTACCCTGTTGTTCTCTCGTTCTTTCCTGTGAAGGTGTTTAGAGACTGAAAACGAATGGAGAGTGACTGTAAAACTGAAGTGTTTCAAAGTAAGGTGAAGAAGTTTAAATTCATCTTTATTTTCAGAATGCTTTCCACCTGGGCTCAGGCTATCCACTCTGTGTGTTTAGTGCCATCATTACAATTATTCTTCCCTCTTGACTGAATAATGAACCTTGGTTTTCTGGTCCTAGAATAACAGCTTATGATTTGTACTTACTACTTCATCTCACTGCAGACGATGTAGACGATGTAGACAATGTAGCCGCTTTTATGAAAGAGGTTTTCATTCTATATTTTCCCCTTCTTTTCTGTTTTAAAAATACTCTCAGTAAAGAAGGTATGTTTTCAAGAGATGTTCTTCTTAACATTAGGGGAAAATGTACAATTCTTCAGTGTGAAAATTTACTTGTAATTTTTTACTCAATATGAAGAGAATATTCAGTTTTTTTCCCTTACAAATACATTCTGGTCAGATCTGTATAATAGAGATTCAGTGGACATGAGGGCATGCACATCTCAATGCCTTATCATTCATCTTTACTTCTTTTTCACCATGAAGTCTCTTGGAGGATTTCATGTATGCAGTAAATCCATAACTAATTGCTTATGATCTATTGAAAACAGATACACTACCACTTCTGAGACATTTTAAACATTAATCATAGGGTTTGGAAAATATTTTGCAGCAATTTTCCCATTAAAAACCAAATCTCTACTTTTTGGGGTTTTTTTTTAATGTTACAAGATGATATCTGACTAGCTATTTGAAATGCTATTAACAGCTTGAAATTTAAATTTCCATTTCACCCCCTGCTTACAAAATTTATTTGTTTGTTTGTTTGCTTGTTCATCTTGGTAGAACTTACCATTAAAAAAAATTAGCATGGTGAATTTACCCCTTCTCAAAAAGAAAAAAAGTTATTAAATATACAAAGAATATTACCCTCAATACAAACTCTGGAACATAGAGGGCACTGTTACATTAATGAAAATAATGTCTTATAAACAGGACCATTTAGAATTTCTTTTAATGTTAGGAACTAAAGCACCATTATGCTATAGGATAGTGACAGTTATGATGTAACTGTTCCTGTCTGCAAAAAGGCAGTTCATATAAAATGTAAATGGAATCACATATGTAGTGTATTAATTCAGAATGAGTTACAAAATTAAAATCTATATATAGATATTACTTTTATTTATTTCTTTGATTAAGTTTTACATTTTAGGCTCATAAATTTTGGTACAAAATAGCCTCATAGTATCCTAACTTGCAGAGATGCATCCTTAATCCTCCTAACACATTTTAGAAGGGATATTTAGCACATAACTGGAACATCACAAGGTATCTTACACACTAAGAAGAACTCGAAACACCATTTTACAGGTAGAGAAATGGAGTAATTTTGCTTTTTTCAGCTGGCTTCATGAGGAAGAGGTCTACTTAGCAGTGCCATTGTTCTTCATTCCTGTCATTCTATCCTTCCCCTACTGCCCCAAGCAACAGTAGCACTGGAAGAAGAGGAGCATTATGCAGACTGTTTTCCTGGATAGTCATACTTTATTCTGTGATCTGGAAGACTATGCAATTAAGAACTGCTATTATAGGCCAGCAGAGAGAAGACAGGCCCAATTGGCTAGAAAGTTATTTAGAATGACTCTAATATTTCAGGCCCACATGGCATTTATTATTCTGTTTCACTGGAAAAAAATCTGTACACAAGCTGAGGTTTACTAATGCAGGAGGAAAGATGCTAATGCTCCCACATCTGCTCAAAGACTGAGAAGAAGCGAGTATCCTCTTCAGCATCATCTTGTATTTTGTAGCCCAGTATTGTTTTGTGTGTGTTCCTTCACTTACAAGTGAGGAAACTGGAAAATGAGCACGTTCCCTCCTTTATGGAGGCAGCTTGGTGACTTCAATAGCTACCTCACTCTGGAAACTCCCACAGCAATTGTCATGAGTCTTAAAGAGCACATAAGAAACCACATTTTCTTAGCATATCACACTAATCATAGAACTAAGAAAATGGACTGGAATCTATTTTAATTAGAGCTTCATAAGTACTACAGTATAACGCAGTTAGTAGCAGTGATTCTTATGTTGAAAAACAGTAACTCTGAGATTGGACCTCTTTGGGATTGGATTTGTTTGCAATTATTCTGCTGCTTGCAGGTATCCTGGGGTTAAAAACTCTTATCCAATTTCCACTGACTTTTATACTAAGTGCTTAAGTGGGTGTGTATTTATAGTAGTTCAGTCAAAGAAGATTGCATTTCTTCAAAGGATGGTTGATTAAGAATTCAGACATAGGCAAAATTGAAGATATGCCTTTGAAACCAAAATCAATGTTTAAATATTTGTCAACTAGCTAAGGCTTCTGCTACATTTGGAACATCATGTCATCAAAATTCATCAAATATGACCCGTAAAGAAACGCTGCCAATTCTTTGATCTAATTACTGCCATTAAGTATTAAAATAATTATTCTCCCAATAACTTTGGTTTCTTTCTATGCTATTATGAGCTTGTAATGCCATAAGCAACAGTATTATCTTAAAACCAACTACCAAGGTTGATCCCCACCATCAAGCACCATAGTCTACTCATCTCTTTCCAGTGCAGATTATATTTATATTTATTCTCTTTAAAAAATAATTTCTGTGCTACCCATGAATATCATGCTGTAGAACACTTCTACAATTGTATGGGAACATGCATACACATTGAAAATAAGAGAAAAAAGGTGAGTTTCAACCTGAAATTTTAGAAGAGTGAATATATTTGATTTTTGTCTGTCATTGCAGAAAAGGTGACTATGGTTTTACTGTAAATAAAAATTTTGCTGTTGCTTAAAGATATACTGGCATCAGGCAATAATCAAATTTATCTTAGTTCAAAAATATTTAGAAATTAATAGTGTCATTCATATTTAGTACACACATTTTCAATACAATGAATATTTGTTATAATTGCATACTACATGTTGAAAACCAGAAATTAGGAATCAAATACTATTAGGTGATAGTTAACCTGAATTCTGTTACATTATATTTTCTAAAGTAAAAAAAACCCTAAAAAGTCCAGGAACAGCTCTAAAAAAATTACAATTTATTGTATTACATGATATAATTATTTCAATATCAACTCCTGGAGAAAAGTGATTGATGGAAAATAATTTTGTGTATTTTGATCAGGCAGTTTTCTGGACATTTTTGATAATACACATAAGTTTAAAAATGTCAAAAATAAAGTCAAAGGAACTTCTTAAGTTTGAAGTTATTTATGAATGGTATTGAATCTTGTAATGTTGGGAGTATTTTTAAATTGTTATTTTGCATTTGTGTGGTTTAGTGTAGCAAATGCAAAATGTAGCTCAATGAAATGAAATATGGGTATATTTATAAACACATTTATTAAAATGCTTTTAATGTTTAATTCATATAGATTGCAATTAATTCCAATATTTCTAAAATGAATGGGTTCTTTACAACATGTTTTGTTCCAGGTATCAAATAATATTCTTTTTTTTTTCTCTGTCTCTGAATGTCACTTCAAGCAAAACACAATCAATTTCTGGTCAGAAAGAATTTTTGAAAAAATTGCATAACTTAGACTAATGTTTTGTAGCTCAGAATTCTACTTAAGAAATATTGGGAGATCTGCCAGAAACAGTGAGAAGGATTTATACTTTATTATATCCTGGATGGCTATGAAATACTGGTCTCAAAATTTGACCCAGCAATTTTTTTTCATGTCATAAAGACATGCTTTCAAACTAATTGATATATTTCAAATCTGCACTGCATGATTCTCTTTTTAAACATCAAAAACTATGATAGTTAACTATGTCACAAGTGTAAGACTGAATATTTTCTTTTCAGACCTTCTGGACAAAACATGAAAGGAATCTTTCTCAAACAACAGTTTAAATCTAATTCTAGTTTTAAAAAGTCCCTGAAAGTATTTGAAGGAGCCAGATGGATCTGGCACAGAGAGAGCTACATGCCTGAGAACTAATTATCTATGTTATGCTAGGGAATGAGGAAACATGAGGAAACATTCTTCTGGGATTTTGAAGAATTATATATTGGATCTGCATGTTTCAAATACAACTTATACATTTGTATTTGAAAAATAGAAATTTTTTATGGCATTAATAGAAGCCACAGAGACTTCTTGGCATAAACTCAGCATACTTACAACTGAAATTTACAGTCTGTTAGAAACACCCTCCCGCAAAGTTGCCATTAAATTTGCCAATTGATGGAGACAAAGACCCACAGACTATGAATGAACTGTATCATAAAATAGCTTCTTTTCTACTTAGACCTATCTATCTGTTTAAGTAGACAAGGAAAATGATAGTTCAAAGTCTTATGAGTTAAGTAGTCCTAAATGCTTTTATTTTTCTGAGTCTGATTCATATTAAGGGAGCAGACTTTTTTCTCTAAGGTAGCCTGTCATAGCTGATACATCTTCTGGGACAGTCACTATGCCTCCTGTGTTCTATTCTGCCCCTGGAAAGCCGTAATAATGTCACATTCAGAAAATCTCAACTCTAGCACTGCAACTGTTTCTCTATTCCAGTTCAATTCACAGCTCTCTTAACCCAACAGGTTCCAAAACACTACATGCTGCAGTCTTCTCTTTCCTTTCACATTGAACAAGCTCCTTTCCTGTTAGCAGATTTTACCAAGAAAAAACAATGGGCTTTGAGGAATATTAATCATAAATAAGCATGATGAAAAACCAGATCTGCAATTTCAAAGTGTGAAAAATGAAACCTTTTTGTGCAAATGACTAGATCTTGTAAGTAGGAGTTTATGAATGAGAGACAAAGGACATACAGCTATCATGATCACATTGAACCTTCTATGCTCTGATAGGGTTGGTTTATAGGGATTTGCCTGGGAAATGATTTTGGGAAAATAGAGAAGTCCCAAAAGAAATTAAAGGATGCAAACAAATACAGTTATAAGGAATATATGAAGAAAAGTATCTTTCCAGATATGTTTTTATTTAATGAGGGTCACAGTTAACTTTAAGAATAAAAAAATTCAGAAGTAGTTTTTATTGAAGAAGTGCTTCCCCTTTTTGTCTAGAACTGCAGACTTTTGAGGTATCTAAGAATCTAATGCCTTTTTCCTCCCACAAAATCTGTCATCTCTGTATTTCTGATATCCTCAGTTTCTTTGACAAGCAGTAGGTAAAATAGGCAAGTTTTCAATTCACATTTCCTGAAAAATGAATATGAAAAAGACATCAAGAAAATACCAGCTATTACTATATTATTCATTTTAAGACAAAGTGAGACTAGAAAATGGTTTCATACCTTTCAGTTCATGGAAATATCTATCTAAATTCTTGAAGACTGAAATACTACTCACTTTATTTTTTTTCCCCAGAATACAATTCATTTCAAAAGCAAAAGCAACATGGATTTTCTGTCCCATTAGTTATTTACTTTGGAATTTTTCTGAGCACTAATTAGTGCTTCTGTCAAAATATGCATTTTTGCCATTTGGAAGACATGCAAACTTCCCACACACATCCTATTGCCCCAGTTCCCAGAAGATTTGGATTTGTAAAATACAATAAGGTGGTTTTGAAAAGGATTTGAATCACACAGACTTTTTTTTTCTATGTCATTTGTGTCATTTGTAACTCAGATTTTGGGAATTACTCTTTTTTTTTTCTTCCAGGTACATTCTCCAAACTAGATGAGTGAAAACTGACAGCAAAAGTTTTACAAAATAACTTTTTCCTATACTTTGTCTTCTGACACTTGCAGATACATGCTTGTAATAGTAAAATATCTGTAAGAATGAACATGAACAGACATTTTGTTTTATAATGGGATGATCACAGCATCATTGAATGGTTTAGGTTGGAAGGAACATTAGAGGCCATCTGATTCTAGCCCTCCAGCCATGGGCAGGGACATGTTTCTCTAGACCAGGCTGCTCTAAGTCCTTTCCAACCTGGTTTTAAACAAATTTAGGTATGGGCCATTCGTGGCTTCTCTGGGCAACACTTTCCAGTGTCTCACTACTTTCACAGTGAACAATTTCTTCCTAATTTCTAATCTAATGGTTTAAACCACTGTCCTATTACTACAAGCCTTGCAATGTCCCTCTCCAGTTCCCATATAGATCCTCTTTAAGTACTGCACTCCAGGCTGAAAAGCCCCAACTGTTTCAGCTGTCTTCACAGGAGAGGTGCTCCAGCCCTCTGATCATCTTTGTGGCCCTCCTGTGGACTCAGTACAACAGGCTCATACCCTTCTTATGCTGGTGTCTTGGTTTGGAAAGACAGGAGTCTGCTAAGGAAGGCAGGAGCCTCCCCTGAAACTGAGAATGTAAACCCTCCCCACCCCTCCGAATTGCTACAATTTTAAATTAAGGGGCTCTCAGGCAAAGATATGGGAGCAGGCAATAACAGTTCTTTAATAGGGAAGAAATAAAAAGGATAAAATAAACAATACAGTCCACTGGAACAACACTGACAGAGTCAGAACCCAACCTGACACCCTGTGGGTCCGGGTGTTGGTGGCAGTCCGATTGAAAATGTGGCTGCAGTCCTCTGAAGTATCAGGTGTGGTTCTGTTGGAGCAAGGGGGTTCTGTAGAGAAGGATGTAGTCTTCCTCTGAAGATCCAGGAGGAAAAGGCAGCTGCTGTTCCTCTGGGGAATCTCGTGGAGAACAAAACTGAACTGCAATTTCAGAATCTCAGAGTATATGGGGTAGCAGTGCTTGGCTCCTCCCTCTGGGCGGAGCATCTCACAATGGGATGTTACAGTTCTTATCAGTCATGCACCGATATTCAATAGTCTGTTATCAGCGGAGGTCCCCTCCCGAGGAAGGTGTGAATGTGGTCATTCAAAGAGAGAGATAAGGCAAACTGCCCACTTGACAAGGTAATCAGCCATACAGATGGTAATGGAAAACATCTTGCATGCAATCTTCAACAGCTGGGGGTCACAGAGATACACAATGGTCCAGGTGGGATCTCATGAAAGGAGTAGAGGTTTAGAAAATGCATCTCTCATCCTGCTAGTCACACTTCTTTTGCTGCAGCCTGGAATACAGTCATGTTTCCAGGCTGCAAGTACATGTTGCAAAGTTGTTTTGAGCTTCTCATCAACCAACACCCTATGTCTTTTTCCTCAGTGCTGATCTCAACCCATTTTTCAGACAGTTGGTATTTTAGGTTTGGACTCACACACAGGACCGTATACTTGGCCTTGCTGAACTTCATGAAGCTATCATAGGCCCACTTCTCAATCCTGTCAAAGTCCCTCTGGATGGCATCCTCTCTCTCCAGAATGTTGACAGTATCTCACAGCCTGATGCAATCAGCAAACTTGTCTGAGGGTGCATTTATCCCAACCGTCCAAGCTGCCAAAAAATATGTCAAATGGCATCAATCCCAATAGTGACCCCTGAGGCTGTCACTAGTCACTGCTCTCCACTTGGACATTGAGCCATTGATCAACACTGTAATCCCAGTAGAGAAGGTCATCAAATTTGTCAGACAAAATTTGCCCTTAATGAAGCCTTGTTGGCCAACAATGACCTCAGTATTTTCCATATACCTTAGCATGACTTCCATTATAAACATTTACTCATAAGTATTCAAAAGTATAGAATGATTACTAAACAAAGCAGACAAATTTCCACATTCTCCTTTTGAGATGTTCACAGATATCAGAGCAATATAAAACACAGTACTAGAGAAAGAGATAACCCAGAATTAACCAAAACATCCATCTTTAGTATATATTTTAATGAATTTCTTAAAGAGGTTCAACAATCTGTTATATCAATTAAATAAATCACAAGATACTTTTACATAAAGAATTGAAAAATACCTTGTTGCTTGACTTGTACTTCTATTGCTATTGAGCCCTGAATTTTGCTGATAGCTTTTATTCTGTAGTTCCTTCATCCACCCAGCTTCACATTGATATGACTGTTCTCTCTTAGAAGAGCTAGCACAGCTTGTGGCAGACACAATTGTTTCCACAAAGGCGCTCTGAAAGCTGTGCAGTAACAGACGTGACAAAACTGTAGTGCCTAATCTGATTGCCTGAATACCACACGACATATCAGACACATGCTCTAGTATGTGCCATCTCACAAGTGGGCAACAGGGGAGAGATTGTCTCTGTCATGTTAATGGAAAATGCCCTCACCCAGCGCAGGTAGCTCAGGGAGGCCAGGTCAGCTCAAGATAAACACAAAGGGAGGCGAGAATATCTAGAAAATGTTATAAAGAGAGCTTCAGATTAAGTATAACTGTTTTAAGAAAGGAGGAAACTATGAAATTTTTTGTTCTTCTGTCTATCAGTTTAGTAAGAAATAGATTTCCAATTTAGCATGTTCTTCTGACTTTAGGAGATGTGTTTCTCCTTAGAAATACTCCTCTTTCTTTTGCAATCACCTTTACCCTTTAAAAGTATTAAAAGCTTTCCTTTGTCCTCTTCTTCTTTTATAATTTAAGAAAATTATAATTAAAGTAGAAATAGCTAAAAAAAAGTAGAAAAAATATGTTTTCCTCTGCTGACATCACATCCCCTACTTTTACAATGAGGTACTGAAGTATATTGATTTTTATTTTTTAATTTGGATGTGCTCTGATCATAACTACAATTAACTTTCTTCAGATACAAAGATAGTCATCCAACACTATTTATATTCTTGTCTGCGACCCCAGCTCAAATCACACTGGTTCTTCATCAGGAACAAATGAGCTCTCCACTTCTGAAGCAATTTCCAGCTCCATGATAATATTTTCATTGCCTTGGTATCCCCTTTTCTGTCCTTTCTTAAGCAACATCCATTCCTTGTTGAAAACACATCTGAATCTCATCTCTAATTTGTCTATTTTTCTCTGACTTTTCACTGGCCAATTGAGTTTTCTTTTTGTATTACCTCATAGTCTTGAAGAAGGGTGAGTTCTAGGAAGGATGAGTTTAACTACTGAATTTTTTTTTTAGACACAGTTCTTCTTTTCCTACCACAAGTTTCTTGAGTAACTATGTATTCCCATGGTATTGCTATTACCTGTGCTCACATGGCGCACACACCAGCCTCAGTAACCCTTGGAATTAAATACTAGTGTGTCACAAAAACCACAGTTGGAATGTTGTGATGAAACGGGTCAATAATTTTGAGATTTTGGCTCCAGTTATGTTCAACATATTGCTTGCAATCAAAACTAATCTGGTCACTGAATTACATGAGATTTTGCCTGGAGCATTTTAAACTGTAGAATAATGAGGAGTATAAAATAAATCACAAATGCATATCTGATCTGAATTTGCAGATACGTGAAATCATGACAGGAATGTGGAGGATTTGCAAACTTGGAGCAAGACATCTAGCCATTGGCTGGATATTCATAGCTACTGTGGTTTGAAAAGTTTTGGGAATTTTGACTGGGGACTTGGGGATTAGCATTTGTACATGTTTTGGTCTCAGGGTGGTTTTATAGGAATTCACATTCTGTGAATGTGTATGTGAATACAAATGCTTAATAATAAACCTGCAAGAGCTTGAAAAAATGAAATTTTAAAAAAACCCCAGCAGTTAAAATCACTGTTTTTTAAATCTACAAAAGCTTTTGATCCTATTGAGAGCTTTATTAAATATAGGAATATAGGAATTTTGCTGTATTTCATTTAATGCTTGCT
Source organism: Camarhynchus parvulus (assembly GCF_901933205.1). Classification (NCBI taxonomy): domain Eukaryota; kingdom Metazoa; phylum Chordata; class Aves; order Passeriformes; family Thraupidae; genus Camarhynchus; species Camarhynchus parvulus. The sequence goes on along the minus strand of NC_044586.1, from coordinate 39,302,986 downwards.
CCATTGTAAACTTACTTTCAAAAATATTACAGTTTTCTACCTTCAGATATTAAAGGTACAATTTAAAGAGTTTTGAGCAATGACATTTCAAATTCAACACAAGTTTCAAAAGCCTGATAGTTCAAGTTTATTTACAGTTTTAACCCATTCCCAGTTTTCTGACCATTTTGTGTCTTGTATATTGAGTTCAGCAGTGACAATTCTGCAAATACATAAGTATACACACGTATATCTCCAAAACCAAAAAGACAAATTAATAGTTTGCTTTATGGTCATTTTATTTTCAGTCTAATGAACTACGCTGCCATTTCCCATTCTCAAGTGTCAACCAAATTTTCACAGCTTTGAGAAAACAATGGTCGTGAATATGTAAGACCAAGTGACTAATGGGACAATTAGATCATCACAGACTTTCTTTCTAAAACACTTAAATAATCACAAGTCATCAAACCAATACACAAATTCAATCTGAGACAAGGGATTAGGTATTAAAATGCTGGAAAACTTATTGCAAATGTTTGTTCTGGTTCTAGCACTGTTCTTCCATCCCTAAATTGATGAATAATTATCTTTTGTCTCTCTGCAATCCTATGTTTTCCTTGGATGATGAAGTGGCTGCAGTGGTGTGGAAAAAGGGGAAAACCAGGGGAAGCTGGAGCAATACACTTGCAAATTCATTGCACATTGCATTTCCTCACATGCTCATATATTGCACATATTCATAAGCTTTCTGGAAAGGAGGTGAGTAGTGAGGTGATAAAGTTTTCTGGAAGCATTAAATTATTCAGGGTAGTAAAAGCAAAATCTGGCAGTGAAAAGTTGCACAAGTTTACAAGACTGAAAGAGCAGTAAAAGATGATATTCAGTTGTGATAAAAGTAGAATAATGAGCAGATGGAATAACATCTATGTATATAAACAATGAGAGAACCTAAATAACTTATTACCATCCAAGAAAGTGATTCCAGACTCATTGTAGACAATTCCAAAAAAAAATCTGGCTCGTACTAGGAAGTGGTCAAAAAACCTGAATGCAGCATTTTGAATTACTAAGAAAGGAATAAACAACAATTTAAGAACATATTTAGAGAAATGGGTAAAGACTTTGCAGTTCTGCTTCTCCTTCTAGTCTCTGTATAATATATATATTAAAAAGACTATGGTATAAAGAATAGTAGAACTTATGGAGTAGGGGGGTTCTGTGCAAACAGTCTCTATAGCTAGAAAAAGAGGAAACTGGAATTAGTCAATAAAGTCCTGAGTGAATTGGAAGATGTGCATAAGTACATCAAAAGAACTTCCAAGGGTCTAGGTGCTAAGGAAAACAAAAGGCAGTACTTTTTACACAAATCAGCTGAATTGTGAAGCTTGTTGCTACAGGACGTCGCAGATGACAAAAGTATAATAGCTTCATAAAGAGAGAAAACTGTGAAAGGAGAATGTACACAAGCAACCTATTTATACAGACAGCCATGTTCTCTCACTAAATTTACTTTAGTTATTGATTTTCACCAGCTGAAATCTGCATGGTCTTTTATGAGTAAGGTTTATAAGTAAGGTTTTCATTTTCCCTACTGGTAAAAGGCTTACAACTCTTCAACTGATGAGATGAAAAATTCACAACTATGGTTTCAGAGATATTAGAAGAATATATTCTCTGTGGGTTAGAGTTTGAAGTTAAAGGTCAAAACAAGGCCTTTTTTTTTTTGTTTTTTAGTTCAAAAGATATTAAGCAAATGCCTATTTGGACAGAAAACTAGGGAGAAAAGTTAGCACCTATGGGTGGTTGCTGAGGAACGCATTCAGTGCAGCTATCTCAGTGTGCAGCTTCAATGTGTTACAAGTTGGGCTCTGGTTGGCAGGACCCCCAAAAAAGAGGTAATGGACTGCCAGCTCTTTGCATAAAAGGGTCCAGGGACCAGTGGCACAGCCAGGGGAGCAGACATTCAGAGACACAGCAGGAGACAATGACCCCAGATTTTCCCATGTTTAGACTGTGAGGGTATAAAAGAGTTTCCTTTGTTCTGGGTCCCTTGTCAGAGGCACCTAGCTTGAGCTGTTATCTGGTTATTCCGTTACTTCATCACAATTACATTATTTTAAGGATCTGGACATCTGAGACTCTGCCATGGGAGTAGAGATGGGGTCAAGCTGGTAAGAACACCCAATCTGAATGTGTGAGTGCAGCGCATGCTGCCATGGAGGGGCTTTGGTCACAGCTCAGGTGGTAAGGGATGTGATTGCCAGAGTGGCTCCTGGATGGCTGGAAGTTTCCTCAACATGGTAACTTCCATTGTAGAAATTTAGAGTAAGTTTTAAAATTGAATATATTGAGATATAGATATATATAGATATCTCTATATATCTATATATATATCTATCTATATATATACTACTGTTCAGACTCGTCCCAGCATTGGCAGGAAAACATTCTTTGTGACGTGCAACCAGAATACCAGAATTAATTAGAGCTAATGAAACATGCCATTAAAATAATATTTTATTATGTATAAAAATAGTATTTTGTGTACAGATTTTTTTTCCCCTAATGTGCAATTAATTAGTTAGGATGGTTGAGAATATTTGGAATTTTTTTGGTACCAAAACCTTGTTTCGCTTATCTAAAACTGGGCAATATAAATGTCTGGCTGACAGCACTGCACAGTATATTTCTAAACAAACATACTATCAAAAGTAAATATATTCTTTTTGAAAGATTGCAATGACCTTAACTTGAAAGGAAAATGATGACTTTTAAATGTAGACTCCAAATTAAGACCTCATTTATGTTTGGGCTATTTTCCAGCATTCAAAGCCATCCTTTTTGTTGCTGCTGTAAGAAAGAGTCAAAAGAAATGCCAAATATCTAAAGGTAACAGTGAAAACCATGCAGTAGGGAAACAACTTTTTTTTTTCCTGTTAGCAAATACTGATAGAAGAAATACAAACAAAGTGCAAGGAAGTACTATGAAAGATGGGGAGTTTAGTCTTTAGAAATGGAGCATAGAAGCAGTGTTGATCGAAAATTATTGCAACTGAAAACAAGACGATGACTTTTTTGGTCTCTCTTTGAAATCATGAAGTTTGTTTCAGTTTAATAGAGGAATATTTTGTAGCAGGAGGTGAAAGGTGTGTGGTACATGCCCTGATAGGTGTGTGTGCTCACATAAAAATACAAACTGGAACAATGTTGGAGGAGTGTGCAGTATGCAGTTTCATCCAGAGTGCCTTTGAGAGCAGTCCTGGCATGAACTATCCTAGAATGAGCTCCTTTGTTGAATACTAATAAGTGAAGCAGCAGCTGTGCAGATAAAGAACTTGAATGACTTAAAAGAACAGTGTCAGCACAGAAATGAGGCAGATCACATACTACAGCCACCTTGATGGACTTGGTCCAGCTCCTTCTAGGAAGAAAGGCTCATGTTTTCTGATCTGAAAATCCCAGACAACAATCCGCCATGAAGAAATACCGCTGAAATAGTTGAAAAGCGCTACTATGGAGATAATTGAAGTGATCATTTCTAACCTTACACATCCTCAATGTTGTGTTCATATACCCAGTTTTTTTCAACTCTCCCTGCCCATCTATTTCAAAAAGGAGACCAGCATGTGGTGTATCTGTTCTTGAGTGAGAAAACATGGCTGCCTTCAGCTGTTCCAAGGGGCAAGGCATAGTAGTTAGTTATTAATGTTTGCTGCAATTTATAAAACACATAAACTTTCTGGTTTACATTATTTCTCATAAAAATCTGTTTCAATGTAAAAGCAACAAATATCATTCTATATTTTTAGCTGTGAGCCTGAGGCAGCACATGAAAACTGATCTTAAATAATTTGACCTAATTTTCTGGCAGATATCCTTAGTGTGAAATTGGCAGACAAAAATGTAATAGTGATTTGAATATAAATTTCATGTACAACTTATGTATTTAATAAACTCTGCCTTTTCTTGCAAAAGTTAAATTCTTTAAAATATTATGCAGTACTCATCCTTAGCCTTTGGTTAAGGCTAAGTTATTATGACATTTCTATAAAAATAGAATGGTTATGAATCTTTTTGTTTGTTGTAAAGTGAGACAATTTGCTTTCAGAAAAGATATTTTTTCTACGTATGCATAATGAACTTCGTAAACAGATGCTTCCTTAATTCCTTCATAGTTATCTAATCTTATTCATACTTTATTGTGTCTGTAGATTTCTTTATGCTGTTCATCACCAAGGCACTCCAGTGCTTTCATCTATCCTATTTTCTGTAAAACAGGTGCTTGCCTTCACCACATATCAATTGATAACACAGCTTCACTGGAAGAGAGATGAGGGTTTTTAAGGTATGACAGAAAAAGCCATGATAAAATAAAAGGACCCATTTTACACAGCTCAGACTATAAGTGATTAGTAGTATTAAGGATTTGTATAAATATACATTTTTTAACAGTACATAAATGAATCAAAGGCCAACCTGTGTAATGGAAAACTTGTCCATCTCAGAAACCTTATATCACTATCTGCAGGCCATCTTTCTCTCTTATACTTTCTGCACAGCAGCATGAATAGATCATTAAAGAGGCTTGTTTCTTGCTTTCATCTGCTATTGATTATGAATGAAATGGCCAATATTCCTAATATCATTTGTATGGAAAGGATTGTGTTTCCCTGTAGAGTTCCAAGCATCCAAACACTGGTATAGCCACTGAATGTGCATGAAAGAACCTGTATCTGCCTCTTACATCATCTGTCTTATTTTCCTCAGCTTCATTTCACTCACCTTTGACCCTGAGGTAACAAGAACTGACATTCAGACACTTTTCAAACAAGAGGTTTCTCAGCTGTTGTCTGTAGAATTGGCAACCATGTACTCCAAAATTTCCATATAAGCTGAATTATTTGTAACAACAGATTTACAGAAGTTAAATATGATTTCCTTAAAGCCTGTATGAATTCCTGACGTTACTATTCTTGCACAAACTCTGTCCTGGTGCTCTTTGGCAGGTAAGGCAGATGGAGATTTCTTGATCTGAGAAACACAAGCTCAACTTTCTGCAGAGCCCTTGTCAGTTATGTTTAATATAACTTTGGTCACTCTTGAAAACTAGTTCCACTCTATTAGATGAATGAATTTTTATAACCTAACTTTAGATCTCAGAGATTCTTGATTTTTAAGATTATTTGGGAAAAAAAGTACTGAGTCAGAAAAGAAGTACTGATTGCAGCTTTCTGATTTGAGTCTTCTGTCACTTGAGTGGGACATTTGTGGGCAACTTGGATGTAAATCAAAGCAATCAAAGGGAATCCCTCAATTTTCTAACTGCAGGGGTTCACAAAGCTGGTGTTTTAAAGGTCCTGTGGTCCATCACACGAAAAGGAGAGGTAGCACTGATGCTATTAGCATTAGAATGCACTTCTAAAGTACCTTCAGAATGCAAGCACTTACAGATAGAATAAATTTTCATGAGATTGTTTGAGTGACCACAAGTTTCAGTTATTTCTGGGGTGCTTTAATGAGGGTCTTTAAGCCTTCTTTTATCATACCGCTTTAATCCAGAAAGAGGTCATGGAGTTTGACATTCTAAACAATTTCTTCTTTAGTTCTAGCTTCTCTTTTCTGCTCCAGAATGTTTTTATTAGTTCTATGGCGAACAAATATGGTAGGTGACACTTTTTAGAAGTGTCACATCTCAAATAAACTGTGTTCCTGATTTTGTGTCAGCCTTAATTGAATAAGTGGGAGAAATTAAAGAAATCCAAAAATTACACAGAAGCAGTAGAATCAGAGATAAACCATAAAATACCACAGATAAGGCCCTTGTTCATAAAATGCTGACCAGCTGGGAAAGTCTTAGTAGCATAAAGAAACTCTGCACTGTTCAATAAAATTGGGAGAGATGAATCCCAGGCATGTACTGAATGAAGTCAGTGTACGCTCCTCATCTCTAATTAGAGAAAAAGATCTGTAAATATGCATTCAGAAATTCTGCTTTCATGCTAATTATCTATTGCTTTCTGTACCACAGACTTCTGTAACATTCTCAGAGGTGCTATAGATCTTTGTAAAGTTTAAGGCTGCCCACTGAGAATTAGTCAAACTGAGCACTGAATATCTGCTAATAATTCAAACATAATTTGAAAATTAAAGCATGTTTTGGGTCAAGGCTGGAGAAGAAAATTTAAAGAATGGTAGCAATTACAAATTATAAGTTCAAATGAGTCAACAATCTCAAAACTCACAGAATTCAAACTCCTAGGGATCTCTTTCTCCACTGGTCACAAAAACACTCTGCTCGTGTTGTGTTATATTCAGAAATAACTCTTAGTTGAGAGCTGATTACAAGAACAATCAATAGTGAATATACATGCTAATAAGTTGGTAGCATAAAAATCATATTAAAAAAACTTTTACTAAAAATTTCTTTTAAAAAAGAAGTTCCCATGTTTCTTAGCTCAAAGTGAAAGATCACCTCACTCAGCTTTAAGCATTTAAGACTTCCGGATTAAAACTGACATTTTATGCATTCCTGAAAAAACTTGGGCTGAAGGGAGACTTAACACCACAACCACATGCTCCAATACAATCAGACAAATAGTTCCTCTGTAGTACACACATTTTCCCTTCTTGTGCAAACTTATAGGCTCACAAAGCAAAAAGTTATTTTCACAATAATTGTGATCAGAGAGCTTTTACTTCTTTACATACCTTCATCATCACAAAAAGAAATTATCATCAAGAAAAGCTGTAGATGCCCCAAATCTTCTCTGCAGACAATATTCAGTATTTGAGGATTGTACAATGAGGGTATTACTAGAAGAATTTTTTAATGATACAGGAAAGAACCATTCTGGTGATCTATGGAAGGCAAATAATTCTGTTTTATCTGATGTAGTTTTTTTTTCTCCTGCTCTTTTTCTGTAGGACACCGCATTTACTGTTTTTTGATCATTGTACTGACATCTGAAATTTATAAAGGGCATTGTGCAATGTATTATGACATGTATAGTAGTTGTAAGGCTAAGTTTTTTTTGATGATTTTGCACTAAATATCTTACTTGCTCCATGTTCTCCTGTGTCTTTCCAGTCCCAGAGTTGGTTCATTTTTGCTTTCCTTCTCTCAAATCAATTTTAGGCCCACAGCCTAGTATGCCATTAGAAGAGTGATAGGCCAAGAAGACTGACTACTTGTAAAGACAACACAGAAAATGATGCTAGTATATAGAATTCACAAATTTTGTACTTCCATGTGCTAGATAAGCTACATTAGGAACCTCACTCAAAATATAAGATGTAAAGATGATTTTTTTTAAATTACAGCAGCATCTGTTAGGAAGTCTAAAGCAATTTCTAGTGGAAACTGTGATTATTTTGAGGTGTGTGTGGTTATATTTGCATTTTTATAAAGCTGAAACTCTGGTCTTTCACATTAGTATGCATACAATCTCAATATTTCGATATGTGTGACTAAATTCTGCATGGAAAATACTGTGCTATCGATTGAACCAGTCAGGGTTCAAGTGTGGTGACTATCTTCAATTTTAATTATTCATTGTTATAGAAATTTTTAAAAAGAAATCATAAAGCTTCTTATTTTAAGTTTCTAATTTTCAGTATCTCAGAGTCCACAGCTCTTCAGAGTACATTTCACCCTGATGTTTAGATAATGGGGAGGCTGTACAGAAGGAAAATAATTTGTTTTTCTTGGGCAGTATATCATCTTTATTATTTCATATTTCTGTAGACTGTTCCTTTCAGCTGTGTCAGTTTTTTCTTCTGCCTCATATTGATATATGATTATTGTTGCAAGTAATACCAGACAAGTCTGCTTATCTATATTTTATTTCTAAATACTCTCTTCCCACCATCTTGATGACATACAGATCCTAGTTTCAGATCCAAGTCACCCCTTTCATTTGTTCCTCAATAGGACAAACTGACTTGATTTAGCAGTATTTTTTAACATTTAAGGAGAGGGATGTAAAATATTGTTTCAAAAGTGTTTGCATACATGACCATTATCACAAGTTAGTATTGTCCTGCTATATTGCTCCAAATGAAACAGGCACTCAAAGATTTTCAGGTTGTCTGCAGAAGTACTGACATTGTTGAATAACTGAAAAATTGTTGTGTGTAGGGCAAAACTAATTTTTTGAGTGTTGAAAAAAAGTTGTATATGGAAAAGTTTTCCACTGAGCATCGAGGAAGGCTCTTTGAATTGTAATAATGGAATGACATAATGCCTGTACTTTGCCAAGATTTACAGTTTAGTAGTGAAAGTCAAAACATGACATTGGTACTCAGTGCATGCTACACATTTTTGTGAAACAAGGAGGATATATAGATCATACAGGTTAATTTTTGTTGCTTTGCAAGATCCAGCAAATTTCTTACTTGTATGTCAGAATGTCAAAAATGTCAGATTCTTTTATTAAACACACAGTTCTATTTGCAATAATAAATATTTTTAGCATTTTTCATGTTTACAATTATGTTGGACTGCCTGCTACACACCTGTGGGGAAAAAATCCTTTTTTTGGTGTCAAGCAGATGGAGATGAACCCACAGTTACATGATACATTTCGGACTGTCTGTGCCCAAGCCTAGTTAATGTGGTTCTGCAGGAACCACAAATGTCAGCAATCTAATAAAAGCATCAAATTATTATTATTTTGTTGTTGTTGTTATATTATTGTTATTATTATTATTATTGTTGAGGCTTTTTTCTGACCTGGAATGGTCTCACATTAACAGAAGAGTTCAACTCTGTATTTTGAAATACATCACCAGTTTTTCTTGAGTACTTAACAAAAATTGGAAGGGAATTCATTGTCCCTTACATTAAGTATCTAAAATACAATTTAACTCTTCTGTCTAGTCAATAATAGAGGTAATTTCTCTGGGGGGATTTTTTTCATTTTAAGACATATATCCAGGATATAATTTTTCCATCTATTCAGATCATTAAGGAAATGTAATTGATTTGCTTAATTGAAGTCTAAGATTTAAATTGTTAAAGGCAAATGAGTTGTACTAACTATAACCAAATTATTTCATGTTTATGCAGAGAGCCAGAGATTAAATCCACCAGTGCTGTTCTTTAGAATACTTCCCTTTAACCAGAAAGAGCCACAATGTAAAAAAGATGACCTGAGCCCTATAACTATTATTGAAACACTGAGGTTATGGGGTTCATCTTAATATGGAGTATTCACCTAGGAGCTGGATTCTGGGCTGCTTCTAACTCAGAACAATCTGGGAAATAACAATGAAAATGTGAAGTAGAGTTATCTGAGGTGGTTCTAATTGTGTTTGTGTCATTATCCAAATTCAGAATAACTACTCTATTGGTTGAAAGGGCTCACCTCCATCACCTCCATGGGCAAAAATGAAGGAACTGTATGAAAAATAATGCCTTATAAAAGCAGAAAAATTCCTGTTTGAAGCTTTTGATTTCTACATGTCACAAATAAACACATATCTAGAGACTTAACTGAAGTTGTAAATTTTAATCTCTTCATGAAATGCTTTTTTCTACCTACTTTTAAGTAGATTTAAAGTAAACATCAGATCTTTAAGTTTTTCTCTCATGACTCCTCAGCAGGGTCAATATTTTTAGGTATTTATGTTTCCTTATCTATTTTCAAGACCAATACCTTTCTGGTGGAAGAAAAATCACAAATTGCACTTCATTTCTGCTGATTTTGATGACTGTGAGCCTAATACCATATCCAAGAAAGAAGCCTAATCTGGTCATGATAGCTAACTTTTACACAGTAGAACTTCCATATAAATTATTGGGAATAAATCTGTACTATTTCTACATTATTTCGTGTAAAAATAAAAATATTACCTTATTTGTTAAAGAAACCCTCAATAACCCATCCATTCTACAGAATGAAAATCCATCAGTCTTCTAAACTGAACTAAACAAAGCTTTATATATGGATTTGCTTTTCCTCATGTACCTTGGACAAGATATACACATTGTGTATGTGTTCTTTACCTAAAACATCTCTCAAAGTAAGCAAGCTAATATTATAATCTTCCTTCTTATGTTTAACTATTTCATTAGATCAATGCCAGTGGTCTAAATCCTCTTTGCAGAGGCTTTTTCCACGGAGAGCAAAAGGCTACAGCTGGGGTAGGGATGGGGTCCCAATGACCTTTTACATGTTATGAAAACTTACAATAACATTTTTCAGAAGTTCATTTTATACAGCTAAAAAAATACAAGAAAGAATGGAAATCAACAAGTAAACAAAAGTAACAGGAGTGAAATAATTTTTCTTAAACTTCTCAGGATATCTTATAAAGCACCTTCAAACTCTCTCAGCATGCATACAACTTTAAAATGGCTGAAAGAAAGGGTGGAGATTGCATTACAGCTGCTCTGATCATCACTTTTATAAACATTCCATATTTATTTTCCTATGAGAATAAAAAAATGAATAGACTGAAGATTTATGTCATTGAATGTCATAGCTGATTACCTCTAGAAATGAGAAGAATGCAATTTTTATGACTTTATTTAAAGCTGAGCTATTTTTCATAAGTAAATACAGCCAGGACAGACAACTTTAATTTTTAAGAATGTATGGAACACTGTGGTGTAAATTTTTAAATGATGATATGTTTTTCTAGATTCAGTATTTTTCTAAATAAAACATTCACCAGAACTCTAGTATGCATAATGTTTCTGTTGTAATTTGCAATGATATTAAGACAATAATTTTTCTTAGTAAGATGCAGGCACCATGAACCATTTGAAAATACCATTCACTGGTAATTTATTTCCAGGGATGACTTATGGTTACAAGAAACTGACTTTTTCCATCCAGTGAAAAGAAGTTGCATGGAGAACTAGGCATGTGAAGAATGTGTAAAAATGAATGAAATTAAAGAATTGTTGCAGCTGTGTGTCTGGCATTCATTTTGATCCTTGTTTTTATTAAATAGCTACAAATAGTCAGATTTATGTTATACAAACTCCCTGTGCATGGGCAATATAGGTAATGGTTCCAAAGACCTGTCAGCTTCCTGCCAGAATTCTACCTGATTAATTACTTCTTTTTGAATCCATTCTTGAACATAAAGTTTCTTCTTTGTAGCAACCAGGAAGAGTGATATGTAAGAAGGCAAGCCCATACCTGAAGATGTGTTTGTGAAAGAGTAAAAGGTACATCCATGTCAATGGTGCCAGTCACTGAAAGAAAGTTCTGCTCTGAAAGCTGCGTGCATAATGCTGTGTTCAGGTTCACAATCTTAGACATCATGTGCCCTGGCACAGTGACACCCAAAAACAGGAGCACATCATTGTTATTGCTGATTTAGTTATCATTAAAATACTCACTGTAAAACAGTGAGCAGACGAGTAAGTACTTATTCTAAGAGTAAGCATAGACAAGCATGATTTTTTGTTTAATAGAATTTCTGATATATTGAAAACAACTAATGTTGATTTCACTGTCACACACAGATGCCTTCATTTTCTAGTTTGTGTTTTCTTTGAAACCTCATAAAGAGATTCTTTGCTTCCTGTAGTCATTATATTTCTGGGCAGGAAGCAAGGAAGTTCCACTATCACCTACCACTGAGCAAAAAAAAAAAGATGGACAAAGCAGAAAACAGAGATAATGCTATCACAAGGCTTAATATGACAGATATCTACACTGCAAATTTGCAACATGTACAGCAAGCTAACTTCAGAACTCAACTGCAATGGAGCTCTGAAGTAAAGCATCTTGAGTTTATCTTAATTATTCTAACTAGTTTTTCTGCAGCACATGGAGCTCTGAATTACTTTGGGCGTGCTTGCTTTGAGCAGCGAATATAGGAAAACTCTTCCCCATTCCAGGCTCCATTCCAGTAGCTACCTTGGAGAATGACATGTCAGTATCTGTCATCTTGGAGAGAAGCCAATTGCACATTGCTGTACCATATTCTTCTTCTCAATGCTCATGGCCCACCCTGGTTGAAGAGGTCATCCATTCATTAAGACAGATACCTGACTTGGCCAAAGTTTTTAAGGCCTACTTTTTTCTCTTTTAAAATGAGAACATGTGAAAATTCTGAGTTTTGAGGTGCACCAAATTTTTACTTGACCAAAAACTAAGAAAATGTCTTATTGGAAGTAAAACGTCAAAATAGAAGTACTTATAAATGAATTTCCCCCTTGGTATGTATCTTATCAGAATGGCCTCATTTGAATTTGGATCTCAACCATCAGTTTTGAGTAGTTTGTTAGTTTACAGTCAGGAGAAGGCTTTAGGGTCACCTAATTCCAAACTTCCAGTACCTGAAGGGAGCCAAATAAGATGGAGAGAAAATTTTTACATAGTGGAATGGCTTCAAACTGAAAGAGATGAGGTTTAAATGTTAGGAAGAAATTCTTTACTGTGGGGGTTGTGAGGCACAGGAACAGGCTGCCCAGAGAAATTGTGGTTGTCCCATCCCTGGGACTCTACAAGGCCAGGCTGGATGGGACTCTGAACGCCCTGGTCTAGAAGAATGAGTCCCTCCCCAAGGCAGGAGTGTTGGAAGCAGATGATCTTTGAGGTCCCCTTCCAACCTACATCATTGAATGATTCTATGATTCAGCAAAAGAGTCAGTATGCAGACATTCCTTGCAGTTTACCTTTCCTGACCTCAGCATCAGAGTGTTCCTTTAGAGTACTTCTTTTTGTCCTCTCCACTGTAGCTAAAACACATTATTTAAAATATTTGAATATGTAACTGAAAAAGTTCTCTCGGGTAAATTGGTGGGTTTTCACCATATCTCCTGCTAATAATAAAGATCCAGAAATAGTGACATCTTGATTTTTTTTTCCACAAGAATTCCCAGGACATGAAAATTTATCTAATCAAAACAGCCACTCCACAGAGAAATAACATGTCCTTCAATATTAAATTGAATACATTTGATATGAGATGACTTGTTGTCTATCACACCAGCCCTTATTTCACAAATTCCAGTAGACAGAAATAACTTAAACATTCTTATTTCTCACTCAAATACCAACTATTTATAAAATGTAACTCACTGAGGCAGAAATATAAGCATTGGGTTAGAAAATGGTTGCTTATTTTTAGACATCACCCTGTATTCTTGCTAAAGCCTGAGAGCTTCATTTACCTTAATTGGATATGATTTTTCTGGTTACGAATATTCTGAACATGCTGGTAGCTTCAGCATAATCTGTCATTCCTTGCTATTGACATAAGAACAGAACTGCTATTGTTGGTGGAGAAAGAGGCAATCATGAGCAAAAAGATTCAAAATGAGCTACTAACATTAAAAAACCCCACAGGTGCCAGGTGCAAGTTTAACATCCTAAGACATTTTATGTGTTAAAACAGGGTCAGCTGAAAAATATGCCCCTTGAGGAATCTTCTCTTCACTAACTCTTACATTCCCAGATTATAATGAGCATTGAATTCCTATCAACCCAATTATTAAGGAATATAAATTCCATACTACAAGTTTATAAAGGGGAAACAATCTGGAGATGAAACCCCTGTGAAAAAAAAGCCAACAAAACCAAAAGAAAAAAAGAGTCTGTTAATTCCCTAACTGTAAAGCTGCAGGTTTTTTGGCATTAGTAGTTTTCAAAAGTTCTTTAACAGGTGTGGAAATACATATGAAAGGTTCTGTCAGGCTGTGTGGCTATGATATTTCAACGGTAAAACTTTTAGCATACATATATTCCTAGATGAAATCACAAAGGATTTGTTCATTTGTCTCTGTGGAAAAGTGCTGATATCTCTGTTCTCTTCTATACTAATACTCTTGATGGCTTCCTGTAATATTAACCAACAATAGAAACAATAGAAATCAATACTGCTTTGAAATATTGCCACACAATACCAAAAACAAGCATGAAAAAAAGCCAGTCTATGCAGTGTATCTCTAAATGCTTTTGAGAATTGTGCTAGCATGGCACAGTAACAGATTTTTGCTCTGTAGACCATTTTATATGGTGTGCTTGGTGGTAACTGATACATTCCCTTAATGTTTCTATTAAAGTATTAAAAGTGGATTCAGATCACAGATACTCTGGTGAACATCTGGCACAACTCCACAGAGGACCTTTGGAGTTATTCTAATTTATATTGGTGTCACTTGGTGTCACATTGATAAAAATTTGGTCTTATAATCCTCCTCTACTCCCCAAGTTGTTTGAGCTTGCAGCTTTGTAGCTAGCAAGAAATTTTATGCTGATATATAATTTTTCCAAAATTTTGTTGTTCTCAGCAAATCTTTGACTTTGTAAGGATATATGGGAAGGTTTTGTTTTGCTAAAGAAAAAAATACCTCTGGAGAAACCTTATGCATGGTGATAAATAATAATGCAGGCATTTTTCTGATATAATTGTATAGTATAAATTCTAATAAACATAGCTAATATTAGTAGACTATAGTACTGTTGATAGCCATATTCACTAAAACAAAACCATGTTCTGTTGAAACACAGCAAAATCTCTGAGAGCACTCTCAGCAATAAAGTAGTTGAGTTGGTAAAGAAAACAAGAATAAAAACAATATCCAGAGTCTACTAGAAGTATGGGTTATCTGATGGATTTTAACATTTTATTTCTTCAGTTATTGCTTTATTTCTAGATTTTTGGATGAAGGCTACATCCCTCCTCATATTATAGAAAAGTTTCCATTGGCCACACTTGCAATTAATATTGTATGTTGATAACTCAGTGTCTTGGTTTAGAGCAAAATTTTGGGAGAGAGAGAGAGAGAGAGTCCCCAGAGGGGTTCTAGTAGGAGGATAAATTCAATCGGCCCCTCCCCGCCACAACCAGTCCGGGAGAAAATACCTCCTTGAAGAAAAGTGGAAAAAAGCTGTTTATTAAACAATAGAACCTAACAATATTAAAACAATAAAACCCCTTGCCGCTCTAAAAGAGATGACCAATTGAGAAAACCCCCCGGGTTGCAGCCCAGCTCACTCAGTCTCTTATCAGTCCTTCTGGTGCTGGAATTCTCGCAGGCCAGGCCCGGCCTGGCCCGGTGGCCACAGGTGTGAGCTGCCGGTGCTCCCCTGGGTGTTCAGTCCAGAGCAGGTTCCAAGAGGTCCAAAGAAAAGGAAAAGAAAAACCACAGTCCAGGGACTCTTCTTTGCCTCAGCCAGCTAAAACTAACCAAAAGCAAAAAGAGAGCTCTCTGTCCTGCCGTCTGTCTGTCCGAGAGACAACACAGTCCTGGAGCAGGAATGCGGGGAGTGCGTGCAATGTCTGAGCGAAGAAAAAAAAGAACTGTGCGATTCTTCTCTCCCCCCTCTCACTCTCTGCAACAAGTCTTAAAGGTGCAAAACTTATTATTATTCAGCATAAACCAATGAGACGATTTGGGGATAAAAGCATCATATAGTCAACCCAGGACATTCCACCCCTTATCCCCATATTGTCTGCTTACTACTAAAACTAATATAAATTTAACTCTACAAACACATACATTATACATCCATTATACAGCTATACACAGACAATGGTAACAGCATTCAGCAAACAGTGATATTTACACATAGGTCTCACCCAACAATCAGATCTCCCTGAGGTACACATTGTGTTCTCCCATCTCTTTGCATTATCCACCATGTGTAACCTGGTCCCTGAGCAAAAACAACCCCACGAATGGGTTTGTCTGTATTCGAGGCAGAATTAATCCAAACTGTCTTCCCTAACAAACCTCTGACATGTACCACTGGGACTTTGTCTCCATCTACTCTATGCAAAGTCTCAGATTGGGCAGGGCCCACTCGGTTAGTAGAGCCTCGGGTATTAACTAACCATGTGGCCTTTGCCAGATGCTGCTCCCAGTTTTTGAAAGATCCCCCACCTAATGCTTTCAATGTGGTTTTTAACAGTCCGTTGTACCTCTCCACTTTGCCTGCAGCTGGTGCGTGGTAGGGGATGTGGTACACCCACTAAATACCATGTTCCCTAGCCCAAGTGCTGATAAGGCTGTTCTTAAAATGAGTCCCGTTGTCTGACTCAATCCTCTCAGGGGTACCATGTCTCCACAGAATTTGCTTTTCCAGGCCCAGGATAGTGTTATGGGCAGTGGCATGAGGCACAGGGTAGGTTTCCAACCATCCAGTGGTGGCTTCCACCATGGTCAGCACGTAGCGCTTGCCCTGGCGTGTCTGGGGCAGTGTGATGTAGTCAATCTGCCAGGCCTCCCCATACTTAGACCACCGCCCACCATACCACAGGGGCTTCACTCGCTTGGCCTGTTTGATGGCAGCACATGTCTCACAGTCATGGATAACCTGAGAAATACTGTCCATGGTTAAATCCACCCCTCGGTCTCGTGCCCACTTATAGGTGGCATCTCTACCCTGATGGCCTGAGGCGTCATGGGCCCATCGAGCTAGGAATAACTCCCCCTTATGTTGCCAATCTAAGTCTATCTTTGACACCTCTATCTTTGCAGCCTGGTCTACCTGCTCATTATTTTGGTGTTCCTCATTAGCCCGACTCTTGGGGACATGGGCATCAACATGACGGACTTTCACAGGTAGCTTCTCTAACCGAGCGGCAATGTCTTTCCATTCATCAGCAGCCCAGACTGATTTTCCCCTATGCTGCCAGTTGGCCTTTTTCCACCTTTCCAGCCATCCCCACAGTGCGTTGGCTACCATCCATGAATCAGTGTAAAGGTAGAGCTTTGGCCACTTCTCTCTCTCAGCAATGTCCAGGGCCAGCTGAACAGCTTTGAGTTCAGCAAGCTGGCTTGATCCACCTTCTCCTTCGGTAGCTTGTGCAACTTGTCGTGTGGGGCTCCATACAGCTGCTTTCCACTTCCGGTTCATTCCCACAATGCGGCAAGAACCATCAGTAAAAAGAGCGTATCGTGTATCTTCTGCTGGCAGCTGGTTATATGGTGGAGCTTCTTCAGCCCGTGTCACTTCTTGTTCCTCTTCATCAGTGAGACCAAAATTTTCACCTTCCGGCCAGTTTGTAATTATTTCCAGAATCCCAGGGCGATTCGGGTTTCCAATATGGGCGCGCTGTGTGATAACAGCAATCCATTTGCTCCATGTGGTGCTGGTGGCATGGTGCGTAGAGGGAACCTTTGCTTTGAACATCCACCCCAGCACTGGTAGTCGGGGTGCCAGGAGGAGTTGTGCTTCTGTGCCTATTACCTCTGAGGCAGCTTGGACTCCTTCATAGGCAGCCAAGATTTCTTTCTCTGTTGGAGTATAGTTGGCTTCAGACCCTCTGTAGCTTCGACTCCAGAATCCTAGCGGTCGGCCTCGAGTCTCACCAGGCACCTTCTGCCAAAGGCTCCAGGACAAGCCATGGTTCCCGGCTGCAGAGTAGAGCACGTTCTTCACCTCTGGTCCCGTCCTGACTGGGCCAAGGGCAACTGCATGGGCAATCTCCTGCTTGATTTGTGCAAAGGCTTGTTGCTGCTCTGGGCCCCAGTGGAAAGGGTTCTTCTTGCGGTGACCAGGTAGAGGGGCTCACGATCTGACTGTACTCGGGAATATGCATCCTCCAAAAACCTATGGCACCTAGGAAAGCTTGCGTTTCTTTCTTGCTGGATGGTGGAGACATTGCTGTGATCTTGTTGATGACATCAGTGGGAATCTGACGCCGTCCGTCTTGCCACTTCACTCCCAGAAACTGGATCTCTTGAGCAGGTCCCTTGACTTTGTTCTTCTTGATGGCGAAGCCAGCTTTTAGGAGAATCTGGATGATTTTCTCCCCTTTCTCAAACACTTCTGCTGCTGTCTTCCCCCACACAATGATGTCATCAATATATTGCAGATGTTCTGGAGCCTCACCCTTTTCCAGTGCAGCCTGGATCAGTCCATGGCAGATGGTGGGACTGTGCTTCCACCCCTGGGGCAGTCGGTTCCAGGTGTACTGCACGCCCCTCCAGGTGAAAGCAAACTGGGGCCTGCATTCTGCTGCCAGAGGAATGGAGAAAAATGCATTGGCAATGTCAATAGTGGCAATACCACCTCGCTGCCTTGGACTCCAGCTCGTACTGGAGTTCCAGCATGTCCGGCACAGCAGCGCTCAGCGGTGGAGTCACTTCATTCAATGCACGATAGTCCACAGTCAATCTCCATTCTCCTTCAGATTTACGCACAGGCCAAATGGGGCTGTTGAAGGGTGAGTGGGTCTTGCTAACCACCCCTTGGCTCTCCAGCTCACGGATCATTTTGTGGATGGGGATCACAGCATCTCGATTCGTTCAGTACTGTCGGTGATTGCACTGTTGAGGTGGCAATCGGTACTCGTTGCTCTTCCACCTTCAGGAGTCCTACTGCAGATGGGTTTTCTGACAGTCCAGGCAAACTGTTCAACTGCTTGACACCCTCTCTCTCTACAGCAGCTATTCCAAATGCCCACCTGAGTCCCTTTGGGTCTTTGAAATACCCACTTCTGAGGAAGTCTATGCCTAAAATGCATGGGGCCTCTGGGCCAGTCACAATAGGGTGTTTCTTCCACTCATTTCCAGTCAGGCTCACCTCAGCTTCCACCAAAGTGAAATCCTGGGATCCCCCTGTCACGCCAACAATAGAAACAGACTCTGTCCCCACATGTCTTGATGGAATTAATGTACATTGTGCACCAGTATCAACCAAAGCTTTATACTCTTGTGGTTCCGATGTGCCAGGCCAACGAATCCACACAGACCAGAAAACACGATTTTCCCTAGCCTCTACCTGGCTAGAGGCAGGGCCCCTCTAAGCCTGGTTATCCTTCTTTCCCTGGGCATATGACTTGGATGTTCCTTCAAGGGGATCGGACATGTCATCATCATCATACCTGGCCGTTCGGCCACGGGCAACTGGAGCTGCTTTTCTTTTGGTGGAATTCCCTCTCTCAGCCCTGTCTTCCTTCAATTCACGCACCTGTCGTGCCAGAACAGCAGTAGGTTGTCCATCCCACTTCCTCATGTTTTCTCCACAATCACGCAGGTAGAACCACAACTCAGCTCGTGGGGTGTACCTTCTCTCGCCATCTGGGAAACGTCTGCCTTGGATACCAGAACCTCTGATCTGTACCGCCGAGATCTGGAGAAGGTCTTCTTTAATCTCCTCTCTGAGCTTCTTGTGGTTCTCCTCTATCTTGTCCTCTAATTTCTGCAGACGTGATTCTACTGCTGAGATTCTGGCATGTGTTGGGCCATGCACAGCGTCTGCATATGCTCGGAGCTTCCTTGCCATATCAGCACAGTCTCATCCCTCTCATCCCTCTTCATTATGGCTAAGGCAGAAGCATATTCATGTGGCCCAAGTCGCACAAGTTTTCGCCACATCACAGACGTGCATGGTACCAAGTCTGGGTTCCTAGTTGTTACATCATCTGAGAAGATAATCTCTGCCACTGCCATTTCTCTTAGGCGTTGGATCCCTTGCTCTATAGTCTTCCACTGTGTTTGTTGCATATAAAGATCATCTGCACACAGGTATCTTTGTGCAACACTTTCCAAGACCCGTGCCCAGAGGCTCTGTGGATTAGCCCCCCTCATCATTCCTTGATCGATGACAGGGTCCTGTGACAGGGATCCCAAATGCCTTGCTTCAGTGCCGTCTAGAATTGTGGCCTCACCTGCAGCATCCCAGAGACGGACTAACCAACTAATTATGGATTCATCAGGTCGTCGGGTGTAATCCTTCCGTAGTCCACGAAGGTCCTTCAGGGAAAAGGACTCAATATTTGCATCTGATCTTGCACCTGCTGCTTTGACTCCTGATTTTATGTCGGGGAGGTGTTGAGGTTCCTTCTCCTGTATCATCATCCTCATCATCTGCTGGTCGGTTGGTTTTGTCCGTGCATTTCCCGCTTCTAGTACTGGTAGCAACAGCCATTGGTTTGGCTGCTGGCTTTGGCTCACTATCTGGTTTGGCAGCTGGCTTCGAGCCTGGCGTGCTGGCTGCAGCCTGAGTGACTGGGATAGCTGATTTATCTCCCTGCCCCCCTGCTTCTGTCTGCTGCCCTACAGTATCTAACAGAGTGCGATAAGCATAGGCCAGGGCCCAGCTTATTGCAATTAGCCTTTTCTCGTTCGAATCGTCATGGCACTTCTCCTTTAGGTATTTCCCCACCTCAGCTGGGTTCTGAATTTGTTCCCGTGGAAAATCCCAGCCTAGAGGATCAGAAAATTCCTTCAGGGTTTGGCCTATATTTTCCCATTCTCCACACCACTCAGGATTTTCCACGCCTGCATCTGCTTCTGGGTCAGGGGTCTCACCAACTCTTCTGGATATCTCAGCTTTCATTTTAGAGAAGCTCCAGACTATATAGAGGAAGCCTACCAGATTAAATACCAGAAAGATGGTCTCTTTAACATTCAGGGGAAACTGAACATTCTCAAACAGTGACATAACAGCTTCAAAGGAGAAGAAGGAAAAGAAAGGCTGGAAAGCCTTATTCTCAGCTCCTCCTCTAACAAACTTCGGTGCAATTACTAATAAATTCCCAAAACATACTACTGGAACTGGGAGGCAGGGTAGGATGAAACATATAAGTAAACAGGCGCCAGCATCTTTATAAATGCCCTATAAATCATTATCACCAAGGCCAGCACAAGAGCTACTCCAATCCGTGCCCGTCTACCGTAAAATTACGTATTATGGACAATAATCCGAGTGACCAGAATGGTATCGAAACCTCAGAAAGGTCTAGAGACCAGAACCACATGAAGGTCTCCACCGCAAGAGATATTCACAATTCCAGCAGCATGGCTATTGACTGCTTTAACTCACTAGCTAGTGAGCACAACCAACGCTTACACAATAAGCTTTTTCCACTTTCTCTGGCCCCACGTTGGGCGCCAAGAAGTGTATCTGTCTTGGTTTAGAGCAAAATTTTGGGAGAGAGAGAGAGAGCAGAGGGGTTCTAGTAGGAGGATAAATTCAATCGGCCCCTCCCCCACAACCAGTCCGGGAGAAAATACCTCCCTTGAAGAAAAGTGGAAAAAAAGCTGTTTATTAAACAATAGAACCTAACAATATTAAAACAATAAAACCCCTTGCCGCTCTAAAAGAGATGACCAATTGAAAACCCCCCGGTTGCAGCCCAGCTCACTCAGTCTCTTATCAGTCCTTCTGGTGCTGGAATTCTCACAGGCCAGGCCCGGCCTGGCCCAGTGGCCACAGGTGTGAGCTGCCGGTGCTCCCCTGGGTGTTCAGTCAGAGCAGGTTCCAAGAGGTCCAAAGAAAAGGAAAAGAAAAACCACAGTCCAGGGACTCTTCTTTGCCTCAGCCAGCTAAAACTAACCAAAA